>NW_024499573.1:6940776-7634299 GCF_017590055.1 Onychostruthus taczanowskii
GTTGCGCAACCCTGCCCGGCACTGCCGGCTCCCTGCCCCCGCCGCCGGCTCGCCGCGGCTCCCGCGGAGACGGAGCGCTGATTCATGGGGCCCCGCGCCGGCTGCCTCGGCGAGGAGAGCGCGGCGCTGCCGCTGCCCCCGCGCGGGGTGTGAAGCCCCGGCCCCTCCTCCGCAGCCCCGGGCTCGCCCGCCCTGCTCGGGAGTGTGGTCCCTGCCGGGAGCCGCCGCGCCTGGCGCACAGAGGGAAGCGTTGATGCATCGCTGTGGAAATTCATTGTGTGACTTTCTGGGTATTTACTGAGTTTCAGACCGAGATGCAGCTCTTGAAAGCTTTATGGGCACTAGCAGGAGCAGCGATCTGCTGTTTTCTTATATTTGTCATCCACTCACAGTTTCTTAAAGAAGGTAATTGTATGTGCATGTCTACATATCCTGTTCTTTAATACTAAGATCTTTAAGAGGTGCCTTAATTATTTTTACTGTTTCCAGTATGTTCTATTTACAGCACTGCTTCCACGCTATTTTTCCTTTCCGTTAAAGCCTTCTCAGTTTTGTTGCTTTAGGTAATAGGTAGGCTTAGACTTACATCTTTGCTAAATGTATATATATTATACGTATATATAAATATATATATATATGAAATCTGTATGATGTTTATGTTCGATGTTTTAGCTGACGTCTCATTTCTTTATGGGGCATGTATAGTGTATAGAAAATATTTGTTGCTATCAGATGACCACAAAACAGTAGTCATCATGGGAATATTAATAAACCAAAAAACCCCTTAACAAGTAAACGTCTTATTTTTATACCAAATCAATAGGCATCCTTTGCCTCTTCCTTATTCAGTACATTTTCAATAGATGGCACTAAAGTTCTATGGAAAGGGCAGGGCAGAGCAAAATCCTGGGCATTCAACGTCTTCCTTCTCTTCACTGCCCCGAAACGGGAAGAGGCCTTTGCGTGGCTTCTAGGCGCCTGTTTTTATCACCTTCTGGTCAGAAAACTGTGATTACAATTTATAGGAGAAAATCATTTGAATTGCCGGGCAGGCTTTCATCTTTTTTCTTTTTTTTTTTTTTTTTTTTTTTTTTTCCCCCTCCTTGAATTGGGTGGAAAAAAATGTTTGATTAAGTGAGTGGAGGGATTTTTCATGGGGAGTAATCCTAGTACTGCTCCTTTTTTGTTTTGTTTTCTTTCCTCAGGAAATTAGTATTTTCTTTTTTTCTCCTACTGCTAAAGTAATTAGTCCATTTGTTACTTGTATAGCAAACTGTAGTCTGAGATTCAAGTGTGAATCCTGAAAAATGTATATGTATTTTGTGGTGTATGGAAAAGTCCAGTCCTGTTTTTTAAGCAGTATTAACAAAGATAACACAACAATATGGAGGTTTTGGTGAACCCATTTTTTCTTTTTTTACCATTATAATATAGTTGAGAGTATAGCTGGAGGAAAAAGGAGCTAAGCTCAGTTCGGAGTGCCGGCTGTGTAAAGCAGGGAAAAACTTTTTTGTGACTGGGACAAAGTTTCACTCAAGGCTGGGCAAAGTGACTACCTTGCAACCTCTGAAGCATCAGTACTGATTTTAATTTAGTGCTTTAATAAGCAAAACATGAGACTCTTATGTTTTCAGAGATTTTTTTTCCTGAAATTAATAAATTCTGGTTTAGTTAATTTAGGAACATAATTCAGATACCTCCAGTGCTAAAGATTTCTCCTTTAAAAACCTATCCATGCTGTAATTGCATTATGTGCAATGCCTCCCACATAGTAACTTATTTAACATTCTTTTAAAATGCTCAGACAACTGTATTTTTATATATCTGTCTAATGACATGGCCTGTTTTGAGGTAATTTTGCAGACTTTCGTGCTGTTGTTTTACTCTATTTGCCATTATACTGCTTTTTTTCTTCTTCTTTTAGGGCTTGAGGTCTGTGTCACTGTAAAAAATCCTCAAAAGAGGAAGCATTTTGTTTCCCTTAAAATATTTCATTTTGCCTTGTAGCAATAGAAAGCTAGCAAATTATTTTATGAAAACGGAATTCATGGTGGTACACTAAGGACTTTTAACACATTTTACATTTTTCTAGCAATTATAACCATTTTTAACATGGACTGCAGACAGCAAACTGAAGCTCTTTAGCTTGTTGGATAACTTAATTAGATCAGTTTGTTTATATTTGTTCCCGAACCATTGCTTTCTTTAGCAAGGAAAACTATATACTGACTATAAATTGCATGTATTGGGACAGCTGTCAGACTTTTCTTGACAGGTGCTAATCTCCATGATAGCATTTTGGCCCTTTCCATGCAATTACTTCAGCAGTGTATGTATTCCTTTCTCCTTGTGGTTTCAATAAAGACAGGGAATAGTTTGGTGGAGTTGAATGAAAGTCTGCACAGTATGACTGAGCTTTTTTTTTTTTATGAAGAACTTTTAAAATATCCAATAAAAATGAATGGTTTAAGCATAAGATATCTAAATGAAGGCATATAAAAGAATGAGAAATAGATAACACTGGATTTAAACTATGTATTGGAAGCAGTTTGGAAAATAAGATTTACATGTACTTTTTTATCATGTTTGAACCTGGTGTTTTATGTTACTTTCAATAAGAAAACAAAGAGAAAAAGTGTGAGGAAAGAACTAGCAAATAATTTAACCATATTAGTGTTAACCTCATTAGTGTATTAAGTAAATGTATCAGGAAGAATATGTGTGAGATTACCTCACTACCTTCATAAGATTTGAAATATGTTTCTGATGTCAAAACTATTCCTTTACATCATAATTTTATAAAAAGTTGGGACTGCTGTGTCTCATTGCCCATGTTAGACTGTTGATTTCCAGGCAAAAAGATTAATTTCCCATTGGAGCCTAATGAGTTACACAGGCTTGCTGTTTGTAACTCAGCTGTGTGGTCAAATTCCTAAGTTAAATGCTTGGACACTTTAATTTGATTATTGCTTGTGCAGAAGGATAATTTTCTGTTGTCCCAAAGAGCATTCAAATAAGCCACCAGTTTGAGTAGCTTGATCAGATTAGTTGATAACACTTATCTCCTGAGGCAAGTTGATGGTACAAGTCCATACACCAAGCATTTCTTTTGTGTGCAAGACAATTGATTTAGGAAGAATGACATGTAAAAGTAATTAAAGTTCCAAACTGATTTATTAATGCATATTCTTTCCATTTTTGCATCTTTCAAAATATTTACTGCTTATTATTTTTCCAGAGCTAGATTTTAACAGAAAACTGACATAATCTTCATACAATTATGTAATTAGTACATATATTTTTCTGTTCATTTTCCTTTTACTCACTTGGAATTACTGATGTTATGTGGTAGGTTATGGTCTTGTGGCCTATTAACACAATGTATTTTTTATAATTTCTGTTGTATTGAGTGGCTACTGTGTAGAACTTCCATGACATCCAGCTGAAACTTATTACCAGAACCAAACCCTCCTCCACTCCCATTCATAAATATGAGATTGCATGTTGCAACAGCCAACTGAGATTTTTTTTTTCATAATTAATGTTAATTCTGTGTTGATTTCATTTTAGTTCCTGTGCTGCAGTGAGTCTGTCTTAATTCTTAAATATTTTTATATACATTTGTGAATTCAGGCAGTTTGGTAGTAGCATTACATTACTACCGTATAAATGGTGTTAAGAAACAATGAACGCTTGTTCTGAGATGAGTGGGAAAGAGCTGTTTAAATGTCTATTTTCATGAATATGTTTTTTTCAGGAAGTGAAGAATGGGTAACACAGGGTGCCATTTTTCCACACTTAGGCTTTTGTGTGGAAATACAGGTCGCCCTGTGGCTAATCCGTTCCCCTATGTCCAATCTGTCCTTCAGTGTTTCTAAAAGATGAATAGAGCTGTGAACCCAGAAAAGGGTATTGTGGTATATAATTGCAGTCCCATGCCTGTCTGATCTTTCTGCAAAGCAGTTTAACATACTCTAGTCAGCTGCAGTCAGTATGAAGGAGTGTTTAAAATTTCAGTATCTAAAACTTTTTGCATAGTCCATTGAAAATTAAAAGTAACCAAGGATATTCACTACCCACATCTGATTTTAGGGGATTCATTATCTAATATTGTTTAACACATTTATTCAAAGAGAAATGAAAAACATTTGAGTTAGTGTTACACCCCATCAGTTGTGGGAACTCCTTTGCCCCTGACAAGGACCTCTTTCATGTAGTAGAACTTTTTAACCATTCAGAAACTGCAGTGATGGAGAAAGGTGAAGGATACAGTTTCTAAATGTGTCTTTGAGTCTCATAGAAAGTAGGGCAGATATGGAGTAACTTAAGAAGGGTATGTGTACCTGGCAGCCAAGGGTGTGTTACAGCCCTGGGTATACTTTAAAGCTTTGTTTATGTGCTGATAGCTCATTGGGGGATAGAAATGTCTAATTTATCAAAAGGTGCATTGATGTTTTGAGTGGTTTAGGAGATTTGGCTGATGTTAGCTTTGTTTGGAGATGGACTGCACAGGAGCAGATTAAATCTCAAGAATCTTAAAGTATAGAGGATTGGAATATTCAGATCCCAAAACTGGCTTGCAATAAGATGATTTTCTGTTGCTACACTGCAGCAGTTGAGATGAGAATTCCGGTACTTCTTTTATAACCAGATGATTATGGCTGTGAACCAAAATTTAGTGTCATTTTGCAGCTTTAGTGTATACTTATATATATGAATAAGGTATCTGTTTAGCAAATTTCTCATAGTTATCTTTTTTTTTTTCTTTTTCTCCTCAGTCAAAAATTAGCAATTTTTGGTTACACTTGTACGCACTTCAATGTCAATTCTGTTTATAGGAATTAGTGTCACAATAGTGAAAAATACTACAGCACTTTTTTAAAAAAGAGTGCAATATTGCACATAGTAACTTGGCTAAATTTTATACTTAATATCTTTTTCCTGTCACTTTTTATACAGATTTAAATACTTTATCCTGCTCTAAAACTACAGAAAAAGCTTTATGCGCATTTTTGGTTTTAGCATGTACATTTTCACACTGACAAATAGTGAGGCACATATTCTATTTAGCTGTGTAATCCCAAAGAACTCTGCTACTTCTTCTGCTAATGTTTGAAAATGTCTACTGACAGTATACCCAAGATGATTTTTGAAGTGCTTTCTGCTCATATAACCTGATGGCTTGAGGAAGCTGGTATTGCTAATGTTTACTGCTGTGTAAAACCTTTTGAGGAAAGGAGCTGTTATCTTCTAAAATGTTTTCAGCCTTTGGCCCTCAAAATTTTCCTAGAAGGAACTTGAATGTGTCTTAGTATGACAGAAAATATTGCTATCTTTTCATTTTTCTTTTATCTTTAAAACATAAAAAAATTACTTGAACCAGTTAAATGCAGAAAGATAATTGCTTTTAAGAATGTGGGGGCAGGGAAAAAAAGTGTTTGTTTTTGTGGTGTTTTTTTTTTTTTTTTTTTTTTTTTTTTTTTTTTTTTTTTTTTTTTTTTTTTTTTTTTTTTTTTCAAAAAAAAAAAAAATTTTTTTTTAAAAATTGGGGGGGGGGAAAAAAAAGTTTTTTTTTTTTGGGGGTTTTTTTTTTTTTTTTTTTTTTTTTTTTTTTTTTGGTTTTCCTTTTATGCTTTAGCTGTGTCTCAAAACAGTAAGATACTGTGCATACCAGATGTGCTGTATATGTTACCTATATATAGTAAAACTGAGTTGAGGACAACATGTCCCAGCTGCAAATTTGCTGAAAGCACTGTAATATAATTTTTTTCCACTGTCTATCTTCCATGCATTTTTTGGAGGGGTGTTGTGAAGAGGCAAATATGAATGATATTTTCAGCACAGGACATCAGAGTAGAGAGAGGTACAGAATGCAGAAGTGGAAAGTTTACTCTTCCCATCCAGGAAACAGAATTGGTGGTTGAAAAGCCCTAAGCTTGAATAAGGGCTACATAGGAAAGAAAATGTGAAAGGTATCCAATCTCTCATTGCATTTTTTATATAGTTTTATGGCAGCTAAATAGAATTAAGACCCAGTTGTGGCTATGTGATGGTGTGTGGCTCATTGGAACTGCAGAAAAATGAGAGGAGGTCCTGCTTTGAGATAAAATGTCTTTGTATTTGAAATTTTTTGATGTTTTGCAGTCTGTTGTTTTTTGTTTCTTTGCTTGTTTTTTTTTTCAATAGGATTAGAGAGGTGTAGCAGTCAAAGGAAGCAATGCAGACAAAATTCTCAATAATTTTCTTTTCAGGGAGGCAGGAAAGATGTTCTCTATGTGGCATCTGCTGTGCTGGGTTGTACCAAGAGGGGGAGTCTGGCAGGTTTTCTCCCCATGGGAGGAAGCTTTGAAATAGTCTTTCACTTTGGGTGTTTAATATGAACGACTTGTATGTCTTCACAGGGAACTGCACCATCGATGGTATAAATCTCCTAGTTTTCTCCACTGAGCAACTTAAAAAAGCCATTAGTAAGAGATTTTTCAGTAGCCTTTTTACGATTGCCAGTTTTCATAGCCCAGGAGCACAAGTGATGATTTATTGACCTTTCTCAGGTTTATCACCGCTACCTGTTCCTAAAGGCAGTACTATAGACTGGAGTGAGTCACATCATACAAAAGTGCATGCTTTTTAGATCTGTTGGTTTTATTTATTTTTCTCATTTCTTAGCAGGCATACACTGTATCAAATATTAAACTGCCCAAACAAGACACACACAACTGAGACTTTTTGAAACTGAACTAAAAAGGCCAAAAAAAAAAAAGCATGTATTTCAAAGTTGAGTTCAATATAATATTGCTGAAAGAAGCCATATATTTTTTAAAATTCATTAGTCAAAACATAGATAAAATTATTCTCTTTATGTATATATATTTTAAAAAGTTCTTTATAATCACATGAAGAAAAGACACAACACAATTGTACTAATTAAAATAACTGTATTTTTTTTTCTGGTAGGATTTGGATATCCCAGTTGGAATTGATCATTCAGCTGAGTATGACTGGCCAACTGGGGTATCTATTCCACCCAATATTGCATTTTAGCTGAGATTTTTTTTCTTAGAAATTACATCCTCATGCTACTTATAACCCATAGTGATAGTAGGTTCTGTTTAATAAAATCCTAATTGCCTAAATGTGCTTTCTATGCTTGTTCTAGACATTCAACACAGTATAGTGAATCTGCCTATTCACTATACCTTTGGCAGCACATCAGTTCACAAGTAAATCTTACTCAGAGCAAAAGATCTTGCTACTAATTGTTGTTAGAAGCAATGAGTAACATGTTTGGAATATGTCCAAACACGAAATTAATACAGAAATAAACAGTACTAATATTTTCTTAAGGCAGACCGTGTACTAATGTGTATTTTCACATGAGTGATGTATTATTTTTGACCATAAAAAGGAAAGGAGATTGTATTAATTTATCAGGTAAAAAAATTATTTGTAAAGGACAGATATTTTCTGAGCTTCAGCTTCTTTCTAATGTTCCACAAGGCTATGTGGTGTTTCAAAGTCTGCATGTTTAATTGTAGTCACACATGAGAAAAGATTAAGTGGATCCACAGGAGAACAAAGGGAATAGCTAAATCTTTAGGAGATATGACCTAGAAAAAAGAACTAAAGACAATAGTATTGCCAAGTTTAGAGAAGAGATTACTAGCATGATAAGAGATTTCAGTGGGTAAAATTCTTCCTTGAGAATAACAAGCCATCCTTTCTGTAAAGTGGGGAGATCATAAGAAGCAATGAATGCAAACTGATTTGAGGGAAATTTAAGCTAGACTTTGGGAAAGGTTGCAGCAGGACAGATTTGTGCAGGTGCTGTAGGGAGAACTTGCTATTGGCAAGAACAGTTAAGCATTGAGAGAGATTTTCTTGAGAAGTTATGGAATAGGAATAGAGTTTTATTTCCAGATCACAATCTTGTCTCTTGGGAAAAGTATTCTTAAATTGAATCAGACAGGTGGACTAGGTGATTTCTTGAAGTCTCTTGAAGTCTGATTCTCTGAAATGTGCATTTACCTAAAACTTACGAAGGTGAAAGATATTTAAACATCTAACTTCAGGGCAATTTTCTGTTTGCTGCTGAAGTCAATAGGCTCATGAGAAATTATCCTAGGGTCTGAAAGTATCATAGAAAAAAAAATCCAAGAAATCACTTAGTGTTTTAAGTATGTTATTAGTTAAATCATGCCTTTTTTTTGAGTTTCAGATGTAATTTAAAAACAATTTAAAAAAAAGTTACAGAAAATATCATGATGCACATAAATTTTAAGTACTGTTTATCTTGCAAGCTATTTAGGACTCAAAGGTGTCCTGAATCAGGACCATGCTCTGTTTGCACTTCTTCATATGCAATGAGCAGTGAAATAGAGATATTAGTCTAATTCACATTCCTGTATTCCTTATAAGATGTGGATTTGTGTTAAAGATTGTTTCTGCCAGTCTGCTCTTGTTACCCCAGCATGTGAAGGGCTTATCTCCAGGTTATCCTATGGCTACTCTGACGTCTGGTATTGGAAACACAGAACCTGCCCCACAACAGGGTGAGCTGCAAATGGCTTTGTAAAGTTCTCTGCTAACATGTGCCTGTTTGGTGTTATGGGTTGTTAAAAGCTTTGTGTTCATTGCAGTCTGCAATGGTTTATCTTGATGCAGTACTGTCCAATTTTTAGATGTCTGTGTAGTTCCAAGTCTGCTAGCAAAAGGAGAATTAGCAAATTGTGCTGACAGAAATGCTTGTGGGTTGATATGAGGACAAGGAGAGATCACTCACTAATTCCCATCACAGACAAATTCTTCTTAATAAAGAATTAATTCAGGGAAGAATTAATTTGATTTATTGCCAATGAAGATCAGAGTCACAAGAAACAAACCCAAATCTTAAAAGACTTTCACCCTCTGACTCCCTTCTTCCTGAGCTTCACTTTACTCCCAATTTTTCTGCCTTCTCCCCTGAGTGGTGCAGGGGGATGGGAAAGAGGGGTTGCAGTCAGTTTGTCAAGCATTGTCTCTGTTGCTCCTTCCTCTTCACACTCTTCCTCATCTCCAGCATGGGGTCCCTCCTATGGAAGACACTCCTCCACTGAGTTCTCCGACATGGGTCCCTCCATGGGGTTAGTCAATCAGGGGCAGACTGCTGCAGTGTGGGCTCCTTTCTCCCCGGATCCACAGGTCTTGCCAGGAGCCTGCTCCATTGTAGGCTTCCTGTAAGGTCACAGCCTGCCTTGGGCATCCTTCTATCCTTCTTTTTTAGCACGGAGGAGTCCTTCAGAGGCTGCAGGGGGATCTCTGCTCTACTGTGGATCCCCATGGGCTGCTGGGGGCAGCTGCCTCACCATGGTCTTCACAGGAATCTCTGCTCTGATACCTGGAACACCTTCTCCCCTTCTTCACTGGCCTTGGTGTCAGCAGGGCTGTCTGTTTCTCTCCCGTGTTCTCTTTCCTTTTTTTTGAATGCTGCTGGTGTTGCATAGATCCCCCCCCCCCCCGCCCTTAAATATGTATTCACAGAGGTGCTCCCACCATCCCTGATGGACTTGGTTCTGGCCACCGGTGTGTCTATCTTGGAACTGCTTGGCATTGGCTTCCTTGGACACAGAGGAAGCTTCCAGAGCTTCTCACAGAAGACATCCCTAAAGCTCCCCCATCTCTCCCCAAACATTGCCATGCAAACCAATTATATTCATGGTTCACAGCTTGTGCTTGGAGCAGGCTTTGTGTGGAATTATTTTGTGTCTGTTGAACAATTATGCACTACTGAGTTTTTAAACTTAGAGATGTAGAGGACCTGAGTACTAGTTCTTGTTTTCTTGAGCAGCACTAATGTTTCTTAAAAGACAAGAAATAAAAGTTTTTTGAAGTTACTATATGACAAGCTGAAATTTATTTTCCCTTGACACTAACTTTTGAAAAAGCACTTGCATTTTATGTGTTTTTTTGCTGACTGCTAATTAATCCTGACAACAATGATATATGTTATCTTTTGAAATTTGCTACTGTCTTTATTGTATTAAATTACTTCTTTTTTTTCTGCATTATTCTTTCAATACAAATTTATGTCTTTAAGGAAGAAAAAAACAAACCTCTGCTCCATTACTCAGAGTTGCACGTGTTTTGGAGAAGTGCATTGTGAATCTGGGAATAGATTTAGCCTCGAGAGAATCAAACAGTTGTTTGAAATGGTCAATGCTTGAGTATCACCTTGCTTATGGCTATGAACTAATTGAGATTAAACTAAAATGGTTGTGAAGATGCTTTTTCTTCCTGTGCATCAGCAGGTCCCATTATCTGTTAATCCTTTAAAAGTATTATTTAGTCATTAAGAGAAATGAATGTTCTTTTTTATTCCTCTTTTGTTCTAGCTTTTGCCTTTGTTTTTATAATACATGCTGATAGAGGAAGTAAAGAGGCTTCAGTTTCATTTATTGTGAAAAGATCTTGTAACTGTTTTAAGCATTTTTGTGTACTTGGCTATAAAACTATATAGATTGTACCAGATGCTGCCTTATCTTATTTTATAGAATTATAATGGATGCTGACGAGTTTTAGATGCAAGCCTTTAAAGATAAAAGTCACTTTGCTGTGTGTTATTTTCTGTGGTAGAATATAGTAACAGCCCCATTTTGTTGACTCTTTTCAACTTTCCATTATTTTGATTAACATTTTAGTAAAACTTCTTGTATTTTATTATTCTAAGAAGTTTTATGTCTTCCCTAAAGACTATTAAAACATTAACTGTGTATTTTACCTGTTATTTAGCAAATAGTGACATGATTTTCAGGTGGCCTGAAGACCCAAGAACTGCCATTACCTGCAGCTAGAGACTGTATAATAAAACATGGATTGACCATTTTTGTGGTCACGTCTACCATACTAATTTAATGTCAAGGCCCAACAGGTTTACTTTAATTACTGGTTAATTCATAACTAGACAAATATGCATTTTGGTGTGATACATAGGTATCACTTGTACTGTTACATATTGTTAAAAAAAGGTGTTGTATGCTTAATTAGCAGCAGTTTTTCCTTTTTGTTGCACTTTTCTGACCCCAAAAGCATTTTGCAAACCACGCATGACTTTTCACTTAACCAAACTTAAACTTTGGTAACAGCCTTAAGAAAGTCAATCTGTAAAGTATGAAAGTTGAAGGGAACAATTTGATTGATGTTAGGAATGAAATCTTGTCTCCTTTGAAATTGGTGTTGAACTTCTTGCTGTTTTCGTTTATGCTCCTGTGCAGCACTAAAGTTTTACTTTGGTATATTTTTGCCTTGGTTTATTGATCTGGGATAGTGTCCTTTCCATCTGTAAGGTGTGTGAGGTAAATACCTTTGGAAGATAATCCATGCTGAAACTCTTTCAAAACAATTGTTTGAAGCTTGTATTTAACTGGGAAGGTTCTGCTGCATGCTACAGTTCCTTGTCCCAGACTTGGGTGCTGCAGCTCCTGGTGACACTGTTTTCTGATGGTAAAGTGAGGCTGTTTTCCCTATTCCACAGTCCCTAAAAATTATGGCTTTTGTACAACTTCATACTCCAATGCAGTGAATTATTGGTGTTAGTAGTATGTGCTTCTACTTAATTATGCACTTAGGCCTTATCTAGAGCCAGAACCGTATCCTTGCAGTCACTTAACAAGTCTAGAGATGCTCAGTGTTCACAGAAGAAGTGCAAGAAAAAGATTGTTAAATTATACATGAGCAAGTAGTTAAAATAACAGAAGTTACGAAATATCATTTCTCCTCAGTGTCTCTTCACAGGCATAATGCTTTACATCATCTAGATGCTGAATTTCTTTAGTAGTTCTTGTCTACTTTTAGTTTCTCTTTTGCATGCTCTCTGAAGAGAATGCAGCTGCCTTCTACATGCACCCATGGGAAAATGGGCGAAAAAGGAGATGGTCAAGGGATCTCATGATTCTGAATACTGTGGAGTTTTTTTCCCCTAGTTTCTAGGCTCTCTTAGAAATAAATTCCATGTTCCCTCTGCCTGTGTGCTTATATAGGTATAGCCTTGAGTGTCCCTTCACCCATTATAAAATTGTTACAGTCTGATTTTTAGCTTAGAATAGGGCTGGCTGCATGATCTAGTTTACTGGGCATTAGAGCTTTGTGTACTAGCTAATGAATTACCAGTATCCTTATTTAATTTTGCTAGAATATAGTCTGATTTTTTTATTTCTAATACTGACAGAGAACTAGGATGAACATGGGCTTTGTGCCCTTTTTATAAGTAATTTGTCTTTGCCAGATGCTTATTTTACACTAGATTACTTGGTTGCAAACTTCTGGGCAACTGTTCCCTTACGAAGGCAGCATAAATCACAGAATCTTAAAGTGGTTTGGGTTGGAAGGGACCTTAAAGATGATCTATTTCAATCTGCTTCCATAGGCAGGGACACCTTTACTGGACCAGATTGCTTAGATGCCCATGGTGGAGAGACCAAGTTTTATGTGTTGTTAACCTCCTATGTTTTCACATTTGTTTTATTATATTGTCATGTTTTAAAGTTTTCTTCCTCACTTTTGTGAGCTCCATTATGATAAGAACTAAAATGCATTAGATTTATAATAATTTCTTAATATTAAACTCAGTTCATAGAAATGGTATATGTTTAGTAATGGTGTAAAATGAATTGAAAGTCTCTGTTTATTGCAGGTACTTTAATGAGTAAATTGAAAATTCTTGTTGGTTCACAAGTTGAGATTTGCTATTCTCTTTTTTTCAGCAGACAAGAAATGGGAGTCAAATTAAAAGAAATAGTTTTTCTTTCAGATTCATTCTGATGCTATGACTCTCTGACATGGTGATGAAGATGTCAGATCTATCTCTGGGCTTACATAATTCCTGTCATCTTCACTATAACAGGAACTGTGGACACCTGTTCATCTTAAGGCAGGCAGGTTCTTGAATTCAGTAAGTCTGTCCAGAGCTAGAGAGGCATATCAAAACACAAATTTCTTCATAAAAAACCAGAGCAGTCATACTTTCTTTTCCAGATTTTTTAAAATTTTTGTTACAAAAAAGTGAATAAAAACCCAGTAAAAATGGGTTTTCAATGGAATTAGCAGGAAAAAGAGCAAGAAAAGAACTGAAATGTGCAGCATAATTTCATTTTCTAGAAGTTTACAATTGTAAAAGTCAAAGATAGAAACCTTTGCCATAGAACTCATTTGTTTGATGCACTTATTTATTGTTATGGTTTAAAAAAACTCATTTGTTTGCTTGCTTTCTCCTGCACTTATTTATTGTTATGGTTTAAAAGTCAAGGTTAAGCAGAGATGTGCTTAAAAACTGATTTAATCCCAACTCCTTCTCACTGTAACTTCATCTTTTAATATAAAATGTAGCCATTTAAAGTAAAAAGCTATTCTGATTCCATATATGATAAAAAATTATGTACAAACACAAAGGAAATACAGAGTTTGTAACGAAGCCTCAAAGTTAATTTACATTTTGAATAAACAAAAAAGTTGCCATAGTAACACGTAGGTTGCAAAAATTTCCTGAATCTGATGTATTAGACTGAGGAAACTCTTAACTTGCATGACATGTTTCTCTAGTTTTGTGAATAAGAGCATAATTCTGTGTATTTGGCCACAAATTTGTGCAAAACATAAAAAATACACAGACATTACTAAGTTATGCAAACTGAGTCTTTTCCAATCAGCTTTCTAATTATGTTGTTCCTAAGATAATTGTTGTTTTGAATCTTTTTCCCTAAAAAACTGTAGAATATATAGGTGCTTTTCAGTATAAGATTTTGTTGCATCTCTGTTGCTCAGCAACTGTGCAGTTAATATTGATGATTTTTAAACATGCTGAGCACTATATTCTATCTGTTCCCATCAATTTGTTTTAAATTCTATGAAAATAGTTGACTTTTTTTCTCTAGAACAAACTTACCAAGTATATTTTTATATTCTAAGGGCTTTGCTGAACAGATGAAAAGATAGAGTTTAATAACGGGATTCATTTTTGCTATTTTAAAAGGCCAGTTTTAATACTATGCACTGTGAGTATTGTAAACTGTACCTCTGAGTGCCATGGGCTGTTCTGTTACCTTTCTAACTCCATATCTAGCCAAACTGAGCAAGTAACTTTTATGGAGCAATATGTAGGGTCAATTTTTTTGCTAATTAATTTGCTGCATATGTCAACTCTCAAACAGCCAGTTTTGATTTTCAGTGCTACTATATATTTAAAACTGATTAGGAATTATGTATGAAATAATGTTTTTACCCAACTATTGTCTAATGCCTTCTAAGTATTGCTGTGTTGGGCCCATCCCTATTGGTGATTGCCAATGACCTTTGACTTGTGGAAGGTCTGAGCTATGCAACTTTTTAAGGTGAAGTTTTCGCTGACGTCTGATACAGTTGTGTGTTATGGATTGGGTAATTCCTCCGTACTGGTGTGTTAGATTTAAAAACAGATCTCATTTTTACATATGTTAAATGTAATAACAGGAGGTACTTATGACTACATAGCACCAATGTACACTGCCATTACCATTTTTCAGCTGCAGTTCTGTTGCAAAGTCTCCTTTCCCATTATAAATTTTTAGTATGTATTTTTTAAATTAGTATTTGTTCTTTCCTATAGAATCATAAAAAACAAGTCAAAAAGCACACAGCAGATCTGAGTACACCTGGACCATCATTTTGCTTTCAGACCTCTCGTGATGGAGATTCTACAGCTTTCCCAGATTTTCATGCTGCACTCATCTGTTATGTCTGCATTTGCTCTTGAGTGGTTGCTGTGGTATCAATCATTTTGTCATGTGGGAAGGCTGGAGCAGAAAGCACACACACACATAAAGAGCTCTTTGAAATCCTAACATACTTAACCCAATTAAATTGTAAAGATAGTACTTTATGTATGATTGCTGGGTTGCAGTTGCAGAATGTAGTGAATAGCAAATCAAAAAGCAGTGTTCAGTCACTTCTGGGGAGGAGGAAGACTTGCTGAGACCCCAGTGGTGAGGTGTGGCATCCCTAGCTGAGAAGATATTTGGACAATCCCAGTATTCCTTGGCCTCTGCCCCTGAAGAAGCAGCAGCCATTTTTCTATTCCTGTAATTTTGGTTTTTTTTTTTTTTTTTTTTTTTTGCACCACATACAAGAGTGTTTTACATGTGTGAGATGGATGATTCCTGTGTTTCTACTGAACTCACAAAGCTAACATTCCTTCAGTGACCAGTAACTGGCCATGATTTGTGTTTCTGCTCTCATCCTCAAGATTTTACATCCTGGGAGGCCTTTGCTTCACATCACTGCAGCATCAAAATGACTTCTTGTACTGCCCTGGGTGCTTGTCCTCTGCTTTCCCAAACATCCCAGGTCAACAAACCACTAGTGGTTTTAGAGGTTGCCAAGGGCTGCTATTTAATGATATTCCAGAGTTTTTAAATACAAGTCTGTGCACTTACTGTTTAGGAATAGCATTCATGAAGCTCTGACCACCCCTGTGGTTCTCCAGGACTTGAAACATGTCTTGTGAGCACGGTTCATAACAATTCATTTGATGCAGATGTTTTGCTTCCCATGGAAAGGTAAATGTGTAAGGGGGAATTCTACTGGGTTTTTTTTCCCTCTTTTAAAAATGAGTTCCTCTTCATTTGAGGTATTGAAGGTATTCAAAGCAGCACTTTGAAGGAACTCAAAACAGCAAATTATTGAACTTGTTCAAAACAACAAATCTTGCTCTCCTCAAAGTTTTGAAGGAGGTCACTAACAAATCTTTGTCCAATGGGATATAAAAAGTCATGTTTTAAATCCATTTTTATGGAAACATTTGGTACTTGGGAGTATTTAGGACATGCAGTTGCTACTGTTGACAATCTTGAATATTTTTGAAAATCATCCATCTCTAATTGCTACTCTGTGCAGTCTCACTTTGTGTTTCTGTTTTCTAAAGTCTTGGCAAATGTGTAGCTTTTTTCTGTATGATAGAGATGGTAAATAAATTTCATGTTAGAGGGCAAAGTCTATGAGGAAATATTGCTTGCATATACTTAGCTAAAGTCCATGTTTTGCATTTTTGTATCAGGGTACTGGGAGGCTGCCAGCTCTCCAGGGATGGGGTGCAGGAGGTGTTGGGGCCCCCTGGGAGACCTGGCAGCCAGGACCTGTCCCACCACAGCCAGAGCCAGGCAGGCAGGGACACAGGGACAGCCCTGGTCCTGGGCACCAGTCCCCTCCTGGGAACAGGGAGAGGCCAGGCTGGGCCCATGGCTGGACACTGAAGGGCTGGAGGGGGCTGGAGACAACTCCTGTTGTGGCATTGCTGGATTGGGGGTTGATGGCTCTGCAGGCTGGAATGAGGTCCTAGGATATGGGCAGGGCGTGCCAAACAGGGACATTGGGACCTCCAGTGCCCTGATGCTGGATCTGCTTTTGTGGCTGATCCACTAAGAAAGTCCCTTGACTGTGCTACAAATTCATCAGAAGACTACCAGCATTCATTGACACACTGCATTTTGCATATTATGTGGCAGATATATACCTGTCTTTTGAAGGCCATGCACATTACTCTATGAATGGGGTAATGGGCCCTGAATTAGCTCAGTGTGGACTGGCACTTGGAAATAAATTGAGCCCTGTGCTTGGGGTGATTGATACATTGCTGCACGATGTCAGTTCTTCGAGGAAATATGATCTGTGCTTCTGAAAATGTCACTTTTTCAGAAGAATAGAAAAGGAATGCAAGAATGGAGGGTTAATACTGAATTGAACTGTATTTGACTTCCTTTAATGGTATCCAACTGATGTTATCAGTTAGGTCCTCCTCCTCTAAACTGTGTTAAAATAAAGGTTTGCTGCGTTTTAATAGTACCTGAAAGTTGTAGAAAAGCACGAAGTTGTCTTCTGTGGATGTTTGTGAAGCATTTTGAGATGCAGGATCCACTGCAGGATACTTTTAAACCAGTACTTTTATCTCCTTTCCATTTTCCTTTATTCCACCTGACGCTTCAGACAATGAATAACATTGAATATGGGGCAGCATAGCTACATCTACAATGAATGGACTGTGTTGCCATGACACAGAATTTAGGAATCATTTTAGTATCACATAGAAGAACACATTTAAAAGTAGCAAAAATACATAGTTTTACATTGCAATCTTAAATTGTAGAAATTAGGCACAAACTATGCATGGTTTAATTGTTTTTTCCGTTCTCCATCTTACTTATTGTAAAGTTACAACAATATGACTTGCATCCCCTCAAGTAAAGTAATACTTGACTGTACTTGTGATTGTGATAGAATAGGTCATATTTCAGATATTGTATGCTTAAGTCATATATAAACATATTGATTCATTAAAATTGCAGTAATACAAAGTGCCCTTTGTATTACTGTATGCAAAAGACAGGCTGCAATGTCAATGAGACCCACATTGTCCTTCTGGGGCATAATTTACATAGTCTGCAATTATGATTTCTCAAAGGACATTTGATAGCACTATGCTATGCTGCAGGTAAATGAGTAACCAGAACTCTTAGAAATTAATTCAGCTTGAACAGTGTGTACTCTTCTTAAATTCTGCAGGTCTCTCAGATCATGTCTGTGTGCAGTGAATGTGCAATGTACAGTGAATCTTTGCTGGTCATCCCTCTCTGCCAGGGCTTTACTTTGTATTTTGGTTGTATCGCTGTCTAGCTGTCCTGAAAGTTTATGTACAGTTTTGAGGCTTGACAGGGTTAAATGCACATTTGTGGATGGTAGTTTGACCAAATTTCAGTTTAGCTGCAAGAGTGACTGTTAGCAGCAGTGTGGATGTGCTGTACTTGTAAGAGATCTTCCTTACATGTTCATTTGCATCTCAGTATATGAAATGTGTTTTTGGTTTTCAGTTGCATATAATGACTGAAATTTGGATGAAATATGTGTGAATGAAAATGTATGTGATCTTGTGATCACATACATGGTATTGAATTTTTAGTGAAAGAAAAGAGAAAGTGATGAAAGGTTTATTTATAGATGGGATGCATGCTTTCCATATTCTACACGGGCAAAAACATTCTTATTTATATATCTTTACTTTTCTGTGATGAAACTTGAGTTAACGTGTTTGAAGTGTGTGTTTATGTTCTGAGGTATTAGATGTACGTATACTGGGAACACGAAACTTAAAAATATGTCATAAATACTGTATGGAAGGGACTTGATTGTTATGACTAAATACTTACTAGTATATGTCATTAGTTTTAATGAGCTTAGTTCTTCAAAGGTTTGTAGCAAGGGGTGGAAGGTGGAGTCTAATTCTAGACTTGCTGGCTAGTCAAAGACAATTGCTGCCTATAGTCAATAAACTCTGAACTTGCACACTGAAGCATTTGCTGGCAAAAAGCTTCATCAGCCCTAACTATAAGTATAGTGTTTCTTTACAAATGTAAAATTAATAGTCTTCAACACTGTAAGTCCCATCTCTCTTTTGATCAGCTCTACAACTGTTCTGTTGCTCAAGCCCTTTTGCTCTCTTTTTCCCTTTCCCAACATTTATACATCTAATTAGATTTTTCAAGTTGAACACCAGAACTTTGTAGGCTATAACAGTCAACTACATTATATTCTGTCTATAAACTGAGTTTGTTGAAGATTTTTTCACCTCTTAATCCCATCATAGGCTGTTTCAGATTTTCATTGTTGTTTTTACTAAAAATCTGATTTTTTTTTTCACATTAATTTATTTGTGGTATGTGTCCATTTGTTATTTTACACTTTCCCTCCTTCCAGTATGTATACCCACTTAAATTATTAATATACATTTTACCTTCTTAGCCTTTATTTTGCCCTGCTAAATAAAAATAGCTATTTTTCCAGCTTATTTATAATGTGCACATGTAGTACCCTTGTCATTACTTCTTTTCCCCAAAAAAAGTGGCTTGAAAAAGTATAATCTTACCTTTAGCTGTCTTGCAGTGGTGTTGAGCACTAATACTGACGGTTACCTCTTTTTTTAGAATTGCCTCTCCCATCCCCATTTGTTAGGATAGCAGCTGTCCTTTCACAGCCACATAAGGGTGATAGTGTACCATGAATCTGTCACCATTTCATCATTTTAGACCTTTTTTTCTCCTCTGTCATTTTCAACCAGTAAATTTCCAAATTTTTCATATGAGTTATTTTTAGCTCCTACCTGCCTGGCTTTCCATTTCATTGTTCTCATCCCACTTCTGTTATACCTGTCATCAGAAAGGCATTCAGTTCTTCCTATATTGTATTTTAAGCTTTTATTGTATTAACAATGTATGCAGAATTTGTGTTTCAGAATTCTTCTGAGCTTCGAATTCAGAGATACAATAAAAATAATTCAGTAACCAAATCTGCAGTAATGTTTTATTTTGCACTTAAAAAAGAACTGGGGAAAAAGCAAAATTTAAGATAATATATGGGTTAATGGCATTTGGGGTTTAGATTTCCAAAATAAAATTGTTGTCTACATGTCTGAAGCTTGATCAAGAGTCGTGTATGATTAGGTACTATTAGATCACTTTTTTAGGACTTCCATCTTATATTATTCCAGGCTTTCATAATTAAATTAGAAAGCCGTGTTCTTTTTTGGTTTGTTTTGTTTTTCTTTTTTTTTTTTTTTTCAGAACTGAACTCAGTGGTTGGTTTAGTTATGTCAATTAATAATTAATTAATCAACTCTCATTTTATGCTCTGCATTTTGTCTTCCTGTATGTTCTTATAAAACCATTCAAAATGTATAATGGTTTTCTCTTAGTGGGTTTAGGAAAAGGTATGAACAGAAGAATTAGTGGGGTTATTTGTTCTCTGGCAGTTGCACAACAATGTTTTCCTTTCTTCTTTGATACCTGCTGTTTGAGAAATGTAGTTTGGAATTGCTACGGCTTTTATGTCTACAAAGAAAAGCTTAGTGTCTTGTGAATTAGACTGCATATTTTCCAGTGTATTAGGGACATAGGCTTTTCAAGTTGTTCTTTTATTTTTCAGTATTTTTACTGCAAATAGATGATCAGAGTGCAGGAGAGAAAGGAGAGGAATGATTTCAGTTTTGCTATTTTTTTAAATTAAGAACTCATGTAAATTTCCTAGGCTTGAAAAGACCCTACTGAATAAAGTGGAAACAGTTAAAGATGAATTGTGGTAGGAAAGCTTTGGGTTTTGGTAACAAAATACCTGTCTTGATTTTTAAAAAGCCAAAAAAACCCATACAACATACAAAAAAACCCAACAAATCCCCCAAAATAAGCTCTCACCATTTTTAGCAATTGAGTAGGTGAAATTGTATTTCCAAATATGTATTTTTTTCCTAAGGATGATTTTTTCATATTGCTTGCCTCTTTCATTTGTGAAGGAACACCTCAACTTTTTTTTCAGACAAGTTGAAGTGACTGCAAATACTAACTTTTTACTGGCTTTGAAGTGGAAGGTTGGAGCAGTTGTATGGTGTGAAACTAGTTTCCATTTTTTATAGGAAGCACTTAACTGACTTAATTTCAGAGAAAGGTTAAGAGAAGTTCATGATTCTTTTAGGTGAACCATGACTCAGCTTTGAACCAAACCATATATCAAGGAGATGTTTTTGATTTTATTCAATCCCAGTAAAAATTGGATTGTCTGAGATCTTGAGATGTCTCATCCTGAAATTAACTGCAGAATTTAGGGTATGAACTCACATGACCTACACTGAGGAAAAGAAAAAAAAAAAAGCCAAACAAGTGTTTTCCTGTAATTTTTTTTTCATATCTAATTTTCTCACGCAGTATGTCCTTTATCCTATGGACTGACCTCAAAATTCTGTCCTGGTCCCTTGTGTCAGAGAGAGTGATGAAGGTGTTACCTCCTGCTGGCCCTTCTATCCTGTCATTTCCCCTCAGGAGGTTTTTGGAGGCATGTGCTTTACAAATGGCTTCTTCTCTCTTCTTTTGAAAATTGTTAATACACTTTTAAAAGGAACAGACTTAACACATTTACAGCACCATGTGAATTATAAACTTGATTTATATGAAAGTACATATTTTACTGGAGAAGGAAGTGTACCCCAGCTGCCTATAAGCTGACTGTAAATATACAGGATTTTTTTTAATATTACAGACTCAACTAGAATTGTGATTTTCAGAAAATGAAATATTTTGGCTGAGTTGTGTGACCCTCTTTCATCTGTAAATACATCAGGATTTACATTGCTCCACAGTAATTGCTGACTAAGGGTTTCTATTTTAGGCTGGGATTTTTTACTGTAATGTATGTTTTTCAAATACTGCAGCAAAATCTGGAGATACCTCTATGCCTTTCAAATCTTGTTTTTGTTGTTTTGTTTTTGGCTTTTTTTTTTTTTTCTGTCGAAGCCTTAGAAGGAAAAAAGCAAAACTATTATAGAATTTAGAACCTGCAAGGGTGATTTGTATATGCTATGGCTTTTTCATAATTTACTAATTCGAGATGCTATAAATCTTACCCTCCAAATCAAAATATTCTCAGTGGCTGCAGCAGCAGCAGTGCTTAGACAGCAAGTAGCGAGTTCAGCTGACAAGATTCTGGCGTGTGTTTCTCTAACACAAACACGGCTCATAGAAAATGGATACACAGGCTAATTCTGGCAGTAGCAAGAGCTCTCACAGGAAGAAATTCTGTGCAGGTTGGAGAGCTGTGCAACTGATCTAAACACTGCTCATCTGAGCCACCAAACCGGCTGGGTTAAAACTCCTCAAATGTAAATAAGATTTATCAGTTTCAGCAAGCAAACCTGCAGAATTTGATAAATGTCTACGCAAGACATTTAAAAAGTTAGCTATGAAAGCTTTCTTGGCCTGAAATTCACCCAGCTTTGAACGTATCAATATAGTGTTTAATTAATGTTTTTGTGGGGCAACATTAAAATAATACTGTGCTCTAATCCTCTAAGAAGTAAGGCTGTCTCAGAACTGCAGCTGAACTGCATGCTGCATAAATTAAAATTTGCAGTGCACAGTATCTTTCTGTAGCTTTATTAAGTGGTGTGATTATGCAAAAACTGGAAGTATGAAAATGGACATTTCCAAATAGTCATGAGTGTTCTGTTATCTTCCTTTTTTAACATTTAAGTTCCTTTCCACTTAGAATTAGCATACTTATTTCAATTATTTAATGTATTACTTACATTAAGTTAAGAAGACCATGCTCCACAGTTTGTGTCATACATCTGTATTTTTTTTTCCTAAATTCAACGTGCTTAATAGAGGAGAAAGCAGTCATTTATTTCAACATGTCATTAATTTTCTCAATTTACTCTGCTTCTTGGTCAATAGAATAGGCTTTTCAATGTAGTGTAAACTAATTCCAGTCAGAAGAAAGTGATATTAACACAAATGGCATGTTTTTAAATAAGAAATATTACCAAATACTCAAGGTATTTAGTCTGCACAGGACTGGGCTTTGAATAATTTTGGAATATAGCTGACATATTAACATTGCTTGTCAAGCAGAAAGAGGGAAAGGCTGCCCTTCAGAGATGGGGGTTAATTTAATCTAAACTGCCTGATGGTCTTCAGTTTGGCAGCTCCATTTTGCCTGATGGAAGAGCAGAGGTGAGCCATCACCCTGTCCCCTGCCTGTCCCTGATTCAGCAGGGATGGGTTCGGAGGAGGCTGGATCACACTGCTCCCAGGGAATGAGGCAGGCAGAGCAAAGGGCTGCTGAGGGCACTGACAGCACCTGTGCTGCTGTGCCAACAATCTGCAGCAAAACAGCAGCCCGTGGGCAGAAGCCCGTGTAAATTAGCCCCATTGCTATGAAATGCAAAGGGGTTGGAGATTCACCTCTCTGGAGGGTTCCTTTTGTTTGATAGTGAACAGCACAAACTGACTTTAGGATATTAAACTGAGATTATCCCCCTTGTTCATTTAACCCTTGTAGAAAAGCTGACTCCAGCCCCAGTGAAAACAAGTATCCAGGATCTTTTACCTGTGGACAAAGACCTTCATTACTCCTCTGTACCACAGACATCCACTTCATGGCCTTTATGTTCCTTTTGCCAGGGACTGAGGCTGGCAGGGAGCTGCTAAAATGTAATCAAAGTTACCATCAATTGTTTGAAAAACCTGAAAGAATTGCTGACAGGCCCAGATTCTTCTATACTCCATGGAAAGAATGATGCATGTGAGGAAGGATCTTTCTATATATAGATCTGATATTAAATAATTGGGAATGGTACCTATTTACTCTTTCTGTTTAAAAAATTGCATTCACAGGGGTAGTATCAAGCAAAGAAAGGCACTTTAATGTTAGTTTTGCTGTTTTGGTAGTTTGTTTTGAAAGCATGAGCTAGTAGATATGGTTCTGTGTGAAGATGTGAGTCTTTTGCATGAGTCTGTTTAAGAGTCCAGCTGTGCATGCACTGACACTGTGATTCATATGCTGACCTTAATTCATATTACAATGCCCCTTGACAGTGTGCCAGCTGTGAACATGCACATGAAGTATAACAGGATTTGTCCTTGTGTTCTGTCATGAAAATATGAAGCTTGTCAGCCATCTTTAAGTTAGCTTTGCCTTGTTAGATGCTCTAAACAAGGGTATGCAATGTCATGGAGTATGTGGAAGATACTGATACCACCTCTCAGGAAGATCTCATTGGTTAATGATGGATGGGAATATTAATTGCTTGTAATGCAACGAACTGGAGAGAGCAAGGCAGAGTTTGTTGCCATTTTTTTAAACTAGACCTGATAGATTATTTCATTGTACACAAATGAAATCGTAGCTATCTTTTCATTAGCTGGAAATAGACCTACAAGGGGTTGGAATGGAACCTTGTAAGAATTTTCACCTTCTTATTTTGCCATTGGTATTCAATCTAAAAACTGAGGGACCCCTGCTATTAAATTGTTTAAAAAAAACCCCACACAATTTCCAGTAAAAAAAACCAAACAAACAAAAAACTAAACAGATGAAGATGCTTGCTAATCAAATTAAACCAGCAGATAACTTGTTTTACAACTCTTTGATTTTAATGGAAGGTAGATTTTTAGGCAAATGGCTGAATCAGAGAATAGGGTTTTGTGATTTGGAACAGAATATTTTCTGGACCTGAAAAAAGAAAGGTTGAGTAGTATCACAAATGACTGCAATATTGTCATTACTAAGGAGCAGAAACTTTTATCCAAAACTCGATGATTGCTCATCCTTTCTTTGTCTTAGATATTCATTGAAGGAAATCTTCTCTGGTGGACTTATGAGGACAAATACCCCCTTTCTGCTCTAGTTTCGTGTAGGCACAGTGCCTTGTACAGCTCCAGCTGGGAATAGCAAAATGGGCAGTTCATAATTTGTCATGGTTATGTGTCTGTATAGGGAAGCTTCTTGTTTGGGCTGCATATGCTGTCCTGCAACACGCCTTTAACTTTAGCTCATGGGGAGCTCTGCTTCGAGAGAGTATCTTCAGGACTGCATGCCATCCCACCCCAAAGCCAGAGCATGCAGTTCAGTAAAAATACTGCTTTCAGTTCCATTGAGAGAATGGGTGCAGTTTGTATTGCTCAGAGAAGGAATTTGTATCTGATAAGGCTGCACAGTGGCATCCAGCATGCTGGTATTTTTGTTTCATGAAGTACCATTTTCATGTGTGGACAGAGGCTTTGGGAGGGAGAAGAAGAGGCCCTCTGCTTCTCAGAGCTTTTAGCAATGGCACTGTTGAATTCTCACCGTTTTGTTGTCTCATGCAATAATGACTTCAAAACTCTGCCTGCAAGGATGTGTATCAGTCCTTCAGTTCCTGCTTTTGTGCTTGGTTGGGCTGTATCTGGTATCTAGAAACTCTGCTTGTGTTTAACTTTTGTTGCTTTGACACTGAAAATGCACCTAGAAAATTGGTAGTATATTTCCTTTTTTTTCCCCCTAGTAAATACTGCATTCCAAGCTTGTCAGAGCTATCCTTCCCAGACATTATTTCACATGATTATGTTTTTTTTATATTAGTTATGCTCTGCAGATTGATAGGAACAATATTTCTGTTATCAAAGGCTCTGCCCTAAAAATATCTGTACATATCATGCTAAAAGAATGACAAAGGCAAGGTAGGGGCAGGTCAGTTAAACTATTGACTTAGATATCTGAATAAAGAGGGCAAAAAGAGCAGAGAAAAGGGTCTGTGTTCAAAGAGACAGGTGCGAGCAGCCCATGTATTCTATGTTTAAAAAGCAAAAGAAGGAATATTTAAATTATTTTCATTATATAAATATATCTCTATATATAATTTTTCAATATTCAAAAGTTATTTCATCACTCATTCCGATTTCTGGTTGAAATATTAGCTCAGTTTGGCGCTAAAGTAATTTGTTAGTAGGATCAGTCCCTTGCTGTTCAAAAGAGGGAAGAGACTGAAGTATCCAAATGTTGCAAAACCAAACTAAACGTGAACCAAAAATATATGAGATCTGTTACGTTTTTCACTGAAGATGCATGCTGGCTTAGTAAACAGCATTGTTTTTTCCTAGTTAGTATAACTACACTGTAGATAGAAAATCACTAATTTTCAATTAGCTAAACCTCTCCATCTCTCTGTTGGATTTTTTCCTCTCAAAACTAGAATGAAAGGGTTGAGACTTCAAGCATTGTTTTAGTCACCTGATAATTGTTAGTGTTATATATGCTTACAGATGTTTTTTTCAGCAGCTTAATGAAACAGAGTGATTGCACCAGTGCTTACTTTGTAGTTTCAGTGAAGCATGTACAAGAATCAGACAGGTTGGTACAGTCTTGCTATTAGCAAGAAATACTTTGATCTGTTAGATAGTTTGTAATATTGTGTTGTTTCTTTTTTTTTTTTAAATCTATGTTCCTTTACTACAAATGTTTCAAGAAACAGTCTTGGGTTCCAGGGAATGAGCATTGAATATATTAACATTGCTTGTTTTAGAAGTTTAAGCCTTATTGCTTGTGCACACAGTATAGAGCATTCGGAGCCACTGCTGAGAGGATTATAAATGTTTCACGTATGGCACCATGAGACCTTGTGCATGAGTTCAGGTAATTCAGAGATTGCTCCATTTCTCACAGCCTTCTTGGAAGAATGTATTAGGTCAGTGAGTATCAACATTACATACTGTGCTTTGTCCTTCCTTTCTTCTGACTCATCTCGTGTTAAAGCAGAACTTAGATTGGACTGGGTCTAGGGTTTCCCTTGTGTAAGCAGGGAGAATAATTAAGAAGGCTCAGTTAATTAGTATTTGTGAGTTGTTCAGACTTTACTGTGATAAGGTCCATAAAAATGCCAAGATCAAAAATAAAAATTATTTACTTGAAGGTCATAATCCTCTCTTCACTTTGTCAGTATTTGTCCTGTAAGATTGTTATAGTTTCATAGCAGTGCAATAATTTTTTGCAGCATTTCTCTTTTGAAAAATTCATAATACTTTATAATGAATGAACTAATTATCACAATACCTTTTGAAGTGGTGTATGTTTGTTTTTTTTTTTTTATTATAATGCTTTGAGAGTTTAAATTACAATGTATGCAGGTTAGTTGTCCATGGGAGTCCTGTGTGGAGCTAAAAGTAGGACACAGGTCTGTTGCAATGGTTGGCTTCTGATTTTGCTCTTTTGCTTAAATTTGTAAGGAGAGAAATTAATGCTATCGGATGCTGTCTACCAAAGAGAGTCTGAGGAGCACTGGAGTGTAAAGAATGCATATGCAGTTAGAGGCTCTAGGTTTAAGGATTCACCTAGAATTTGTGGCTTTACTTGTTTTGGTTACTTAAAAGTATAACCTAGAAGTCTATGATGCTAATGATAGTGTCTCATCCTGGAGTGCTTGTTCATCATTCTACATAAGCTCTGTAGAAGGGTTCAGATGTCTTTACTGTAAGTCCAGCTCATGCTTTCAGGGATGGCACTACTCCAATAAGATTTACTATAAGGCTTTCTTAAGTGTGCTGGTCTTGACCTACTCTGTACAACCCTTGAGTCATACAGTTCTTAGGGGATCTGATAACTGCTGCAGCTTGGCATAATTTTTGTTATTGCAATCATAGCCTAGACCAATCAGGTGTTAACAATGGAAGAAAAGGGCTAGAAGTGGAGCAGGAATCAGGCCACCAGCTGTCTGTCTATGCTGCCTGGCTTGTCTTATGGGTAGTTGCACTGGGTTTGCATGGCAGGGTTTTGGAAGTGGGGGTTGCTGCTAGGGTGGCTTTTGTAAGAAGCTTCAGGAAGCTTCCCGTGTCCAATGGAGCCAGGGCCAGCTGGCTCCAAGGTGCACCTGCTGGTGGTCAGGACTGAGCCTGTCAGTGACGGAGCCTCTGGGGTAACATAGTTAAGGAGGGCGAAAAAGTTACTGCACAGAAGTAAATTGCAGCTGGAGAAGAGAGGAGTGGGAATATGTGAGAGAAACAGTCCTGCAGACACCCAGGTCAGTGAAGAAGTGGGGGAGGAGGTGTTACAGGCAGTGGAGCAGACATTCCCCTGCAGCCATAGAAGGTGTCTGCCCAAAGGAAGCTGTGACCCTGTGGGAAACCTGTGCTAGAGTATGGTCCTGGCAGTATCTGTGAATGCATGGAGAAAGGAGCCCAGACTGGAGCAGGTTTTCTGGCAGGACTTGTGACCCCACAAGAGACTGTTCTGAAGGACTGTGCCCCATGGAAGACACTTATTCTTGAGCAGTTTGTGCAGAACTGCAGCCTGTGGGGAGGATACGCATTTAATAAGTTTGTGGAGATCTATTTTCCATGGGAAGCATCCCACACTGGAGCAGGGGAAGTGTGTGAGGAGTCCTCTCCCTGAGGATAAAGGTCCAACACAGAAAACTTGTGATGAACAAGAAAAATGGGACAGCAGCTCCCATTTTCCATCCCCCAGCACAACTGAGGGGAAGAAAGCAGAGCAAATGGGGAGCAAAATTAAGGAAGAAGGTTGGGGTGAGGGGAAGATATTTTAAAGATTTGGTTTAATTTCTCAAATTCCTCCTCTGATTTGATTGACAGTAAATTCAATTAATTTTCCCCAAGATGTGATGGTGACTGCTTAGTGACTTCTCCTTATCCTTATCTCAACCCATGAGCCTTTTTCTATTTTCTCTTCTCAGTCTGGTTGAGAAAAGGAGTGACAGAATGGCTTTGGTGGGCCCCTGGCATCCAGGCACGGTCACCCCGCCACAGCCATATCGATATCTAAAGAGTCTTGCACAGCACTGTAAAACTTTGTGATTGTGTTACAGGCTGTCCATATTTCTGGTAAACCCTTTGGGATCAGACATGAAATAACCGCCCACTGACTGATAATTTTTAAACGTGCAAGATAACCTTGGTGGCTCTTTGTGATTAATTGCCCTTGACATGAGGGAAGGTTGCACATTTGTTTCTAGTTCTGAATCAGAGCCCAGAAGCAGAAAGGAATTGTGCTCTGGAAACTCGCCACAACCGGGCTTGTGCCAGTCTGTAGCACAGCAGTTCTGCAGTGAGTCTGCATGGGTATCATTGTCATTACAGCTCATCCTCTACATAGTATTTTTCCCCTGGTTGGTGTCTCAGGAGTCATTACAGCCTTGCTGGATGCATATCAGAAACATCCTTGACCAAAACCCAGTGTTCACTTCATGACCTTGTTGATCACTGGCAATGTCTTTTGCCTGTCTGAGAATTTTAGGTGGGGTTTTGGGGTTTTTTTTTGGTTGGTTGGTTGGGTTTGGTGGGTTTTTTTTTTGTTTGTTTGGTTTATTTGGGTTTTTTTTTTTTTGTTTTTGTTTTTGGGTTTTTTTTCGTGGGTTTTTTATTTGTTTGTTTGGTTTATTTGGGGTTTTTCCCCCCAGGGAAATATATGAATTGAACATATATCTTGTGAAGATACCTACCTGCTTTGCTGGTTTTGCTTACCCAACCAAATTCTCATTAATTGTAGTGTCCAAAAAGTCTTGAGCCATATCCTTAGGTTTTACTTGTTGCCCAGAGACTGGGCCTTTGGTAGCTGAAGATTTGCTTTGAAGAGAAAGTGTTCAGTCCATCCTGTCCTGAGAGGATATCTACCCCTTTATTACGCTTAATAAAACTGACATTTTCCAAGGATCTTCCAAGTAACTGCTTCCACTCTTTTCCCACTGCTGCTGTTTTGACTGTTTTAGTTACTGGCAATCTAAGGAGCTTTGATTTCTTGTTTGGGTGCTTTCCCTCTCCTGCAGACCCTGTATAGGGACAGCTTGTGAAGGTGCACGGCCAGCAGTGAGGAGAAATAAATATCATTGTGGCCCAGGCAGAGTGTGGATGTGGAGACAGCAAAGCACCCTTTAGTGTTTGGTTGCCTGTGTTTGTTCACTGCAATTGCTATAGAATATTCCCAGATACTCCTTGGATAGTCACTGATGTTCCTGTAATTGTGATCTGCCTCAGTATTCTTTCATAGCAACGTTTTTTGTGGCCTGATGGAAATACTCCTAGTTGTCTTTGTATCAGTCAGGTTCTGCATGCTTTGGTGAGTGGTTTTCCAGTGCAGAGAGAGCAAGGGCAGTGTGGTCTGAGCTAATCCTGGTTCTCCATCTGAAAAAATTGCCTGTAAGAAACCTGGGCAGGACTGGCTTTTCTGGCTGTGTTTGCTCATGTGCTTTCATTGTCTGGGGGTTTCTGCCATGCTTCCATTCATATTTTTTCTGGATCAATGTAGCTTGTCTGTACAGAACAAAAACTATTAGTTCCAAGTGCTCTAATGGAGAGCACATTATGTGGTGTTCTCTCCAGGGCTTTAGGGGTGTGTTAATTGGAAACAAGGATGAACCTTGGAGGTGGGCGATCCCCTAGAGATGCACTGCAGCTATGCAGTATGAACAGTGGACTCTGACTCTTTGGTTGCCTCTGAAGGTGCTCCCAGAGAGCAGTGTATATGCTGGCTGTAGAGCTAAGTATGTATTAAGTGGAGGGCTGAACAAAGTGAAGTGGATATTAATGCATAAGAATGGAGTTGAAGAAGAACAAGAGGAAGATTATGCCATTGTTTGAGATTGATTTAGCAGAGCTTTTTGTATTAGGCCTTTATTTCTGTGGTCCTCAAGAACTAAAGGATACCATAATTCATGTACAATGCAGTCTGCTTTACAGCTGATACTTAATATTTTTATGAGGCAGTTATATTTTCAAAGTATGCTACATTTCCAAGGAGTTGCAATGGACTGTATATAAATCATTAACAATTTCTTAATTAAACTAGTAGGTGTGTATCAGGGTGCATGCATTGCCAACATCTGCAGCTATTCACAATTTTGAACCTGTTCTAGAGTAATAATGTAAAATTAGTCTGTGTACTCTATATCTACCAAGAAATTGCATCCATGCAGGATATTGTTGTGGTTTTGTGTGGTTTAAAGATGTATCTACTCTCTACTGGAAGTAGAGTCCATACTAAAAAGGCATAAAAGTTTCCATGGCTTGAAATGATGTGTTGTACTTGGGACCTTTGTTTTCAGAAGCAAATCAGAGAAATAAAGTTTCTTTATACTGAATTTGGGATTAGACTTTAGACCCAGTGAATGCTGCTTTTATTCCTTCTTGGACAAGTTTTTCTATGTAAATGTCTTCTCATGGTTTATTACCGTTTATTTTGTGATGTCGTGGTATCACTGGGTTAATTAGAGTCATAAACATAGGAGCAGAGCTCTGTTAGATGGCACATACTCAGTGTGTTTGCTCTTGGTAGAAGTTTCCAAGAATGCTCCTTTTTTTTTTTATTAAGGACATTTTACTAACTCCTATTTCCCTTTCAGACAAGGAGTTATTTTTAAAACTAAATTTTTAAAATGAGAATATGTGGAGAAGCAAAATACATTTCTTTCCATTTAATTGGCGAATTTAGTTTTGAACATAATTAATATATTGCCAATTTTTTAATTTGTTTTGTTTTCATTAATCTATAAAGAGTTTTTGATATATCTGGATGTGGTTTTCTAAATAGAACCTTGGCAGGCTTTCACTGCAAGCTAGTTTTAGTGCTATTTCATTAGCTGACTTATCAAAATACTGTAATCAATGCCTGTCATAACATAAGTACATGACCCTTTTGAATAGCCCAAGTGGCTATATTTACTTCTCTCTGAAAGGAGTATTAATTCCAAAGGGAAACAGAAGGTCAAATCAACATTGGCAAACTTACCTTCTATCAGTTTGTCTGTATGGTTTACAAATATTGATTTTTTGTAAGAGGCTCATTTTTCATAAATTTGCTTGTAAGGTACCTGGGGACACACTGCTATTTATTTATTTATTTATTTATTTTTCTGATAATGCATTACTGAAAATTATTGGATTCTGATGAGACAAGAATACAGCATAGTATATGAAGACACAGCAATCAGTGGATGGTACTGAGTGAGATGTATGAATTCTATTGCAAAAATTTGCAGAAATCTTGTTAACTATCATGTGTCTGGATGAATTGAAAGAAGTTGCAGTTCTACAAAGACTCATCTAACATTAAGACAATGAGCAGCATGCTGAGTTGTTATTTAATAAGGTCCTTTAATAGATAATTGATATATTGTTTTGATTTGTTTTATAGGATGACAGGAAAATGAACTGGATTTTTCATGAAGTTTTTGTATCTGATCTGTTATTTCTCTAGTCTATTTTAGTTTGACAAGGTGGTTTGTGCTTACTTTCGAATTTTTGGGGATAATCTGTGTGCAATAGAAAGGAAGTTTTTGTTTTGCTTGGTTTGGTTTTTAAAACTTCCCAGTGAAACCTCACTTTTACAAATTTATTTATGTAATATATTCTACATGAAATACAAAGTCATGAAGTTAATATTATTTTGATAGTTTGAGTGTATATGTGGGTAGATTAGATAGAAATAAATTGACTTTTGTAAAGGTACATATTTTTAATACAAATTTTCTGACTTTAACTCTGATGTAATTAATAGTGTAACATCATTAATATTAGTTTAGCCTAGGTATTTGAAATTTGCTTTTGATTATATGTATAATATTATTTTACATGTCTATTTCTTTGTGAAAAAATTAACTCTTCAGCTATAAAGCTCTTTATGAGAGCTGCTTTCTGTAAGTGTCTGAGGGGACCCTCAGAGGCATTTTAAAGTGTGAGGTACCAATATATCTATAGAAGGTTTTGGTGGTGAACACTGTACTAAACCATTTTAAATAAAACACCAGACTGTTGCTAATCACCTTTTGCTGGTTGAATGTTGAGGTACTTTATAGAAACAGAGCTGCTCTGATGTTTTTCATTCTTAGACTCGTTAGTTAATAATGTTAGACCACAACTGTAGGAATCAAATATGGTAGCTTTATCAGTAGTATCTATATAAAGAAACATTACAGCATTTTATTGATCTTGGATTGTTTTGGTTTGCTATTTTTTTTTTTTTTTTTGTTGGTTGGTTGGTTGGTTTTTTGTTGTTCTTTTTGTGGGTTTGTTTTATCTGCTGAAAAACAAAATCAAAAAACATTACCCTGTGTGTTTTCCAGATCTTTGAAAGATTTGTAATTATCAAGTCCAAAGGGATGAAAATTACATCTTATATGTATTTGTTTTAGTGCATATCTAAAGCCAATACAAAGAAAAATTAATTATATTTAAAAAAAAAAAAAACAACAGCAGAAATTAAAAAATATGGAAAACACATATGGTTACACCACTGGATTATTCTTATGTCCTCAGAATCACACCTGAGGAGCTAAAAGTGAAGAAATCTGTAGATACTATAATTTAAATATAGCATTTATTCTTTGAATTTTTTCTTTATAGAACTATGTATTTTTCAACTACTGAAAAACATGCTGCCTTGTTTAATTCTTTGTTTTGCTCTCATTGGCATAAGTAGAGCAAAATGATTTTTTTTTAATAGCCTGACAATTCTGAATCTTACTGCCTCTTTCGCATCCTATAATCTCTATAATGGCACAAGGCAGTTGACTTTAACAAATTCTTATTTTATTACTTCTCTTATATCTTTTGTTGTTGTTATCCACAGTGGCATAAAATAGCGGATCAAATTGCGTTGAATAACATCACAAAATTGAAAGTTAGTGGCTTTCACAGTGTGAAACCAATAAAGAGCTGTAATATTGCTGTTCACGACTGCACTACTACTGAGTTTTTGGGAACCTTCTTATACATCTATTAGTGTGCTTCATTTGGAATAGGAACTTGTTATTGGGTTGTGTGATATCTACAATTAAAGTTTCAGTGTGATCTGTTCTAAGCTCATGATTATCTCATCTATCTTAATTGCATAGGCATTACATTGCCAAAATCAAACATGCATTTATAAAGTCAGAATACATTCCTGAGGGCTTGTCAGAATATTTGGTAACTTATTATATCTGTACTTTTCTAACACAGGGCGTATAACAAGCACATAGAATTATTATTTTTTAATATTCCTGGTAGGAGAGCAGTTCATACTATACAAGGAAATCCTAAAAAATCATGGAAAATAGAGACTATACTGAAAGTTTTAGGAAGAAGTTTTAAGAAGTTTTAGGAAGTTTTAGAATTGTCTGCTAAAATTTCAGGGTTCCCTCTCTGATCATTCCTCTAAGGATATGATTTGATTAATAATTCTCACTGATCTTTTTATGCAGTATATATATTTCAGAAGAAGCTGATATAGCTATAAGGTTCTGTTCCCATTTTGAGAATGGGAAGTTTGTTGTATCTTGAAATTTTTTGAAAGAAATGGAATCTCATAAAGCAAACAAGACTGGCTGTAACAATCCTATGAAAAAATAGAAAACTCTTTACAATAATTTCTTTCACTGGCTCTTAATAAATAGAGAAATTCACTGGGTCATCATGGTAAATTTCTCTGTGTTAAATTTCTCTTTTAGAACTCATTAGTCCATTGCACATACATAAAAAGAGAAATTGCATATCCTGGGTTTTTTAGATAAAAAAAACAAATATTTGCATTTCCCACTTGGCTCAGCAAAAAAGGCAAGTAACAATACATGTGGCAGTGGGAGGCGATAATCAGATACCACTGACATTTCCTGACTGCAAACTTTGTCTGGTGCTTCTGTGCTTCTGCCAAAGATCTAAAAAAGTCTAGAAGGATGTCTCAAGGATGTGTTTCTGCTGCTTTTTCCCTCTTTGCATTTCACAAAATACACAAGAGGGAGCAGATTTTTTTTTTTTCTTTTTTTAGAAACTGGGAAAGTTTTTACTTTGGATAAAAACATCTAAAAAAGACTTCATTTAAGGCTGGTATTAGTTTTTGGGGTTTTTTTTTTTTAAATTGGGGATTGCCATTTCTAAGGACTTGAACATTTAGGTTTAATAATAAATATTCTTGAGATTCTGTTGCAGTCAAAGATAGGAAATCTATATGAACATTTACCAGTGTGTTTTATCAAGCTTGAAGATAGGCAGTAATTTCATTCCTGTGCATGTGGGCAAAGATAGGAGGTGTAGCACTAACACAGGATCTGCATTTGTTTAATTTTTGGTTTTTATTTGTTTTTTGCAATCTCTCTCCAAAGCTGAAATCTGCAAGTTTCCCACATGCTACTGGCATTTCTGTGTAGTAATGGAGTTATTTATAGAGCAAGAAGATCCAAGAGGGAAAAAGCAGTGGTAAAAATTGTGTTTAAAATGAAGTATTTGGAGTCCTTCTCTTCTAGTGATATTTAATGTCTGTAGAAGAAGTGAAGTATTCCCTTACTCATGTGGAAATTAAAACCTTTAGGTGAGATATGCAGAGTTAGGTGCATGTAAGGGAGATCTGAAGAACAGCGCCTTAACTGAACTCCCTGTACTCCTCCTCTCATTCACAGCTCAAAAGGAAACAGAGACTTCAGGCATAATGTTTGGGCTTCTCATTTGTATAAAATGAGAAGCCCAACTCTTTATTCTTTGGTGGGGATTGGATTCTGCCTAATGACATGTAGCTGTCTGCATGTCTGTGGAACTGCTTTAAAATACAAACCTGGATTTGGCCATCTTAATCTATAAATTTAATCCTACCCTGAATATCTGATACGTTTTCAGTGCTGGAAAATTGAATAAGATTTGGGAACAACAAGGAGATGAGTCAGGAGAAGAAAGAATAAGGCTCTCTGTAGGCTTTAGCACCTATAGAGAAGAAGTCAGCTAATTTATGCCGGTTAGATTTACTGGCACTTCTGTACACTTGTTGATAAAAATGATTAAGTGCCTTTGTAAATTGATCAAGTCTCAACAGAGAAGACCAAAAGAGAATGCCCAGGCTGTATGTCAGGGACCTCTCTTTGTTTTTTGAGTGTGTCTGCTGGAGTACTTAATCTGAGCAGACCTTCGAGTAGCTGCTGGAGGAACGGTTTGTGTCTCTCTGCACGCAAGATTAGACCAGATTCCTATTCACACCTCTCAGCCTATAAAGCAGAGACTCAACCCCTAAAGGCACCCCTTGTGCCTGTTGAATCTGAGCCCCGTGGAACCAGGGATTGAGGAATTTTTGAAACAAAGAAAGTGCATAAGAGTCACAAAATCTCAGACTAATGATTGAAGCAGCCTTTTGAAGAGACTGAAGTCAGCTTTGGTGCCTGATCCTTCCGTGTTCCTGTGCAATGTAACATTGCATAGACACAGAGGTTGTCCAGGAATTAGTTCTGGTAAGAGTTTGGAGAATTCATATCTGTGGGTAAGTGGGACACATACAGTGTTTGCATCATTGTGTATTTTCCTATTGATTAGTCATTTCATTAATAGAAATCTTAATATTTACATTCCAGGGTTTACACATATTGAATAGTAACGTTGCTCTGTTAAAACAAATGCAATACATATTTTCCACAGCATGAAAAGAAACTTCCTGTGATAGAAACTTCCATAACTACTTAAATGAGAGACAAGTAGTTAGTTAGCTAGTCCAGAGGGTCAATATTTAAAATTATGAAAAAGCAGCCCAGAGGAGAATTAGTATACTCCACTAAATTACTGAAAACAACTTTTGGCTAAACTAAGTGCAGCCCATTGGATTTAAAAACTCATTTGCTTTCCTGTAACTGTCATACTGCTCCTGTGCAAACATGCAATTTCCTTCTGTCATCCATAGTATTCCTTTAATTTTTAATATGCTTCAAGAAACAGGTGTCTAACAGCAAGGCTAGATTTTAATTATTTATCTGTACTCATATCTTTAGTATATACAGGCTAAACATCCACAGGTTTTTCTGTCACTTTTCATTTATGCATTCTAAATTAGAATTAGTTACACATGGTAGTTCTGTATAGATGTGGTCAATGTGTCACAGTAGAATCTGCATGCTAGATCCTGGTGTTTAAGGACAGGACTGCGTGTAGTACTTTATTATAGATGTAAGGTCTGTGTAGTTTCACCAGAAATATGAGAATTCTTGGCCATTCCTTCCCTCTCACTGTCAAATACAGAACATTACTCCATGAAGGCTAAAAGAAAAGTGTTTCTGTGTTCACTGTAAGTTAATGCTTTGCTGAGAGTGTAGATTCATTAAAAGCTCTCCCAAACTCATTTTGTTACAGTTTGTACTTATGTGTGGTCTTGTAGAAGTTTGTTACTGCTGCTGATGTCGTTCCAACTTAGTGTTTCCTTTTTATTTTTATGTAGGCAGTATCTTAACCCAGAAGGGTTTTTTAGTTACTATTTCCTACTATGGGAGCCTGGAATGATAAAAGCTCAAAGCCTGGAATGATAGTAGCTCCAAGCTCCTCCCTTTGTAAAGGAGCCAGGGTGCTTTTCCTGTGGCAGGGTTTGCACTCCAAGGGCAGGAAGTGAGTTTTGGGGTGTGTGGTGCCAAAACCTCTGAGTGGCATAAGGCAGAGGGGTGAACCCTCATCCCCAGAGAGAGGCTCTGGGTTTTCAGCCAGATAAAGGAGAAGGCTGATCAAAAGCAGATCCTGAGGATGCAGGGTAGTTAATTATAAGTTTTAATTATTTCATCTGAGATTTTTTTTTCTGTTATACCAAAAATAAATTATGACCTCTTACAGTCAAAATGTTATTCTGGGCAAAAGGAAACATACTTTAACATGGACCCAAGAATTTACTACTGCTCTATTTAAATCTTAGCAACCTAATTAAAAAGACAGCAAGAAGGCTCAAAATATGAGTCTAAATTAATACAGCAAATCATTTCTGATCAAAATGTTCTATGTCGACTGACTTTTGGCTTGGGTGATTTTTCTTTGAGTTCTGAGAGTGTCCCTGAAAATCAAGTAACTATGCTTCAACATCTTTTCTTCAAGCAATATGAAAATATAGAACAAAATTTACATGTAATTTGTTTCATAATAATCTGATCTCTTCCTGATGTTTAACTCTTCAGTCTGCAAATTACAATCAAATCTCTTAGAGTGACTTAACACAATGGAAGGTACTGTTCTTTAATGTTTTTTGTTGCAGCAGTGTCTGGTTTTGCCCAGTTTCCAGGTCTGCTTTCCTTTAACTCACTACTCTTTTTAATTTTTTTTTTTTTGTGGTCCTGGGGGTCATAAAGGATCCATTTTCTTGCTGTCTCATGTTTTCACCTCGCTACATTCTGTGTCCCCACTATTGAGATCTCTGTTACCATATCATGCCTCTGTTCCTCTACATTATACCATTACACTGGCCTAATGTTTCTGTCTTCAGGAAATCACTATTGCTCCTGACTGTAAAAATTATGAATATTACACAAAATAATTCAAATACAAATCAGGCTGTAGCCACCTGTACCTTAGACAATTTGTTTTTCCACCAAGAAAAGTTAAAGCAAAGCTTCAGGCAGACCAAGACAAGCCCAGTCAAAGCAAGTCTGAGAGGTGTCAGTCCCAAGGCCATGCAAAGGTGGTTTCAAAGACAGGGTGGCTTGTTCTTAGCAGGGACAATATGGTGTTTTCTGGGCTGCAGGGCTGCAGTGGTTCACAGGGATAAGTGATAAGTAAAGGATGACAAAGAGAAGTGACATTTGACAAGGACCTGCTGTTTCCATTGCAGGAATAAGTCCTTACATGGCTGCTCACATCCAGACTTTCACAATTTTAGTGTTTCTTGTTTGGCACAAAAACTTTGCTGCTTAAAAGGTGGTAATAAAGTATCTTCACTGAAATCAGTGCAGTCACTGCTGACCCTGTGTTGAACTCGGCTCAGTGATCATTCTGGCTGCAGTTACACATGCTTTCTGACAGACAGCAGGGCAATTTACTACAAAATGTTCTCAATAATTTTGACAGAAAGATGTTCTCCAAATTTATCATGCAAAACATGAGCTAGAAATTTTATAGTGGATTGGATTTCGTTAAATTTTTAAAGAACAAAATAATCTATTTAAACTGGTCTTTTCTGTGGGTGTACTGCATAAATTCCTGCATACATGAAATGGTAAAAAAATAAGGACTTTGGTCATTTAACTTGTTTTGTTCTGGAGTATGAACTCTTCCAATGTATTACAATGGGAATTTGTGGTTTTAGTGTATCTTTTCTTTAACAGAATATAATTAAACCCATTGAGGTAGATCTGAGCTGAAAGCATAAGAGAAAGTTCTTGCACTGAAAACCTTCAAGTGTGCCTAGGCAAAAGATGTAAACATTTTGAGAATAGGAATGCTAATAAACTCATTTTACAGCTGAGGGGGGACTGTATTATAAGTGGATGCAGGAAAATTGTCCAGCTTAAGTTCATTGTTCGTGGAGTAACATCATGGCTTTTCCATACTGAGAGCTTTTTCTCTGTCTGAGATATTTCTCTGAACCGTGTTTGTCGTCATATATTATGGGTCTGGGACACTTGCCTGTGATTATATGATTGCTCATGAATGCTCTGCTAATGGTATTTTTCCTGAAGAAAAATATTGACTCATTTGTTTTGAACTCCTACTCCACCCACGTGTGGTAGTGTAGAATTATGTAAATTTAGTAAATGAGAAAAGTAAAGTTCTACCAAGTGTAATAGCATTTATTCAAATGGGGGTATCTTTTATTTTAGTGTGTTTTCAGAGTGAGTGTTATGTTGTAACATGTGAACATCTATGTTTTTTTATTTGGTCCTTAAAAGTATTGTCTTATTGGAAATCATAAAATAACTGAAAATTGACATTAGATCTTTTAGCTGTAATAGAGCAAACTAAGTCTTGCTTCCATTTATCCAATTTAGATTTACTGTCTTTATTAAAAGTTACAGGTTTTCATTTTAGATTTTCATTGCTATAGTTTTATAGAAATATCTAGCTTTAAAAAAAAAAAAATAAAATCAAGACTGGCAAATGTAAAAAGGATTTTCCGTTAATTCTGGGATATTCCAGCATACTTTGTGCTGGTGGAGTTTCTATTCTTTTGCTTGGTAAAAATAGTAATTTGATCTAGGTGCATTAACCTGTTCTGCCTGTTTGAAGCCATTCCTCCATTTATTTCAAACTCCTTATGGGTAGGAAGGACTGTATATTATAATTTATTTAAAGTAAAAAAAAAACATAGAGGAATTGGAAGTGCTATATTGCACAACCCACCCCCCCAGACGACCCTGAGAATAACATTGTAAGGATTTCAGCAAAAGAATGTGGTTTGTCCACTTTTAGGATATCCTGTATTTTTATTTTAAAGTCTACATTGGTTATAATGTATTTTTGTTATTGCTTATTTGTTTTTCTTCATAGCACATGTGCTTGTGAAAAACTGGAAACTTTACTACAAAGGATTAAGTGCAGGACCTTCTATTCCAGGAGTACAGTAGTAGAGGAGTACAGCAGGTCGAAGTCTTATAGCAATGTTTGAAAAATCCCTACATTCTCCTGAACAGGACTTTGTGAGTGTGGAAATTTGGAAGAGCTAATAAACAGAATTAATTAATAGCAAAAAAAAAAAAAAAATCTGAAATTCATTTTGTTTTCCCATTGCTAATATTTTCCTTTGTTTAAATTTTATGAGTAAAAAATTGGTGTTCTTGGGTTTGGGTATTGGTGTTCTTGATAGCCATGATTTTTGCCATTCTTGACCTTTCATTTTCAATTAAGAACTAGTAAATCAATGAAAAACAGTTGAAAACATCTTGGTTTAGAAGTCAAAAGTCTTTTAAGGTTGAATGGCAAACTTTTTCAGGGCACTGACTTTCGGTAGAATACAGGATTTGTGATGTTTTATTTAAAACTTGTAAGGATAAAATTTTGGCATATAAGTCTCCTTAATTTAATTCTTAAATATTTAAAAAGTTTACTTTTATCCTAGGAAATGTCTTTCTGATGTATGTCTTTAGTGCCTAAGGGAATCAGCAGGTATGAATCACACCAGGTGATAGAAGTATGATGGAGAAGATTGAAACAGTGATTAGGATTCTTAATTAGGAAGAATCTACAGGCTATAAATTAGTGCCAGCAGAAGTAATTAAACTACTTTATTTGAATAAAGTGAAAAGCATGCTTAGTTGTATGAGACAAACTTAATATGAAGATTAAAAGAAAAAAAAAAGATATTTGTATGTGAGGTGCAATACAGATATATTTCAAACACATTTGAAACAAACAAGACCAACTCATTTTTTTCTGCTGTTATGAGAAGCTTCTGTTTGTTATTCATTGTGATTTTTTTTTCTTTTTCTGTTTCTTTTTCAATGTGTGTACAGTATTTGCTCTTATTTTTTTTTTCCTTGCTGTTTTTCTATTTTTATAAGGGCATCTGTAAAGGATTTGGAATCAGACACATAGGGAATAATGCTCCTTCCTGGTGTATGGGCAAATATCTGGTTCAGAGAGGCAAATTTTTCTTTCAAGGTATCCCTGGTCAGAGAGCCCCATGGGTTTTCACAGTTCTTTTGTGTGTCTGTGTTTGTTACACCAGTCTGCTCTCAGTGAATATGAAGCTTCTGGGCATCACACAGTTGGCAAATAGGCTGTGCCCTGATCTTTAGCAAATGTTTGGTCATTAGGGATCACTAGGACCTTCAAAGTTTTTTTAATTAATTAAATGGGATCATTATCCTGATTCTCTTTATAGCACTATTACAGGAAAGAGTCCTTTTCTGGTGTGGTAGGCCAACAGGCACTAAAACTTACTTGGACTTTTTTTTTTTTTGGTTGATATGTTATCTCAGTCTAAGCAGCTGGTGGGCAGAATAGGGTATGGGGGTTTTGCCTGGTTGTTTTGGTTTTTTTTGTTTTGGGGTTTTTTTGGACTTGTGGGGTTTGTTTGTTTGTTTGGTTTTTTTGTTTGTTTGTTTTTTGGGTTGTGGGTTTTTTTGTTTTTTTTTTCTGACTATTAAACTTTCTACATTCCTCCCATAACTTCTTTCTCTCCTTTCTTCAGGAAGGTAAATAATAATTTTTAATAGATTCCTTTTTTGCCTTTCTTGTCTTGAAAATGTACTGTAATCCTTCCACCTGATCTGACAGTAGGAGATGGAAGCTGTATTACCTGTAGCATCTCTAAACACATCAAAATGACCTCCCATAGTACCACAGGCTGATGCTTGCATCCAGCCTACTTCTGATTCCTTGTTCATCATCCATGTAGCATAATCTATTGTTCATATATTTGATTAGAGTCTTCTTGGTGGATAATATATCTAGAGTTTGTTGCATCTGACTCTGAACATGAGTCAGTTTTACTCCTCCTTCCTCTCCTACTCCTCTTGGCATTTCTGCATCAGAAGGAGTAATATTCTGAGCCTTTTTTTTTTTTTTCCAGAGATCAAAGGGAATTCAATCTGAGGAAACCGTATCCACACGCATCAAACAGGAAACTTTCAGAGTATTAGTACGGCCTATTGAACATTTTTGTGACCTCTTACTTTCTGGCTTCTGACAGCTTCCTTGGAAGTTCTTTCCCCTCCTTATCTTTTTGGTTCATGAATCAGTAGATCTGAAAAGAAGAGTGCTAAAGAGACTGTTCCTTTTGATTAATAAGTGAATAGATTTGCTGTAGAGCCAAGAATGGAACATCTTGTAACTGTTGGCAACATTACTAAAAGAATAAGTATCCTCATGGAAGGGGCAGAGCATAACAAGAGTTTTGATCAAGAAGAAAGAAGTCTTAGGCTTTTAAGAGTTGTTGCATTAATGTAAACAGTTATTTTATTCTGGATGTTTTCCAGTGACCAGAGGAACCAAAAAAGACAATTTCAGGGTCATATGATTTTGAAACAGGACAGGTTTTTGGCTATTTGACTTCCTTTCCTCCTTTCTGGCAGAGTCAGCCTCCCTTTGTATGTCTGATGCCAGAGAGTGGCATTCATATTTTTTAGCTCAGGATGTTGCCACTGCAAATCTACATGAGATGACTCTTTTTTTTTTTTCCAGTCTGAAGTGCTCATATCTATACTGCTAAAGAACACTGGAGTCTATCATGCAAGACATTTAGGGAAGCTGTTTCAGTCAGCTCATCCCAGGATTAGCAGTGAGAATGAGAGTTCCCACTGGAACATCTCCCATTCAGAGAAGATGAGCCATGCACGGCAGTTCCCTACTTTAATTTCTCTAATGGCAGTAGAGTTATAGTTGGTCAATACAAGTCATCATTCTCTACCACTACTCCTGTAAAGGAGATGCCAGGGAAGTAGCTGGAGCACAGCATACTCTGGCTGTCTCCCTAGTTGTGTTATGACTGCATGTTGTTCCTGATTGTGTCAAGTAAAAGCATTTCCTTGTTTAGGCCTTGTATTCTCTAAGCCTGGGACAGAAAATACTTCCTGGCTGCATCCCATCACAGATCTGCTGCATCCAACAGACTTTTGGTGCTGTAGAAAATCTGTCAGTCTGTGTAGATTCACAATCTGCTCCTAAAAGCCAAAGATTACCATGCATGAAAGAAGTTTTACTATCAAGGAAATAATTTCTCCAGGGACTACTTTTATCAACAGTTTCAGCCATTTTATTCCCCTCCCCAGGAGAAGAGAAGGAAATAATCATACAAGGACATAATTACTTTGGTCAAAATCCACCTTGAATTCAGTAGATTGTTTAGGTTGTGGCTGCAATGTTTGTCCCTTGGACACAGTGGTTCCTTCTGACTCACAGACATCAGTGCAGTGTTTATAAAGCACAGTCTTGGTAATCAAATGCAGTGATAGGAAACATTTGTTGGAACAAGGTCCCCCTGATCAGAGGGATTCTAGACCTTGTATACAAATTTCAGTGAACATGAAGGAATTTCATTAATTTCTGCTTTTCTGACTGATTTGAAAAACTGAGTATAATCTAAAGCGAAGTTCTCTGTACTATTTAGAGAAGCTGATTCTGTGTGTTAGAAGGGAGTACACATAATATAGTCTGTGGGAATACATGTGTGTATGTGCATCTATTTATGTGTCTTTCAGGACCTGGGCAAAACTAATTTGGCATGCATCCTGTTATTCTAATAACTGAATGTTCTGGTAAGGTTCCTTTCTAGATTGGAGGATGTAATTACCAAAGGAATGATGCTAGGTCTGCCACTGGGTGATTAAAAAAGAGGTTTGGCACAATAATTCTTGTCAAGATATTTTCCTGTCTAATCAACATAATATTTGGGAAGACTTATTTAGTAACTCTTAAAAAAATAAAATATGCATGTAACACAAACTTTTAATAAGATGTCAGAATTCCAGAAAGGGGATACGTTTTTTTTTTTTTGAAGGTACAGAGTCACTGAAAATCACATATATATAAACCCCAAAAATATAATTATTACAAACTATATAATCATAAATCAATAATATAATTATAAGCTACAGAATTTATATATATATACACAGTCATTTATAAAATATTACATCTGTATACTTATATTTTTATACCTATGTAAAAATAAGACATATTTCTGAGTTTTTCTTTAGTCATCTTCTTACTGAAAAGTTATTTAACTTTGTTTTCTAAGCTTTATTCATTCTGAAAACCTTTCAATGTAAGGATACATCTTAAATATAAATTTTTCTTGCTGTGTGATGATCTATGACAAAAGAGAAGATTACTTGATTTTTTCTATTATTATGTGACTAATTGGAGGCAAAGTACGTGGAGGAACATTAGTATATAACACGAGCTACATTATTGGTCTCATAACCTGAGTCAGAAGAAAAGTGACATTTCCCAGATCAGGACTTTAAGCATGTGCCAACTTTATTAAAATTGTGAGACTGTCATGAATTTTGCCCCATGAACACTAACATTTCACTGACGAGGAATTGCCTGATCTGATTACTCCAAGCACGCCTGGAGGCTGTTTCCGCCGGGCCACAAGGGCTCTGGCTCCGACTTCAGCCGCTGCAGACCTGTCCCTTCCAGGCTGGAAGCTGCTCAGCTCAGCTGCTGGGCTGGAACTGGAACTGAGCCTTTCAGAGGCAGCCAGGGCTGCTGTGATGCTGCCAGAGCTGCACACTGTCCTCTTGCTGCTAGGAAGGGCATAGATTCTTGGAGGACATGACTTCTGCTTGCTCACAAGGAACAAAGATCCGGTTTCTGCACTGACAGGAACACAGTGTCTTGGATTTGGGGTGGGTGTTTTGTTTCCTACTTGGTGCAGAGTTTCTGTGTCCTTTGGCAGATAGCAAAGACAAGGCATCTGCTCCCCCTAAGTGGTGGAACATCACTGTTTCTCCTGGCTGATAGTCCAAGCCTTTATTCTTCCTGGCTTTGAGGAGGGGACAAAAGAGGAAGAAAAGCTTCTAGTTTTTGACTTCACGTTGAAATAGTTAATTTGTAGGTAGACAGGTTCCTGATGTGTATAAAATAATATGCAACCCTGATAAAACACGTTATTAATGTCAGTTGAAAATGCCTTAGCATCACCAAAAGACTGAAAGGAAAATTAAAAGCTGACTAATATGCTTTCTGCAAATATTCTCATTTTGTTCATCATCTTCTGTAAACAGATCTTTTGATCTGATTTTATCATCAAATTTTATAATAAATTTTATTAATCTTGCAGTTTTCCTTTCATATGTCTACCTCTTCATAGGGTGTCTAAACGTTGCTGTGTAAGAAAATTAAAAATTTCTGAAAAACGTCTACTAGCTATAATAAAAATAATAATAAATCCCTCATATCTGCTTAAGGAGTTGACTATGCTTGTGAAAATTTAGACTTTATAGCAAATGATGGCTGTGAATTGCTTTGGCATATTATCTTCTGTGGACTTACAATGTCATTAGTTTAATATTTATTATGCTTCATTAACCATATATAAGTTGCTAAATTATTTAATTTTCATAAATGCAAGCTATCTTTGCATAATTCTAATAATTAGAATATTTTACTTAGAACTTTGCTCTGTCCCAAACTCAGTGAGAAGAAATTGCCTGTTAATGAGAAAACCTGCTACTATTAGAGATATATTTCACATAGTTTAGTATTTTTCTTGGGGCCCAAGCAGATGGTGGAGGAAGTGAAAATAATAAGATTTTATATTTGTAAATCCTAATGCTGCTCATTTTGGGTAAACTAAGCAAATTCTTACATTTCAAATCTCTTTTGTCAGCAATCTTGTTTCCTTGAGCTAGTAGTTGCAGTCTTCTGATAATAGTTCAAGTTGAAAACACGCATGTTACAATGAACAAAGCACAAGCTCAGATGCTAAAATAGACTGTTGCAGACATGCTTTGCTTTTAAATGGGTTGTATGTGTAACTGTCGTATTTAACATGAAATACTGGGATTTCTCTACATGGAAAAAGTCATATATGAATAAAATTGTCTCAGGTTGAAGCACCAGCATCTTTAGTCATGACTGAAAACAGGGCTATTCTTGGCTCTCTTACACATAGTTTCTATTAACTGAGTTTCACCAGTCAACACATGATGAGCAGCCTGTCGTGTCTTGTTAATAAGCACAGCAAATAGCTGTGAGAATACAGAAACTTTAAGTCTGCTGTCACATCTACCTCTGTTTGCTTGGAGAGCAGATCAAGAGCTGTCTGGAATAATCACGGTGGTTAGTGAAGCTGTGAAGGGACACCTATCACCCCAAGTCAGATGTCAGTAAGGAGTTTTTGTGCATCAAAGGATTAGTTAATATCAGTTATAAGTGAATATATTTTAGTTTATTTAAAATTTCACCTGTTAAAAAGAGCTAATATGCGATAAAAACTAACATAAAATAGAAAGAAAATGACTAGACAAGCCTTAGTATTTGAGCTGAATATATAAAGCAAAGAATATATAAATCAATTATATGACAAAATGAATTTTATTGTGTTTTCAGTAATTCAGAAGAATAATAACATAGGGAGAAACCCTTTAAAATGAGGGATTTTTAATTTAGTATTTATCTATAAAGCATAGTTTATTTCTGCTAGCCTCCAGCTGAGTTATAGACCAAAGAGGATAAGCACCAAGGACTGCAATTGTACGAAATGTCCTTGCTGAGTTACTGTCTCATCTCTTTTAGATCAGGCTGTATAATACTTGGGCTCAAATAACCTTTAAAATGCTTCTACTCTGAAATCAACAATAGTAAAGTCAGTGCTTTCTCATGTTTTGTTATATGTCATTTTCTCCTCATTATTGAACTATACTGAGATATATTTTAAATGTGTAAGTACTCTTTCCATCTAATTCATATATGCTCCTCTCTCTCCCTCAACCCCATGCTCCCCACCCATTTTAACTTTAGAACAAACAACGGGCTTTGGCAGAGGATGAACATTTTGCTTGCCCACTGTTTTGTAGTGTGGTCTTGTCATTGATAACTCATTTTCTGGATGTAATGAAATAATGAAAACATTTATGTTGGAACTTGGATGTATCTTAGACTTCTGGGAAGAGGACCAGAACAGATGTCCAGATGTGAAAGAGTGATGCTTGCAGAGCATTTTGAAGGATAGACCTTTAATGGGATCTTGAAAGTCGTGTTGTCACTGGTATTTAAATATGAGTCTGTGCAGAAACCACAACATTTTTCTTCAGAATTTGTAAACTTAGTTACTTGGTTCAATAATCATTCTGGCTTGCTATTTCAGTAACTATGCGGTAAAAAATAACTGCCCTTAAAAAACTCTCCTTAGGAATAAAATGTTTCATTAGCTGCCTTTAAGTGATTTAAAATAGAAATTATTTTAAGCAAAGTAAACCAAAAAATGAGTTAAAGGAAAAATGAATCTGTCATGAGCACATTATGGCCCTCACACCTTCTAAATATCAAAACCACTTGGAAAAAAAGCTCTGAAGGCCAGCCTCTTGATTTTAGCCTTTTTTTTTCCCATAGGAGTATTTATTACATGGAACTGAATTTTTTTTTTTCTTTCTTTTTTTTTTTTTTAAACATGTATTACTTGATGTGGTTTTCCTAGAGAGACCTCTTGAAGTTTGTGGTAAGCTACTGGTTTCTTTGAATTTACTCCCTTTTGTACCCTGTTGGAATTTTAGCTGACCTTATTACATCTTCCATTAGATAGTATTAATGTATTTTCCTTTGTCTAGTCAATCATAGGTGTGGAACCAAAATTCTTTTTATCTTCCCATTGCATTGAACTGGCTGATGGCTCTTGTTTTCTTCCTTTCCTGTGCTATGAGCTCCTTGAACCAAGTTCATTTTGTGAGAGTCTGCAATTCCTTACTTATTTCCTTTCTGGTAAAAAGCCAATTTAGGACATCTGGTCCAATAAGTTACTTGGAGATTGCACATTTTCCTTTATGTTTTTTGGTTGTCTAGTGCATTTTTCCCAAAAGTTTTGAAGTCACAATGAACAGAATGTTTTTTATAGAAAAAATATAAACCTTTTTCTTTAATTAGAAACTGAATGCTAAAATTCAAGTTCCATCCTCACATTTTTCCTTTGCTCCAGCATGGTTCCTCCACACAGCTTACAGTCTTTCAGGATAAACCTGGTCCAGCATGGGCTCTCTGTGGGCCACATTCCTTAAGGGATATCCACCTGCTCTGGCATAGGGCTCCTCCATGGGCTGCAGTGTGGATATCTGTTCCATTGTGGTCTTCTCCCTGGGCTGCTGACTGGCAGCCTGCTTTGCTGGAGCCCTTTCCAGGCACTGCATGGGAATCCCTGCTCTGGTGCATGAAGTACCTCTTCCCTCTCCTTCTTCACTGACCCTGGTGTCTACAGGGCTGTTTCTCATACTTTTTTCCTTGTCCTGCTTCTGCTGGTTTTGCTCTTTCTTAAATACAAATTCCCAGAGGTGCTGCCTTTGTGGGAAAGGGGCTCAGCCATGCCCTCTGGTGTGTGGCATGGAGTCATCTGGAACTGACCATGTCCAGCCCAGGGCAATCCCAGCCTCCCATCACAGACCCCCAAGCAACCCCCAAGGCCTGGGCACCAACAGCCTGTTCAGTGAACCAGGACTGGTTTTGTCCAAAAGCAGTGGTAAGTGATTTGGCGTCTTTCCTTCTCCTCTGTCCTTGGTTCCTGAGGCATGTTCCAGGCAGTTGTCCCATTGAGAGGCCGGACAGTGCATTGCATACCATGAGTGTCAGCTCCTGTGCCACTGGAGGTGACAGTGGCCCTTGGTTAAACCACCACAGTGATGGGAGCCTTGTGCTACCTATGAAGCTCCCAGAGTATAGCAGAGTCTTGATTTCATTCTACGTTTTGCCAGCTGATGGTGCTGAAAGAAGTCATCCTGAAAGACCCTAGAGATACATCCCTCTAAAGAGTAGTGCTGCCGTGGAAACTGCTGAGCTCTCTTGCCTCTCACAGTCATGTAACAGTTTGCTGGTCACTGAGCGTCCTGATTCATAAACAGTTTCCAGCCCTGCCATCACTGAAAAGAACTGATGATTTTATGGGTTTGGTTTGGGACATTTTTTATTTGTTTTGCTTTGTTGTTGTTTGGTTTGTTTTGGTGTTGGTTTGTTTTTTTTTATTATTATTTGTTTAGTTTTGAGGGTTTTTTGTTTTGTTTTGGTTAGGGTTTTTTTGTTGCTGTTGTTTATGTTTTAGTTTTGGTTTTGTTTTGAAATTCAGACAAGACATTGGCAGAAGTGGGGAAAAAAACCCAAGCCTAACCCAACCAACCAAGAAAACCTTCTCAGTCCTTGAAGCATCAATTTACTTTTGATCCAGTAAGATATTTCTGCTTTCTCTAATAATTGGTTTTTGTCCTATGTGGAAGGACATAAGCTTAACCCTTGAGTCAAATTCAGTTTGATAAAATTCTAACATGTTTCATTCAGTGGGATTTTGAGCCTTTATGAGTATGTTGCATTTTTTATGCAAATGTATTAAAAGTTTTGGGGACTAGAATAAGAGTGAGTAAGTACTGAAAATTGAATCTGGTGATAAGGAGTTGATAAAAGTTTACTGCAATTGAATTAGCAGACTGAACCTTTATTTATCAGGTTATTTAGGATGCTTGGGACCGAGATTTTGTGTACATTCTTGGTAATCCTTTTTTTCAGAATTAAGTATCTAAGTCCCATATAGCTGAAGAGATAACAATTCTGATTTTTTTTTTTTTTAAGCAGCATAATGTTTAGTGTTATTTTGTAGCAGAGGGTGGAATTAACAGCATTTCTAGTAGGTTTTGTGTGTGTGTGTGTATCTGTCTCATTATTCTATGGTAATCTCTTTTTCCACATCTCTCCAGACCCTGAACTTCAGGGCAGGTACTGGGGGGATGAAGTCCCCCCCACGGTAGAGGAAAATCACTTTTGAATCCGCCTTGAATGTGTGTAAGTCCAGGGAGATGCATTCCAGAGTCCTGAGGGAACTGGCTATTGTAGTTGCTAAACCACTCATTTCAAAAATTGCAGCAGTCACTGAGGTTGTAAAAAAGCATGTCTCTTTAAAGGGGAAGTGTAGATGGCTTACACTGAAACACTACATTTAAAAGGTATTTTCTAATGCCTTCAAAAATGGGTAAATAAATGCACTGATATGGGTCATACCTTTGGGGTAAACAAAAACAGAAAGGAGGATGCACTTACCCCTAGTCTTTTATCTACTTAAAGCAATGATTCTGTACCCCCTCTGTCTTTCTTTATTCCTATTACCCTTCAACATGGAAGGAAATTTTTAATGAGTTATACTTTGAAAATGGTGGCTTAGAAAAAAAGATTCTCTATATGTGTCTGTTTCAAGACAACCCAGATTTGCAGGCAGATTTCTGTGTACATGCTACAACACATTGATTTCAGCTAAGAACTTGAACAAATAAAGATTTGTTGTTGTGATCTATTTAGGAAAAGCATTAATATAATAACTTGTCTCTAACATCCACTTTCAAACAAGAGTAGTTGCTTGGACTGCTTCTGAAACCTACAAAGCCATACTTTTATCAAACATTAACCACTTTTTCCTTCTTTTCCCTTTTGAATGTCAGTGCTAGAAACCAACAAAAACATCTTTAATAAATATACACATAATTAAATAGAAATTAAGAAATTTATTCTTTAAACTTGGAATTAAAGCTCAAAATCAATTTTAATTACAATATTTCTGCGACATTATTTTCCATTTGTTTGGTTTGTTTAGATGTGTGCCTAATGTAGAATTTAAATAATAATTGAAAAAAAAAAGGGGAAATTACTTTGTACATCTAAGAAATCTAGCCTGGTTGAGCTTTTCATAAAATGTATTGATAAAGGAATATGATCATTATTCATGTTCTGGTAAGACTCTGTGATTTTTAAAATTGAGTAACCATGGAAACACAACTGGGTAACATAAGGAAGTGTAGGGGTAAATTTACAGTTAGTCTTTTAAGAAAAAGTTATTTCTGGTATAATGTATAATGTAGTTCAGTTTTTTATCTAATCTCTTACCCCTTCATGTGTGCAGGTATATTATTTATACATATATGCATAGACATATTGAACATATTGAATGAAATAAAATAAATATGTACTTTTTTTACATTATTTCTAGTGTTTTGGGTTTTTTTTTTCTTTTGTTTGGGTGTTTTTTGTTTGGTTGGGGTTTTATTTTGTTTTCGTTTGTTTGTTTTGGTTTGGTTTTTCTATTATTTATTTTTTTTTTCAGTAAATTTTAGCCAGAAAACTCACTAACTTCTCCCCCTTCATTTTTGTTTCATGGATTTTTTTTTTTTCCTAAATGGGAGTTTGAGTAATCTTCCTAAGTTATAAGTTTAATTTTAAAAGGCAAATTTCTAAAGCATTGTGGTAGAATACTCTAGTAGTTAAGGCATTAGAAGGATCACAGATCGATTATTGGGCCAAAGTGTAATAAAAAATGTTACAAATGTAAGGTAAAGTCAGTTACTTGTTACTGTATAAAGCATATGTTGTTTTTAATGTGATAAATCACAGAACTCGTAGGGGTTTGCGTAGTATTTGGCACACATTCTGGTGTCTGTCTTTTATATTGCTTGTGAATGTGGACTAAAATATGTATTTGCTTTATTAGAAAATATTCCCCAGGTATTTCTGGACTATGCTTTCATATAATGACCTGCTGGGTAGTGCTTTTTCTTCTGTATATCACTGTGAACCTCAACCTGCTATTTTACCTTAGCATTTCTAATCCACATGAGGATATGCATCTTTGTATGATAGAAAATGTGTTGAGTTCTGTAGTGTTAATAGCAGCAATTTTTCAAATTATACTCGCTTTCTCTCAATATCTAAAAACCTTCAGATATTTTAAGCAAAAAGGTCAAGGAGATTTTGAGCTTTTTTACTTTAAACTTTTGAATTTTGTAGTTTGTGACTTTCTTTGGGATAAGATCTGACTAAAATCAGCATTTCTTGGGAAAGAGGTACCTCTTTTCCTGAATTTTTTTTTTGCCCACATTTCCTGCACTCATCTTCTACTATCATGTAGAGGAAGTTGAATGGGAAGCTAAGTCCCAAAATGTATTCTCTTTGTTCTGATGCAACCTCTAAAATGCATCAGATGTCAAGCTATGCCCACTGTGAGCAATTCATGAACAAATTGCCTCAACATTTTGATCGCAGTCAGGCTTTTATTATGAAAGTAACTGGCATAGAAAGACACCTTTAGAAGTGTGAAAACAAGCAACACAATGAAGTAAAAAATGATGAAATTGAGCACAGCACTGGCACAGTACAGCTGCTGTCCCTGGCAGTGACTGTGGCCTTCTACAATAGTCTATGAGTGCCAGGAAAGCCCCACTCACTATGGGGAAGTAATTTCTGTTGGTTAACATTCATTTTAATATCAATGAAGGGTTCAAGCCAGAATCCCATCTGCAAAAAAATCTGAACTTTGGTAGTTTTTTGTGTTCATGAAATGGTGGTATCAAGCTGCTTTATTTTTAAGATTTGTGTAAAGGTACACTTTTCCTTGTCTGTCTTCATAAGTGATTTTTCTATATATTCTGAATCAGTGTTGGAGACAGAGCTTTGCAATCAAAAGAATATATTCAGCACTTCAAGGAAGACAAAAAATAATAGGGTTAAGTGAACATGAAAATAATGTGCACTGTAGATGGTAAAATTGCTTTTTCCTTCCCTGGAGTTGGCATGGTAGAGGAGACTCCTCATCTTCAGTGGAATTTTCAGTGGAATTTTTAGTGTGCAGTATGGTAATACAAGATCACAAGTACTGTCTTCATTTCCCATCATTTTCCTGGTAGAGTTTATATACTGAAACTCACTCCCACCTGCATCTTGCTGAAGGATGAATTCAAGTCCATCAGATATCGCATATCCTTGCAGTATTCTGAAGTTCTGCAGCCCAGAGTCACCAGACTCAGTAGCATTTTGCCTGCCACTTGCAAGCTGGCTCATCTGCTTTATATTATACAGAAGAGGCATGTATATGGATAAAGTCTAGATTCAGCCTGATGGCTTAAAAAAAGTAAATGTCCTCATTTGGACTCGGTAGTTACCATGGACTCAATTATTCATTGCCTACCACCTCTCATGGTCATTCATAGCTATGTGAGAAGGTGTAGAATGTTACATTATTTAAAGTCCTTTCCTCCCTGGCATGATTATATGACTAAACTATGAATCTATGGAGTGTCAAGCAATTGATATTTGTGATATCAGCCTTTCAGTGTAGCAGGAATTCCAAAGTTAACTTTGATGAGTGTCAAGCCCTTGAAGGAGCTAGAACCTTTCCTTTTTTATTTTAGTCTTCTAATGAGCTTGAAGAGGTGAGGACCAAAAAAATGCTCATTAACAACAGCCTTAAAGTCTTTATAAAGATGGTTCTTGAAAAAAGCCACCCTAGTGTCTTTTCTTTGGTCCTGTGCTCACCCTTCAAGGATCCTTTTGGGTTTCCATGTTGATGGTTTATGGCTTCTCCTAGCCCACAGTCAGTACAGCTGTACAATCACTGTCATGAGGTTTTTGCTGAGCAAACTGTGATGTTCATGATAAGAATCCCCACCTTTTCAGTTCTGGGACCTGTTTGGGTTTATTTCCATGTGCTTCCTTGCCCAGGCTGCTGCCTTCTGGAGGCTTTCAGCTCAGGGCACAGTTTGTGAGCCTTTACTAGGACTCATAGAAGTTGTTGTTACTGGGCTACTCTTTATTTTAAAAGTGGTTTTGTATAGAGTCAGCCACATCGATTTCAGTGAGGATGAATCTATATCTTCAAGCAAAACATCCCAATGCTTCAGAGAGTCAGGTTTATATTTTCAAGACATTTTGGGTTATTTGTTCCAGGTGTCATGGTCTGTGTTACCATTCCCTCCAAATATGAGACCTTTACACTGGAAATAGCTGAGTAGTTTTAATTTATGGCAGCAGCTTATTTTCCTGCTGAACCTGAGTATATGAACTGCCTGTAAGCACTCTTTGCAGCCTAAGAAACTTGAAATAGTAGATGGGAACTGCAAGGAATACTGAAATCCTTATGAAAGGTTCATGGCAAGTGGGAGCAGCAATGCGTGGGTTGCTGACAGGACATGGATTTAGGTATGAGCAGGGGAGGAACTGAGGTCAGTGATACACGTACAGGATGAAAGAGGGTGGATAGCAATTCTGTGCTACTGAAGCAATGAAGGCAGTGAGTACTTGGGGATGGCTGAGGTACAGCTGTTGTTACTGAATCAGGATTTGATACGTATGTGTGCGTGCAGGGAATTTGCAGTAGCACTGACAAGCAGAAGTTCTCATGCTCTTTTGAGATGTGTGGAACTGGAAAGAGCTCTAAAGAAAAGCAGCAGCTTCAGATGCAGCAGGGCACAGCCTGCTATCTCTTCGTGCCACATGAGCTTCTATCTTTATGTAAGATCCACAGGTTTTTCTTTATTGCTTAATCGTATGGTAGCTCTAATTAATAAAGCTAATACAGAATGGCAAAGAGTTAGGTCAGCAATAGGAGGTGGGTGGCATTTCTTAGAACTTAACGGTGAACAGGAGTCTCTTGTAGAGAAGCCACATATGTGCATATTAGAGTGCATTAAAATTTGATTTTTCAACCTAAAGCTATTGTACATACATAGTGTATGTACAAGACAAGTACAAGATGTACAAGTGTATCATCAAGACAAGATGAGCAGAGATAAAAAGGTCGTGAGGTAGATTAACCCTTCTCTTAGAATAATTTTATCTTCTGTAAAGAAAAAATACCAGTCACTTAGGGTCAGTCTTTTATGGAGTAATGTATGACTTTTTGAGGAATTCTTGAAATACTATTTATATTTTCCTTAAGTATAGTATACAGAAAGAGTTGCCTTGGATCGGAAGGAATTATTCTCATTAACCCTTAAGACTTTTGTTGTGACCTGCATTTTTGAACTCGAGACAAATAGAACAGAATATGCTGTCCTAAAATATATAATTGATTGTAGCCTTGTGCAAAGAAGAAACTGGTATGTAAAAACTTTGTCCTTTATATACTAACTGATGACTTAAAGTTGATTTTCAAGCCAAAGTGCTTATTTTGTTTGAACCATGCTTTTCTTCCCCCCCCAGTTTTCCAATGCTTATGTAGCTCCTACAATTTGCTTGTAAAGAGGAAGCCTTGGTTTGAAGTTTTGTTTCAAAATGGGAATAATACTGAGAAAAATCTGAGAATTTGAGAGATTCTTAAAACTGGGAATCCCTTCTTAGTTAGCTTTAGTTAGTTAAGGAATCTCTCGTTAGTTAGCTGCTACACTGAGCAGCAGCAGTGCTTTTCTCAGTCTAAGTTTTGAAGGGTAATTTAATATGAAGAAACATTTTTCTGAAAGTGTCTGTTATTCTCTCAGCAGACAGAGAGGAATTGCTCTTAAAATAATTTTTTTCATTAATATTTGTTAATTTTTTCATTAATATTTATTTATTTTTCCATTCAAGAGAGGTAGGTAGGAAAATTTATCAGAATCCCAGAGTGGATTTGAGAGAGCTGTAGCACATCTCTATCCATCCTTACCCTGAGAAGTAACAGCTTCAAAACATGACAGTGGCAGCTTTCACTTGCTGCACTGCACTGCAGTATCAGCTCCTTTCCAAGCAACAGCTGATCACTGCACCCTGCTCAGTGCGTGGTGGAAAAATCCATGTGCTTGTGTGGGTGGAAACATGTGTCAGCCTATTGTGCCACTATCCAATTCTAATAGTAATAGATGAGGCTCTGCTGTTCATTTATTAGTAAGTGCTGAATTGTGGAGAAATATTAAGAATCAATGATCCATCAAATGCAAGACCTGAGTTTCCTAGAAAACTGCCTGCTAGTTTGCTTACTGCTTATTCATATTGAGATTTTTCCTGTATTCATATATTTCTGTGTATTAACTGCTCTTTGGCTCCCCATGTTGGAACAAATTTTTTTAGTTCTTAACTTGTGAAATGCTTGAATTTTCAATCCCAGAAGTGTTTCACTCAGTGGTTACAGAATACATCATTTATAGTCATTTTGAAATGCTTAATGTCAAAACCTTTGAATCCTCCTCTTCGATTTAGCAAGTAAACACGTTTGCTATGAGAGGAAGGGTTTGAAGGCATTCATAAACACTGATCTGCCAAAGAGCAGTGTCTATGAACTGTTCTAAGCAATTATTTCTACTGTTGATTGAGTTGACTTATGTTTTGCCATGAATATGAGCTGGGGTGTTGGGTTTCCATTTGGCTTATGCATAGTAAAACTGGCAGAATGTATTTGCATGTATTTTCGATACTGCCAAGCTTCAGTTGCACACCTATAAATACGTTTTTTCAGTAAGTCTTTTATTTCAAAATAAGGGGATTGTATGACTCTGTTTATATACCTAGTAGTACAGCTGAGGGCACATCATAAAAACAGAATATTCTGCCATAGGTCTTGATGGTAGTGCCAGTCTTCAGAAAATATTTGGAAAAGTGTAGAGGAAGGATGATATTATGGACGATGAAGAGATTTTGGATTTTAAACAGTTTCATCTTGTCATAGTTGTTGGTTGAGACTGGACAAGGCACACTGTCTGTCAATCCATTTGTAAAGTGGTACAAACTATAGTTACCTTGTAGAGATATAGTAAAAATAAATTAATCATATATAAATGGAGTTTTGGGAGATTTGAACAAAAAATACTATCATTTACTGTAAGTGTTGCATAAGATTTAGAGTGTAGGGATATTTATTGCAGTATACTGCACTCACTGGCAAGACAGCATTTTGGGGTATTTATATGCATTCTTTTTTTATTTATTCTACTTATATGTTATTCATCCTTACATTGTGCAGTTCAAAAATCTTTTAACATACCCTTTTATTCAGTTAAATATCTTTCTCCAGTTGTTATACCTCACTTTTTCCTGCTGACCTTCCTGGATCAACATTCTCTTTCTTGAAGATGATGTGGCTGACAGCTGTGAATGAATTTCATGAATTATCTCCTCCTGTCCCTAGCTCCTCTTCTATCCCTCCTCTGCCTGAAGCTTTACCATTATGAAAGAAACTCAAGACTGTGAAAAATTATCATTTACACTTTTTTTTTCTTTAAAATGTGTTTTTCCTTATTATGAAAAGCCTTATCTAGCTCAATATTTTTTTCCCAGAAATTATGTGCTGAGTTAATGTCTATGTATTTTTAAATATTTGTTTTAAAATCTGAAGGTAGTACAAAATTTTCCCAGAATCTACTTTGGAGGTTGTATTGATCTCTAATTGTGGATTTGGTGAAAGATTTGTAGAATTTCCTGCCTACAGATGCTCTTTGTTTCCTCTTGGTATTGTTTTCTATGAATTTTTGTCTTTATGAAGGATTATTTGTCAGTTTTTGTTTAGCAATGTGTTTTCATGTAGAAAGGCATAGCAGTTGCTTTTCTTTGTCATAACCTGTGCTTTCTGAGTTGATTTCTTCTTCTTTACAATTTTTTGTTTCTTTTTATACTGCATTATCTTTGGTTTTAAAGTTTTTAATATGAGTCCTCCATCCAGTACTGTATGAACACTTTTGGTAAGAGATTGAATATATGCACCATATTTAGAAACGGTATGTTCCATGAACTAAACAGTGATCACAAAGTTTATTAAACTTAGAGAACTGTATATTCCATTTGATCCACGAATATAATAAGATGCAACTAGAGAATGGTAAAAAGATCCTTTGTTTGCAACAGAAAGCAGTTTTATTGTTTTGATAGCATGGAGATGCTAAGAGTACTAAGCACTTAGTCTCAGATCAAAATGCATGATAAATTGGAGGAATGTTTTTCAGTCAGTAAGATGAAGATCAATGAAGATAAATGCTAACTACTAAAATTTAGAAATGAGGAATCAAATGTTTGCGTTAAAAATAGGAAATCAATGTGTAGGCATCAGTAGTGTATAAATGTATCTGGGTGTTAGAATAACCACCAACTAAAATAATTAATTATGTGATTCTTCTGCATAAAAAAGAGCAAATAGCCCTGGGACATGCAGACAGGAATGTCATTTGCAACACATGGGAGTTGCTACTAAGCTTATTTTTCATTGAGTGGGATATCACAGAAGCATTTTGTCTGGTCTTGGGCATTAGGCTTAAAGAAAGAAACAGATGAATTGGATGGCCTCCAGAGGAGACAAACAATAATCAGCAGCAGGTATTTGAAGGACAAAAGAACATTTCTTAATACTCAGTAGAAAGGTTGAGAGGTATATATGTCAATATTATTGCAAAAAAAAAAGTTTATCTTCTAATGTAGGAAAGATTAGCATGAGCAATGATGGTTCTGTTTCCCAAATGATAACAAACTGAACAAAAATAATCAGCATGCTCCATAACACTGGGAATCTGGGACAAGAAAACTCTTTATGTGACAGCTAAATACTTGCAAAAACTCTAGGGCACCTCTGTCTCTGGACACTTAAAATAGGTAAGGCAAATCTGTATTAAGAATATTCAAAGGGTGTGGTGTCCTCCGCCAGAGTAAGGGGGACACGTAAGTGATGCCACAGGTTTCAGCTTTTATATTTTTCAAATTCTGTGCTTTAGTGTGTAGTTCTGAGCTTCATATTAGGGGCTAGTAAGCTCTCCACAGGGGCTACTAAGCTCTCCACAGAGTTTTGTCTCCACAGACAAAACAATTCCTTCTCTAGCTGGGGACCAAGGACAAATGATCCAAATTTCAGGTCCAAGAGCATAAACAACATGGACTGTAGAGAGAAAAACAAGGGTGGGACTTCATAATCTAAAGCTATAGTTGGCCAATTAACTCCAATATGCAAATGGAGCAAAACTTATAAAAGTGAGAGACCTCGTGACCAGTCGTCCATTTTGTGACCATTTTGGGTTCATCTTGGGTGTAGCCCTGGCTGGGGTCTTGTACTGTCCAAGGTAGATCCATTGAGGTTTTCTAATAAATACCTTACTTTATTCTTTAACTCTGTTTAACCGCTGTTCTAGGTCAGCCTTCAGACGGCATCAAAAGTGAGCTGTGTCTGACCCTGTCTGGAGGCCAAGTAGGCAGCAAAGACTCCTACCACTCCTACCACTGGCTCCTATCACTCTCCTCCTGAACTGCACAGAGGAGAGAAAATGTAACAAAAGGCTCATGGGTTGATATAAAGACAAGGAAAATTGTCACTCATCAGTTACAGACGAAACAGACTCAGCTTGGAAATTAACTGAATTTATTGCCAGTGAAAATCAGAGCAGGATAATAAGAAGTAACACATCTTTAAAACACCTTCCCCTTGACTCCCCTCCTCCCTTCTTGGGCTATACTTTCCTCTTCCACCAGCACAGGGAGATGGGGAATGGGAGTTCTTGTCAGTTCATTGCAAGTTGATTTTGCTGCTGTTCAGAGAGAGGAATTCTTCCCCTGCTCTAGCACCAGTCTATCCCATGGGAGAGAGTTCTCCACTAAATTCACCAGTGTGAGTCATTCCCACAGGCTACAGTTCTTCATGAATTGCTCCAGAGTGGGTACATATTCATGGATACAGTTCTTCAAGTACAGGTTACTCCAGCATGGATCACCCACAAGGTTACAAATCCTACCAGAAAACCTGCTCTAGTGTGGGCTCCTCTCTCCAGCCCTCTGTAGGTCCCTGACAGGAGCCTGCTCCAGTGCAGGCTTCCCATGAGGTCGTATCCTTCTGTTGAGCACCCACTTGCTCTGGCGTGGGTCTTCTCCACAGGCTGCAGGTGGATCTCTGCCTCCCTGGGGACCTCCGTGGGCTGCAGCAGTACAGTTGTTTCACCATGGTCTGCAGAGGAACCCCTGCCTGGAGCACCTCATTTCCCTCCTCTACTGACCTTGGTGTCTGCATTGTTGTTCATCTCACATCTTCTCACCCTGCTCTTCTCTGGCCACAATTACAAAAGCACAATAACTTTATTTTTTACCTTCTTAAATGTGTTACTACAGAGGCATTACCATCACTCTTGACTGGACCAGCCTTGGCCAGCAGTGAGTCCATCCTGGAGCTGGCTGGCATTGGCTCTGCTGGACATGGAAGAAGCTTCCATCAGCTTCTCACAGAAGCCACTGCTGTAGTCCCCCTACTACCAAAACCTGACCACACAAGCCCTGTAAAATGAGATTTTAATGAGGTTTTAATTTTTAATGATTTTTATCTTTTCTTGTCTATTTAAGGCAGTATGTGTTTCTGAGATGTGATAATGTAAGCTTTGAAAATGTTTCAATGATTTTATAAGACAGGTTTTTTAGGAAGAAGTATTAAGAAGTTTTATATATATATATATAAATGCTTAAATATGCACGTGCACACATACATTACAATATGTAAATATATATTAATAAGTCTTCATTATATATGTTTGGATAGGTGTGTGTGTATGTACATTTGAGTGTTATAAGCAAGAGATGTTGGAAAAATAAGCCAGTTCCTGGATACAAAACCATCTCTTCAAAACTGGAATAAAACACTGCATGTTGAAAATAGTTGCTCAGTTTAATTTATTTATGTTAATTTAATATACAGTTTGAGAAACAATGGAAAGGGGTTTTTTATCTGTGGGACAGTAGATGCTGCTAGAAAGGCTGGAGGTATTCAAGTTGTTAGCTCTGTGGGATGAAAAGAGACAGGTAATTATTACCTGTGGAACATGGAGAAGTTATCTAGGGAGAAGATGTGAGTGTGATAATAATGTGTCATTGTTAGATCTGTGATTTTTAGTATCTGGAAAAGCTATAAGTTTTAGTCCTAAAGCTTATCTTTTCAAATTATTTTGTATGTCTCTGTTAGAAAGAGATTGAATGATCAGGAATGTAAGAAATGTTTTGTGAAACTGTTCTTCCATTAAGTGGATGTCTTGTCTTTTACTGTTTCATATATGAGTTCTGCTGGTACAGGAAGGTCTCTTCACTTAGCCCTACATAATTTTATACCAGTGTTGGTGCCTTCTATGTGTGTACAGGATGCATGCATTTGATGGCTCTGTTATGCAAGGTGTTTATGCCAGTTGTGAAAGGGCACATTTTCTATTTTTTGTTCTGGTGAAGATGTGTTTACTGCAGCATATGTTGATGGCAATTTTGATGATAAGTATGCTAGGGTGGAGGGTTGTTTTTAAATTAGGCAGATGAGAGGAGGTTTGGGTTCCCAATTTGTTCTTCAGTTACACTGAGCCTTTTGCACTGAGGTAATTCTTTCAGTTTTTGAAAATTAGACCACAGGCTCTTAGGTACACAATCTTTATATCAAGTTTAGTGGTTATTGAAAGTACTAATGCATTGTGACTATTCCAGCAGTTTAGTAACAAGGTGGTTTAAGCCTTCTCATCTTCTGAAAGAATGTTTTTTCCAATAGTAAATATTAACTTTTTAATACAGCACATATTTTAATACAGCAAAAATGAAACCAATCCTAGCCTAAAGATATATGTATATAGTATAAATTTCTAAGTATTGATTTCAAAATGTAGCTATAATCTGTTGCAGAAGGTTTTTCAGGCATTGACTAGGAACCTTTGGTCTGAGGATCATAGAAGTTTTGATTATTTGCTCTTCCAGTCATAATAAATGGAAAAGACATTCTAGCTAAATGGCAGAAGGATATTGCTTTCAAAATAGTATAAGTCACTATAATGTTAATAGGAGAAAGACACTATACAAATATGATGGGTCCTGTAATAGCTTTCTGTATGAACTTTGGAATGCGATTGTCAGTTCTGAGAGCAGGTGTGTGGCTGTGCTGCCAGCAGCATGCCTGGAGACAAAGGATGGAGTGAGGGAGAGAAAAGGTAGCTCTGTATGCTCGAGTGCAAGGACAAGAGCTGCCACTGTCAGTTGTAAATTCTACAGCAGCTCTGCTTCAGCCAAAGGGGTCTGTTGGAATTCCTAATGGAATACCATTTTGAGACAAAAGAAGGACTTAGTGTCCTAACCCAGTGTTAGCAGCCATCACTGCATATAAAAAGCAGTCTCTGCTTTATCTAGACAGGATTGGCCTTTTTGAAAACCTTGAAGTGAGCAAACAACCTCCTGTGATATTTTCTAGAGAAATTAGAACTGTCATTTATATTGCCATAACTCAAAGAAAGCTTATATAACACAGGCTGGATTGAAGTACAAGATTAAGAAGCTTAGGTAAGCATGTAGGCTTTTTTGTAATTTTAAACTAATTTGCTACAATGTTTTGTCTGATTTGGCAAAAAAAAAAAAAAAAAAAAAGCTTCTAGATTCACTTGCTGACTGGTTTTAAAAAGGCTACTTGTCTATGTCATGACCATCTAAAGGAGAGAACGGTTTGCACTTAAGCCTTCGTGGTAATACGTGATTTGATAGACAAGTTAATGTGTCTGCACCCTTGTAAAATGTTATAGCTCTCAGGTATTAAAAGGCTTCTTTTGGAAGTTACTGCTCATTGCATCAAAACTGGTGGTGCAGAACACAGACCAATCACGCCAGTCCTGTATTTCAGCTATGCCAGCAACTTCCTTGGCATTTTAGCTTAAAACATGAAACAAAAGGCAGGCTTGCATTAAGGTGTGTTGTGTGCTGGAAGGGTGGGCATGTCCACAGACATACTGGGCTTGCTGTAGCCAGTATACCTGCTGGCAGAGCAGGCTGGGTGCAGTCCCAGTATTGCCCCAGGAACATTTTTGAATGTTTTGATGTGGAAACTGTAAAGACTGCTTTAAGGGCAAGTGAGGCAGTTACTTGTCTGCACAGCCACATGCAATTTAAATGTGATGCTAAGCACATTTTAAAGACAAGCCTAAGTATGACATCCACACTCCTTCTGCACTCATGTGCAGGCTGTTGAATACTGGCTGTTGTAACCACTAGTTCATACTTCAAATAATCTTGTTGGAATTAGACAGACATTCAGGGTATGGTCAGGGACTTCAGGGAAAAATGTCCTACTAACATGTAAATCAACCATTTGAGGAGGTCTTCCTATGCCACAGAATGGCTTGCTGAGGGTAGGTATTTTACCATCTTTGTCGCAGGTACTGTTGCATGGGTGTAAACAACATTGGCAATGCAGCTTAGCAGCACTAGATGTACCTCTGCAATAGAAAATAAACCCTAAGAAATACAGATTTGAAAAACTCAAATGGAGAGAGGGGAGTAGAGCTCTGAAATGCTAACACAGAGAGTGAAAATAGGACTGCATTGCTTACCAATTAACAGTTTTGGTGGAAGTTTATTCTGCAGTTATGTAATTATGACTCTTTCATAGGTTTCCATTTCTGAGAACTGATTTTAAGGTACTGTGTTTATTTGTAGTATTATACATAAACATTGCAGGGTTTTGTTTTTTTTTTCAGATTTATACACAGTGGTGGGGAATTTGTGGTTTTTCCCATCATAGGTATGCATGAGACAAATCTGTGTGTAAATCACGTGCTGTGCATATGACAGCTACACTCCTGATGGTGAAATTTATAAAAGTCCAGGAAGAATGTCTGACTTAGCCAGTGTTGTACCATGACTCACAGGAGTCTTCCCATTTGCCTTATGAGTGTCTGTAGGGAGAGGATGCTGGCTGCATCTTCTGAATTATGGAGCCAAGTATTGGAAGAGAGGATCTTTTCTAGAGCTGCTCATGCCTGTGAGTCTTTAGAGACAGCTGTTTAAAAAGCAAAACAAAACAAAAAATACTGGCAGCATTAAATGTAAGGACTCAGAAAGGAAATTGCCTAGTGTTCAGTTTGATAATAAGCGCCATCAATTTTGGATGTTCACAAGATTATGTTCTGTGTCTCTACAATTAAAAAGAAAATAAGAAAAAGCATCAGAGAACATTAGCATAATTGTCATAGTGCAAAGGCTTTGCATGAAGTCTATTAGTATTTTCCTATCTGTTAATTAGCAAAGGAACAATTTCTACAAGATTCCTTAGATCAGCACTGCATTTCAAAACCTGTATTAGCAGAAATAAGACCAGAGGCTCTCCAGCTTATGAAAAGAAACAAACTCCTTGAATTTTCTGTGAAATAAGTACATGAGTGAAAGAAGTTATTAGTGAAAGATAACAAATTGATTTGAGAGATACAGAGAGAGACAACTGGAAAGACGATAATCTTAGAATCATAAAATCGTAGAATCATTTCATTTGGATATAAACTGTAAGATCTTCGAGTTTTACCATGAACCTACTACTGCCAAGTCCACTAAACCATGTCCTTAAGCCCTACATCAGCATGTCTCTTAAATACCTGAGAGTGCTGACTCAGCCATTTTCCACTACAGCTTGTGCTTGACAATTCTTTCAGTGAAGGAATTTTTACCAATATCCAATCTTCACTCACTCATTCCCAGCAAATTTGAGGCCATTTCCTCTTGTCCTATTTCTTCTGATTTGGGAAAAGATACCAACCCCTGGCTACAACCTCTTTTCAGGTAGCTGTAGGGTGATAAGATTTCCCCTGAGGATCCTTTTTTTCCAGGCTGAATCACCCCAACTCCCTCAGCTCTCCTTATGAGACTTGTGCTCCAGACCCTTCACCAACACTGTTGCTTCTATGGACGTGCTCCAGCACCTCAGTGTCTCATTCTAAGGGGCACAGAACTGAACCCAGCACTTGAGGTGTGCGTTCACCATGTCAAGTAAAGGGGGACAGTCGCTGCCCTGCTCCTGCTGGTGACACTGGTTCTGACACAGGCCAGGATGCCACTGGCCCATTTGACCACATAGGCACACACTGGTTCATGTCTAACTGCTGTCAACCAGCACCCCGAAATCCTTTTCTGCCAGGGAGCTTTCCAGCCACTCTGCTCCCAGCCTGCAGCATTCCATGGGGTTGTCACGACCCAAGTGCAGGATCTGGCACTTGGCCTTGTTGAACCTCATCCAGTTGTTCTTGGCATTAATCCAGTCTCCAGATCCCTCTGCAGAGCCTTCCTACCCCACAGAAGATCAATTTTCCTGCCTATCTTGGTGTCATCTGCAAAGTGACTGATTTGATCCCCTTGTCCAGATCATGATACACATGAGATACGAAAGCCTCTCAAATCTTATGCTTAAACTAACTTTGAATACTCACACAGCTGGTATGAGTACTTATAAAAATATAACCACAGCAGCAGGCAGCTTGGCTTCCAACAGGCACAAAAATATTTATCTGAACCTAAAAGCTTTTAAGCCTGAACTGGACTTCCTGTTATCTATTTTTGAGTTTGTTAGTATTAACACTGCCTGATTCTGTCTACAGGAACTGTAATGTCTCAGGGACTTTTATAGCTGGATGCTGGAATGTCCAAAATAAATGAAGACACAGACAGTACTAATCTGAAAATATACTCCCCAGTGGGTAATTTTCTAATCTGCAAACTGGAGCTGTGTTTTAGGCCTGTCCAAAAGATATCTATTGGTAGTATAACATTGTCACATGTTAAGCGTCTTTGGCTACACTCCCTCTGTTTACACAAATGAAGATCAGTGTATGTGGGTATTTTGGTAGGGCTTTTTTTTTGCTGTCATTTTGTTGATGTCCGAAATATTTTTATTTACATTACAAAACCAAACACTATGATCCATTTGGGAGAGAGAGATAGTAAATATAGAGAGATGTCTGCATGCATTGTTGGCTTGAACACCCCAGCACAGTGTCATTAAATGTCATTCTCATTGGGGATGATTCCCATTCAGCTGTTGTGCAGTGCAGTCAGAATGAGTTCAGTGTCTGTCCACATCTGTGCAGATATTCAAATTGCCAAAAAGAGTGAAAGAAAAGGAAGGCGAAGGAGGAGGAGGGAAATATGCCTAAGGTTACAGACTGAATTACCGGTGAAGCTGCTGTGTTAGTTTAGTCCTTTTTCAGGGATGCCACATTGCCTTCTACTGCCTTTTAGCTCTCCTGACCTTTACACAAAACTCAGTCATGGGATACCCTTAGGAGTGGTTAGCTCTTTGATTGCTGTATTCTGTTATACAACTGTTTTGCACTCACTGTTTTCTCTAGGTTTTGTATTGCAGTATTGGAGTTACTTTGTAAGACAAAATCACTTGTAAAACAGCCTTACAACTGTATTTGATTTTACTTTTCTAGTTGTAATATCCTTATGTTGCCCAGGTTTGTTTACTTCTTAATACAATTTTCTTGAATAATTTTGTCAGTATCATCCAAAAATTACCATAATTTTGGGGTTTTTTTTGTTTATTTTTTGGTTGGTTGGTTTTTGATTTTTTTTTTTTTACTTATTCGGGTAGTATATTTGTTCTGAAGAAAATTCTTAAAAAGTCATACTTAAAGAAAAATGGCTACACTTTTCAAGTCTGCAAAGTATAGACTGTGTTGCTATGTGCATGTTTATTACATAGATAATGCAATGTTGATCTAGTAAATTCTAGTAAATCTAATCAAATAAATGTAACAATTTACTGTATGCTTTCTTCTGAACAGCAAAATTCTTGAATTCATAGCAGACTTCATACATAGCATACTTCAGCTCAAACTCAGACATTAAATTTTATTCCTGAATAATAGGATTTATTTTGTAATGCCATATTGCTAGTTCTCAGTCTTGGACTCAAATATTTTTGTGCTGTGCAAAAGCCAGACAAAAAGTAAAGAACTCCCTCCACAAAGATCTGACAGAGTTGAAGGAGGCAGGATGGTGTTACAGCACATTCTCATCTTACCCTCCCCTGTTAGGTACTTTGCTGAAAGAAGGAAAGGTGTTTCTTACTAGAGTGGCTGATAAAAAACTTGAAAAATCCTTCAGAATTCCACACACATGGCAGGTCTGAAACAGATTCTAAATACATCCTGAAATATTTTGCTTGTGATTCATCAGGTGATTTGAGAAGCAACAGTAGTTATTTCTGTTGAGCATTGTTTTACATTACCCAAAGAAAGAGAGGGCATTCTGGCAAGACAGTTTTAAGCCTATGGCTCAAGGATCATAATAAAGTTTTGGAAGGAAAACTCCTGACAGCTGTTGTGAGAGTCAGCAAGGTGTATGTTTGAATCTTTGAGCTTGTTGAAGGCATGTAAAACAGCCAGAGTTCCTATTCCAATTAGAAAACATGGTCTTACCTTCACAATGCTGTGCCTGATATTTGCAAAATAGTATGTGAAAAGTTGCAGAACGCACTCTGGAATGTTTAGAAGGGCCTTAATGGGGATAGGAATACTCTGTTCTGAGACGGACAGCATGTGGCCTCCTCAGTGCTTTCTGAAGCCAGTAGAATTCTTTCTGCCTGAATAAAGCAGATTGAGGTTGGATTACCTTGAGGAAACAAGGTACACAAAAATTTATATGGTTTGATTATGATATATAATTTTCTCTCTCTTAATTTCTGGTTTCTGTAATTTATCTGTGGATTTTTGGATTTTGCTTTTGTGGGTTTTTTTTTCTGGTTGTTGTGTTTTGTTTTGTTGGGTTTTTTTTGTTTGACTGTTTTGGATTCTTATTATTGTGGGGTCATTTTGTCATTTTATTTTACTAAATTATTTTATTGACCGATGCTAGAATATTGAATGTAGTTTAATTTCGATGTTAATCCTTTAACTTCATTTTTTTTTTACCACCTCAAATTATCATAGAAATAGAAAAGTCAAATCTTTTTGCCAGTCTGAATGGTTGCCAGAGCTGCTTCCCAGGTGCTCTGGGAGTCTTGGTGCCTGGAAAAAGTAGTGTAAGTGTCCATATTGTTGGCCAAGGGCTGGTTGCCTATAAGAGCTGGCCAGATATGCAGGTAGGTGGTTCAGGAATGGAATCAGCTGTGTCTTAGTTCAAGATGTATTTGCTGAGGAGGCAAACAGTCTTCTAGGAGGTCTGGCTGCCCTTTGTCCTTACTGAGCCAGAAACCTTAGGAGCTCTGCTGCTCCATATCAGTGCTTTTGGCAGCCTTGTACAGAAAGAAGCACTGGACAGACAGAACAGCTGCCAGAGCTACTGGTGGACATAATCCTGCCACAGGCCTTGGACTTTAAAATATAAATAGATACTTTTGGAAAATTTTTCTTATATTGGACCATTATTGCTTGCTGGGGAAAGGCTTACCCAAAAGATTATTAGACATTTCCAGTCAGAATAAGGCATCAAAGAAAGTAATTGCCATCTCTCTTTAGAATATGGAGATCTTCCCATGGTGCAGTGCTGCATTGGGAGAGGAAATTAATGAAGACTTGATATTAATGTTTTCTTTTTTGTGTAACCATTTCTCTTTATTTCATGATCACTTTAAATTATTTTATTTCTCTTGTACTTCTACTTGTATGTCCAGAGGAGATACAATTTTATGCTAAGAATAAAGGAGTGGATCTTTAGATCTTTATTTTACCTTATTTTCATTTTAGCAGTCAGTAGAGCACCTCTGTGAGGTGCATATACACTAAGACAGACTAAAAATTCCATGTTGTCTTTCTCCTTTTTTGTGTGTGTGTTTTGTTTTTGTTTTTGTTTTTATTTGGTTTTGGTGGAGGTTTTTTGGGTTGTTTTTTGGGTTTTATTTTGGTTTGTTTTTTTTTACAGATGCAGAGCTCCTGGAAATCACTAGTTACAATGCAAAGGGATTGAATGTGTTTTCAGTTTCCTAAGGTCCCATTCTTGCCTTGTGTATAGGAAAATGCCTGATTTATTAAATTGAGAATTCTAAATGTGAGTATAGGTAGGAAAGCAGGCTTTATATCTTACACTACTCTAGGATCTGTGTGTGTTCCCATTTTTCCAAAATTGTTTGAATGTTGAAGTATTGTGATTTTTTAAATAAATTCAGAAAGGTTTCAGGGTTTTATATTGGTCTTTTGAAAGTTAAAAAAACCTCAGCATTAAATATTTTCTGAAGAGCAACATGCTGATTCAAGCCATTAAGACTTTATGTTAGCAGAACTACTTTTCTCTGATATCTTCATATAGTATCTGTAAAGGTAGGATATCCTACAGTATTGAAGATGTAATGAATGATCAGCAATCATAGGATCATAGAATAGTTAAGTTTGGAAAAGACCTTTAGGATCATCAAGTCTAACCATCAACCCGGCACCACCACAATGTTCACCATATCCTCAAGTTCCAGTGAGTGATTTGGAAAAAACGGACCTAATTGTTTTATATTTGGGGTTGAAATTTATTGCATTTCCAATGGAGTGATTTAAACAGATAGTCTTTTGACATGAGTAGCAAGATATACTAAGCCAGTAAGACTCAAATATTTCTTCTAATCAACTAATTAAATGACATTTTATTAAACTAATAAATGTTGTCTTTAGATAACAGAAAAAAAAAAAAAGGTTTCTTAGGAGTGTTCCACATGTCTCAATGAAATCCATTGACATGTTTTAAATCTGGCTGTGAGTGTTCACATACTACAAGTTGCTGCATAGTTCTATGTGTTCCATAAATAGAATGAATATTTTTAAATGGTACATGTGTGGATTTGGAAGAAAAACTGAGCTGTCACTAACAGAAAATTTATGCTGGCAACTGTGATAAAGTATCACATTTAAAAGCATTTGTGGGGAGGTTGTTTTGTTATTTTGACTTAGAGATTGTGTGATGATGAGAACCATTGAAGCATATTGCACTGATTAAATGTAGTATTTGTCTCAAATGTCACAAAACATATGGAATACCAGGAACATTCATCACTGTTTGAAGGGACCATCTAAAGCCTTGATAGCCTGGTCCAACAATAGTGCCAGTAAAATAGTGAATGTAAAGAAGGTCTGGTAGCGTGAAAACAAGTGAAATAATCTTAGAAACAAGCGAGTTAGACTGCTACAAAATGACAGCTCCTTCTTCTTCCTGCATATCCTCCTCCTCCTCTTCTGAGGGAAGAACTAAGACTGTGGTTAGGAAAAGCCATACCACTGCTGTTAGCCTTTTCCTAGCAATAAACAGACATTGAATCTGCATAAATATTTAGGATTTTAAAAAACCCCAAGCTCTGTATTCAAGAGGGGATGGCTACAAAATTTATTTCACTTGAACATGTGAATTTTGCTAAATCAGATGTGGGTTTTTTCTCAGTAAATGATAACAGTGATCAGTCTAATTTTAGTGGAGCAGGGAAACACTGTTATGACAACTTGATTTTTAAAATATCTGTAAGGGAGAGGAGAAGGTAGCTTCCTGGAATCAGTCCACTAATCTAAATAGGTTGTTCACTCACTTGCAAGGCCATGTTTTAAATGCATTTTAGATGGAATGGAAATTGGGAATTGTCAAATGTTTGAAGTCCTTAAAAGAATCAGTTTCTTTAAAGTGTCCTTATTCCTCCTCCTTCTAGTATCTCACATTGAAGCTTCATGTGATGGAAAGGCAAACCTAATTTACCATTCTGGGAGACAGACCTAGACTTACTGTTTAATGTAAAAAATAACTTTTATCAAAAAGAGAAAAAAGTCTGAGAAAATCTCACCAGTACAAGACATTATATGAAGAATTTTAAAAATAATATAACTAGCAAATTTCAATGCTTAATCATGTATTTCTCAGAGTTATCTGACAAAGAAGCAGGGCTCTATTCGACATTAGATGTTACACCAGAGCGCCAAATATCCTCCCCTTCCTCCTTCTTTCCCCAGCTTTTATTGCTGAGCACAAATGCCGTATGGTCTGGAACATCCCTTTGGTCAGCTGGGATTGGCTGTACTGGCTGTGTGCCCTCCCAGCTTCTTTGCAGCCCCAGCGTCCTTGCTGGCAGAGCAGCCTGAGAAGCAGAAAAGGCCCTGATGCTGCCTGTGTCCTGCTCAGCAGTCACTAAATCATCCCTGTGCTATCAGCGCTGTTCATCACAAATCTAAAACACATCCCTGTACCAGTAACTATGATGAAATTTCAAGTGACCCAGCCAAAGTCAGTATGGCTTTTACTTAATCTCTAAGACCCAGAGATTAAAACTTCTGTGCAGGAGCACTCTTCAACAGAAATATGTCTCTTTAATAATTCCCCTGGTGCTATTTTGTTTGTGATATTCAGTTGTAATTGATTTTTTTTATTCCATGAGACAATGCTACCTTATCTTTTTTCAGTGAAGTTTTTATGGAAAAAAAAAAAAAACCTCCAGACTAAGTAGTCTTAGCTTTAGAATACACAAAAAAGCAGAAATGCATTTTGATTTCTGAAACTTCAGGGATGGAAGGAAACATACTTATTGCTTGTCAGTTGCATAACAAACATAAATTTGTTATGCAACTGTAAGAATACCTGTAAGCTTTAAGACATGTAATTTAGGTAGAAACCAAGCACTTTTATAAGTTAAAATTATGTTTTGATCAAGAATAAGACATAATTGCCTATTTTGGTTTCTCGTATTATGTAGGTGTAGCGCAAAACTTTTTATATTCACTTATTAAGTGTTCTAAGTTTAAACTACACTTCAAAGATGCTTCATAAAAGGAGAAAAGTGCACTTTGAATTAAAATAATTTCTAAATCTACTGTATTTACTGACTTCATTCTAACATGCAATTTAACAAAAAAATGTTGTGCATAGGTAATGGATGCCTCTTTAATTTTGCCATGGAGAAACCAATTTTCTCCCTTCTTTTTCCAGAAATATATCTTTAAATTTTTCTGTATCTGGAACTAGATAATGTTTTTTTGAGTTATGGAGGAGTAGAAGTCAGAAAACAGTGTTCTACATAATTATTAAACAATTTAGGAAAAAAAAATCACCAATTACATATCTGTGCTAGATACGTATGACATTACTTGAAGATCCAAACATAGTTCTTGAATATTTACAGATTAAAAATATTGTTCTGATTTATGTAGCATGAATTATTGTAATCTACTCTTTGAACAAATCAAAGCACGAAGTGATATAATGATTATTTTAAGCCTTACAATCAAGTCTTGTCTATACACTGAACCTGTTGCAATATAGGCTGGCATATGAAATTTAAACATGGTGAGTATTCCATGCTGTCTTCAGTTAAACTAAAGTGAACTAAATTACCTGAACATAGAAATTTTTGGACTAATGGAATAAGAGTGTCTGGAGGAGAAGCTATTATAGGTTATGTTCCCTGGATAGATAAGCTCAGAGCCAGTGGAGGAGCTGGATTGAATCTGGGTCGTCTGACTCCTGCTTGTATAGCCAGTTCTCCCCACTAAAAGCCTCATCTTGTGGAATTATGTGATGATGTTTTCTATGTTTGTGCTGTGTTGTTAAAGATTATTATGGGATATCTGTTGTTATGATTTTATAGTGTCCCACTGAGGCATCTACTCAGTGAATAAGTTGCAGTTTCTAAAAAACAAATTAGTGTCCCACTGTTGTTTTGTGCTTTTAGAATACATGTTCTATATTTTCATTGTTTGACATAGGCAAAGAACTTTCCTTTTTTTTTTTTTTTTTTTTTTTTTTTCTTTTTTTTTTTCCCCCAGCATCTTTTTTATCTTTTGCAGTAAAAGTCTTGCATGTTTCCTTTTTGAAAGCTGGGTAGCAATCCTATTTGGTGGCAGTTCAGGACTGAACAGATGATGTAGACTTCAGGAGACTAAATACACTTGTGAAATCTGTAGCTAGGTCATGCAGATCTTGTTACAGATTTTAGACATGACAGTTGCCAGGTAAAATGAAAAAAAAAAAATTCACAGTTGACTATTAGCAGTCAATATTCTGGTAGCTAAATAAGAAACCTATATTACAATTCCTAGACTTTTTTGTATGTTTTTCGGGAAAAGTAGGTGCCTTGGATGAGGTCTAAAGGAAACTGATAACTACCTGCCTAGCCTGCCTGGTACTGTCTGCAAGAAGCCTGTAGGAAATGATAAACACAGCTGGTTTGTCTGAAACTCCTATTCCCCCTGGAGATCAAGCTCCTTTTCCATATTATCACAGTATGTTCAGGATGGTACCTTCCTCCATTTACCATCTGCAGCCTGATAGGTACAACAGAACTTCTGCAACCCTGATCAATTCTGATTGTTGCTCTTAGCTGGAAGGAGATATGGATGAATGTTAGTGTGAGATGGTGAGTGGTACCAACATTTTCTGCCTTGGTGATTATGACTTTTCCATATGAGCTCTTTTCTCACCTTGAGGGGGTTCAGTTGCAGCTCTGGGGACAGAGGCTGGCACCTGGGTGTGGTGTGTGCTGCGGTGGGCAGTGCCAGCACCTGTGCAGCTCTGCCAAGGCTCTTGTTCCTCTCCACAGCCAGGAACTGCCAAGCTGAGGAGCAAAGAGGGGTGAGGAGCATCATGAGTCAGTGTCTGCTGATTAAGGTTTTCACCCAGGCTGTGGGAGGTCTGGCTTCAATTCCTGTTCTAGCAGCTACAGCTTCGGTGTAGTCTCTGGAGTAATTAATTTAAGGACAGGAACATTCTGACTGAAGCAGTGGTAGAAAAAAAGGAGAAAACTCTAGGTGTCCATAAGTTAGGAGATAACGATAGAGTAAAATCCTGCATGCCCAGAGAGCACTACACTGAAAAATAAGATGTTGAGCTACACAGATAGAACCTTTTGACATGTACATTTATTTGGGCACCAAATTCCTGACCTGCTACATAGTTTAAATGCATCCTCGTATCAAACCTTTTTTTTTTTTTTCATTGTATAAATACATGTCAAAAATTTCCTTAATGACTAGTTAGTTCTGCCAAAAATATCTAAACCACTTCATTGGTCACTCCGGATTATTGAATTTAGACAGACTTCTGGAAATTCTGGACTTTTGTTACTAATTCTTATTTTTCTTCCAAATTTTTCCAGAAAGACCAGGCATTGCAGGTAAGCTTTCTGTGACAAAGTTTTCACTTCTCCTGTATGAAATATGAAGGACAAAGGCTTTGTTGTTTTGAGCTTACTGCCAACAATCTGTTAAATTACACAGATATTCACATTAATTTTAACAGGAAAAAAATAATATTTTTAAAACACAGCAACAAGAGAGAAAAAAAAAAAGTTAAGAAAGAGTGTATATAGTTGCATAACTCTGCTATGAAGCAGCAGTTGTATCTGGGAGTCCATAAGGTGGTTTTGACATCTACAAATATAATATTTATTTGGACACTAGGCAGCTTTCCTTCATTATATGCCTTTCAAATTTATTGTATATTGTCGTATATATTTATTTATTATAGTTTTTGAGATTATAAGATTATTCAATTTTGGATAACTTCATATAATGCTGAATTTATGCATTAAAATAATATATTCTAGCTTAAGATACAATTAAACAATTTCATTACTGTGTCCTGAGAGATATTTAGGTTTTTTAAAGAATTGTGTCTTTTTTTGGACTGATCTTTCTATCTGGGATAGAATTTATGGAGAAAAACTATAAAAGTTCTTGTTTATTTAATATACTGAAAATAAACTGGACTACTGAGAAGCAATGTTGAGAACTATAAGACCAAAAATGGTTTTAGACTCACTGAATTGTGTAGGCTGAAAGGAAACTCCATATACCATCTTTTCCAGCTACTTGTACAAAGCCAATGCAGTTAGATCAAATACTTCAGAGCCATGTCCAGAATCTGACTATCTCCCAACATGGAGATCCTGCATGGAGATCTCATGGTCATGTTCTCTGGGTCATGTTTGAACTTTTACAGGATAATTTTTTCCTCCTTGTATCTAATTGGAGCTTCCTAAGTCCATTGAAATGGACAGCACACACGACTTGCTCTGCACACTTTGTTTTCTGTGCCCTCCAACTCGGTAGTTGCAGACTTCCAAGCCTTCTCTTGGCCAGGCTGAACAGATGCAGCTCCCAGCCTCTCCTGTGTGTCCTGTACTCCATCTCCATGACCAGCTTGGTGACTCCCAGCAGATTCATTTCAGTACATCTATTTCTTTGTTGTACTGGGGAGGTCAAAACTGGGCTCAGCACACCAGATAGAGTCTCACAAATGATGAATAGGCTGGAAGGATCATTTCCTTATCTCTGAATAGGTACACTCATATTAATATAGCCCAGGAGGCTGCTGGCTTTCTTTGCTCCAAGGGTGAAAAGACTCATGTTCATTTTTTTGTCCAGCAGGACCCCACATCTTTGTATGCAAAGTTGCCTTCTGGGTAATCAGCCCTTTATCTGTAATATTGTATGGAATTATTTCTGCCTGGGTAAAAGATATTTGCCTAGGACTTGTCTATATCTGTCAAGGAATTGCAGAATTGTTTGGGTCGAAAGACATCTTTTAAGGTATTCTAATCCAATCACTGTGCAATGAGTAGGGACATTTTCAACTACATCAGGTTTTCAGAGGCCCATCCAAACATACCATAAATATTTCCTGGGATGGGGCATGTACCACCTCTTTGGGCAACCTGTGTCAGTCTTTCACTATCCTCACCATCAAAAAATTCTTCCTAATATCTGGATAGAATCTACTATTTTTTAGTTTGAAAACTTTAACCCTTGTCCTGTTGACAGCAGGCCCTACAAAGGTCTGTACCCGTCTTTCTTATAAGCCTTCCTTTAAGTGTTGAAAAGCCACAGTAAGATCTCCCCAGAGCCTTCTCTTCTAAAGGCTGAACAACCCCAATTCTCTCAGCTTGTCTTCATAGGAGAGATGTTGCAGCCCTCCTTTCATTTTTGTGACCCTGCTGTGGACTCCAGCAAGTCCATGTTTTTCTGGTACTGAGGACTCCAGCAATGGATGCAGCACTCTGGGTAAGCTGTTGTGAGAGCGGAGTAGAGGAGCAGAATCACCTTCCTTGACCTGCTGGCCACATTTCTTTTGATACAGTCCAGAGTAAGTTTGGCTCTCTGTGCTGCAGGTACACATTGTCAGGTCATGTCCAGCTTTTCATCCACAAAGTCCTTCTCAGCAGGGCTGCTCTCAATTCCTCCTTCCTCCACCTGTATTGATACCAGAGGCTGCCCTGAACCAGGTGCACTACCTTGTTCTTGGCCTTGCTGAACTTCAGGAGATTCACATGGGCCGACTTCTCCAGCTTGTAGAGCAACATGAGATATTTCAAAGTAATGCCGCTGACAGATAAACCTGTTTGTATCTTAAAAACTCACCAGCATAACTTGTTTTTATATAGTAAATTATAGCACATATAGGAGAGTATTCTCCGGACATTGTTTGTAAAGAAAATGAGGTTAATTGCCTGTTTGTGCTTCTATGTTTATTGCACTCATTAAAGCTACAATATTCAATAGTTAGCAAATCAGTAGTGCCCTATCAGATTCTTATTTTGAGGATAGGTTCACAATGATGGTTTTCTGGTCCCAGTGGCAGTAGTTTCCCAGAAAAACTAATGTTTTTGGGCTCAGAAAACACCAACTTGGAATTTAAATAACTTGAAAACTTTACAAGCATTTGGTTGACAGAATTAGGGTAGTCTTCAAATATCTGTGTTCCCTAACTGCTTGTTTTGTTTGAAAAGAAAAGAAAATAAAAAGACATTTTATTATCTTAGACTTACAAAGAAAATAGACATTTTTCATGACAGGCTTTCTGAAAGAATGCTGTTTAGATCAATTGTGATCAAAAATAATTTTACTTTGATTTTTAATGACTTAGATGACAGAGGTTTGTTTTTGTCTCTTGCTTAGTAAACTGAAGCAGCTGAAAACCACATTGCATTTGATTTTGAATAAGCTCCTTTCCTAAGTAACCTGAGCAGCTTAGAGTTACCTTCTTCATGACAGGTTTTTACATATGATGTTCTGGGTGGTCATTTCTAGTAATACAACTGGTTACCATATAGCAACACAGAAGACGACTGACATATTTTTGTAATATGCACATTAAATAGTTAAAAAATAGATTTTTTGATTGGAGCATCTCTGTTGAAATCAGGAGGTAAATTATAAAATAGTGGAATTACTATGATAAGAATTAAGATATATTTCAATGCAGGTTGCTAAAGTGATACTATGGAGTTGCATTGCACATTTGAGTCTTCTTTAAGAGGTAGTCTAGAAATACAACTTAGCAGGAAAGTTGCTACATGAGAGGTTTTTATATTATTCCAGTTTCAGTTTTAAAATATGCCAGTCAAATGTTTGTAAAATTTACACTTTCTTTCCTACTATGAAGTAAATTTTCATAGCCCAATTGGCTTACACTATTTGTCTGCTGATAAATTTTTCAGTGTGGGAAAGACTAGGGTCACTCACTGAATTTTACATAGGTCAGCCCCTGTACAGTAGTGATACAATTGTAAATGTATTTGGCCAGCAAAGCTGAGAATAAGGAGGTAATTGTTCACTGCCTGGTACTATGGGGAAGACCAGAACACTGAGAAAGGTTGGCTTTCCTCGGGTCTTTTGTGTGCATCGCATGGTTGGAAAACAAATTATTTCTCTGCATGGGTGTGGATTTTCATCAATTTAGCTGTTTGTTGACGTGTTTTCTATGGGTTTTGGTGGTTTTCATAATTGTGGGCCAAAAATGCTGCATCACTGTTCACTGCAGGATGAACAACTTCTGTAATCATAGCTTTGATTATTCAGTAGATTCATTGAATGATTTCCTAGCCTTGCTGAGCCTTGTTTTGCAGAATGTTCCTTAGGTCAGCTCTGCTGCAAGCTTCAGGCATACAGCCTGTACATGCAGCACATGAAGGCAATTACAGGGCCCAATATTTTAAGTTACTGTGTGATTTTTGTTATCTCATTGTTTTATGTAGTACCTCATAAAGAAGGTGCCCTTACTGTTTTCACAAGCTTGTAACCTTTTAAAATGTTTCACTTTGTTATTGAAAGTATTAGTTGATCTTTCTTGATAAAGTTTTCTGGGTTAAGCTATAGTTAATTCTTGAATTGTTTAAAAATATGTCTTCATTTTCCTTCCCAATGAAGTAAAGTGTATGCTTGTATCTGCATGTGTGTGTGCCTGCAGGTATGTGTGCTAAAAAGAGGAGCAAAATGTCTGGTGTCTATTACAAACTGATTAAAAAAAATAAATTGTTTCAAGCAGTTAATAGTCACTCCTGGAGATTCTTGGCAAATGCTTACTTACAATACTTTATGCTGTAGCTTTCCATGAAAATCAGCGTTTCCTACATGAATTTCCTCTCTCAATTTGAAGATTATGTAGTTGAGCAGAGCAGGCATAATTGTTTCTCTCCTCTTAACTGAGGCTGGCACAACTACTCGTATACTTCACAGCTTTCACTTTTTCTGTGCTGATCCGTAGGATAACTTTACATTGTGATATTTCACTGTGAAAATAGCTTTATTTTGCAGACAGGGCCTAACCACTATCAGTACTTTTTTTCTCAGTAATCTGCATATGCCAGGGAAACTTTGTGAGAAATTTTAGTTCCTGGATGACAGGACTAGCACAACTTTACTAATCCTTCTTGCAGAACAATAGAAGAATCATGTTTACAAAATGTTGAATCATTTAAATCTTTGCATGTATTTGAGACTTGTTTAATTCTACAGCACTGGCTACATTCTGAACTTGTGAGAAAACAAAAATAACTACTCCCCATGGTAGGGGAAGTGGCATCTGCTGCTTGCCCTAGTAGGCCAGATTTAGGAAACTCAGTATAAACCGAAATATCAGCAGAAGGGTGAAATCTCCTTTCTTCAGTTTCATTTCCCTTGACAAGCCTTGGAATTAGAAGGTGAATCAAACATGTTTTAATGTTTCTTTCATTAGGCAAAGGCAATTTATTCATTTCCTCTTACAGAAGGTAGAGGAGAAAATTAACTTAGCGGTAATACAAAGGTTAAAGAAAAAATCAATTTCATGTTGATTTAAGACCTTTGCAGCACTTAGAGGCATTCAAGACATAGGTGTAAAGGAAGAATGATATTTTTTGCATACACATGTAAACTAACCTTTCTTTTCAATAAATACCACAACAAATAAAATCAGAAAATGCTAGCAGAGCACACTTTTGCAATCTTTTGTGTAGATTTAAAATAAAACATTTTTTTCCTGTTAAGGCTTCTATGGATTTCAAATTATTAAACTTTAACTCTTTCACAACTTGAGTAACACTCGAGTGGAGAAGGAATTTTCAAATCTGTGATAACATTTACCTCACTTTTTTCTTCAAAGAAAGAAAGGTGCTAAATATGCAAGACCCAGCTTTTCTAAATTTTCCAACTGCCTGAATTTTTCAGCATTTTTGTGTTTTGCCTAGTCAGTCTTCACTGTCTGAAAGTCTGCAGTGGTAATAAAATTGTCATGCATATATTCAGGCTGCAAAGATTCTAAGCAGGATCCTATTGCATCTCATCACTTAGGGTCAGGTGAGGATGAGGTGGGAAAAATTTGATGTTTTAATTAGCAGTTCAAGAAAATTAATAATTTTTTAATTTCCTTCCTCCCCCCATGGACATTAAATAGTTAAAATTAGATGGGTTATCTTTGAATTCCATTACTTTGATAATGTCTTCTTATGAATATTGGAACTGTTATCTTGAAGTATTATTCTCTGCACCTCTGTAAAAATTACAGTCTACTGCATTAGAACATACTTATGAGGAAACTAGGAAAGATTTAACACAAGAGGTCTATGGTAATAGATAAAATTAGAGAACTGCATAGTGAATGTGATAAATAGCAATTTTCTGCTGTAAAAATACTCATGTAAAATTCACATATTCTTCTCAGACCAACGATGTTCTTATTCCTAGTGCAGTAACTAGACATATCTTCCACTGAGATATTTTGAAATATGATTTCCTTATACCACAGTAATTTCCTGATTACAGGCTGGGATTCTTTTCTCCTCTCAGTAACATTGAGAAGAAGCAATCTTCTGAAGTCTCAGTTGTACCTTTATAAAACAATAAAGCTGAGGACCAGCCCCTCATCCCATTTCTGTGCCCAAAGCTTACCTGTTATTCCTAATGCCTTGAAAAATACATTATTTTCTGCCAGTGTGAGTTAATAGAATTACCTTCATCTAAAAGGGGGCAAATAAAGTCAAGGTAATCACATGGTGCATAATCTGTATTCAAGCTGATGTAGTCAGCAGTGCTCCCTGAGAAGTATTTCCCTTCCTGTGGCCCGGGACAATGTTCCCTTCCTCCCTGGTGAAAGATATCGGGATCTGTTTATATTAGTTTGCTTGCAACCTGCAACTCAGGTGTTCTCATGGTATCACCAGTGGTAACTTAGAGAATATATTCAGACTGAAAATCTTTATTTGAAACAAAACAGCATGTTTTGCTACAGGTCTTATTTTCTGTCACTTAACAGTATTCTCATTTCTTGAATCATCTTCATAGGTCTATGATTATCTGTTTTTCAGGCATAGCAACCTCCATGGTTTCATCAAAGGGAAATCTGTTGCAGAGGTACCTTTGTGTTTTGGGGGTGTTCTTTTCTTCATATATCTTCTCTGCCAAAAAACAACATTGATATATTGTGTTGATTTATTAGGAGGAATATTTGCATAGTAACTTTAATAACCAAATGAAAGTGATCGTCAGTAGTGAACAGGTATAATATTATTAGTTTTAGTCTGTGCATTTTTCATGTTTTTATTACTTCTTGAATCTTCATCTCAGAATAGGATTATGTCTTTACTAAAACAAATATCATGTTGCAAATTGCTTTTATTGAACTCTGTTTTAATTTTAATGAACTGAAACGTAATTAGAAGTGTTTGTTATATTATGCCAACAAAGTACCAATCATGAACTGAAGACTGACATTGGAGTGGACAGTTTGTGATTATAACTGTATGTCAAGATCTTCATTTTAATATGCACATTAACTAAACATAATTGTCTGTAAGGCAGCTGGACAGTGGTAAAATATTTAGTAATGAACCTCTTCACTGCAGTATTTTCTGCCTCAAGGAGAACAATAAAAGTGTCCATATTTTCTTTTTAATACCCTTTAGTAAATGCTGCCACATTAGCAAGCAAAATTATATGATCACATGAGGGCTTCATTTTTTCTGCTTCTCCAGTCTTCTAGGGCTATTAATTCCAATACTGAAAATTTATGAAGGAAATAGAGCAAAGAATTCACTGTAGAAGAGGTTACTTGTGCCTGTTTCACTTATAATCAGAATTTCAAAGCAAACAAAAATAATATCTGATTTTATTCCATTAAAAGTTGGACTCAAATAGCAATTTTCAGTTTCTTGCAATGAACAGTGCATCTTTTCAGGAAATAACTGCTATCCATCTTAACAAAAGCTTCATGTGGTCAGCATTTTTAAAAGAAAAATCAGAGAAAATATAATTTTTTTTTCATTATTTTTGTAAGTGTTCCAAAGGTAAGTGATCTCACACTGACATTTGTGAGATTTCTGATGGTTTCTAGCCACCAAAATGGTTTCATTATTTCTTACCAAGTGTATGAATGTACCTTTTAGGGATGAGGTAGTTAAAAATATACAATAACATCTTAAATTTATGATGTGTAATCCAGGAGTTGTTTTAGATGTATCTTCAAAGTACTGCATTTTTGAAATCTGAATTTGTATGAACTTCTCATCACATCATATCTGTAGAATATAACGGACTAGAAGCAACAGATTTATGATTATTGGCTTTTCGGATTATGTAAGATTTGAACCTCTCAACAGCAAAGGAATGAAGATCTCAATTTTCTTTAGGAATCATAATTACAAAATTGCACATAAAAAGTCTGTCACAACAAATGAGAAACAATGTAATAGTGTTGTTTTTATTATCACCAATTTGTACCGTAATCTCCCTTATGCACTTTCATTCTAAAGTGTTAACAGCTTAATATACTAGAGAATAGGAATGGCTGTAGTCACAGAAAGTATTTGGTGTTATTTCTCCTCTAGCTCTTTTTACATAGATCTGTTGACGCCTTTGCTTCACACAGGCTTATAATATTCCAGTGTTAAATACAGAACAAGCAAATTTCACTTGATGGAGTGATTTCAGGATACATAAGTTAATTTGATACTGTGATATTTGAGTGGCTTTTGTTGGCCTTTAAAACTTGATGTATTTTAAAATTTGATGGGCAGCATTTATTCCTTTAGATGCAGACAATCATTATCACTAATTTATTTATTATATGATATGTTTTCTTTGGCTTTTCAGAAAAAGAAAAACATATTACTTCTATTAATTTAGATTTTTGGGAACAGTTATAACTTCTGAAAAAGTTTTTTCTTGATATTTCATGCAGCTTGATGTAAGTACCTCTATTTAGTACAGATATTATGAAAAAAACCTAAAAGGTGTTGGTTTTCTTCTTGCTTTATTATTCCTTGAGTTCAGAAGCTTCAGCTCAGATGTACCATCTGTTGGGTATTTTCCACCTGTTTTTTTTTAAGTTAAATTTTTCCCCTAACCTATAATGTTTTCTGATTTAGTTGATTTTTAATTTTTTTCCCCATAAAAAAATGCAGATACATTATCTCCAGTTCATGAGTTATCAGCAAAAGATCACAAAATAGTCTTACTTTATTTGTTTCTTTGGTTTTTTTTTTTTTTTTTTTTTTTTTTTTTTTTTTTTTTTGCCTTTTGTTGACAATCAGTGCAGTCTTTCTGAAGTGTGCAGCAACATTTAGTGAGAACCTTCACACTCAGCTGTCCTCTCTTTCAGCACATTATTATTGTCATCATGTCATTAACATAAATAGTCAGGTCTGGAAGGATTCAGAGTAGCTTTCTTAACCTGTAGAAATGATGATTAAATATATATATATATGATTCTGTATTATAATATATAATGCCTTTTTAAAAATAATATATTGTGACATTTGGGTATTGAGTTCTGAGACAATTTTTTTATTGTAACAAATTTATATTTTTTTAAATAGTAACTTTTTATCTCTGGCTTGCATTAGGCAACTTGAGTCAGCTGTTACCTGAGACAACTTTGTAGGAGTGGAAAAGGTTTTCTTTCTTGGCATTTTTTCTGGTAAATGTCCTGACTGCTTGCATGAAACTCAAATGAGATGACTTCTATCCCAAAAGAAGTTTATGAAGAATTATGTAAAGTTCTTCTACAGTTTCTATCAATTCTTCTCTCTGAAAGCTTGGTATGATACAATTCCCATCACTGCTTCAGCACAAGGACTCTCCACTGGAGGCACAGACAGAACCAAATTCTGTGATAGGACTATTTAATCTGTGTTGCACCCTTGGAAACCAGCAGCAAAAACTGAGTCATGTGAATCAAATGGAGTAGTAGCATTTGAAAAATAAATATACTAGCAGTTACACTAGCACTTCAATTTTCATAGCTCCCAGATAAACAGTTCTTTAAAATACAATGTTTCCTTGTGCTCTTCTTAGAGTGGTAAGCTTCAAAACACTGTACGACTTTGCCTTGAAGAGAGAACCAAAATATGAGAATTTATATTAAAGGAGCAACTTGATTCCTACTCATATTGTTGAATAACTAAAGGAACGTTTAAAAACCACACTTATTTGTGCCATGGAGCAAAAAGTGGGCTTTTCGTCTTCTATGTTCTGCTAATGACATGAGTAACTGTCCTGATTCCATCCTTGAAAGGCTGGCCTTTTCTTCAGTTGATATGTTCTGTCTATATGAATGAATCAAAGAGCCCCAGAACACAAACAAATTACCATTGCAGAAAGCAACAGGAATTTCCAGAAATAGATTATATCATGACATTAATGCTATTGCACCCTTGAGTCTGTCAGTTGTCCAGTGTTTATATGGTTTCTACACTATTATTCTTATTTTTTTCCTGATAATATTTTTACTGTACCAATATTATGATAATCTTTTTAAACAGTTGATTCTCAATGACCTAATTTTTAAACTGCTGAGCATTCATTGCTCATACTGAAGAAAATCTGGTTAAGAAAATGTCTGTTTTGTAACTCAGTAGGGTGAGGATTTTTGTGGTTTTGTATGTCTATCTGACTGTCCCTTGTAAATGCTCCCTTGTACATTGTTACTGAGATTGGGTTCGTAAGGTTGTATTTTCTTCTTTTCTTGTAAGAAGCAAGGTAGTCGTGCTTCTGTTCTGAAAAGTATAACATCATTTTGGGAAGAAAAATAGCAACTTTTCAAACTGTAGATTGATAATTTAGTTACTACTGACTTAGTAGACCTACTCACACTCCTGTGCTCCCTGCTGCTGGCCCGGGGCTGCCCTAAGAGCCTGGCACATCCCGCAGCCTGGCCATGGCACTGGGATGGCAGCACTGGGGCTGGCACTGGGATGGCACTGGATGGCACTGGACGTTCCCACTGGGGGTCTGGGCAGCTAGAGGGCCATCCTGGGGCAGAGCTTAGAGAGGCCATGGTTTTCTGCTGGGTGGACACCATTGCTCCCTGGTTGAGCTGTCAGCGATTCATTGGCTTTTCTTTAATTATTCTTTTCCAGTAATTATTTATTACAGTGAAGAATTGAAATAAATACAATTATAATGCTGCATTTTTTTATGATATAATTTCTGGAACATATTTTTAAGAATAGTTGAAAAGTGTCTATCAGTAGTTTTGTATTTGCATTAGATTTGCATATTTTATTAATATGAACACATATTTGCAGTTCTATATTAGTATTGTGAGGTGGACTATAGATAACAAAACCTGTTCTGTTAGTAGGGGTTTTAAGATGGCATTCTTATATCTTGTTGGAATGGAGTGTAGGAGGTATTAAATTTATCGGGCCATGTAGATAATGCTTCTATTAAAAGTTACTTTTTGTAAAGCTACAGGGCAGTAGATCTTGGGAGAAAAATACTTTTTTTTTTTTTTTTTTTTTTTTTTTTTTTTGTTAATTGTGGTACAATTTATTGATAAAGTCTTGCTCTTTCCTGTTATGTTGGTTCATAGATTCATAAATCTTTCTTATGAGAACTACAGCTCTTTCCATAATATAATCAGTAAACACTGGTTAATGTTAAGACCTTATAGTGTTATATAGAGAATTCTCTTCTAAACCTGTGTTTCTAGGTACAATTTAAGTATTTAAACCATTACTACAAGTACTTTTGCACGGTTCCATGAGCAGCACTGAATATATCTATTAGTTGTTTAATAAAAATATAAAACTTCTAGCATGGGCACATTTTTCATCACCTTACCATGCTTAATAACCAACTACTGAATCATTTATAAATCATTATAAGTAAATCAACAATCCAGAATCAATAACATAGAATTATTAATAGCCTGCTCTTTTGGAGAAATTGTTGTTCAAGGAAAAAAACCTACTTTTTTCCTTCCATGGAAAAAGTAATTTCACCTATGCCTGATTTCTGATTTTTTTCCAGTTCTGGCAAGATTGTATTTGTAAAAGGAAACTATTTTTTTGCTTTTCATAGGGAAAAATCTATGAATGAGAGGAGTGAAAGATCAACAATGATTGCCGGACCCAGATATCATATTGTATTTCTTTCATCAGTTTCCATATGAAGGTGACCGCAGCTTCAGTGTATACAATACAGCAAATCTAGGTCAAGCAACCAGATTAATGATATCTGGCATATAATTATGAACATTACAGAAACATTTTATTTTCTTTCTTGACATGTTTTCTATACATAATATTACATAGTTTGCAGGAAGGTAATGTTAGTTTATGAGGTAATTTTGCATCCAGGAAACACTGTAATCATAAAGGACTTCTGTGATAGCATGAAAAAATTGACACATAGTCTGAATAATACTTCTTCAGATCATAAAGAGAAATGTTCACTTAGTTCCTCCTCCATCTTAGTTAAAAAAAGATTAAGTTAATCTTTCATTGGAGATGCTTTTAGAAGTATTTAAAGTAAAAATTTATAAACAGAACTAATCACATATATAGGGCTCTTTAAACATTAAGCACAGCAGTGTTATATTTAATAATATATTGTATTTAACAGAAATACTTGCCATGTCTATGTTGCTATCTTCTTGTCTTGAGGATGATGTATCTGAGCTATAAATGCCTTAAAATTTATGGATAGTTATCAGCCATGATTCTTTAATTATTTGGGTAAGGGTGTCACCAACCTCATGACTTTCTTCCTTGATAGAGCCCAGGGCACCAGAAGACAGAAGGATTCAGCATTTCTGAATATTTCAAGTGAGAGGTAGTTTCATGATTGATTGATTTGATATCAGTTATGGGCAAAATAACAGTCTGTGTAATAGGAGAATGAAATAAATAGAAAGTTAAGGGGAAAAGATGCAGTTAGGAAAGAGTAGCAGACTTTTCTAGGCAGTTAACATTTCACCTATGACTTTTTTTTCTTGAAACAACAAGATTGGTTGATGTATGGCAATGCAAATGTAACATACCAAACTGAAAAGTTTGTAAAATGTTTAAGGTCATGCCAGCCCAAATTAATTGCTGATCATATGCAAATTTTTAAATGCAGAATCAATTGCTCAATGAGGCAGTAAACATTTTGGGGAGGGAGATTTGAAATAAAGGAAAGATATCAGTGATAAGTCTTTAAATTAGACTACTTCTTTGTAATTTCAAATTAGTGCAGAATGAACATCAACAGTGACAACAGAGTAATTGAGCTTTCTGAGGAAGTAAGTACTGTGGAGTTTTTTTACCTCAGTGGCAGAACTAATACTCAGTTGCAGTTGTTCTTTTTCATACTGAAAATAAAAAGTGAAGAAAAGAGCCCTAAAGTTGAGCACTTGATAGGAGAAAATGATATACAGTTTCAGATGCATCTGAATACGTTTAGCTTATCACAGATATGATTGAGAGGTGGTTTGCTAACTGTGTCTAAAACACTTAGTAATAAAAGGCTTTTTAATTTAGCAAAGCAAGTTAGTAGGAGCTGAAGCCAAAATTCAAATTAAATATGTGGCAAACACTTTGAGTAGGGAGGTGATTAACTGCTGGGACAAATTGCCAAGAGAAATAAGTGATTTTTCCATCACATGAGGTTGTCAAATTAGAACTAAATAACTCTCAGGAAATTATTTGACTCTTGCCAAGAACAAATTATTGGTCTCAGTTCATTGTTAACCAGATCAAATTTTAAAGCAGGTGGTTGAGATAGTGGAGCAAATAATTCCTTAGTTTTGTAATGTAAAATCATAAGGAATACTTTACTTGACTTGAATTTGTTGAATTATCATCAACATCAGGAACTTCATTGTAACATGGTACAATTTCAAGTTGACAGTGTGTTGTTCTTTCATGGCATATCCCATTCATGGTATAACATTCAGGAAATGCTCACTTGTTATCTACTTCATCACATCTGGTTTCAGTGACGAACTCTTTTGTTGTCCTTTATTTAGAAGCAAATGTTTGGAAAGAGTCAATAGCTCTGTCAGTAAAACTAAACTCAGTAATTTATGCCAGAGCAAAATATTAAGTTCTGTCTTAGTGGAGCAGAATCACTGAGTATCACCAAAATTTATTTAGTGGGTCAAATGCGAGGTACATGCCTTTGAACTTAGGGAATTTTCTTGGTTGCTGTATGTGGCATGCACACATCTCACTGCAATATGCAAGCACATGATGCAGAAATAACTGAGAATTAGTGCAGAAATCCTGCAGTCCCTTTTCAACTCTCCTTTTGTGGTTAGATGTATATTTCAGTTGGCTACCATTGGACTTTCTTCAGTACTTCCACCTCAGTGCTGCAATGTAAGTTAAGGATATTTAACTGCCTGAAAGAATAATTGAGGGAATCTTTATTAAGTGCATGAGAATATTTAAAAGGCAGGTGATGGTATTGTATTAGCGATCACTTGGGAAATTCCAGACTGAGTTAATCTGTGAAGTGTGTGTGATTTAGTACATGCCTCATGTCTGCAGTCCATGAACATGCAGTGGGAGTGATCTGAGCAGGACACTGTAGGTTGATCTTAGTGATGCATCAGCAGGCATTGTGAGACTATTTTGAGTCTCAGTTTCACTGTAAGGGTTTTAATAACAGGGCTTAATTTCTCTTCTCCACCGTTTAAGTTCAGCACATAATTTCAAATATAGTTTTATGTTTCAGAGATGCAACAATATTGTACCATGTTGAACAGTGATGCAACGTGAATTGGATTGATCTGCCAGCCTTAGCACACATGCCTGTGCTTTCCAAGCTATTGGAAAAATTAATAAACTCACTCCTTGAATTAACAGATGGGCTTGCAGGACACCATCAGACATAAATTTTGAAGCTGAATTATATTTACATTGCTATTTGTACTGTAAAATTAGTAAAGGTTATTAATTCTATCTGGTCTTGATATCATCAGTTTTATACCATAATTACATGCACAGACACACACAACCTCTTGAGAGGAGTGCTCAAACACAGATACTTAAAAGTACATGAAGGGCTGAAGCAAAAGTTCACAAGTTACCCTCTCTGTCAGTTTTATATTTTTTTGTCTTTACCTGTTGGTCCTACTGCTCGTCTTGATTCCACGATGTGATCACTACATTTTCTGTGATTATGCAGTACCCCTCAGAGTGTAAGGAGTTTCTGTCCCAGCATTTTAAAGACAGAACCTGAGAGTGACAAAATCAGACCCACTGTTGTGCCTCTGGATCTCTGCTGCAGAGATTTTCAGGCTGCCCAAGGTTCTTTAAATACCACTTTTTCTTAGCATATAAAAAGGTGTGAGTGATGGTGCAGTTCTTCTCTCACCAGTGACGACGTCAAGCTGGACAAGATATGAAATGTGAGCAGTGCCATCATGTGCATGTCTGATAGATATTACTATGAGTGAAGAGATGTGTATGGAAACAGTGGAATGGAGCATCAGCTGTAGGGCATACATTTTCTGAATGTGTTTTCACAGTCTATTTTCTTATTTTTCTTGTTTTTTTTTTTTGGGGGGTGTGGTGTTTCTGTTTTTTAGGGGTTTTTTTAAGAATCTAGTGGAGATTTTTTTTTCCCAGCTGTGAAATGCAGACTCCTAGACTACTCCAACCCTCTATCTGTATGTTCCTTTTCTTCTTGGCTTTTCTGTTGGCTTAGAAGAGGATTCCGGCCTCCTATTAACTGCCAAAATATTTTTTAGTAACTATTCATTTTAAGTAACTCATTTCATGGGCTTCAATATCACTTTTAGAGAATGATGCTCCTCAGATTGAAGACAATGCAGGAAAAGTAAATTTGAACATAACTTTCTATCATTGAGCTAATATTTTAGAATTCTATTCCTGTTTGAATCATAGTCCTTTATGTTGCTTCACTTACAGTGTTGTAAGTATATTTATTTACTGGCCTTTAAGGATCTGCTTTCTGCAGAGTGGCTAGCGGGACAAACAGTGTCCCAAATTAGGAATATCCAGTCTTTCATCACTTGATGTGTCCTTATTATTATAACAGGTGTACTGAAGAAAGATCTGAATTTGCATTTCTGGTTTCTTTTTTTGGCATTTACACCAGAGTAACTGAAAGTAGATCATACCCTGCAGAAATTAAAGATGAAAGTTACTAGATTTTTCAGTTCACTTCCCACCACATATTTTCTCCTTTTAAATCTCCTCAGGGAAGGTGCCTCCACTGCCTGTATTATGAAATTGTAGCATAAATTTTATTAGTGATCTTAAACAATGAATCTTTTTAGCATTATACTATTTTTGTAGCATCATACTATATTTAAAACATCATATTATTGTTATTTTTTATGTGTTACTGTAGATGTTCATACTTTAAACCTATGGCTTAGATGCCAAATTGTATCCAATTCTGTACCTGACATATGACAAAGGAACACAGATAGAGGAAACACATGTTATTTTTCAAATCTTGTTTTAAGATAAGATGGTAATATTTTTTATAGATTGTATTTTCATTGGTTTTTATCCCATGACAAGTAGCAATACAGCTCAAAGTCTATACAGCTACTATCAATGTGCATGGTTTGCCAGTCTTTAATTCCTAGCCAGAAAATGTCCTGCATTTTCGGTGAATCACAACTGAAAAAATATTATGGTGACAGGAAATTTAAGCAAAAATGTCATTTTATATTGCTGTAGAAAAGCCAGTTTTAGTGGCATTTTTAGAATTATCAGTGAGAAGACATCAATCTGTGGTGACAAGAATCAAACAGAAGTGTAATCATTAAAGTGTTTTGGGTTATTTGTTTAACAGCAGGAGTTGTTAGGATGATCTATAGATGTAAAGTGTTGAAAAAATAATATTTATTAGTAATAAATTGTTGCTTGATGACAATGACACTTGGTGATATAGCAGTTTACAGTGCAAACATTGTTGAAAACACAGCTTAAAAGGTTTTTCCTTGGTGAGCATAGAAGACTTTCTTTTCCCTCTGAAATACCCAGAGAACCTGCATTTGAAGTCCTAGACAGTAGTGTTTTTCACCCATTAGTGGAAATGAAAGTGCATACCACATCTTCAGTTCTTTTCAGCTACCTCATTAAGATTGCGCACATTGTGAAGTACTAGTAATACAGACTTAATCTACCATTTCTTCCACTGTTCCTCAAACTGTACTCACAGTAATTGCTTATTCTGCCTTAGAGACCCGTGTGATTCAATCAAATCTCACCATTTAGGTTGGATTTAAATTTTGGACAGTACAGATACTGAGAATCTCTACTGAGAAAACATGTAAACAACTGTGATGAAATTTAGTAATTAGTGAAGTTCTGCTTCAGTTCCTAGATCTCACAAGAAGCCTTTAGGTAAGTAGTGTCTCCAAGAACACACTAATAGGGGAAAATGCTCCCCAAATCGCTGTTCAAATGGGTGGGCATCCTGCTCCCCACAGGTTCCCGGCACAGATGGGGTAGTGAAGAACTCTGCATTTCCCTATGGGTGGCACATAGTGGCATCAGTTCCACTTACTTTTTTTAAAGTTAGTGGTGATTAATTCTGCCTTCCTTGGATGGGTATTTCACTTCAGTGATCTCAGAGATTGGAGGCTGCAGTTGACCTTGAAGTTCAGTATATACGTCACTGTCTTGAAGCTCACGCTAATGAGATGTGTCAGGCTTTCTGTCCCTGTGTAGAAAGGAGTTCAGCTACAAATAATGTAGACAAAATGCATATTTTGTGACTTGCCCTACAGAAAGAAAAATAACATGAACTTCTTTTTGGTGGCATGGCTCACTGCAAACTGCAGTCAGATTTCAGTCACCATATATCTAAATCAGGGGTTTTTAAACACAGTTAAGTAGTTGTAGACTCTTAGCTACTACAGACAGGAACATAAAGGAAAGGTGAAGAAAGAGGAGGCACGTCTTGAAGTCCATGCTTTTAACTGGAGCACCAAAAGGAAATGAAAAGAGCCAGACCAGCTTCAGGCATCCTCCAAAACATGCTTGTGAATGTGCAGTCAGAAAAACTAGTATTAGTTCCTCCAGTATACACAGTCAATACCTTATCCTGTTGTTAGATTTGAGATGGGTCAGTGCTTTGAGCCTTCAAAAACTTTAACCTCTGTCATCTTTCCTTAAGGATACTCCTTTCAACCAAAAGAGGAGGGAAAATTCCAGATCTCTGCAGTTGAGTCTTTATAATCCAATATGGTATACATACATATTTACAGCCTCCTCCTCTTCATTTTTCTGTGATATGTTATCCTCAGAAAACACCCTTTATTTTTTAAGGCACTGGATTTTATTTAAGCCAAGGCTTCCTATCTTTGCCCCAGTGTATATACTAGTTCTTCTTACACTTTTCCAGGCAAGCTGTCTCTTTTTATATTGCCAGGATGAGGCCTTTCAGGAAGAATCCGTGTTTGTCCATATGACAACAAAGTGAGCTAGAAATCAGCTGTTTCAACAGATTGTCTTACTGGATAGCTAGGCATGTGGGAAGCAGTTTGTCTGCTGAACTGGAGCCACCTTAGATTAACATAGCTGTCTTATTTTCTTCAGATGCCTCCATCCCTAGCATATGGAGTCCGCACATCTAGTTGCCACCTAGAGCTTAGTTCTAAAATCCACCAAGCTTGCAACAGATACACCTATCTGGTGTGGTGCTGCTTTTGTAGGAGACCTTTTTCAGTCCTTATTCAACTTTGAATCCTAAGATTTTTTTCAAATGTATGGTGTTTTGTGGGGACTACTACACTTACTAGGAGCAGCATGAGAGGAAGAAGGACCACTTGTCTCTAGCAGTCCTTCCTCAGGAATTTATCTGACTGCAAATTCATAACTTTTTCTCCTTCTGCTTGGATGTTTCAAACCTAAGACCAGGGTAGAGTTCTGGTTCATAACCAGTACTGTGGAGAGGTAGAGATGTGTACTTCTGAAGCTACATGGACTCTACACAAAAAATATAAAAAAAATTTTTGGAGCAGGAATTACAGAGTGACTTACCTTTATTTTGCTTTGCTGCAGGATTATGAATGAGAAATCAAGAAAATATGTATATATATATATATTCCTCCCAAGTTAGAAAAGGCCCTCTGGGCTGCTTTATTTTGTCTCATCTAGTGTGTACTAGCAGAATGGAATGATGTTAACTGAAAGAGGTCAGCATATGCTCCAGCTAATCATGGGTGTCAGTAGAGCTCTTGTAATGCTGTTATAAAGCACTTTGATATCTGAAAGATGTGCTCTCTCTGTTTCTCTGTAGGCCATGTAAACTGAATCAGTTCAGAATATGCATTAAAACAATTCTTATTCCTTCCTGCAACTAAGCAGAGTCAGGGTACAGATTAATTATGCTTTGGTTCACAATTTAACGTTGTGTCCTAAGTAATTTATTTCTTTCAAAATAGATTATTTAAAAGCAAGTGACAAGGGCAAGATTGTTCTCTTCTATATAAATCCCTTTAATTGCTCCCATAATATAGAAAGCATGTATTGAATTCTGTATTAAAGAGCAAGCAGAATACATCTGAATCTTTAAGTAACTTGCAATATCAGGGATATACATGTAGCATTTGACTTTACGAACATTATCTGTTTATTTTGTGAACCACTATGTGTAGATACAGTACTTTAGTCTGACAAAGAAAAGTTTGCATTTCACCCTAGTGGTTTCTTTCGTACAATTAACAAACAACCCCCAGAATTATATAAAATATAGTGTAGATTGGCTCTTAATTGAGTTATGAAACTGTAGTATCTGTTTACTACCTGATGCAGCTGGGGGAGGAGTCTGAAAATCACTACAATTTTGGACTGGAGGCTACTTTTTTTTGCTTGTTGTTGGGTTGGGATTTTTTCTCCTTTATTTTTAGCTTGAGTAAGATAGACAGATTCAAATGGCAGTCCTCAGAACGCTTACTAGCCCAAAGGCATGTTTCCTACTGAAATAAACTCATGTTCAGCAATAGCTTTAAATTTCAAAAATCTCAAATAAAGCCATTAAAATACAGGGCATTTGTGTATAAATCAATGTATCTTTATTTATTTATTGTTCACAATGCCTTTTCCTGGGCATTGCCTCAGTTTCTTGCTGTACAAACCTATATAGGTAACGGTACAGATGTGCAGGTTGTCTTACTTCTCAAACCTGTGTTTAATTAATGCATAAATTTGTAGTCAAAATGTTTAATTTCATTTGTTTGCCTAGGCTATGCATTATAATAGTTAAACCCCAAAGTAATCTTCAGAATGTAATTACATAAAATATGTTTAAGAAATTATAATTCCGTTATTTGAAAATGTTCAAGATAAATTACTTTCATTGACAAAAAACCTAAAAATTCAATCTGTACGTAGTCATCCTAGGGAATGGATTTATCTCATAGAAAAGTAAGAAAAGGAAATTTGTTCAAGACAAATTAAGGAGTAGGAGCTCAAAATAAATGCACTAGAGGCCTTCAGAGCCCAGATGCTAGATTTACCAGAGAAAAGTAAATAACAAATCAGAAAAGAAAAAATCGCCATAAATGATAACTACATTCTATCCAAAGACTGTAATTATGCATTTTTGAAACAGAATTATAAACCAAAATGACTACTCAATGATGTTGGGAAGATTTATTTTCAGTTAGCAGAATTTTTAAAGTATTGTTTTTGCTAGTCAAAAGTGACTGACATATAAATGCAACAAGTATTAAAGAAGGTCAAGAAAATATAAACCATATATTTACAAAAATATGATTAATACTGAAGCACACACATATATTTTCAGATGAATTAAATCTGTCCCTCAAAGGATGGGATTTTTAGTTTTGTAATTTTTTTTTATTTTAGTGAAGTGACACTAACACCAGACAGAATCAGTCACAATTTCCTGTAGTAATCCTCAAAATCTGTTGCAAATCTTTAAGACAATGGAGAAAGATAAAGTTTTAAGTATATTCTTGTCTAGTGTATTGCCCAGAAAAGAAGACTGGCTTTATTGGTTACCTGCTGCTAAATGATCTTATTGTTGAGAATCATCTTATTTTCTGTGTTCAGGGAATACATAAAGTATACTCACTTAGTGTTTCATGAAAACTGTAGGGGTCTCCTCAAGATAATAATAACTGAATTTGTCATAATATAATAAATAGAAGATCAAGATTTCTTCTAAGTCCTTAATTTAAAGCTTCATTCTGTAAAAACCTTTGAAGGATATTAGTGATGGGATTAGCCCCATTTAGGATAGATTTGAAATATAATTTTTTATGTAAGAATGGCTAATATATATACATTATTAAATTGCTGTTGGGGAAAAGAAAAAAGAACAAAACACACAAAAAAGGTGATTGATGTGAAATTTTATATGCCTTATGTCTCATAAAACAGTAAAGTATTTGTGAGATTTGTACTCTCTATGTGACTTTTGAATGAATTTGGAGAGCAGTACTTGGTGAGATGCAAACTAGCACATGTGGTTTTATAGCAAGCATGTACCTGGATTTGCAGCTACAATGCCTTTCAAGCATTTTGCAAAATTTTATTTCATTTTAGTGCTTGTTGTTTCTGAAAAGTGTTGCTTTGATTTTGTAAGACTTTGTTAAGCCTTCTGATGTTTGCATTTTTTCAACAAACTTTCTCACACACAGTTCTGTAAATAACTTATGTTTTGCATTCTTTCATGGAGGTGGAGAGAATTGATGGACCCTTGGTCTGTCCAGTGGCACTGGAGAGGTGGCACTGTCACCCTCCAATCCACTGTCACCTTTGGAAAACTATAAATGTTGGAGTCAGAAAATAAAGGTTCCTCTTCTTCTTCCTTTTTGTTCCCCTCAAGAGCAGCAGTGTCTGTGTCATCATTTCGTGCCGTATCACAACAGAAAAGTATTTGGGATAGTTTTTGTTGATGAAAGAACTGTTCATTGATGATATTGACAGTTTTAAAGGCTATAATTCCATAGCACAATTTTTTTTTTTTTTAAAGTAGTTTGTTTGCTATGATGAAGTGATCCTGGACAGCATTTAGGAAGTGCAAAACTCATATGGGCTATGTCACTCTGATGTGAAATTGGTTGTGTAAGGCATCATACCATGTATTTTGCGTATTTTTTCCTACATGGGGTGTGTATAAATGTTGCCATATCATCAGTACTTTGCCTAAGGAATTTCCTCAACATCAGCTAATTCCTGAAACTGAGATTTAATAATTCAGCAATATAATGTTCTGTATTATTATTTCATGACAAAGGGATTGCCTGATTTTATATCAAATTCTGCAAAACCTGACCCGTATTAGGTAACCTGACCTGTAAACTTTTTATGGTAAGCCTACACTTTTTGTGTACTGGGTCTTTGCAGAGAATTTTGCAGAGTACAGTGAGAAATTAGTCCAAACAGCCTGGAAATTTCTGGTTTAAGTTCCTAAGTTCTTCAGTAGAGCTGTTTCAGTGTCACAGATGAAAGGTAAATATGTTTCTTGCTTTCCATTTCACAATCAGTGGAACACACAATTCGAGGAGTCAGTTTCCTTACTTCTTTGTCTGCACTTGTACAGCATTGTGAATAATTAGGGTAACAGTATGTGGTTTGAACTACCGTGCCAAACTGTCATGTATCTTGTTTCATTGTTACCTAGGGATAGCAAAGTCTTCTGAAAAGCAGAGTATCGGTGGTGTGCACTGATGTTAGGAAGGACAACTGATCTTTTAAAATTAAATTAGTGTAACAAAGTCACATTAGGGGCTGCTTATATTTCCATGTAATGTAGTCATTGCCTTATCTGTACCTGATTTCTCCAAGGAGTGTCGCAAATTCACTTACTGTTCCTTAATGTTATATTTTACATTTGGATCTGTGATTTAGGTGACAAATGTGAAAAAGCACATGTTGCCAGAGAAATTTCAAGAGACAAGCTGTGAAGTCTAAAGAACACAGGTTATTCCAGCTAAGGTTGGCAGCAGCTTCTGCTTAAAAGTTCCTCTCCTAGCATGTGGTCTTCAAACTTATACCTGCAGAATATAGGTTAGCATTTGACTGATACAGATTTTTTATTTTCTGGCTTATTACACAGAGGTGGAAGTATTATTTTCACTCCTCCTCTTCTGGTCAGGCACTGGAACAGTAGAGAGTAGTCCAAACAGTTGCAGAACAAGGTCACATTCAAATTCCACCATTTTGGTGATCTTTTCAAACTCTGTTTATGGGGACATGTAAATTAGTACCATAGAAGGATCTGTTAAAAATTAAACTATACCATTTGTGTTGGAGGTGTGAATCGCTCAACACTGAATTTGGATTAGTTTATGTGAGCAGACAGTAGTATCATACTGGGTCGTACAGTTCTCTCTGAAGTCAGTGGAAAGACCCTGCTGTGTTCCCAAGCAACACTGTGGATCATTTTGGTCTCTGAATTCTTATTCACCAAAGCTCATTATATGACATCTGATTTGATTGTCCTCTCGTAAGCGTGTGTCTTTGTGCTGTATCTTGCACAAATTAGTTCCTTAGCTTTGTGTAGCTAAGCGTTAACAACACAAGTTTATTGCAAGCATCTCTTGTGTCACTGGTATTGACACATTGGTGCAATACTAGTTGAAATTCAGACTGATGTAATTTGTAGTTCTTGACATCCCAAAAGACAACATGACAAATAAGACCACATGCCTGAAGTGTATTAAAAGTGAGAAAAATGTTTTTGTTGATGAGTTAGTTTATTTTACAGGCAGAATAGGTGTCTAAATTTCAGTGGAGCACTGATGTATGTTTTAGAAAAACACAGCATCTTCCTAAAACATTAAAAAAGCCTCAACACAAGAGCAGTAAAAAACCACCAAAATGTCTCAGCTAAAATCAAAAGAAACATTTCAGACGCCAACAATCATCAGCTGCCTCTAAAGTCTGATAAGTTTACCTATAGTGATACTAACTTACTGTTCTTTTGTCTTAATACATAATTTCTGAAGTCAGCATAAAAAAATGGAACTAAGTACTGCAGATGAAAGAAATAATGCCTCATTGAGCTAATTTCTATTAGCTTTCTTTAAGCAGCTTCAGTGAGATTGAGAGTAGCAAGTGCAAAATGCTGAATAAAATTTGTTTCTTGCTTCCTCAATAAGGTACAAGGCAAAATGTAGACATTATTACATTTTTATTCAAGCTACACCTCCAAGGACATTTCTTCAAATCCTCATTAAACTCATTCAGAGTTATTTCCTTTTTAACCAAGGTCAGGATGGTTGTCTTGCAAATCTTTGGACATTGTGAATGGGAATTCATAAATCCTGACATTGGGAAGCAAGGTTGCTCTTGCCCTACATTTAATGAGGAAAAGAAGTAAGATGAAAAAAAAAAAAAAAAAGAGCAGGCTTTTTTGCCTGATGGTGCTAAAAGTAAGATCTAACATCACTGTAATTGAAAAAATATGATTTTTTTTTTTTAAGCAGGTCACAATGCACTGATGATGTCTCGTGTGATATTCATCATTTACATTTCCAGTAAGCTGCTATGTTGCTTGTCAGCTTTCCTTTTCTATGGTCTGTTTAGTCTGTTAGCCCACCAGTTAAAATATATCCTGAATAACTTCTACATTAAAAATAAGAGCAGTTGATAGAATGGTTTCTTTAGGAGACATATGTCTCATGAGAAGAGAATGGTTTGGTTTTTTTCATAGATGTCATGAATAAATCAGATTGTGCGCCCTATTGAACAATTGTGCTTTATTTTTTCTGCTTTTGTTTACTTTTTATTTGTTTGGTTTTGTTTCCTTTTAGTAGTACATTAAACTTCTTGAAAGGAAACCTGTTGTTTTTAATTAAGAAGAAATTATTTGAATTAAGCAGCCAATATGAACATTTTGAAGATGACCCTGGAACTTGTGGTGGTTTTGTAGCAGTGAAATTCTGTTTTTAAATTAATAATAAAAAAATCATAATGTGAGCTGGTATAGTCAAATAGTTCAATATTGCTGACCAACTGCTATTAGTGAATGGTTGTTTTCAGGAAAGATAGAACAATCACAGCAAGAAAGTGTTGAACAAATATACTGGTATCAGTCTTTGGCTGACTATTCAATGTATTTGCACTACAGTGTAGATGTAACCCTAGCTCCCTTTTCAATAATGACATACAGGTAGTGACATTAGTCTGTCTCACTGTGTGTTGTGTTCTTTCGTTGTTACTGCTTAGAATATTTTCATGTTTCAAATGATGGGCCAATTTTTTTTTTGTATTCAAGGGTGTGGGGTTTTTTTCCTGATTGAAGTGAATAACTAATGCAACCTGATCCTTAAAAGTACAGTAAGAATGCTTAGGTGGAAGGTGCTGGATTGTTTGCAGCTACTTAAGTACAGCACGGAATTTGCTTTGTCTTCTGGAAACTGATTTTAGGTCCCGTTCTTTAGATGGCATTGTAGTTAATGAAATAATTTTTTTCTTTAAAAGATTTATTTTAGCTATTCCAAGTATATTTCTGCATCTCCCTGGGAACCTGCAAAGTTCATCTCCTATCTCCTTCTCTCATTGTTCTGTTTGCTGTCTGCAGATTTCAATGCAGTTTATCAATTGCTCTTTTTACTTAGTTGAGAGAGATGGTGTTGCATGTTGCCTGAAAAGGATGTAGGTGATTTTTTTTTCTCTCTCTTTCTTCATTTTCATTATGTTGACTGCTCAGTAACTCTTTAGCAGCAGGAAAAGTTAGTGTAAGAGAAAAGGCATCTTCTTATCAGTTACAGGCACTGTAGAGCCAGTCCTCTGCAGATCTCTACCACACTTACCTCTGGACATTAAGGAATGGCCACATGCCTTTAGTCAGCAAAATTGCAAACACTTTCCCATATTGGAGTGGAGAGTATTAAATAGGTTCCTTATAGTGTTTTGTTTGTCGTCAGAGTATCTTTTTGATTTAATTAAAACTATTGTAGTGATCATACAGCATCAATTTCAGCACACAATGAGAGAAAAGCAGATAGTTTTGTGCAGCAATTTGTGAATTCAAGGAGTCTGGCATACTCAGCAGAAGAAGTCAGCCCAACTTCTTTAAGTAGACTAGGCAGATTTTCCCAAAACTCTTAGATATTTTAATATGAGAAAGAAGTAATATAAAATAGAAGTTGTTTTTTGACACCAGTGTCACTCCACTGTAATAGTTGCTACCCAGTTGCAGAGGTTGCTTGTGCTTACTGGGTTTATGTATAACTCATTAACTTTAAAGTAGGTTGTTTAGGATACCAATTAGGCTTTAAGGTATTCAGGACCCTTAGAACCCAGTGGCTGCAAAGCCAAAGCAGATTCAAGGAACTGGTGATATGGCACTGCATATGGGCCCTTCTTGTCAAGATAAGTGATGTGCAGCAAAAAATAAAAAAAAAAAATCCAAACAATCCAAACAAGCAGAAAAGAAACCAAACAAAAGCCCCATTATGGAGTTACAAACTATTCTCTTTAACATCAGAATTTTTTTAGCACTGGTAATGTTAGAATTCTATATAATGCCATTATAAGCTAGTTATACATTCCCCATACCCAGGCATTTGGTTTTTTCTTTTTTTTTTCATTTTTTTAATTTTTTTTTTTTTGGGTTGTGGGGGGAGGGTAGGGAAGAAGGGGGTGGAACCAAAACAATGAAAGAAAAAACCCCAACCTTGATGATCTTAAATACATAACAAACATACACACAGCAATCATGGGACTCCAAGGGAGGGTGGGCAAGGAAGAAATGTCAGAATGTTTATCATACAGCTGTGCCAAAAGTAAAGGCTGAATGAATGAGATGGAGATTAAAGCCAGTAGTTCTGAGCCTGTATTCAATCACTGCAGTCACTCTGTTTGCCTCCTGCATGCTGATGAAGTGTCATGAATGGTCCCATGTACTTTCATTCCAATATATTTCAGGCAGTAGTGATTATTGCTTGTACTCTGCTAAAGCTTGAAATAACTGGCAAACTCTTGCTTAGCAACAGAAGGGCTCATCTTCTCTCCCTTGGGACTGCTAACTCAAAAATGTGCTACTTCTTTTAAAAGTTAAAGTTAGAAGGGGTAGATGCTTTATATTTACTTTTTCCCATGATAATTTAAAGGAGAAACCCCAGACTAAAGCCAGCAAATTACTTTGTTCCATAAATTATTATTGACTAATTTATGAAGTCTGAATCCAATTTCCTTTATAACACATTAAACTGTCCTGTAGTTGGACCATTTTTTTACAGGTATAGCTTTTATACATGCTGAGAGATTAGAATCACTTTACTTCCTTTAAACAAAAGATCTCATAGTGTATTTTGGAAAGTTCATTGGAAGTCATTCATGCAGCATTAAATCATTTAATGTTTGTGTTTATTTTTAATGTTTAGACAAGAGTTTGTATTTTCCAGTGATCTCAATCTTAAAAGGAAAATGACTGCGCATTTGTTAAATAAATGACAAAATGCAGAACATGGTTTGAGTTGTAGATTTCCAGCAAGTGCATGGAAGAATTCATTAAAAAATACAGCAGCATTATTCTAGTGTGAATTATATGCTGCTCTGTAGGTTTCTATTTTTGGTTACCACAAGATGGCAAAGCAACGAGCACACAAATGCAAGGACGAGTGAGTTTCATAATAATGCATTCTGCATTCACACTTTATGCACATCAAGAGAGAATCCAAGCACAGCAGGGGTGACAATCACTACAACAGTCTTTTGAAATCAAAGTACTTCCTCAAGAATGTCTTTCCAGCACTAATTACACTCTTCTGTTGTGGTTCTTGTATTGTGCAAACTAAAATGTTTACACTGTCACTGGATACAGCCCCATCACTGGAAAAATGGAAGGTAAAATTGATCAGATTATTAAATAGGTTTGTTTTCTTTTATGTTTTGCTGGTTTTACTTTGTGTTTGGGGCTTAAATATCAAAATCTGTTTCCTTTGTCACCAAGGGACTTTGGCAAAGATTCTAATTTTTCACCAACTCCAGGGAAGTCTCTTTACTTGAAAGTTGTTGCAATGTGGAAAGGATTGGTTGCCTAGACAGCTTGAGAGTTTTCTCTTTTTTACTGTTTCTTTTTTCTTTTTTTTTTTTTTTCCAGTTGCATACTGATCATGCAGTAACTATTATCAGTGGATTTTCTAATATGAGGGAGGCAAAAGAACTTGAGACATGGCTTATCCCAGGACAGGGTAGGGTGGGATATGCATCTGTGTTTGTGTGTAAAGCCATGAATTTTACGTGTGTAAAAATGTATATACAAAATCTCAGCAACCACTATGAAACTCTTTCTGTGTAGGAGAGGATACAAGATATGAGTTATGTAATGTTTTAAAGAGAAGAGAAAGGGTGCTTAGGTTTTATAACATTTGCGTGACAGTGCATAAGTTTATGTGAAGAGTTAAGCAACAAATCCAGTCTTGACTTTTATTTTTGTCTTTACTGCTAGGCCTGGTGAAAAAGCTAATTAGTAGGAAGTGGAAAAGGGAACCATTAAATGCCATTTTCCATGGCATTCTGGAAAAGCTGGTGGCCCACAGGTAGCCCGTTTACTGGGTTAAGAGCTGTCTGGATGGCTGGTCCCAGGCAGTGGTGGTGAACGGTGTTGCATCCACTTGGCAGCTTATCACTAGTGGTGTCTCCCAGAGATCAGTGTTGGGCCAGCTCTGTTCAGTGTCTTTACTGCTGATCTGGATGATGGGATCAAGTGTAAATTCACAGATGACGCCAAGCTGAGTGGGAGTATCTATTTGCTGGGAGGTAGGAAGGGTCTACAGAGGGATCTGGGTAGACTAAATCTGGATCTGTGCATCTCTAAATTTTTGGAGAATATACTGCTACAATTTGTAGGTATTCACAATTTATATTCTGTATTATACATACAGATACTACATATATACAGTATTTAGATAATTGATACATGTAGTTCTGTATTCTCTTAAGGATTTTAGCATTTCAGAAATAGTGTATTTGTATACTTTACTCTTATTAAGTCTTTGAATCTATTACTGCATTTGCTGCTCCAACAGTGACCAGCTTCATTTGATTGAAGATACCAGAAAGCAGGTGTTAATTGTAGTAACTTTGGAATGCACTTATCTCAACAGATAAGGTTTGTTACAGAAAATTGATACTAATATCTGAAATTGGGAAGCAGTAGCAGATAGAAACTGTCTACTTGAAATTGCTAGAATAGATGTGGTGTGTCTAAGGTGTTTTAAAGACTAAAATGTCAACAGCTGTGCATACAATAGTATAGACTGTGTGTACTCTCTCATACCCGCAGTGTACGCTAGTGTATTCTGGGACATTATTATAATCATTTAATCATAGAATGATTTAAGTTGGAATGGGTGCCTAGAGGTTACCTAGTACAAAAGAAAAAAAAAAAATAGAGAGACCATAGAGTTGTCATACAGTGCATAGCCAAGTGCACCACTGAACAATTGTGCCTCTGGTTTTACCTGTACCTCTGCCTCCTGATCTCGTGGCACCTTCTGAGCTGCTGCCATGACTTGTGGTACATACCAAGTAATACAAAGTGAATGCTTCTTACAATAGAGCTTTCAGTTGGCTTAAGAATTCATTTGACATATGTCCTTGGTTAGAATGACAGTTATTTAGGATGTAACACAAATTTGCTAAAGGACTGGTGCTGGGAGTGTGGAAACTTATGCTGCCTTTTGTTTTTTTTTTTTTTTTTTCCCATGTAGTTAGTGGTAAAACTTCCATTGATTTTATTGGGAATGGGATTAGTCATTGTGAAAAGATTCATGTTGTACAGAAAATGTACTACTGTTTTCACTTAAGACTAGGGAAGGATTGTTCTTTAATTCATTAGGTTTTAGAAGATTAGAAGAACTGAATTTTGATTAATACCGCATCCTTATGGCTTCAGCTTTGGGCTACTGTGGGTTTGATGATGGTGTAGTTTCACTGCAAACAGTGTTCTATAATCCTGTTAACAAGAGCAAAATGGTTAGCTAGTACAGAAGATATATGACAACCTCAGAAACTGAATCCTTGTCTTTTGATTGCCACTCCTGTTTAGAACCAAGACTATGCAATCATTATTTAATACATTCCTTAAGTTCAATGATAAAAAACACAGTCACTGCTTTCTGTGTATAAATAGGCTCATGTTTCTCTCGCAATGTGGTTGTGATGTTCTCTTTATTACAAAATTACTGTGTCCCTCTGCTGTTGTCCACCTCATATCAGACCAAAGTATCCATGTTTATGCATCAACATACACACAAATAATATGATGCATAGTTACAGCTGTGATTAGTCATTCAGTTCACTATGCTTACTTGCCCCTTAGGTAATACATACTTGTGTTGGCCTATTCTCTGTAGAGATAGCCTTCCCAATCTTTGATCTGAACGATTGGATTTATCTTAGTGTCATTATCACTCTCTCTTTAGCTGTTGCTGTATAAATTCTGATTACCTATACCTTATTAAAATAACTTTATTTTGTTTGAACCTAATACATTTTGGATTTGAGGCATTTAGATAAAAGGTTATATGGCCTTTCAGAAACCCTTTTTTAATGAAATATTATTGCTAGCTTTTCTGTTCTTGTTCCTATCAGCTTATCCTCAGTTTTCATTCAGGTTTCTATATTGCCATTGGGAAAATTAAAATAAGAAGGGCAGGCCATAAGTGATCAACATGACTATGTATATCTCATATATGTACATTAGTTGCTTGATATCATTCAAGTTTTATTACATCTGGTGAGTGCAAACATTCATTCAATAAATCTTGCTTTACTGCTGTGTTACTCATCCCTGTGGGATCATTCTCCTCTCTGTGAGTTTTATACTTTCTCCTGCTTACATGCCATTACCACAGGAGCACAATATCAGTACCACTAATCCAAACAACTGAAATATATTCACCAATAGGAAGGCAGAAAATGCTAATGCTTCTCCATTATGTTAACAGTTTTCCTTCAGCTTTTCCTCTGTTTGAGAAGCAGCATTTAGTTACACTCAGTGCTCTTTACCTTGAGAGTTTTCTTTTTGTCTTCTGCCCCAGAAAATACTGGTCAGTGCTACTTCAGTGTGACCCACGGAGTTGATCAAATCTCACATTTTAGCTTTTCTTATTAGAGTCTTAGTTGATGAAATATTATGAAATATTATAGAATATAGTCTATAATGGTTTCTGATGCACTTAATCTCAAATTTAAGAGGAAAATTTAGTGTCATCCACCAGACACACTCAGAACACTGAAATATGGTCTGCAGTCAGCACTGTGGTGTTAAAGTTCTAGCAGGCAGATGTGAACAAACACTGCAAAATATAGGCAACACCAGACTCAGACCTGGCTTTTTTTATTTTTGCATTCTCTTAGAAATAAGTGGGAATTCTTACACAGGTAGTTTCTGCTATGAATTTTTTGTCTGGGCTGGACTTAAAGTTGTATTTTTTAAAGTAAAGATATTGCACCATTGACTATGGTATGACAAAGAGCAGGCTTAATGATCCACTCTGTGTTATTAATATAACAGTATTGTGTGAGGAACCATGGCAAATTGCTTATATCTTATGGCCAATATCAGAAGTAATGCCTTCAATGCATAATCTTCAACACTCCCTTCTGTGAAGAATATCTGTATGTGTATATGTGTGTAAATTTATGCAAGTTTGCTTGTGTTTAGAAAACTTAACTACAGTCTATTCTACATCTTAGAAAACATATTTCATGATGGTACACCATGAGAAATAGCAAATTTAGTTCATCAAAATGCTGAGCAAAATGGTGTCAGGCCTCATTTTTGTTCCTTTTTATTAAGGATCTTGAACTAAGAAAGTATTATTTATTAAGCATTCATTGGGAAATTGATGGCATAATTTAACTTTTCATTAGCTAGTAAAACTGATAAGTAGTACATAAAAAGGTGGACCTTAATAAAATAATAATAAAGATTCATTTAAAGTTTTTTAAAAGGTTATCAGTGTATAAAGACTTTGTGACATTGCCTTCTATGATATGAACACATATCATACCATATAATTTTTGCTTTTGTTGATAGATTTGTTTGTGTTTGTTTTGCAGCCACTATGTCCAGAAGAAAATGAATTTGTATAGTTAAAATATTTTCAGGTTTTCATTAACTTGAGATTAATTCTACACCTCATGTGAACATACATTATATACTTTCTTTAGAGCAGGAGCCCCTCTTCATGTTGTAGAGTTAAAATAATGAAGTTGTGAGTGTGCAATGGTTGAGCACTTAGTTGTGTAAATGGAAGGTATTGTTCTTGGTTAGTGGGACACAGGAGGAGATATTGTGCATGTCTCTAATCTTGAGCCCTTTACTGATTGGTAAAGGTGGGTGGGATGACAGTCGTCCTCGTTAACTGCTCTCTCTTTGGGTAGCCTTGGATACATGAGCAACTTAAAAACTCTTTTTCTGACACCCTCCTCTGAGTTGTGCAGAAGAGAATCTTATCCCATAAATGGTTATATTTTTGGAGGACTAGAAATAAGGATATAAAAATCATGGATTTTATCCATGAAAACTTTTCATTTCGACATGCACCTGTTTCATAAGTCATTTTGAGCAAAACAGATAAAAATGGAAAATGCAGCAGTGAAGCTGGCCCAGATAGAAAATCACTCCTCCAAGTCTGCAGAACATCTGAGAATAATAGCCAGCATACTCCTGCTTCTCTGTCACACTTGCGTAAAAACCTGTTCCCAAACCTTTAAAATGAAAGCCATCACTCAAATTAATCAGTTAAGGAGCCTGATCTGAAGTTCACTCCTTCTGGCTGGAGCTGAACTTTGTATTAACCTAACAGAAAGGATGTATTTCTTTTGCATACTATATCTGTCTTTTTAATCTTACCTTGGTGTTGTACTTTCAGTAGTGGGGCTTGTGTGCTGCATGTAGCCATGGGCTCAGCACAGCCCCTGAACGAGGGCCTTCCTTGAGCCCTGCTCTACACGTGGAGGAACTGCTCTGGTGGGGTCAGGGACAACAGTGAGAGCAAAGCAAGAAGAAGCAGCAGACACAGTAGGGACAAGCTGTTCTGCTCTGGTCCTGATGATGTGCTTGATTTGAGCACTCATTCTAGCATCCAGATTAGTTGAACACATGCACTATAAACTTCCTTTATGATTACTGCAGACACACTAAAAGAGATGAAAATTCTCCCTGTTGGAGCTTTGGGCGTGAGGATCCTTTGTCTGCTCAAGACTCCAAGCATGAGACTGATTTGGATTCATCCATAATACGTCTAATTAATGTCATATATTTTCAGTGGGAATACTTCTTCTCAGGTATAGTAAGGCATTAAAAATTATTGAAATTTGTTTTCTTCTTGGATACAGATACTGTTCTACTTCAGAGCTTCTTTTTTTTTTTTTTTTTTTTCCTTTCCTTTCCTTTCCTTTTTCCGGTGTTTATTTTTGCTGTGTTCCTGAGATAAGTTTATATTTCTCTGTGGTTATGTGTGAGCTGTTGTACCTATATGTTCACAGCAAGTGCAGCATAACCAAGTCTTGAGAGATTTTATTTTAAATGGAGAATGTTTATGGACTTCTTCCGTAAACAAAAAAGATGGCAAAATAATTGCCCTAGCTACTAAAACATTTTGTCTGTTATGTAGTGATTTCAGGGTAAGCCTGCCATCTAGATTACCAAAAAAACAACTGCATTTCAGTGCCATTACTAGAAAGAAAGTGTTTTAGGGTTTTTTTGTCATAGTCTTTTGTGATAAGGGAAGAGTAGTGTTACAGGCAGTCGTGAAAATAAACAGCCTTATTTTAAAGAAATCATTTAGACCTATTTAACAGGAGAGTAGGTTATTTACTGTGATAATAGTTGTCCTACAAAAATGACAGAAAATTTTCATAATTTGAATTTTTTATTCATACATACGTATGAGTTAGCATATGGCATGTTAACAAGGCTGGATAGTGTTAGGTATTTGTTGTCCTCAGCTGCCTACTTTGGCCTTCAGGTTTTGAAAGCTGCTACAGGCACAGAATAATGACACAGTTCTTTTTGCATGGGGTATAACTTAGTTCCTGGTGGATGATGATTAGACTTTGGGGTTATTGTTTCTGCAGTTTAAGGGCTGAGACATATCAATGGGACTCAATAAAAAAAAAATTCAGTATGTTAAGTCTTTCCTGTATGGCCCTTAATGGACCAAATTTTACCTAAAACCTGCTGTTGAACTCAGAATCTTGCAGTGCATATCTTGATACAAATAAGATGGCTACTTGTATGATGACTTTTTAAAGGCTGTTCATTTGTAAGTAGTTTTCAAATCCTGCTAGAACAGCAATCAGGTAATCCTAGAATAATGGTTTGATAGTAGAAAGGAAAACGTGAGAAGTTAAAAACACTGTTTACCTGAGCAGCTACAGTATATCTACTTCTGATATATGACTTTATCTGCATGTTCTTTCAAACTGATTTCATGCTCCCTGCAGTGACATATTTTGCTAACACAACAGACTTTTTCCTTCCCGACATACAGCTTCTGGCTCCAACAAATGTCAGTAGCTTTTTAGACAAACCTGTGCTTTTTATTCCTGTCTTTCTCAAGAGGAATATCAGCATCCCTCCAATAACATTTTTTCCCCTATGGCTATTCTGTTTGTTTTATAAACAGACTAGGTTTATTTTACATGTAGAGGCTGCTAAAGACATGGAGGGATTTTATTTTACTTTTTTTTTTATTTAAATTTTCTTTTGCCTTTTTTTTTCTTTTAACATCTTTTAATATTTTTAGGAAAGTAATAGAATAACAGCCACTACCTGGCTTATGCAAATAAGCAAAGCTTTGTTCAATCCTGAATTCCTGCAGTTATTTCCTTTTTGTATCCAATCGAGGCCTCCAGAAGCAATTATCCAACCTCTTGGAGCTGCAGGTCCTCCTTGGAGCAGCTCTGTGGAGCTGAGATTTGCAGTTCACACTGACTTACACAGAGGCAGAAAATAGTTAAAGAAAAAGGCCTCAAACACCTTGTCATTTCTACATATGCAGTATGAAATGTGTTTTAAAGTAATAAAGGAGGAAAAATTGGTTAGAACTAGGTTCCTATGGACAAATTACTTGTTTCCACATTTATTCATACATCCTTGACTTTTTGATCTTTTCCTCATCTGGAATTCCCCTTTGTGTACTAATTCTGATTGAGAATTCCATTTGGAATCTGAAATTTTGCAGTTTGTTTTTACTGCAGTTGGTTTTACATTTATTTTTCTGTCTCTTGTGTTTTTAATAGTCAGATATATGGGAGATTATTCTTAATTATACAACAAAACATTAAGCAATTACATGCAATAGCAGTATCAGGTGCAATAAGTTAGGGCATTACTCTTATCTGGGAAAAAATGAAATGTCAGAATGGGCCCTGAATGTATCTTGAATCTCTACAGACTTGATTTTCTTTCCTGTGCAACTACTTGGAAGACTAGGATCTATCTTAATTAAAATTTACTGCTCATTTCAGAATGGAGGAGCTGAAAACTATTTTCCTAATGTCTGTGCTGTTTATGTGCTTGAGATGGCTAAGTGGTAGTCTGAAAATTGCAGTAAGATTAGTAATTACTACGGGGACATAATGTACTGTTTCATTGCAGTGGAACTCTGAAAAATATGTAAACTAAGTGTTTAAAGGAGAAGGCATTAATCATATTTTTCTTATTATTCATAAATTTTACCTAATTAAGTTCTACAGGGATTTTTTTTCTTCATAAAATGGGCACACAAGCCACACCTTTTAAGACACATATTCTTCTTTAACACCTCTAAAATTCAAAATCACTCCTTTTAAGATTGAGAAGGTACAAAGGTCACATTGTAATGTTGACTCTCATCAAGTATGGCTCTGAACCTGTAATGAAGTAAATGTAAGGAATCTTCTGGAAAAAAACTGTACTGCTTTTTACTCTACTGGACACCTGTGGGTTTACACCAATAGATTAGAGTTATCCAAATTAATTATTTTTTTTTGGTCTTTTACTGACAACATAATCATACCCTCAAGAAAAACTGGTAAAGACTGTTTTAAAGAGGTTGTCTAATGCTACTAGCATGAAGAATTGTTTTGTGTAGCCTTGTTACTTAAACAGACACAACATTTGTTTCAATTAAATTAATATAAGGTCCAAAATGATATATGAAACATCTTGGAAACAAATGTTTTTAATGTCACTGACTTTGAAAAGAGGAAAGGGAAATAACTTATTTCCTTAAATATAATCTAATGAAAAATTGAAATACCTTTGTATCACATAAGTTAACAATGGAAACAATATTCTTATTTGATAGTTATTCTCAAATGCTGCTGATTAATTTGAAAAACTTTTCCCCATACTGGCTGAGCCAATTCTACTCTTATTTATTACTTTATTTTAAATATTTTTTTTTTTTCCCCAGAAGCATTGTAGAAGCTGTTCTTTCTTATTTAATGCTAGTTGGATTTTCACAAATTCTACTGTTGCAGCTTAAACATGAATGTAGTTCTTTGAGGCAAACCAATTCCTTGCAAAATCTCCCTCATTATGAACGAAAGTTTAAAAAGAAAAGGTAATTGGACTGTCTGGAATTGGATCATGTCCAGTGTAAGAGCTCTTTCAGGACATTTTCTTTGAGGAAGCATATATGACAAAAAATTGAGTTCTGCTTACACATATGCTTTTTATATTTTAAATTGAATTATTTTAAAATATTTGTTACTCAGGTTAATGTCAAACTGCAGATAATGAGTGACACTAAGTACTTCAGTTCCCCCCTATTTCTGTAAGAATTGTTGATCCTCAGCTCTGCTCAGGAGTTGGCATGGCTCTGTTGTCAGAAAGACTTCAATATTGTAATAGAAAACTACTGAATGTATTCCTATGATCTGATTTTGAAACAACTCTTGCATTGTGTTCACTGACAAAAGCATATCTGAATCCAGCCAAGAATTTTAATACCATCTAACTTAATGCATTTTGAACTAAAAGAGCTTGTGTTGCTAGGCATCAAATTGGTGATGCATGGAAAAATTGTTCACTGAAACTATAATATAAGCCTGCATGTAGAAATCACAAGTAGGTTTTCTGGATGAACATGAAATCTAAACCCCTGGAAAAATCTGTATATTTATATCAAGACTTCCTTTCACTGTACCTGCAGATTCCATTAGTTCATAATTTGATTTTGTTTCTTTAAATGGATTTAAGGAAAAGCCTTCACCCTTGCAATAAGCATAAATTTAAAAAAAAAAAAGTGTAACTTGATTGCTGTAATTAATGTGGATTATTTAGATTTTTATTTCCTATTGAAGAACAGAAATATTTTTAGACACAGAAAATTAAAATATTATCCCAAGTACCCTCCATGTAATACAAATATATCTATCATTTAAGGCTTTTAACTATTACAGAAAATATAGATCTTTCAAAATCTTTGTTCTTTCAACAATAACAGTTTACAGAAGAGTCTTAGTGGTAAACATGAAGAATGCCTTTTGTTTTTAAGCTTTTCAATAACAAATTATTTTATTTTAAGATTGCAGGTACTAAAGATCTTTTAAAAATATACTCTTTTTACCTTGAGATATTTCCTGCACATTTGCTAAACCTATGCTCATGATTCCTACACTTCCATGAAAGTCTCAAAGTGCTCAAAAGAGCAGTTTGAGGACTGATCACAAACAGACTTCATTTAGAAAAAAAATCAGGAAAGTGATGTATGCAGCAGTTACTATAAACATTTTCAAGATACAAGCCTGGTTTACTTAAAATTCTAGAAGTTGTTTTTTTTTTTTTTTTTTTACTTTGACTTGCATTTTTTATTCAGAGTCCTGTGTTTTTTCCCTTTTTCTGAAATAATTCCCTATAGAAGCATTTGTGTTTGTGATGGGAGAGAGTGGGGAGAGATCTAATGGCATTTTAAGAATGCAGTGTTACACTATAAACGAGAATTAAAGAACTGAAAGTTTTCTCTGTTTAGTAACCAGATGGTGACAACACAAAATCAAATAAATTGCCAGTGAGGTCTTAATTATTGGATTAAAGTTATAAAATAAATATTTAATATATTTGCATTACATATATGTATAATAACTAACAACAACAAGGAAATATCTACTAATTGACTTGGAAAGCTCCAGTTTTATGGTACTTCTGAAATAACCCTCATGTTTGGTTCATAAAACAGTAAAACCCAAAATTTTCTTGGAAGAAAACTTTTAGACAAGGCTAGTATGACTCTATACTTTAATGATGCTTTTAATTTTTTCCACCAAGATTATTTTGTTTAGGTTGGAGGGAGGTGAGTTGCTTTGTGTGTTGCAAGTACATAAAGAAAATATAATGAAAGTGTGGAGCCTGTATGACTGTTCATGGACTGTGGCACCTAATCTCTCAGCTGGAAAAGCTCCAGTGAAACTTCAGGCATTCTGCCTTGAGATCTCTTCTCTGGCTTTAGGAGTGAAGTGGAGCATGTTCAGAGGCTCACCAATGAACAGCCTTTTTTCATTAACATCTCTAAAAGAGGTCACTGTGTTAACTTCCCTGAAAATGAAAGGTATCCTAATTTTTGCAATTCAGTACTTGCAAGAAGCATATTCATTTAGTTCCATTACTTTGTACCTTATATTTCAGATTAAATTGTTAAAAAGCCAATGTAGCACACGTCATCTAAGTGCACTCCTGTAGACTTATCCTCTACCTAAGAAAGACAGAGAGGACATGTTTTACACCAGGATGACTCTCTCTCTGGAGATGGCCTTCCATAACCTTAACTAAAACATTTCATGCTTTACAGCCATCTAAATTCAAGTAACACTGGGTGTACTCTCTGCTGCAGTGCTCAATATGCTTGCAATCTTTGCAGCCTGTGACACAATCAGGAAGAAATATTTATGTCATATATGTAAGAGCGCTTGTAGCTCTACAACAGCCTTCAATTATCTTCTGCTATAGAAAAAAACAAAAGCAACAGACAAAATTGTATAGCAATTACTCTTGTGTAGGTATCCTAGATTTCATAAATAAAAAAATAAATAAAGAAAATTAGGTCACTATGCCTGGAAGAAATTATCATTTCTGAAAACCAGAGCAGAACTAAAATTCTACAGGTTCAAAAGCAGAAAATACCATTAGCTGTTCTTATTGATACTCATTGCTTGCAGTCTCTGGAAAACTCGTTGCCTTCACAAATTATTTTGATGTAGAGCTTCATTGTTTTTATTCTCTGAGTATAGTCATTATTTGCCTTCACTGTGCTGTAAGTCTGGTTCCTTTCCTCTGAAATGAGGGTTTTTATACAATTATTTGCCTATTGTATGATTTATCATGGCTTTTAATGAAAGAAATAGACTCATGGATAGTTGAGAGTATGGAAACCCGTACACTTACATGCCTTACTTACGCTTCCACTTTTTTGTGGCCTAAGGCATCAGGATCTAAATGCACTTCTGATTATCTTTTTTTTTTACATGATCTACCAAGACAGCTATATTCCTTAGGAGCAATACATCTCTTACAACCCCGAATGAAATATATTAGCAAATGGTTTGGTTTTTTTATTTCTTTTTCCAGTTAAACATGTTTGAGTGTAGCTGGATCTCCCTTGTCTTTTTCTAGCCAATTATGTGCTACTATCTTTCTTGCTAAACCTTTCAATCTAATCCAGTATTTTTGAACGAACAAAGAAAAAAAGCAGCATATAACAGAGTAAAAGTCCCCTAATTAATATGTTTATCCTCAGATGTTTTTATTAACAGACTGGGTGGAAAAGAGTAGAAACGCAGGACTGACTGTAGCTCATGAGTCTAGTTGCCAGCAGCCATTAAATACTGGGGTGATAATGTTCACTATTGTGAATATAATATATGTGTTTATAAGTGCCTAGTGTATATTATTTACATATGTCATATATATGCATGAATTTGTACTTTGTTCCATACCCATCCTTGAGATCTTCATTTTTGCCATTTTGTAATTCACTGCAGTGTAAGACTCACAGAAACATAAAATTTAGATGCCTTAGCAGTGAACGAGACACAATGCTGGTGACAGTCTGCAATATTTTGCTGTTCCACACAACAAGCATTTTAACTGCTTCTGAGAAGACTAGACTGGGTAAACTTGTATTCTGAATAAAAAAAAGAAAGGAGCACAGAAAAATAGCATTGCACCTTTTGACTTAAAGGCCATTTGTATGTATTTCAGATTTATTTGTTTTTATTTTTTTTAGTTTTGATGTTAGAATAGAATTTTTGCTTTTTTCTCTTTTTATTTCTCCAGCATAAAAGAATTTACTGTAAATATTATCTAAACTGCATTTTTTTCCTAAAAACAGTAAGGATTTTTTCTTGATTTTTTTGCTTCTGTTTTTGTTTTTGGTTTTTGGGGTTTTTTTTCAATAAAAACTAAAACATGGAAAGCTTGTGATTTGCAGAGGGTGTTGCACATGTTTAGTACTGCACTATAAACCCTAGAAATTATATGTAATGCAAAGTGGTAGTTGGGAATTTGTTTTTAGTCTTTCTATACATTGAAATTCAAGAATGTATCTTTCCTGCCTGTAAAAGGTAGTATTTGGGTATACTACTAGCCTATTATTTGTTCTATCTGAGGAAGTGCATTGCTTTAAAAGTATAACATTTAACTTCAAGCTAATGTTCTTCATAAAATAATTTTTTGAACTTTTTGTTTTGTTTCTCATAGCATAGTCCAAATTCAGAATTAGGTGGTGTGGATTTCTTCAGTACTTAGGAAAAGTTACCTATACTGGACAAGTCAATTAAGAGGAAGTAATTACTGAGCTAAGGGTGTGGTGTCATTTAAGCCATTTGACAGTTACATGGTAAATTTAGTAAAAGAAAAAAGAAAAAAAAATAACAGCTACATCAAATATAAGTCAGGAAGAGAATTAATTACCTTTCAGTTTAGATGAAGCAAGAGCCAAACGACTGACAGTTTGTCAAATGTGGGCATGCTTTGAAAGGCTTTTTCCTTCAAAAGCAACACACAAAGCACTTAGGACTTCATTGTATTCATGGAAATTTGGGGAAGTTTTTATTTCCTGTATGCTTTATAATTTCTTTTCTGAAAGTATGGAAAGAGCACACCATTTAAATTCCATTGTCATGAAAGTCTGTTCCTTTACTTAGCCAACATAAGTAAAAGTAACCTGTGTAACCTCAACTCTCTGGCTTTTACGGAACAATAATAATTTTCGGACAGAACCAGTGTGCAGGGTTTTCATATGTCCACCACAAAGAAAAAGTGTATGTCATCTCAGTGTTATTATATCCGTCGGCTGGCTGCCCATTTGTTGTGGAGTGTCTGCTGTGACTTATGGCCGTGGCTCTATTTGGCTGTAATAGATTTCCTGTAGTGCATTCAGTGACTCTGGTACCTGTTCCTGGTTTTTTTTTCCAGGTCAACTGGCTGCAGGTACATGTGAGATTGTTACTTTGGACAGAGATAGCAGTCAGCCCCGAAGGACTATAGCCCGACAAACAGCTCGCTGTGCATGTAAAAAAGGACAGATTGCCGGTACAACAAGAGCAAGGCCAGCGTGTGTTGATGGTAAGAAGCAAAAATCTATTCAATCAGTTTCTGCCAATACAAGATTGGTGTCTCATAAAAAAACCCCAAGAAACCATAAAAACTCTACAGAAGAAATGTTCATGTTGTCCCAACTAACAATGGCAATAACATTAAAATTCAATCAAAGGGTAAAACTGACTAATAGTATAGATATTATATTTTTTTCCATTGGAAATTTCGCTTTTGTTTTAACTTGATAGGCAGTTGAATGTTAAGGGCATGGTACTGTTATATTCTGCATGTGATTGCAGAATCAGCAGTGAAATGGCATTCTTTTTTCCTCACTTTTTATTCCTTAAAACATTAAAAAAATGCAGCAAGCAAGCCTCAAAGGCCTTATGCCACTGGGAGGCTAATGTGACTGCTCCTGTGTGATATTTAATGCTGTTGAAGAAAGCACTGATGCTATAATTAGAATACAGTATCTGAATGTACATCACATGTCCAGTATTTCTTCTCTCTTTAAAATGATATTCTGTATGATTCACTGCAGATGCACTGATAGCGTGTAGCTGGAAAACTGCTCACATACAGGGAGGTATGAGAAAGTTTCACTTTGAAATAATTTTTTGAGACAAATAAAATTCTCTATTATGTTAACATAGAGTGTCTTCAAGAGAGGTCTGCCTTGCAGGGCTTTTAGCAAGAATTAATATTAAAAATGAAATTGGAGACATATTGAAAATAATGATGTGGAATTATAGGTCTTGATCTAGTCTCCATTAACTAGTAACCTCAAAAGTAAAAAAAAAAACAACATGTGCTTATGTAGAGAACTACAATAAATATGGATTAGCTTTGAATACTGGCTGGTTTAAGTCCTCAGATAAAAATATTGTGGAGAACACCCTACTGTTGCCTCAGAATTTGGTCTTACCAGTGATTATCAAAGACAGCTCAAAAGGAGATTTCAGAGCCAACCCACAAAGCTAAATATGGAACATCATGCACGTTCTATTTTTGCATTTTTCTTTCACTGTTTTCAGTATTCTGCAAGATAGTTTCTTAGCTGTCTCTTTCATGATATAATACTATATCCAGTAGTTCTCCTTTCATATTTTTATTGTTAGATCATAATATATAATTGCTTAAGAAAGGAATGATTTTATCGTGTCATTTATAGTTGTGACTTTAGGAAAAATGCTTACTATCAATTAAAATATTCAACATATATTTCCTATTTTAAAACAGCAAAGTTCTAAGCAAAAAAAAAAAAAATTGCTCTAGCTGATGGGAACAAAGCATAATTTTTCGTCAGTCAGTTTTGGCCTATGGTTAGATTGATTTGCAGGTATCCAAAGGTAGTTGCTAGCAACTCCAGTTTTTCTTTATACCCAATAAAGAGCAAAAGGGACCTTCCCAGAGTAATTTGTCTCATCTTAACTCCCTAGGATAAGTCAGATGTATCATTCTCTGTTACACACTGTTTTTCTGCCTTGCCTCGATACACCTGTGAATGTCTTAAGATGAAACTTAGCTGGAGTGTAAATGTCACTAAGAAGACATGACTGCACCTCATCCTTTGATTATTACATTAGATTGTTTTCAAAATGTGGAAGCTTCGAGTTAATTTGATATTTGAAAATATTTTTTCTTTCTTTACTTATTTATTGGGGAAACTCATGAAGAAAGTCTGTTTCAAATTGTGCTTGTGCTTTCAATGCGCTTGATCATCATTTTATGAAAACAGAAAACTGAATGACAGGATCCATGGTTTGAGAACATGTAGACAGAGAAGTTTCTTTATGTAATACTTCACATCTGAAGAATAAGCGGGAAGTTCATCAGTTGAAAAATAAAGCTCCCCTTTAACATTTGTGTCTATATACCATAATTATTTTTTTAAGGCTGGCAAGGAGTCATATGGAAAAGATGAGGGATAATGGGTACAAGTTTCTTCTGTGGATATTCCAATTAGACACAAAATGGTAATTTTTCAAAATGAGAAAAAACATCATTTGAAACACCCCAGGGAACTGGTGATTCCCCAGTATTGTACAATTAAGATTCAGCTGGACAGGGTGCTGGGCCATTTTGTCTAGACTGGCATTTTTGCCTAAAAAGGTTGGACCAGATGATCCTTGAGGTTTCCTTCCTACCTGGTGTTCTTTGATTCTGTGACATATTAAGATATAATAACATGGTTCTTCACTATTTTCTGAAATTTTTAAAATTAGGATGTTGAGGCCTTTGCTGAGAATAACTAAGATATGTAGGACATGCTACTTTGTTTTCCTCAGCACTGTTGGGGATGTTTTGTAATCAGAGCTCAAAAAAGTTAGTGATACCTAGAACTGTATATCGTTTCCTGACTAAAATGAAGGCAAAAGTCAAACCTTTGACTAGGTTTTTTTCATGAATGAAGTTAAAAATTTAGTTTTACATAACTTCAACATAATTATAAAGAAAAGAATAAACAAGCACTTTATCTTGTCTCTAACCCGCTTGCAAGTAAAGCTGGCAGATAAATTGGCCACTGACTGACAAGTATCCATCTGTGAATTTACCAGGTTCATACGTTAAAGAATTAACAATGAATTCTTCCATATTTTTATACACATTTCTAGAATGATTTTTTTCAAACACAACTACTTAAAGCTTTATTCTGAACATTACATGAATACTACATAAAAATATGTAGCAGAAAGCTGATTTTGTCTCCAATATTAAGTCAAACACTGCTGGTTTAGGAATGTAAAAACCAAACATAATTGTTGGGTTGGTTTTTTTTGGTTTTATTTTTTTTTTATGATAAACAAAACAATTTTTGAAACAAATAAATCCTTCCCTGAGCTTTCTTAAAGAGGATGTGGAATCTACTTTTGCAAGTTTTTCTTCATCTGTATAACAGTTGATGTTTAGTATATAATTGCTGTTTGACATTTTATTTTTGCTGTTGAAAAAAAACCCTCAAAAATTTGTTTCTTTTCATTTCTTTCTTTATATAGTCTTGATTTTAAAGAAATTATTTCTAAAGTGAAGGTGGACCTTAGACCTTTAATGCAAAGTCATATTTGAAGGAAGCAGGCATAGTAAGTGTGACCTGCTAATCCAATAGTGAGAAAATATTAGCTAACAATTTTGTTGCGTCTTCTAGCAAGAGAGTGATTTAAGAATTCAGTATGAAAACTGGTAATTTTTACAACCTTAAAGTGGATTGTGTTGTACCTTGCTACCATGTTTACAATGTTCAATGGAGAGAATATATTCAGTTGTGTAGTATATTTCCTGGAGCTTTGAAATCCAAGTGTCAATTCTTGCAGCAAAAGGAGTAGGTAATTTAAGGGCTCTTAAACTTTACAAACATTGGGTGAGATTGCACTTGTCAACATCGCTCTTAGAGTAAGTCCTGAGTTGATTATCGAAATCCACTCTGCTTTCCACTGCTGCATCAGTGAAGGCCTTTTCCTAAGAAAGAAAACACAGTGAATGTCAGATAGATAAAACTGGAATTCTTAGAAATGGAAATACAGTGTTTAGAACTTGGTCTGAGCAGTACACGAAGAACAGAGATTTTCCTAAAATATTTCCATATGATGGAGAAGGTTGATTTGAGTTGTATTTTTTTTTGAGCAGTCTTTAACTGTGGCAGATTGCTAATGTATTCTGAAAAAATGGCATCGATATTCACCCTGATTTAAAGCTTGATTTAGTGTTGATTGCTTAATTTCTACACCCACAGAGTCATAATGTATACTTCGTATGTTTTGTTATGATGTGATTTTTATTCATGAATGTAGGGTTTGTGATATTATGACAGCGGTTTGCCTGCACTTTTCATTATATTATTTTTATTTGCAACTGGTGTTCCCTAGTCCCATTTTTGAGATCAAATTCCATATCAATGACCTCAGTTTCATTAGTTTGATTAGATATTTTATTTCAATGTAGCATCTGGTTTATCGCCAGTGTAATTTCCCTGTGTGTCAGTTAAGCTTCATCAGTTTTTAAGCTGGAACCAGTGAGAGATTGGAAGATAGCAATTATTCTTTGGTTTTGTTCAGTACCTTTGCTAATTTAAATTTTTTTAAAGCAAGTGATGTAAAGTCTTTGATAAAAGTTTGTGAACAGATGCACTCATGATTTGTTTTCTTTCACAAGAATTTTATAAATCTGAAAAAATTTGTTATGCCAAAGCATTTCTTAGAATACAAGGATAGTATCCTGAGAAGTGTGCAAAGAACTTTTAAATGTTTAATAATTCCTATACTTATGTAGAATATATATTTATAGGTAAATTAAATAAATTGCAATTTTGTTCAGAAAATAGAATCCATTGATGAGAGGGAAATGGTATGAGAGAATTTGTTTATTTGCCTGAGAAAATTAGGATGGCAATCATTAATTTGCTTACCTGAATTCTGTGATTAGAAGACTGTTATGATCTGGATTTGAGTACCAGTTACTTTTTTGTCCACTAAATGCTATGAGAAATGCCAGGAGATCAATCCCAATATCCAAAAATCTTAAATTTGGACAGTTATAGCTCAGGTAAGCAAATTCAAAGTGTTCAGACACCTTTTATTACAAATCAAAGTGTGGTTTGATTGGTTTTTTGTTTGTTTTTGGTTTTTTTTTTTGGTTTTTTTTTTTTTTTTTACTTTTTAGAGTTTTAGTAATATATAATTGCTTTTGCAAGCATTGCAGCAATACTGGTTTCTATACGATGTTAGTGTATATAAGTTGTTCATACATTATGATTAACATGCTTTTCAGTTAGCATTGATTGATTTTGTTTAACACAAACACTCAGGATCTACAAGGACACCACATTAGTTTAAATCAATAATTCCCTGCTCTTCTTATTATCTCTAGGACTCTATAGGGAGGTGTAGGGGTCAGAACTGATCATTAATAGAATCCTAGGTCATGCACTTCAAACAAATCTGCTTAATAACTGGAAAGCTTCATCATTCTAAAGAATCTTAGGCATATTGCAGGGAGCAAAGAAAAAAAAAGAAGAAAACAGAACTATAATTACTTTAAGAAATGAGAACATTTGCTCTTACATTTAGAGTATTTAATATGCTTGTTATGGCAATATTTATGTTATTTTATATTTATTTTATTGCAGTTATTTAAAATTGTCCTTCACTGTAATTATTATACATTTTACTTAATTGCCTTTAAGAAATGTCTCTTTAAAAGAATTTAAACCAAAAGGAAAATTAGTATGCATATCAAACATATTTTTCAACATGGCTTGAAGAAATAATAATTCTTTTCTTCCTTTCCCCATCCTAACTCCCACATATGAAGACACAAAATGCATCTGTATGTATAGACACACCAGAGCATGTACAAGGCTTTATTTTCTTTCAACTACCTCTAGACTATTCCATCACAACTACAGATTTTTCTAGTTATGGATATGGAAGTAAAAATGTTTCTATTACTCATGAGCTTCCCTTTCCTCTGCATGCAGTCTGACAATTTCCACCTTGCAGGTCACTTTTCATTTGGAAATGCACAAGAAGTTTCATTTCAATTACTTTGCTTTCAGCTCCAAACTAAGGATAATATGTGACATTGCAAAAGAAGTTGAGTGAAATTTCTTGTCTCAATAATATCACAAACTTAGTAAAATAATGTAAACATACTCACATTGAATACTTTTGTTCTCTGATAATGAATGTCAAGTGTCAGTTAGAGATTGAAGTGTTCCTGGGGAAGAAATGCCGCTGTTCAACCCTAAGACAGAAATTGAACAGTGTTAAATGGAACATATCAGTAGCTGCACCATCAATGGCAACAAAGATGTGTCTGTAAGAAATACAGGGAGGTAAGGTATTTTTTCTCTCTTGGCTGAGAATGCATAAAAGGAATAACCAAACACATCACATAAAAAGCAAGCAGCCACTGAAAAATAAACCCAAAGCCCAGCCAAGGAAGGTAGCGCACAGATTGATAGCTATTCCCAAAGGAATATTTTAATGAAGAAGGGTAGGTAAGGGTTTCACTATGTTCTGAAATTTTTGGTACGTAAACTCAAGCTGAGTCCCCATCTTGAATACTGTGGCAGTTTTGGGTGCCTAAATATAAGATGGACATCAGGCTGTTACAGTGTGTCCAGAGGAGAGTGACCAAGATAATGAAATGTCTTGAGGGCTAGACTTAACAAGAGGCAACTGAGGTCACTTTGCTCAGTTTGGAGAAGTCTGAGGGGTGACCTCATCTCAGTCTACAGCTTCATCAAGATGTGCAGCAGAGGGGGAGATCCTGTCTCTTTGGTGACTAGTGTTAGGACTCAAGGAAATTGAATGAAACAGCATGAAGAGAAAGTCAGATTGGACGTTTGGAAAAGGCTCTTCACTGAGAGCGTGGTCAGGCAATGAAACAGGTTTCCTTGGGAAATGGTCTCAGGACCAAACTGGTCAGAGTTTTTGGATAATGCTCTTGGTCACAGAATCACTTCAAGATCATTGAGTCCAGCCCATGCCATAACACCTCAACTAAACCATGGCACCAAGTGCCACATTCAATCATTTTTTTAAACACATCCAAGGATGGTGACTCCACAACCTCCCTGGACAGACAATTCCAGTACTTTATCTCTCTTTCCATAAAAACTTTTTCCTAATATCCAACCTGTATTTCCCTTGGTACAGCTTAAGACTGTGTCCTCTCATTCTATTAGTTGCTGCCTGGAGAAAGAGATCAACCCCCACCTTACTATGACCACCTTTAAAGAAATTGTAGAGAGCTATAAGGTCACCCCTGAGTCTCCTTTTCTCCAGGCTAAACAACCCCAGCTCCCTCAGTCGTTCCTCACAGAGCTTGTGTTCCCAGCCCCTCACCAGTCTCCTTGCTTCCTGAATGCACTCAAGTGTCTCAACATCCTTCCTAAACTGAGGGGTCAGAACTGGACACAGCTCTCAAGATGTGCCCTCACCAGTGCTGAGTACAGGGGCAGAATGACCTCTCTGCTCCTGCTGGCCACACTATTCCTGATACAGGCCAGGATGCTGTTGGCCTTCTTGGCCACCAGGGAACACTGCTGGCTCACGTTCAGTCGGCTGTCAGTACCCCCAGGTCCCTTTCTACCTGAGCACTGTCCAGCTGCACCATTCCCAGCCTGTAACAGGGGGTTGCAGGGGATAGTTGTGGCCAAAATGAAGGACTCAGCACTTCAATTTATTAAACTTCATCCTATTGGACTCTGCCCATCCATCCAACGGTTCCAGGTCTCTCTGCAGAGCCTTCTTAGCTTCCAACAGATAGACACTCTCCAAGCTTAGTGTTGTCTGCAAATTTACTAACGAAAGACTCAATACCCTCATGAGTGTTGTCATTAAAAGTATTGAACAGAACTGGCCCCAGAACAGGCCCCTGAGGGACTGACTGCCAGCCGGATACAGCACCGTTCACCACCACTACCTGGGCCTGGCCATCCAGCCAGTTCCTAACCGAGCAAAGAGTGCTCCTGTACAAGCCGTGGGCTGCCAGCTTCTCCAGGAGTGTGCTATGGGAGACAGTATCAAAGGCCTTGGTGAAGTCCAAATAGACAACATCCACAGCCTTTTCTGCATCCACCAGGTAGGTCAGCTGGTCATAGAAGGAGGCCAGGTGGCTCAAACATGACCTACCCCTCTTAAATCCATTCTGGCTGGGTCTGATACCCTGGCCATCCTGTAAGTTCTGTGTGATGACACTCAATAAAAAGTGTTCTATTACCTTGCTGGGTACTGAGGTCAGGCTAACTGGCCCATAATTACCAGAATCCTCCTTCCCACCCTTTTTGTGAATGGGCGTCACATTGGCCAGCTTCCAGTAATCTGGAACCTCACCAATGAGCCATGACTGTTGGTAAACGATGGAGAGCGGCTTTGCAAGCTCATCTGCCAAATCCCTCGTCACCTTGGGAGGGATCCATCTGGTCCCATGAATTTATGAACATCCAAGTGGCTCACCAGTTCTCTGACTGCGTCTTCCTGGATAACAGGGGGACCATTCTGCTCCCTGACACCATCTACCAACCCAGGAGGACAGTTGTCCTGGGGACAAGGCATCTTCCCACCAAAGACGGAGGCAAAGAAGGCACCTTCTCCTCATCTGCAGTTACTCTCCCATCCAGTAGAGAACAAACGTTGGTCTTACCCTTCCTTTTGCCATTAATATATTTGTAAATACACTTTTTATTATCCTTTACAAAAGTTGCCAAATTAAGTTTGAACTGAGCTTTGGCCTCCCTATTTTTTTTTCCTACATGCCCTAGCAACTCTCTTCCTGAGACCTGACCCTTCTTCCAAAGATGATACATCCTCTTTTTATTCCTAAGTTCTTCTGAAACCTCCTTGCCCATCCAGGCTGGACGTTTGCCTCATCAACTTATCTTTTGGGACAGTCTGCTGCTGTGTTCTTAATGTCTCTGTTTGGAAGCATGCCCACCTTTCCTGGACTCCTTTGTTTTTAAGGGCTACTTCCCAAGGAACTCTCTGAATAAGTCTTCTAAATAGGCCAAAGTTTGCCCTCCAGAAGTCCAATGTAAAAGTCTTATTTATGTTCCACCTGATTTCACCAAATATCAAGAACTCTATAATTTCATGATCACTGTGTCCCAAGCAGCTTCCAGGCACCACATCTCCCACCAGCCTGTCTCTATTTGCAAACAACACATCTAACATAGCCCCTCCCCTGGTGTAGGCTCACTCACCAGCTGCGACAAAAAATTGTCCTCCCCACACTCTAAGAACTTCCTGGACTGCCTCTTTTCTACTGTATTAAGTTCCCAGCAGATGTCTGGTAGGTTAAAGTCCCCTACAAGTACATGGGCTGGTTATCCTGAAACATTCTCCAGTTGCTTATAGAATAAGTTGTCCACCTCTTCTTCCTGGTTGGGTGGACAATAACAGACTCCCAGTAGGATGTCAGCCTTGTTGGCCTTCCCCTTATTTCTTACCCATAGGAATTCAAGTTCATCATCATTAGTTTTAATACCCATGGCATCAAAAGCCTCCCTAATACAAAGGGCTACCTGTGCACCTCTTCCCCCTTTTCCTGTGTCTTCTGAAGAGCTTGTAGCCATCCAGTGCAGAGCTGTGTGTCATCCCACCACATTTCTGTGATGGCAATGCAACACCTCTGCTGTTGCACCATGGCCTCCCGCTCTTCTTGTTTGTCACCCATGCTGCATGCATTAGTGTACACACACTTCAGCTGGGCTACTGATTTCACCCCCAACTCAGGCTTACCACCCTTGGGTCTGCTTCCAGACAGCCCAGCTGCATCCCCTTCCCCCTTCAAACCTAGTTTAAAACCTTCTTAATGAGTTCCGCCAGTTCACAAACTAAAATCCTTCTGCCTTTAACAGAGGAATGGAGCACATCCAGTTCCAGCAGGCCAGGTGCCATAAAAGTTGCCTCATGATCAAAGAACCCAAAATTCTGCTGATGACATCAACTCCTGAGGCATTCGTTGATCATGTCAGCTCTCCTAGTCTTTTCATCATTTTTCTCTGCCAACTAAAGGGCTAAGCAGAACACTACCTGTGTGCCTGCCCTATCAACCACTTGACCCAGTGCCCTAAAGTCCCTTTTAATTGCCCTGGTGCTCCTCTTTTCAATCTCATCACTGCCAGCCTGGAGTATCAGCAGTGGGTAATAATCAGAGGGTTGAATCAGCCCAGGGAATCTCTTGTTAATATTCCATACTCAGGCCTCAGGGAGGCAGCAGACTCCCTGTGGGTTGGGTCTGGTCCATAAATGGGGCCTTGTGTTCCCCTCAGAAGGAAATCACCTACCATGATTACCCTTTTTTCCTTTTTAATGCTAGAGGTGGTGATCCGTCTGACAGATGAAGCGTAATTTGTCATATGCTTTTCTCCAGCCCTGAGAGGAGCAGGGATTAAACTTGATGATTCTTACGGGTCCCTTCCAGCTTGAGATATTCAATGATTCTACAATTCAATGATTGGACCTGGCATAAAGCTTCAGACCAGGATTTTGTGTAATGTTAGTCTTTTCCACAGAACAGTTCATTCATAGCAGTCAAGTAGCAAGGATCACAGCTTACAAGTTGGGCACAGTATAGATTTATGGTAAGGGAAATAATGCCAGGATAAGAGTGAATAAAATGTCATTGAAAATAAAATACTTCTTGTACTTATAACAAAGACCTGGAAACACTTTTCACTTATAAACATCCTACTTCGAGGTTAAACCTGGCATCAATATACTATTTCAAGTAAAGAGATGGCTGCCTTTTTAAATTACAGGGCAGGGAAATATTTAGGAAAGCAGAATTATTTATGTGATTTGGAAGGTGGCCAGGAACCAGGGGTTAGCACTGATACTGTGCAAAGAGTGCTGAGAGAACTTTAATTGCCTCTAATGCTTAGTGCCTTGCTTTCACATTTCATCTGAAAGACAACACCTTCAGCCTCCTGGTGTTTGATTGGATGCATTAGTTCATCAATGCTAACAGCTTCGTTTTCTTTACTTCCTTGACATTCCTATGCAGCCACCCATGTAGTCTAATTCTCTTTCATCTATGTGCTCTGATGGCAGTTTCAGCACAGAAAAATGGTTAGAGGTTATGTGGCATTAGATTGTGGAACTATTTTCTGAGGAAGTGACTAGAAGCCTAATTACTACAGACATTTTAAATTGAAGTAGACAAAATAACTAGACAACATATTATACATTAGCATAAGCATGCACTGAATCACTGGGTAGAGTTTTCTGTGCTTGATATCTTGCGGCAGGGTGCTATCAACAACCGCAGCAGTCTGATTGCAGTTTAATTCATTACCTAACTTCAGGCAATAGGTCAACATGACATTCCTAAATTCAGGAGTTTGGTCACTGTAAGCTCCCTCTGCACCCCCCTCTGCAGACAAGGGGCTGTGATGGGCATTTCAGAGATCATGTAGTATGAATATCGGAATCACTTCTGAAAACTTGTCTCTTTTTCTTTTATGGCATTAAAGAGAACATGGGATGACTAGCAGATAGGTTTTCTGCTTGAATGTAATGTGTGTAAATATTTGAGGCCATCAGCTGCTCAGATTGCCTTCTGGAAAAGCCACTGTCTTCACTGATTAGAGGCAGTTTAAAGAAAAAATGTAACGTGTTTATATTACACCCTCTGGTTGTTATTCTACCTTCCAGTTATCCCCAGAAGAGTGGGACTAGAGAAACTTCCAAAATTATTCATGTGTGAAGATGGGCTTCTGCCAGGGCAACATGTTTATCTCCAGTGAGTGTAAGATGATATAGAGAGATGAACCTTTGTAAATACTCCTGCCATCAATGGGTGAGGTATAATGAGCTAAATGACATTTCAGACACTATGTGAAAGAAGGATGGTCAAGGAATATTCTATACCCCCGCCCCCCCCGCCAGTAATCCCATTAAGCACAAAGAACTATAAACAACAACAACAAAAATTCATAAGAAATAATCAAGAAAGGCTATAACATGGTTAGAAATGGCATTTTAAAGCTATGTAACACTTTTTTTTTTTAACTTACTTTTTAAACTTAGGTTTAATATGGTAATAGATGATGTGTCGAAAGAGACCTAGAAAATATTAAAATTGATTGCTAAATTAATGACAACATTAATAGCACTACTATGCCCAACACCTGAGACAGTGTAGTTAATGCTAGGCATTTTTGTATATCTCTTATGGAATAGTCTGCACAGTGCTGATTCAGGAAAAATATTTTTTCTGAAGACAGAACCTCAGAAAGGTACATATTTATGGTGATACAAAGGAGTTGCACTTCCCCTACAGTTATGGGATGAAGTCATATTGGAGGAAAAAAAAATATTTGTGTCATAAAAACTGGCATTTTCATATCAGAAGTAAACTTTAATATGTCTTTATTTTTTATTTTTCTAACTTGTTTTGCTTATGTTTTGCTGCTGCGTTATTTTGTAGTATCACAGACTTGCAAGGTGCTTCATAAGCCAGTCTCACACAGTCCTAGACTAAAAGCTCTTGCAGTCTAAGGATAGACCTCAAGGGCAATAAGGATATGTAGCTGCTTCTTTTTGTTAATTAGGGAGTAGGATAAGGAGGAAAGCCCTTTGTACAGCATCTTTGTACTCTCAGATGAGGTAGAAGTGGAAAAGTAGAATTTCCGTCCACTTCTTCCAGAGTATGTCTTTTGAGAGTTTCAGGGGTTCATCTAGCATCCTTCTGAGAAGGGCATACTGAGAGAACTTCCACCCATGCTCATCCCTCTTGAGAAGGCAAGGTTCAGCCCTAATTGAATATGAAGGAAGATTTATCAGTCTAGACTGTGCATCACAAAGGAGAAATAAATTCTTATTTGGGATAGAAAAAAAAAAAAGTGTTTCAGATAAAGAATAGAACTGATTTGGAATTTGATTTTTTTAAGGAAGGGAAGGCCTATGAATTTTTTTTTTTCAGTTGTTATTGGAATGTTTTGGTGCACTAACTAGCAGTGGCATTACAATAACAATAATCAGTGGAAATAATCACCTGTTTTCTCTCCAATTATATCCTGTAACAGTCTACAAAATTGAAAGACTCTGTCCTCTTTTATTGTAATTTAAAGCTTACTGTCCGGGGTACATGTAATACAGATTAACATAATTAAAAAAAAGGCTTTCTTTGGTAGGATAGATATCTTCTTCACAAAGCAGCAAGCATATTTTAAATTTCAGCCTTCAGCTTTGCATGCATTACCGAATTTTTAATTTTGTTAAGCATAAAACATTGAGAGCTTGCTAAGAATATTGACGAATTCTGAGCAGCTTTTCAAAAGTAAGTAGTTACCCTAGACACAGTATTGACACTCTTGCTTTAACAGCCTTAAGTCAGAATTTTGATGTAAGTTTTGGAAGTCTAATCATTATATGTAAGTATAAAGCCAAGGGAAATGCCAGCCTCGGTAAAGAAGGCTGCAGCACTGAGTGTAGGTCAGGCATAGGCCTGCCCAAAATATAAATGACCCAGATTCAGTGTCATCTGGTCATGTACACTGACACATCCCCCTGCTGCCTTACTATGTGTTTATGTGGGGTGCTACCTGATGGGATCCCTCTAGAAGGGCCTGTTACCTGTCTGAAGAGCATCAGCAACTTGTTCCCAGCTGAAGTTCACTCTTCCTTCACAAGACAAATCATGCTATCCAAAAAGTGCCTGGAATCCAATTTTATTGTGATCTGAATTTGTGAAACTGGATCAGGAACGTATCATATTTTAGCTAATAATATCAAGGTTTTCTCTGTGCATTTCATCTCAGAGAAGTTCAGGAACTCCCACAGATGTCTGTCTCTTTGAATCTGTATTTTTGTGTAGATTCTATCTGAATTTTTATTTTCAACAGCAGGCAGTCTGCTTAGTAACTTCAATGTGAATGTTAGAAGCTCCTTGTTGATGTGGTGGGCCGCAGGCAGATAAACTGCCTCACAGTCTTGGGGTAGGAGGACATTTGAGTTTAAAAAAGCTCAGTAGGTCTTCACTGTTAGGAAATACTGCTGGGCTTTTAGTATCAGATTTCCTGAAGAGATGTTATGGTAATGAACCGGGTTTTGCAATTTTGCATTTGTCACATGTCAGAAGTGGAAGTCTTGGTCTGTATGAATATTTTAAGTACCTGACCTCTGTTCATTTGAATTCACATCAAGCTTTAATTTTTGTGGTTTCACCATCCTACGCTAAAAAGTGCTGAGTTAGTGTTGTCTTCCTTTACCAGTGGTATGAATGGCATTATCTGCATTGGTTGGTGTTAAGCACCTAGACTTGTTTGCTGAGTTTCTTAAAGGGGCTTAGGTTTTTTATGCCCTGAGGCAGGGGCACAGGAGAAACATGACATTCTCAGCAGGTTTACACAACAAACTTTTACTGTCAAATATTCAATCCAAATAAAGCATTTTGCATGGCATTGACTTAGAAACCTCTAACCCATCCAACTTTAAGTTACCCAGATTTTTAGAGGAGGAAATTAGGAGAACAGAGAGCAGAGTGGGAGTGACAGAGAAAGGTTAATAATCACTGCTTGAATTGCAATTATAGCTACTGTAAAATCCAAATGCTGAGCCTTGCCCACGTATGCCTTTGTGCAACTACTCTCATGCGCTTTGGTCTCCTGGGGCGCTCCCCTCCAGGTGGGGCCTCTGGTGTGCCAGTGGTGACAGTCACTCTGGGCTGGACAAGAGGCTCCAGGAGATGTGATGTGGAACAGTGCATGATGCCTCGCTTTTCGTAGAATTTGCCCTGCCTCTTGTTCTTTAAGGTAACCTGAGTACTGCTAATTTTGGACCTTTTTGCACAGTCTAAAACCCTTTGGTTAAACAAAATATATATGCTGAGTATTGTGTTGGCTTCAGTTCTGTAGGTACTGTGCATAGCATAAGATTTTATTTTCTGGTAATTATACAGTGTTTTTCATATTTAGCTCTAACTTAAAATTGTATATTTATTTATTTATTTATCTTGTTTATGTATAAATATGTAGAAAATAGAAAATCCCTTCATATTTATAATATCATGTGGCATTGGAGTGAATAAATTGGAAGCTAAAAGGCCAAAACACAAAATTCTTCCCCAACATTTAGTGCTTTTGCTCCAATATTACTTTCCTGGTCAAGGATGACTTTACAAGTTAAAAAAACCTCACTGTTGTACAAAGTTACCTAGCAATTGTAATTGTCCTAAGCTGGTAATTGCACCCATGAGAGTAGTTTCCAGGACAAGCCAGAGGACTCAAGACAGGTTTAAACCAGTGTAGAGAACCCATCCATCTATTACAATGTCTAAACTAATTTATTATGAATTAAGTGGTGCCAGTTCTTTGTGTAGGAAATTCTACAATGACATTGTGTTCAGCATGCAAATAAAGATTATGGAAAGGTTTTTGTACTTGAAGTAGTTTTTGCTTCTCTTTAAGATGTTGATGACTGTATCGGGAACATGAGCATGAGTCTAGATCCTGTTATAGAATTAATAAAATGGCCTACCCAGACAGAGAGACATGATTCCTATCTTGATATTCTTATAATTTAAGGTTCACATACTTTAAACTTTTAGTCAAATTAAGAATGCTATTGAAGCTAATGAACCTGTTTCCTTGAATTTGGATTTACCGGATCAGTACTTTTCTGGATAGCTAGATATAATAATAAAAAATTAAAAAAAAATGGGATCAGTGCAGTGACAAGCTTCCCGTAAGAAAGAAATTTGAAGAAGATGTTCAGATTCATGTAAGAGTAATTTGAAATTCTTTGTATAAATGGTTTCCCTTTTTTCTAAGTTTTAATATAACAATTGCTTTAAATAGTGTATTTTTCACTGTAATCTGGTAATAATCTACTGCAGGCTTTTATTTGGAATAGAAGATTTTATATGAGAAAGAGTAACTGCTTCTCAGTTTGCATTGGATTTTTTCTGTACTCTGAATTTGGTTTTTTTTAAAATTATATTGTGGACTGTTAACATAAAGAGTTGCTTCTATTTTTTTTTAAATTTATTTTACATTGAGTTTGCTTATTAAAATAATGAAAAATAGTGTCCCTTTGATCTTTGAATTAATGTCATAATATGATGAGATTTAGAGGAATCACATCCTGTGAGAGTGCCCCTGCTAGCTTCAAAATTCTACCTAATTTTGGAGTATTCTTCAAAGTTATGGAACTTCACTTAAATATTAGTTTGTATTATATTCAAGATTCAAATTTTCACTTCCTTAGAAGTGTACCTACATATAGTATTTTCCATGTATAACATGTTGCTTTTTGTTTTTATTTTCCCATAACATAGTGTTGAGAATTTCTGCACTGAAAAACAGTTGAATAACATATTTGAACTTAAATGAAAAATTACAGAAAAGTAATTTTCTGTAAAAAAAGTAATGACACTTACAGGCTATCAATTATGGAAATTCATCACAGTATATATATACATATAGTAAGCATAAAGAAAAAAAAGAGGTAATGATTGAAATTAAAGCAGTATAAATTTCTTGTGATGTCTGTGAAAGTGAAATTTAAGAAAATTATGAGAGTATTAGTAAGTGTGCTTGTTAAGTTAAAAAACTGGATTACCAACAGATTTTTTTTTTTTCAGTTTGAATTAAGACATTTATTTTTTCCTTTCCTAGATTTTACCTTTATGACGTAAAGCTGAATCCACTTGAATGGTTTTCAAAAGATTTTGCCAATTGAAAAAAAAAATTATTCAAGAGAATGTAAATGGCGTAGACATTATTTTCCCTCTCCTTAACCTGTCCCCCTCTTTTCCATATCCTTTGCATGCCCTGACTTGAACAGAAAAGGCTTCCACTGAGTACTAGATTATGCTTTCTACAAGTTATTTATGTCCCAGATTTGTTGACCATAATACTGTATGATATCATCTAGAAAATCAGCTCAGGTCTTGGTGTTCAGCAATCTGCAGCTTTGATAGCCATCTGTGTCCATAATACTTTCATTAATAGGATGTACTATCATCACACCAGAATTTCATGATGCTGCAGAGGCACAGCAGCTGAGTAAGGAGAGATAACCAGTAGCTTACAAGAGTTGCATTAAGAATAGTCATAGACATTTTGAGAAAAATAAGGCATAACTACCTCTGAAGGCCTTTCCTGTTTTCTGTAAGATTACCAGTAGCTACTGAAACCAAATTTTTGTGGGTTTTAATACATTTTAAAAGGATTCTTTATCAACCAAAGTATTTAATCATTGATCTCAGTAGAGTGGTACTGATATCTGATTCAGGTATAGATTGCATAGTTACCATTTTCTGGTAGACATTCAGTAGCAGAGTTGTAGACATAATCACAAATAAAGATCTTTTCTGAAAATTTGTTGTTGCTGCTGGATTAATCAACATAAAAAGAAAATAACACTTTCCATACCCTTACTGAAAGAAAAAAAAAAAAAAAAGGAAAAAAAAGGTCTCTGAGATTGTTCAGTGGCCTATTTACACTGGTTTTCATAAAGGCATTTTAGGAAAAATAGTAATGTGTTCATAACTTAGTTTACCATTGTATATTCTTTCATCACCAAAATTTTATCACAACCTCTGTAGCAAAATGAGACTGGGCTCATGTCAAAGGCTTTAACTTCTTAGGTCAGTCAAAATTAGTAAGATTAGAAAAACATTTGATATGTCTATAAAAGATGATTGGCAAGATTCTTGTTATTGTTTCTCATAGAAGCATGGTAGTGTGCAAGGACAATCACAGTCCTTCATTATGCTGCATGCTGTAGAAACTTAAAATAATAGTTAATCCCATACCTGAAAATTAAATAGAAATAAGAGGGGGAAAGGGCCAAAACTTACTAGAGAAAATATGAGACCAAATAATCTTGTTCCATGCTTGTTCAGTTTTGTTAATTTCTGTAGGGTGTAGCAGAATTTAGTTGTGCTGAGAGCTGATAGAGTCAGATGAAAACAATTTATGATGGAAAAAGATTCTGAAGGGAAAAGGTGTGAAGGGGATACAGCCATAGAAAAGACCCTGAGAAGTTTGGGTATGCAGAGAAGCGTGTGTAAGAGAAGGAAGAGTGAAGGGCCAGAGGAAGTCAACATAGAGCGGAGGCAGTCCTATCAGCATTTTTACAACATTTTTGACCTTCCAAAATAATTATATTTTGCTGATTAAATATGTACTTATGTTATTTTTAGGATATTATTCTAGACTGTGGGTTTTTTTTGTGAAGTTTACTTTTTGCATTTTGCTTTGATTTTTTTTTTGTTTTGTTTTTGATTGGTTGGTTTGTTGGTAGTTTTTTTTTCTTTTTGTTTTGTTATTTTAATAGTGTTGTTGCATGCTGGACTACTGGACCTATAAAAAGAAGCAGGAGTGTAGAAGAAAGCAAGAAGACATAGAGGGACATAAAGGATGAGGAGAGGGTGGAGTCAAGGACAAGAAACTAAACACTGTGGCCTGGTTAAGTAAAATTAGAGGTTGGCTAATGAGGTGAATCAAAAGGCAATACAGAGGAACTGAATAATTACAGTGGTAATAGCATGCCTTTCCAAGTGAGTAAAAGCTGTAATTAGCTCTGAATTTAGCAGAAATAAAAAGAACAGGTATAGATTCACCTGAAGATAGAAGCAGAAACCCATTTTGTTCTCATATTTGTGAGGGATGGTAGAACCTGAACCAGGAAGGTGAAACAGAAGTTAATATTGCTATATATCTCTGAATATATCCTTACTTTTACTTTCTTCTGAGCTGCTTTTTAATTTTTTAGTGTAAGAGAAACAGCATTTGGTTTTGCCAATAATGTATGTTTTAATTAAATGGATCAATTAAATTCCTAAAGGAGGACATTAGTGAACAAGTTGAGTTAGTCATGTTGCTCAATTCCTCAACCTTTAGCACTTTTCTCACAAACCCATTAACAGATATTCATCAGTTATTCATCCTCTTACAAAAAGAACTTGGAAATACCAGCCATCACCTAAAACACAAGATAAATATGCCTGCCATTCCGAGTTGCTTGACATCCAAATTGGTGTAGGACTTTTAATTGCATTTCTTCTCTTATGTTCAATGATAAAGTATCTTCGACATTTTGATGAGGAAACCTTTTCTCCTGCAAGTAACTGCTGTGCAGAGGTTTCTTCAGCTACTTTTGTCTCTCATTTATCTTGGGTAGACTGTTCAGACCAGGATGCCCTTCTTTTTGTTGTAAAGTAGTTAATCATATTTCTAAATATAATGTGAATTAAAATATGAATAAATCTGTTCTTCGTTGCTTGTGTAGTAGGACAAGGACAGTGTAGATAATGTTTCCATAGACATTCATCTTCTTGACCCATTTTTATCCTCAATGTGTGCTTTATATATATGGGTATAAATTTTTGGTTTAAAAGTATGGATAGCTCCTGAACTTCATGAGACAAGGTGAGTGGATGGAGTGTTTAGAGTGGAGAAGACTGAAGCATGCTCAATGTCAGGATGGGTAAATAGAAGATGTGATACTAAATATCTCATATGGAGAGACAGGTAATTTAATAGAAAACTATGTGCAGTTTTGCAAATGAGAGAGGAGTGACATCTCATGTCTGCTTCAGAGTAAATGTTTGCTTGCTGATAACTCCAGAATAGTTAATCAAATGCTAAAATCCAGTATTCGTCATCCTTCTGCCTTGTCATAATACTGACTAATCATCTTTTCAGGAGTTTACAAATAAGTTCACAGAAGTCTTATTGGTGAGGATTGAAGGGTATCCGGTAATGGTCATATTACATTCGTTTAGAAGGCAAAGTTAAAAGATGGCAGCTCTCTGTAGTCCATTTTTCTGTTATGCTGCAGACAATGAAGCTAATGAGGGTGGCAAAAATTTAGCAGTACTCCTTAAACACTAGTACTTTCAAAAAACTTACTGGCAAAGACATTGCATCCTCTGCTAGGCCTTCAGCCACTTGGTTGTCTCTTCAAAGTCTTCAGTTTGTTGTGTCAGTAAATTTTGTATTCATTTCTTTGTTCTTTTGTTGTAAGCAATGGCTCACTTTTCCTGTGATGCTCCTAATTGTGTATGTGTACATATATACATATCCTTGTGAGGTGTTCCTTGTTCCTTTCTGTGAACACTTTTCTTTCAACTGCATCTTTTCAGTTTTAAAACTGCCAAGGTAGATAATGGGGCTTATAAGCTTTGCATGCTTATATAGCTTGGTGTGCTTTTATTTTTCCTGTTTTGTTCTCTCTGTTCTTTTTATAGTAAATTGTATCATTCATCTTCCAATTCTGACAGTTACTGAGCCCTGGCTTGATGTTTTCTTTGAAACATTTCTGGTTTGATTTCCGGATCTCTTTCTGAGATGATAATAGCTAAATTAGAGTACATTCCTGTATATCTATAGCTAGAGCTATATTTTTTTCCATGTGCATTACTTTGTTTTTATTGACATCGGATTTCAGCTGCCAGTGTATCATCTGATTTCACAGCAGTATAAAATCTCTTTGCAGCTTTCACGATTTTCTTTCTAACACTCAGAATAATGTACTGATATCAGCATATACATCTCATAGTGTCAGCTCGATAAAAGCTGCAGCATCACAGTTTCCTGGCTTTGGACATTCTGATTCCCGTTCATCTGTATTTTGTGTTTCACAGTTTCACAGTTTTCTCTGAGTAAAACTATTAAACTTCAGGTTGTCCTTGGCTTTTTTAAATTTACTCTTTCTGATCTCCATGCCCCTTTGTAGGAATGCAAAAAGTAAAGAGAACATGCCTATGACAAGTTAATTCATGTAACTTAAAGTAATACTATCACTCACTGTTGTTTGGAAAAGAACATTTCTGTTGGGTTGGGAATTATCTGTATATTTGGTCTTTTTTCTAGCTTGATGTCAGTAGTCAATTACTTTTGGAAAGTTCATTTTTATTGTAGAATAATCAGTTGACTTTGCTGACCAGCACTTAACCTGATTGCTTTCCACATTTTGATTTTTTAAAAATTTTTCCTTGTCATTTCTTTTTTTTTCTGTAATGTAAGCTTTAATTTATTGCAAGATGAAAATTTGTTATGATTATCGAGTGGTTGGAAATGTAATTGAGGCTGCCTTTTACATCTAGTATTAGTTCATGCAAATTCACACAAAAAAAGTGTGTACTGCCTGTTTACAAGAATCCTTTACCCTTAATAAAAGTACTATACCTGGCAATTTGTTACAACATGAGTCCATTCACACACTTAGAAGTCAAGATGGTTTCTTTTCTCTTAAGTCACTATACACTAAAACACTAGGATATTTTACCATCAGCAAAGTTGTAAATAATCTCACAATCTCTTAAATGCCTTTGAAAAATATTTGACTGTAAATCTGAGCTTCTAGCCAAAATTACTTATGACCTCATATCTCTGAGATGGCGTGTTGTCATGTCTGATACAAGCTGAAGAAAATAGTTATTTTGACAGCTTATTTACTTTGGGTTTTGTGTGTGACATGTTAAAACAACTCTCTGGAAATCTTCTGTACAGAAAATTAAAAAAAAGTTTTTGGATTAGTCAAACATTAAAGTAAATTTTAGGATAAGAGACATCTGTAGAAAAATTTTAATTCTATTCGAGTAAAATGCCAGCTTATAGATGTATAGGTGTTTCATTCTTCATTCTTATTGGATATTTGTACTCATTTTACAGAAATTTAGGTGCTAAAAGTGCTTTTATGTTCATTACTGAATTAGTGCTAGAGCAAGCTGGTTTAGTTTTGCTTGAAGGTTTTTAAGAGAATATAAAACCTATTATCTTTGAGGTATCTTCATTCACTGCTGTTGATTAGCAAAGATTAATAGTATTTTAAATTGTGATTTAATTAGATTATCAAATAGTTCAAACAGGAAATTAGTTCATTATATATGCAGTTAATGGAACTGAATGTCAAGCTCATTATATGGTATTAAAATTTTGCCACATTTAGGGTAGCTTTAAGAAGAAATACTTGAAAGAGTTGGGATTCTCAGTACATGGAGCATCTCTGCCTTTAGGCATAGCCTAAGGCTCTGAACATTTTTAGCAAGTGGAACTCTATTAGAATCCATTTTCATAAATAAAAACAGAATTTAAGTTATTCTTCCCAGGGATTAGCTATCTGGGACTATTCAGGAATGTATTTATATTAGTGTTAATTTCCTTAGCATGCTAATTTGATTTCATTTCACATTTGTATGCTCAAGTACAAACTCCTTCAGGACCATCCCTATGTCAATCAGCACATGCAAATACTTCCTTTTGGTTCTATTTAAGCTATGCTTGAAAGAAATTCACAGAAGTAGATCTGTGAAGTATTTCCAAGGGATTTCATTTCTCAACAGTTAGCTTTGCGTTTACTATCCATATTAACAAAGTAACATAATCACATGTCCCTATAAACTTACCTTAATTTTACATATGAAGTAAAAAATATGAATCTCTTCAGGCATTATTAGAATAGCTTACATTTCATAGCAGATAGGAAATATTAGTCCTATAAATTCTCTTCCAACTATTGTATCCTGGTAGAAATCCCTTCATAATCCCATTTTTCCAGCAATGAGGATGATTTGTATAGGATAGAGTTAAGTTTCTGGATTTCAAGCAATTTTTTCTTTGGCAGATATATTTATTTTGGTTGCTTTGTTTTGTTTTGTTTTGTTTTAAGTGACTAGGGGTATTTCTAGGTCTTCTTTAGAAGAGTATGAATAGATGGTGATTGTTGAGGAAGGTACAAGAAAACCAGTAAAGGTGGAGAAAATAACTGTTACAAAGGGTTATAGTTAAATGATGGTGTTCAAAAAGCATGTATTATGTCACATATATGCACCAGACTTGTTCTTTTTAGAGTGTTTGTGTTGGCATTCCTCAGATGCATATGAGCACAGTGAGTAAGCAAACAAGAAATGAACTGATGATGTATTAGAACTAAAAACATGATAAGGTGAACACCAGTATTCTGTTTCTGTGAACTGCCAAGTATGTGGATTTAGAGGCATGATTGAAAGGACTGATAGTGAAGTTATTTTTCAAGATTTCCTTCAGTATTTCATAGTGTAATAGCTTTTAGTACTTCTTGTTTTGCAAGTAGACTTTATATAAATTTTCCAAAGACCATCTTTTCTACCTACAAGTCGCCTGTGCAGTTAGTCTTCTTCAGGAGTTGGTGGTGTGCCTGTTTCTCTGGCTTTGGTTCCAACCTTGTGTCCAAGACAAGACCCAGGTTCTGCACAGTCTCCTGTGAGTGTTCAGATAATCCAGTCATTCACAGCATGAACTCCTATGTATGTGCTGTTGAAGGTCAGTCAGACCTATCTTGTAGTTTTCTACATTATGAAAAAAACTACTGCAGTTTCTTCTGTGCTATAATGTATTATGTTTTCATGACACATTCTTGTCTGCTCTTTGGTAAAATCTCACCTGAAGATTGACAGTCAACCCTTCAGGCAGCGGCACAGCAGATTTTCCTCCCAATTAATTCTTTATTTCTCACATAGTTTATGTCCTGGAAAATGTCCTCAAACTAAATTATTACTTTTAAGTTTTGTAGTGAAGCAGGGAGAAGCTTTATTTAAAGTATATTTTTAGTTCAGGGAGGAAAAACAAAGTCCTATCTTCATGTTATCTTTAAAAATTCATAAATAGATTTTAAACATTTTACTAGTTTAATTTTCTTCAAAGATCCTGTAATTTTTTTCAGAATCAGAAGACTGGATTACAAATGTCTTCATCTGTAGAAGTCCAGTTCAGCCAGATGTTTTGCTACAGGAAACCTTTGTCTGAGGAAGCTCATGACAATTTTTCATAAAATGAAAACATTGTTTTCTGTAATGCTTATATCAGTTCTGTCACTTGAAGAAGACTTACAGCTGAAATGTTGGTTTAGAAATGTTAGTCTGTTTCCATAAAATAATAATCTTTGATGTCTGAAAATAATGAATGATGAAATTACTGTGCAGTGTCTCCCTAAGTATATGATAAGCTTTCCTTATAGACTGTAACCTTATTACCAAAAATTTCAAAGCCAGGACAGGTCCTACACTCCAGCAAAGCTTCCTTATAGGGATCCCATTTCCTGTGCAGTAGGATACATAAGCCTTTTCTTAAACCTATTGAATCTAAAATTCACAGTTAGGAATAATGGGGACTTGTTTTTTGGTCACCACTTTTTAAAGTAATTCCTGAATTTTTTTTGGGCTGTGGTTCAAATATCAGACTGGTGACTGCTGACCATTTTCTATGATAGTTTATTTCCATGTTATGAAAAACTAGGCTAAAAATGCTATTATAAATTCTAAATAACGTGAAAAATATATCATTTAAAGATTTGAGGCTTCTGTAAATTTTGCTCAGTTTGTAGAACTTTCCTGATTGATGAGACACCTGTAAGGTTTTTTCTATATGAAGATGAATGGTGTATTCTTTGAAGAATTGTAGGATCTGTATATGGCTGTCAGCTGCAGGAATGTTTTCATTTTCCCTTGAATCCCAACACAGAGTAACTGTCTTAGTTTGTGTTTTGCCAATAATAGGGATTACTACAATACCACTACAATGTTAGGTTGTTTATGACAATATAACAATCTCTCGTTGAATTATGAAGATGAATCACTCAAAATGAATCAGAGCGCTTAGTGCATAAAGTAATACTAGCTTAATTTTAAAAAGCTACAGTCTCTTTAATGTTTTTCATATTTTATCTTTCTTTTACAGAGTTAACATTTGAAATTGCTTCTGTAGCAAATTAATTATGGTTTGTTCCACAGTGTGTACAAGTGTAAGAAAGAACTAATCTTAACACCCTAATAGAGCACAATCACATGTGATATTTGTTTCTGTGGGCACAGTACCTATATTTGCCAACTTTGTGCTCGAGTCCTTCACATACAAATTATATCTGTACACGTGCAGCACTTACAGACTTTATTCATGTTGCTACCTTATGCTTTAGAGTTGAGAATTTAGAATTCCTTTTGATTAGTAACTTTCAGCAGTTGAGATGACAATATCTGAGATAAATGTGGGTGTCTTGTAGCTGACATCATGCTGCTGGGGTTACCGGAACTGGTATTATGATGCTGGAACAAAACGTTTGAGAACAGCAGATGCCTCACTTCCGGACCAGGAGAGCAACTCAAAGCACTTGTCAGGAGTCATATATTCCATTTTCATTTCTCTGAAGAGTTATTTAAACAGGAGTGAAGGAATATAAACTTACTTGCACTTAGTAATGTAATGAGCAGTGGCACTCAGCAGTGCCATAGCAATTTGGGTTTGTTACCCAAAAAATAGTAGGTGTGTTTCATGTCCTGCTATACTGTTTCAGCTCCTTAATATCTAAATGCAGTATCAACACTTAGTGGATGTTAGAAAACAGGTGGCAGCAAGGCAAGGATTTTTTTGTTGTCACAGCTAGTCATGAGTGATTAAAAATATCTCAGATTTTAATACTATATTTTTTTAGATGGCAAATAGGAAGAATTGTGTTAGTCAACTGAGTCATTCGGTAGATTGAAATGTCACTTAAACTTCACAGATTTTCAGAAAAGTTGCTTGGGTTACGAAGAAATCAAAGGAGTTTTGGGGGAAGGGGCAAGCGAAGTTGCAGTAAATGCAGCAAAGTCCCCTTGTACAACATGCCCCTCCTGGCATTGTCCAGACTAGCACACAGCTCACCTCTTACCCAGCTTGAACACAGTAGAGTGCACCCTGCTGCTTCTTCTGCTGCAGATCATAATTCCAAGAAAGGCAGTAAGGCAGCTGAAGCCATTCAACCAAACACATCTCATCTGCCAGAGGTGCCCATAAACAGAACAGAATTGGGAAGAATAAGAAAAATGACAAAATCCTATTTAAACTATTTATTTCTGAAATCTACAGCAATATTATTATTTTTACACACCACTGATGGCATTAGCTACAAGGGATGAATGTAAAAATTGCTGTGCTAAATGAGAGTAGGATTACTATAGATTGCATGAGAAAACAGCAATTTCATTGGACTTGTACAGTGCTATCTTTGCTCATTTTAATATTGATTATATTTAGTGTAATGCTCATGCCTAACATCTGCATTTTATGATTGAAAACTAAAGTATCTGAACATTTTTCTAACATAATATGTTACTGATAATATAATGGCTATTCAGAGGCATTGTCAGATACAAAACTCAGTTAAGGTAGGAATTCCTGTTATAAGAATAAAAAAATATTTCTTTCAATGTCCAATATGCTGTAAGATAATTTTCATTCATTCTGCTTATGAGAAAACAAATGAGCTTTTTTGTATATGTCAAGCTACAAGGAAATATTTATTATTCATGGTTTTTTTCACATACTGTCCAGTGAAACTACATATACTGTAACACCACTGGTTTCTTAACTGGATTGTTACAGACAAGTTGCAGAGAGATGGGTTTTATTACTTTAATTTGTCTTTTATTCCATACTTCCAGAAATGAATGAAATAGCCCCTTTGCATAATTGTGTTAATATGTTCTCCATGGAATCACATTCCATGATGCAAACGGAAATTCAGTATTGGATTAAATAATTGTGATATCCTCCTAGCTTGGTGTTAAACTCAGTCTGAGGTGAAAGTATGCATTTATGCTTCAGCAAATCAGGCTGAACCAGGCTAAACCTTAATCAGCTTTTTGTTTTATGACTTTCTGTATATGGAAATGGTATTTCCTGAACAGCCTAGTAATTTATGATCAGCTTAAGTCATTTCAAAGAAGGTAGGAAAAAAATGGATAAGACAAGGCAAAAAATCACATACTAATTCCCCTTGCTAATGCAAGTCTTAGGAATCACTTCCTATTAAAAGCTTTTCTGTGGTTTCTCCAGTGTGAAAATAGCTGGTGTGGAAACTTTCTACATTTGATTGTCTAAATTTCTCTGCCAGGGAAGGTCTGTAGCTCACCAAGAATCACTACAGAGCTCTAGGATTGAAGGACTTGAGGCCCCACATGTTCTGTCTTCAGTCCTCTTGGTACAAAAGAAAAACTTAGGTGGAAGCAGATGAATCTTCCTGGATAACACCTTGTTCAACAGCTTGTGCCAACAACAGGGATTTAGCTTTTATGGCCATGAGATTCACTCTGAGCGCTGAGGACTCCAGGGTAGAGAGACAGGATCCACCTGAGAAAGTGGGGCAAGAACATCCTTGTCAACAGTAAATATCGTTGTCAACATCCTTGTCAACAGTCTAGCCAACATGGTAACAAGATACTTCTAAACCAGGAATTTGGGGGACAAGTGAGGAAGTAGCGATCGAGAGTAGAAAGCAAATGCTTCTGAGTTATGTGAAGAAGAGGGACCTCAGAAGTGGCAAAAAATAGCAAATGGATATCTACCTCAAGTGTAAGTACAGAAAGACATGGAATCTTGTAAATAGGCAGGAGGAACCAGAGCGCCATATGTGGTCATGAAATCTGTGGGCAGTCTTGTTAATACCTTTATTAATTATCTGGGGGAGCTAATGGTCAAGTCTGCAGATACCACCAAATTGGGAGGATCAGTGGTATAATCATATAATTATTTTAGGTTGGAAAAGATGTCTAAGATCATTGAGTCCAACCACTAATTTAGCACTGCCAAATTCACCACTATATTACTTCCTTAACTGCCACATCTACATGTCTTTTAAATATTTTCAGGGATGGTGACTCCACCACTTCCATGGGCAGCCTCTTTCAATTCTTAGTAACCTTTTTGTCTTTTGGTGAAGGAATATTGCCTAATATCCAATAAACATGCTCTGGCACAACTTGAGAACATTTCTTTATATCCTGTTGCTTTTTACCTGAATGAAAAGACTCATCCACACTGATTGGAACACTGTTAAAAACTAAAGATGCATTAAAAATGTTAAATGACATTCTGAATAAGAATTTCTCTGTCCTATGTCATTTCATCTTATGAGGAATAGGAAAGTAAAAATCTGGGATAAACTATTTAGAGCATGTTAATATATTTTCTTTTTCTGTTAAAACATATTAATTTTTTGGTAATACAAAAGTATGAAAACAGATTTTAAAATTTATTATTGCATTGCTAAGTGACAAATCTTTTGCTCTTAAGCTCTTAAATCTGAACCCTGGAGTTTGGAAAATGAAAGGAATAATATGAATATTTTTATTTTGAAAACATATAATCAACATATTTTTCAGGTTTTGTGATTATTATATTTTCTTTCCCATTAAATAGCCTATAGATCAGAGGAAAATATTCTATATGCATATATAAATAAGGCATTAATGTTCACAGACATTGAATCACATAAGAATGAATCTTATGTAGTAGTAAGTTATTTGAAAGTTACTAAGAAAAAAATAACAAGTATAATAAATATGATATTTAGTAATAGAAATGTTACTTCTCATTTTGCTTTGCATCTACATGCAATTCCATATTTGAATTTTTGGTGATATAACTCAGTGAAACTCACCACAACTTCAGTGGATTAGAGATATAGGCATCTTTGAAATTATGTGTTAGTAATGAGATTGTACCAGTCACCCCATAGCTCTGATGGGAACACTTTGGAGACAAAACATTGGTGTTGCTGATATTATACTAACATTCTCTTCTGCAGAAGATGCCATACTGAATGTAGTCATGTGTAAAAGGTTACGGAGGCCTGACACAAAGAAAATGTGCCATTTGTTAAAGCAAATTGCCATAGAACTTAAAAAATAATTACTGAGAATCAGGTTGTTACCCAAGAAACATCCTTGCTATATCCTGCAGGAAGGTTTTAGGAACACAAGTAATTCTTAATACAAGACCATTATAACCATTCCATTATAGGAATTAGGTAGGAAAACAGATCCAAAAATAGTGGGTTACAAAAGTTGGTCTGTTTTCTGTCACTTTTTTTGTTATAGTTTACCTCCTGAGTTTTAACAAAACATTCCTCAGAAAACTCTGATTCTTTCATGTTTCTCAACACCTTCATCAGAGCAATTATACCACAGGACAGGACTGGTCACAAGTAGCCATATCATGCATTTCTCACAAGGTGAGAAGCTTATTTAAATGTAAGAGTAAAACCATATTTTCCTTTCATCTTAACCTCCATTTTGAGTCCAATTTCAGGACATAAGAAAAATGAGTCTGTTTGTCTCTTCTGTGGACAGTACTCCACATCATAAAACATCATGAATTATTCAGTTAAACTGACAGACTTTTGGCAAGACAGTCTAAATCCCAGCCAGCAGACAAGCTGATTTACTTCATAGTGCATTCTGAACACCTGTAGAATCATGATATTTAGTGTACTGAAAAAGCATACCCTTTCTTATCAGCTGAGTAGAATATGGATAAATAAAATATTCTGTGTCCAATATTCATAGCTTTTATGATCTTCATTAAAAAGAAATTCATAAGTTCCTGGCTGATTTCTCCCTGCTTAATATTTAATATCATAAAGCAACAAATTTGAACCTGTGTGAGATTTCCTGTTTTAGGTGTTGACTGCAATTAATTAATTCTACAGATTGTCTACTAAAAAAGCCCCATAAAAATATTAAGCATAGCTCAGAAGAGAGGGTTTTCTTCTTAAGGCAGTTAACTGTCTAGTTTGTTTCCCATCTTCAATTTGTCTTCCCACTGTCTTGCTAAAAGACACTGCCTTCATCTGTCTTTATAAGATATCTAGCTGTAAGAGGTTTTGATCAAATCACCACTCTACATGCTGCAGTTAAGAAGGGATGAAAGAAAACACTGAAGTCCATAAAAGCATTAGAACAATCATTTGGACATGAGAACATGTTTCTGTGTAAATCCCAAACAGCTTTTCTCTTTTAAGATGTCATATTTAAATCTTAGAATAGAATGTATAATTGATGAAATAGTTATAATATTTCTATTTCTCTGGTCTATTCCAAAGCGCAGAGGTAAGATAGAATAAAGATATTAAAAGTAAATCAAAGCAAAGTCAGACTAGTAAGGCAGATTTTACATGAGACAGAGCTATCCTTATAAAGTAGAATTGTCAGAGCAGGTGTAAACTGAACAATCTAGAGTTCTGTGGATGACATTTTTAAGTGTCCAAAAGCATTTCTACCATTATTATTGTTAAGCACTACATGTAATAATATGCTAGGTTTTTTTTATCTAACTTGCAGAAAACTTGCTACCAAGATGATTAGAGACATGTGACTTATGAATTTTTTTGCTGTTGTTTTCTTTTCCCTGTCAGATGTTAGCCATAATTGGAAAACTGCAAAATACTTACAGAATCCAAATTTATTATATGTCTTTAGAGAACTTCCAGGTTACATGGGTTTAACTCGACAAACAGAATGCAATTAACAAGGTGGCTTATAATTAAAATAAACCATGCAATATTAGTCAGGGAGTATAAAAAAGTAGGGGAGCTGGTGTGATATTTGTTCACTAGATGACAAGTCACTGCTGCCACCATTCTCCACAGAGCTGGCATTAAAAGACTGTGGAGATCAGAGAGTCCAGAAAACAGATGGCTGGCTGTTGCACACACAGGCTCCTGAGAGATGGGTATAATATGGGTTACCTGCAACATCTGCCTGCCAGCTTTAGATCTATCGGATAGCTACAACATACTGTGTGCCAGAAAGAGGATATTTTATGAAATGCAATTAGCAACAGCATCTCAAAGAGTAGGTGTATATATATGTTGTATAAATTCAGATTTTATATGATCCCAAAGTAACATATGTGGTAGGTAGTCTGTGTCCAATCCAATGCAGAGTTGTGGGAGAAGACTTTCATGTCTCTTCTCATTATTTATATTTCTTCATAAGGTCTGCATTGGCTTTAATTTTGCCATTTTTGTTACAGCCATGAAAACAAGGAGTCAGTGTAAGTGTCCTTTCTTTCATACAAGTAACTAACAATTATGATGCTTATCTGGAGCAGCCACAGCCTGTATCTGTGTGACCTCTATTCTTTCTGAGACACACAGTGTAGCTGTCAGCACTGAGTTCAGGTACTAGAAGCCAATTCGCTGTGCCAGTGTGAGTTTAATTTACCAAAATTATCAACATCAGTTTCTGTAAATACCCTGCACAGCTGGGATGGAACATCACATCCCACAGCATGGTCTTTGAAATTCCCCCAGTTTAATAGTTGCTTATGATTTCATATGTCCAGTCTGAGGAACACTGAAAGAACCTTAACTTCGAAAATGTCTTGAATAGTAGCTGTCTGAAGTTTATCACCAGTGCCAGTAGTTAAGGATCTGACAGTTGACCAGAGTAAGTTTTACATTCTGAAATTGTAATTTTATTTTTGCATCTACATAATTAAGCCTTGCACTATCCTGGTAACACTGATATTTCAGGCACTGCAAAATACACAGGAGTTGGAAGACTAAATGTTAGAAAAGTCATTATCTAAAAGGCACATGAGTTCTAAACCAAGAATTTATTTAATTTTAATCTTTTCCCCCACCACATGGTAAAGGAATACACCTCTTTGAAATCCTTAGATGAGTTGCAGCGTGTACATCTTTCTGTTAAAGTGCATCAATGCTCATCTGTGCTGTTTAACCTGCAATTAGTATGAAGAGAAAATGTTCTTCACGGAGTCTAGGACTTCATTTTACAAGCATGTAACAAGTTTTGAAGTTGTTATAGTCTCTTTTTATATTTTTAAGGAAATACCAAATTAGGAGCTGACTATTTTTATATCACATTAGAGGACACAAGTTCCACAGTAGGTAATAGCAAAGGGCACATTTTCAGTTAATCAGATTCCTGATACTTTTATGTGTCCTTCCTACTAAGAAAGCTCCTCTGTGCAAATTTGCTGGTTTTCTTTTATATATTTTTTTTTTACCAAAAGTGCTTTTAAACAGATGAGTACTGCATACAACATGGATGTGACCCCCTAAAAAATGTTTGATCATCCATGCATAATATTTTCAAGATTTATGTTGGGTCTATCTCACACACAGGACTGTCTTGCCCTTGACAGATCTTGTGCACACCTAAGATTTCATTTGCTTCGTTGTTGTTTTTGGTCCTCATTAATTAGGAGGATCAGAAAAAAACATTGTTTCTTAATGATCAGGTTATTTACCAAGGTTGATCTTAGTCTGCTCTCAGAAGTGAAACATTTTCACATCACCACAGAATCAGTTCTGCTAACAGGAAGTGTTTTGTTGTGGGTTGTTTTGTTTTGTTTTGTTTTATGTTTGTTTTTTTTGTTTGTTTTTTGTTTGTTTGATTTTTTTGTGCTTTTTGTTGTTTTTTTTTATTTTATTTTATTTTATTATTTTAAAATCTTAACCAAAAAAAAAATTAAACTTCTCATGTTAACAGGATTGGGTCCTGAAGTGTGAACAGCATAAAAAATGATAGTCCAAAAATGCCAGCATAGGGAAGAGTTGACAATTATCACCATATAATTCTAACAAGCTGATGTAATCTCTAAATAACTGTGTAACATTGGCTGATGATAAGCATATGTGTTGGTAAATGTTGGCATGTAAATCTGTACAACTGATAAAAATGTTTTAACAGGAAATGTTTGTAAAATGGCTTGAGAGTCTAGGACACAAATTGAATATTTGCTAACAAAACATAATTACTGTTAATGTTTTTGCAGTTAGTTTTCCTGTTCAAATACTTTTTTCTCCCAATCTTTGAAACAAATAATCTTTCAAAGCAGAGAGAGAGAGGAACAAACTTCAGTGTGAGAGTTGTTTAAAGAATGTTGAGATGAAAAAAGCTTGATCTGTTTTACTTAGTTCTCTGTATTTTGACTGCATTTTTACATCAAGTCTGTCATAGAGAAAGAAAAGTTTTCAAGTTTTTATATTTTATGAGGGATTTGGTAAGAAATAGTCTCAGAGCTTTTTGGTGGTTTTATTTAGATTTGGGCTTATCACATGTATAGAAAATATATTCAAAGTAATTCAAAGTATTCTTCTGTTTTAGAATTTATCTTTTCAAACTAATAACTCCTTCATCCCCTGAGTTTATAAAGTTGTGTGAAAGATGAAGCTGGTTTACATACAGAGAAGTCAGATCTGAGTTCACAAATACTGTTTCATACCCGACCATTTCTGCCACATGAACAGATGCATCTGGAGGTTTTCAGTCAGTCAGCATATAAAGCACAGGCTCTTATAAATTACCTTAAGGTTATGGTAGGAAAAAATAGCACAGATTCTTCGAAATGCTCTTCAGCAAAATTTGCATGTTGTATGACTGAAAAGCCCCTGCCATGAAACAGACCTAACAAAATGTTTTCCAATTCGGTTCTCTTTCAATATAACAGTTTCTCTCAACATTTATTTCTCTAATAAATATAATAGCTATAATAGCTTGTTTCTCCACATTTTGAAAAAAAAAAAAAGAAAAAAAAAAGAATGAAGACATGAACTCATTTATCTTTTTGAAATTGCAAATACATTTCTGAGATTCTCCTGGAGCCCCATTCACTATTTTTCATTTTTCTTATTTGAACTTTTTAGTGCTCATCTTGAGCATACTCTAAATAGATTATAGCAATAATTAAGAAACAGCAATAATCAACATAATAGTAAGGAAAAAATAAAGCAAAATTCACAGCTGTTGACTGTGTGATATGGCACTTTCTGCTTTCCGTCTTCATACTCACAATGATGTAGTCAACAACCTCTGAAAAAACTGTAGATTAGCACAAGGCATTACAGGAGTGCATTTAAAGCAGTGAGTTTCCTAAACATTAATTAACATTCAAATATTTTGAATGGTAAGCAGTCATTAATTAAGAGCAGCTCCACTTATAACAATTATATGTACAATACTCACCTGAAGCAAAGTACAGATTAAAAAAAAATCTTTTTTTCAAATGCTTCTCCTTTATAGATAGGGCTTTTTTCCCTGGACTTTTTTTTTCTTCTTTATTCTTTTCTGTCGGGCACTGATTTGTGTGTAGTTCTAAAAAAATCCTCTTAAAACCTTACAGTTTTTATTCACAATAATTAATGGATGTTTGCAGTGTATGTTTGCTTTTTTCTCATGCATTCCATACAGCAGTGAATGAGGTACTTACAACCTCTCATAACAAATGACATCACTTTATTTTCAAACTTAGGTTACGGGGAACACATTTGGTTTATATTTTGAAAGTTTTCTTATTCATAATATTATTGTATATTATGTAGCATTTAAATGAGAATGCTTGTATTTTATTTTTAAAATTAGTTCTGGTACTGAGAAGTACAAGAATACAACTTAGATACAGTAGTAGTATTTATGAAGGCCTCTGCTTATCCTTTGAATTCTTGGTGCACTTTCATATCCTTCCACAATTACAGTAGGTAATATTTTGAGATAAAGCATTTGCAATTGTCCGACTAGTACCATTCATGCACTATTAAAGAATTTATCTAATATTACAGAGTTTATTGAATATTACAGATAACCCTTCTTATCATTTAGTCAACTTTCAACAATTTCTTTGTGTAATCTGGTTTGTAAGGTAGCCTTGGCAGATTCATGGAAATACAGATTGCCTAACAGAAAATGAAAATGGAGCATGTGGACAATTTCCATCCTATGTCTCATTAGCATGCTCTGAAAAGTGAGATACTTTTCTCAAGATATGTCACAGTTAAAATATTGTTTTCACAATATAATTGTAACCACTGTCTCATAACATCCAGTGAAAGCACATATCCTGTAAACCTTCTCATTTCTGTTGCCTGTACTCACTAAGGCAGCAGCAAAGTTCTTTTGGTTGAATCTTAGATGTCCAAAATAGCATTCACACTAACTCACAAAAATTTGTCACATTTGTCACATGGAGACCTTTAGCACTCAGATATTCCATTAACTTGATAGCTTTATATATGAAATTTTTAATTTTGACAGTTTTGGGTTTTTAAAGTTTTTTTTTCATGTACAGCAACTAGAGTATTTATTGTATGTAATCAGGCTACTGCTCACTGTTTTAGTTTTTACCTTAAGTACTGACACAAAATTCATTATTCAAAGGATTAAAACAAAAAGTTTATGCAGCAAAACTTATGTCATTATCTTGTGCAAATCAATGAGGCTGTAAATTTCTTACTTCTAATAATAATTTTGCATTCTCTATTGTGAGCTTAAACTGTTGTCTTATGTCACATGGTTATAAAACTTCATTTTCTTCAAAGATTTTCCAGTCCTTTTAAAGGTTTTTGTTTTCCATATCTTTGTTTTGCTGTCATATGAGAATGGACTTAGCATATGATTTTACCATTTGATACCATATAATTTTGCAATTTGATATTTTAGGAACAGTGTTCTCACGTTTGGAAAAATTATAGTTCTGTTTTCTATAGTTTGTATAAGTGTGTCAAGAAGGAAAGAAACATTGCAGTTGGCTTCTGGCAAGGTGGGTTTTTCTCTCCTTTTTTTTGAAGTAAGTTATCTCAATTTTTATGTCAAAGCTGCCACATCTCTCCTATTTAGTGGCACATCCAACAACATGCTGAAGAGGAAATGAGGTTATTTATTTTCCAGTGTCCAAAGGTCCCCTGGCTTGAGAAGAATTACAGGGCAGAGTTCAGAGTATTAGGTGACCTGTGAGGCAGGAAATGTTTGGGGATTTCATTTTGATTAGGTCATCTCATTCTATTTTTTTTTTTTTTTTTTTTTGTTCAAAATATGCTCAGCATTGGTGTGTTTGCAACTGTTTTTCTAAGATATTTTTAGTCTCAAAAATACAAATCTTTCCAAGGAGACTACACTGCCAAATAGAAGTCAGGCATTGTTGGATTTTGGGGAGTTTGTTTCTTTATTTTGAGCATACAAAAGTCTATATGTATTATACACACATCTTTTAGCTGTCTACCACAAAGATGGATATTTGGTTTTGATTGTTTCTAACTTTATTAAACTTTCTGGTTTTGGACTGATTTTTTTCATTACAGTTGCTTGCTTGAGGTTAAATATGGTTCATCTGTTTCCAGGAAGGAGACTGGGGAAATAATGGATTCTTCTGTGTTAAGCATGGGCCCAGGAATGGATAGGAAAGGGAAGAAACTGGTAGAAGCCAACTGAGAGAAGATGGGAGCTAAGCAGAAAGGGGCTGCAGTGAAGAGCTAGCAATTAATAAAACATTTTGGAATGATGGTGCTGGAAGACAGACATCAGTGGATGGACTTAACGATCCTTGTGATTCCCTTCCAAATCAGCATATTCTGTGGTTCTGTGATTCTCTGATATGGGCTAAATTTGAAAAAAAAAAACCAGGCAGATGGATGATCCCATACAAACATGATTTCCAAACTTCACTGTTCTTTCTTTGTTAGTAAAAATCAGTGAAACTCTTTGGACAATTTCTTGTCCACATCCAACTCTTCTGTCCATCTCCCATCTCTGTGTCCTGCTGTCTCTGTAGCAGGGATCTTTATAATAAGTAAAACAGGGCCAGAGCACCAGCTTGGCCCTGACCTGCACTCATCCAGCCCTCTTATCAGTGTGATCCCTGGCACATCTCTGGTCTGGGCCAGTCAGTGGGCCTTGAGACATTGCCTGAGGGAGTAAATGCCAGAGACCATTCCTGAAGAAGCATTGTGAGCAAGATAAAATAAAGTTGGGCTCCCTCCACAGTTTTCCATTACTATCTCAACATATTTTCACCAACAAATACTCCATGTCTTATCCTAGAGTATGGCACAGAAGTAGTTGCATACTATAAAAAATACCACCATTAGCATCTGCAGTCAACTCTTCTGTTATTTCAGACACTTCAAACCAGAAAATAAAACCAACAAGAAAAATTTCCCTGTGTCAGGAATGTGAATTGTCTTAACCAGTGGAAAAGGTGAACTCCAAAGGAAGCATTACAAAATGGTAAATACCAACAATCTGCACTTAGAAGCTATTGCAGGTTTCTGTGAGTTCTTCCCTCCTGCTGATTTTTGTTCAGAGAAAGGCTTTTCTTAACAATTTGTCTTTTCTCTTTACCAGGCTCTACAGTGCATCTCCTCATTGTTTGTTATAGTTGTGACTCAGGTGCTTATCATAGTATGCATCTCTCCACAGAAATACCTCAGAAACTTCTGTACTTCTCTGCTTTAAAATGCTGTAAACAAAATGCATTAGAGACTGACCTCTGTTCAAATGACTTAAAAGCCCATCCTATTTTAGTGAGGCAAATGAGAAGAATTTCTGTAGCTTTTCCCCCCCTTTTTTTCCCTAGTTTTCCCCCCTTTTTTCTACTTTCTTTTTTTTTTTTTTAATTTTTTTCTTTTTCTTTTAAGGAAAAAGTGTGGCTCTGAAAATTTCTAAATTTGAGGATGATATCTTGGTTTAAGTGAAATGACTTAATATTCTGGATTTTTTTAATGACTAGAATTTAACACTAATATTTTGTGACATGTGACGGTTTTTATTTTTTCATCCATCAGGTCTTCTCAAAATAGTAGAATTAATGCCTTCACCTGATGCATATTACTGAAATGGCAGTCCAGTGTTTTTATGTGCATATGATGAGTGTTCTGTGATTACTGGAAAAACAAGGCAATGTTAAGAATACTGGGTATATTTATAATTAAAACTTCTGAAATTCCTTTGAGTGTGATATGTCTCTCACCTGTTTCAGCTTTGGGTAAAGAGTAAAGTTTTCTAAAACAAATGCTGAATTAGAATGTGAAAAATATTTCCTGTATTCTGTTTTGTTCTAATTGCAACTTGTTAGCAAATTACATGTGTTTATATATGCTTTATCCAAAGCAATGATTTCACCTATAGGGAGTACATGAAGAAATAAAAATTCCACATAAGGCAATATCCACCTGAGTGCATTATTGGTTTAATAGGTGGACAGCATCTTCCTTAAGCCTGAATAGTTCATTAGAAAAATGAAGTTTTAGTGAGGATTATTTTTACAAAGTATTTGCTGGAGACATAAAATATATTTTGAAGTGTTCTAGATTTTCAAACTCTACTGGATGCAGAAAGTAGTCTTTCTGGACTTCTTTGATATCTGTAGTTAATTTTTTGCAAGAGACTCCTGTGCTATAAGCAAATTATTTTAATTATCAATCACATTTTATCATTGCTTTATCAGTCACTTTATCATATATTCAATAACTGCTACTATTGTGCAGTACTGTAAACTTTTTGGTTGACCATGTTCAGAAGCAGCAAAATAGGTTTCTTATGTGTGAGGGCAAAGACGCAAACTGGGATAGTCCTGTAACTGCACTCTGTATTTTCTTGTGTTTGTTCTGTATCAATGTCTTCACCACTGATACTACTCTCAATTTTTTACTTGCTCTAAGTCACTGATCTATATTTATATTACAAACATTACTTGACTAGAAATGTTCTTCACTGCTTGTACACTGAACTGGAGTCATTTACTTGTATTCTTTTATATTCTTGCATAGCTGACAACCTAATTCTCACTAACCTAATTCTTGCAGTTAGTAATGCAAAGTTTAAATTGGAAACTTGGATCCTTGTCTCTTAAAAATAATTCTCTAATATTTCAGATCTACTAATCAGGTTATCAGAAGGGGCATATTAAGGACTGTGATGTGGCATCACTCTTTTCATTATTAACTTGCCTTACCAGGTTTTCAAGGAGATTCTGCTGCAGACGAGGTCTAAAGCATTAACTTTAATGGATTAATCAAGATGAGAGAGAGAGAGAGAGTGATGTGTCCAAATGTGCATTGATTCGTCTCAAAAACTGTTAAAAATGAGAATGCTACCAAAAGCTCAGCAGTTGTAGATTTACCAGTATATAAAACCTGAGAGACCCAATTCATTCAAAATTGTCAGATTAGCGGATCAGATGCCATTTTCAAACCCAATTAGATGTGTTCCTCAAACAAGGAGAAAGTAATTTCTCTAAGGGCAGATTTTATCAAGTGCTTCTCAATAGTTTCTGGATTAATGCTAAGTAATAAGTAGATTTATCACATTATTAATTTACTAATACCATATCAAACAAGCATCACTCTCCTTTGCCCTACTGTAATAGCTACATTTCTGATGTCATGCTTATTTTTGTTTAAAATTTTAATTAAAATTCCAGATATAAAGAAGACAAAGTGCTTTGGGCTTGTTAGGTTTTATTTTTATTTTAGTTATAACATAAATTTTCTTGTCTTTTATATATATATATATATATATATATATATTCTAATGAGGAGCAGCTAAGGTAACTGGGATTGTTTAGCCTGGAGAAAAGGAGGCTCAAGTGAGATTTTATTATTCTCTCCAACTACCTGAAAGGAGACTGTAATCCAGTGGAGATCAGCCTCTTCTCCCAAGAGGGAGACAAGTAACAAGTGATAGGACAGGAGAAATTGTTGTCAAGTTGCATTAGGGAAGTTTAGATTATGAGGAAACATTTCTTCTCAGAAAAGGACATCAAGCATCGGAACAGGGAAATGGTGTAGTAAGCATTCCTGGAGGTGTTCAAAAAATGATGTTGTTGTGACATTTAGGGACATGGCTTAGTGGTGGACTTGGTTAATGTTGGACTCAATGATCTTAAAGGTCTTTTCCAACCTAAAAGTTTCAATGATTCTACATTTCTATGGTCCTATCTGTGCTTGCACTTTTGAATGTCTGTTTTTGTTTTTCTGCAGGCAGGTGGCTACCTTTCACTGCCTGTCAGATCCTCTCTTGAAACACAAGCTCAGTTAGCCAGTACTAGGAAGATACATTTTTTTGGTATAAAATCTTGCATGGTTTCCTAAGGAATAGAATGGATAGAAAGACCATTCCTTTCATAGCTTTCCTATGAGTCAGAGTACTACAGTTGTACTGCCTAGTATTTGATCCTAATTTGGTTTTGGTATTTAAAAAAAGATGCTTCTGGGAATCAGGAGCTCTAGTGTTATTCTAGTGTTGATGCTGTTATTCCATGACATCATAGGGCAGCACAACTCGGGTAGAAGCCTCTCCTTACAATATCAGTTGCTTGGATCTATCCCAGTGAGGCTTTAGGTTACTCTTAAGGCACTTTTTCTCAGTCTCTTTTTTTTTTTTTTTCCTGAAGTGTAAACTTTCCTCTGAGACTTTCAGTTGTAAAGATTATACATCATTATCCTCATTAAGAAACCAACAGGGAACCTGCTCGAAAAGAAGCTCAAATGAATGAATTATCATAATTATTAATTTATTTCATGCTTGAAGAGTGTGTTACCCCCCAATCTTTTTAGAGAACAGCAGTCGGCTTCTGTTTGCTTTGTTTATTTTTCTTAAAGAGCTGTACAGAATTGCAAGCCATTTTGTTTTCTATGGAGCAACACTGTAAATCTCTATGTCTTTATACTTAAGCTTGAGTCTTGTTTCTTTGCATGAGTCTTATTTTTAATGCACAACATCTTAATTTCCTGGTGCTGGAAACGCCTGATTTATTTGTGATAGTTTGCTGCAGTATAGGATTTTATTAGCTATACTAATAGAAGTTCATCACCTTTACCTTTGCTGTGGGAGGTGAAAGAGCTTAATTATCTCTGACTCAAACAGTATTAATCTGCAAACACAACTGAGTCAGGAGATGTTGCTTGTCATTTCTCTGTATAAATTCAGACTGAAAAAAGATATCTATATATATATATATATATATATATATATACAATATTTTTCTGTAAAAATGCTTAATGAGGAGATTATATATTTTCTTTTCTATTTCTTTGAGGGATCTAAAAGTATGTTCTATTTTACAGCATTTATGATTTTGCTTTTTTATATATTACCTTGACATTAAGTGTAATAACCTAAATGTGAATAAATAAAAATCTTTTATGTATTCTTAATTAGCCAATGACAATTCTGTCCTCTCAAAGGCTTTTCAGTGTGGTGAGAGTGGAAACATCAATTTGTATGCAGTTTGTTGTTTGTTTTCTGGTTTTTTATTTTGAAGGATATTCCATAAAGCTGACTATGGAGAAGTTACAAATAGGACCATACATGCTTGTAAGTGTAATTAATTTTCAAAGGGAAAAGGAGTAGGATGTAGAAAAGGAAAGAAGGTAAGGGAACCAAATTTATACTGTAAAAAAAACATATTAGTTTTGGACACATAATGTCTCACCAGGTATACAGTAGAGTTGTCTTTTACATCTTCTTAAAGTCTAATTTTCCTGTTGACTATAAATATGACAGATTCTTTGCCGACTCTTGTGATGGGCTGCTGGCTCACTTATGAGCTGCCTTACTTCACTTGATTCATCCTGCAGAGCTCCTGTTCACCTTTCCTTTCACAGAATGTTATCCCAGAGAATTGATTTGAGTAAGCAGAAGACACTGCCTTCAGAGAACTGGAGGAAAAAAAGCATTTCTCACAGTATATTAGAATAGTGACAAATTGTCAAAAGGAGGTGGCCATAAATGCACAGTTCAGATAGCCTCAGTTACTCATGTGAATGACAATTGAGTAGCAGTATTGAATTGGCTTCTTGTGGAAGTTACACTCCTACCTTATTACTAGAGTGCTATGTTTATTTTATCGACATATGCATTTTGCAAGTCTGCATTTATTTGTGCATTGATATTTTGACTAATCCATATTAATGAAGTTATATACAGAAAACTGTAACTTAATTACATTGTAAGCAGGAGTGACGCATTGCAAAGTCATCTTAATATACTTGCACTTCCCTGGAGACTAGTGGCAGCATCTGTTACGCTACTCACCATTGTATTAGAAGTGATTAGCAAAACCAGCAAAAAGCCAAGACCTCCCTCCTATCAGTCACACAGCTATAAGAACGTATTGCATTTTACTTTACACATTGGGAAGTTTGAACTAGAAGTCTATGATACATAGGTAATGGAAGAATAAAATTCTTATTGTGTATGTTCGAAAACATCTTACAACCATCCTATATTTTTATTTTGCCTTTGAAATTTTCATGGTTTGGTAGTCAGAAATTATGAATAAAACTAGTTAGAACTACTGAATGCATATGTCAGTCCTCCAAAACACATGTTCAAAGAATGGCAGAGGTAACAAACTGCTTGTTCTTCCTTTAACATTGAAAAAAACCTGGTTCAAATCACAACTGTGGTTAAGAAATTAAAATTATTCTTCTACTTTTCTTCAACATAATACATCATTATATGAAGTTAAGAATAGTTTTGATGTCTATTGCATTTGCATTTGAGCATGAATTTCATCAGAATACAGGCTTTCCAGTTTGATAGTACATTCCCAATCTGATATTGCATTGCAAAGTCATGCATGAAAAAAAAAACTCATCACCTTTACCTTTGCTGTGGGAGGTGAAAGAGCTTAATTATCTCTGACTCAAACAGTATTAATCTGCAAACACAACTGAGTCAGGAGATGTTGCTTGTCATTTCTCTGTATAAATTCAGACTGAAAAAAGATATCTATAAAAAAACAGAGGCAAGACCATGTGTACAAAGACATATAAAAATCTGTGTGCTTTTCAGCATATGCTGTGATTCTAGGAGTAACTTCAATTGCAATTGAACTGATAAACACAGGGAAATTTGGTATTTTCTTTCTTGAATTACAGTAATTAAATTATAGGTATTGGATAATGTTTATTCTCTCTCTTGTCTTGCTTTTTCTTTTTTTTTTTTTTGGGGGGGGGGGGGGGGGTGAAGGGTGAGGGTGGGGATAAGGCTTGGGAATTTTAACCTAAAAGAAACAGTAAAAGAAATCCTGTTTGCTAAGAGGAAATTATAGCCCATGATTTATGAACCTTCTTGATTAACAATCATCCTGTAATACTAAAAGGTACACTTGAGAACAGTTTTAATATTTTGAAGTGTTAGAGTTTTGGGGAGAGCTTGTTTGGTGATGGGAGAGTATTTTTTTTGTCAAAAGAACTAGGAAAAATAAAGTCTTAAATTATAGACCATCTAGCAAATTATAGTCCATCCATCACATAATATGGCATGCTATATTGTCATATGTTGCTTCAAAAAGAAAAGTATTTTAAAAATCCTTGCAGTACTATTTTCTGTTTATACATTTATTCCTTGATCAGGCCCCTTGTATGCTTTTAATCCTTTCTAATCACTTCTGTATATTGCAGTATTCAAAGTGATTCTGAGGGTAAATCAAGGTAAGTGAAATGAAGAGGATGCTTGTGATGGCATTCAGCTTGTATAGAAGTGAGTGTGCATATGAGTCTAAATTAAATACTCGTTATACAAGCAGAACACTCTGTTTTGAGTTGCTAGAAATAATCGTGAGGACTGGGAATGTTATTCATTCCAGAACAGTTACAGTGTTTTAGTGTACAGAAATACTGCATTTTTTTTTCTCTTTTTGAGGAAATCAGAGATTTTCTGAGACTGAATACTCCTACAGCTTTTCGTTCTATTACCTACTGTGGGCAGGTGTTCTTGTGATAAGTATAGTTTAGAGAAGACAGGTATTTAATTGGTTCAGAAATCTATTCTCAGCTTATAGTACACGTGGGCTTCCTGAGAAATAAGGAAGATGGTAGGAGCAACCTCTTTATGCTACTTCTTTATAAACTAAATTGTTCCTGTGTAAGATTTTTGAAAAGCTTTCATCCTTTTTATCCCTGTTAGATGGCACAGTTGTAGCCTTCTGGTCTTTCTGGTAACGTTTAACATAGAAAAACCATTTGAGAAGTGTCAGGAAAAAAGTGAGGACATGTCTTTTCTTCACCAGTATGTACCACGTTCTGGTGAGAGAGAGTTGGTTATGCAATGGCAATCAAGAAATTCTGGAGAACCTGATGCTAGTGTAACTGCAAGAGTTACTACCAGTGTAACTCCATATCAGTCAGTCCCTATTAGGATTGTCGTAACATATTGTTAAAGAAAAAACATTGCTCAAAAAGATTGACATAAGGCATTTGATATTTGTAGGGGTCCTGGGCAGTTTATGCTTAATGCAAGTCAAGATTGGATTTGTCACAACTGTCCTTGCTTAGCTTTTGCTTCTCATTTGCAAAATGTAGCAATGTTAACTGTAAAAGGTGAACCCCTGCAATGACAGCTGCACAGAGAGCATCTGTGCAGAAAAAAAACACTTAGAATTTGTTTATGTTTGCAAGTAAAATGCAGCCCTTTGTCTTCTTTAGGAAACACAGGTAGAAGAATATGAAAACTGTCAAGAAGATGAAACAAAGTAAACAATACACTGTTCAAATATTTGCATAAATAATTTCTGACCTTAGTAGTGGATGTGACCAATACAGAGATTTTCATTTTCAGTCACTTACTCTGTTATAGTGTTCTGTAAGGCTAAGAAAGTAGCTAATAAAAGAAAACAAACAAACAAAAACAACAACAACAAAACAAACAAAATTTTTATGTTGCTATTCTAATTGCCTAGTAAACTTGAAGTCTTTCCATGTTGGCCATTAGTACAACCTTAATCTAATAGGAGCCACATTTTCACCTGATAAGGACAGTATGCATTATAAATAATAGTTTGAGAGCTGCAGATCAAAGTGAATAAATACTTTGTTCACTTCTAGCTTTGTCTTTATTTCATCTGTTGTTTGGTGCTTTCATATGAGCTGTTCAACTCATTTTCAAAGGACTAGATCATGGAATGTACCAAGAGCAGAAAATACAAATTAACCGATTATCAGGTTTTGATATGGATCTGCTAATGCACTTTTTTGCATCAAATACCATCATGTGAGTCAAGAGGAATCATTGTTCAGTGTTATAGAGACATTCTTTATCATTAGGCAAGCCAACCTTCAATGACTCAATTAACAGTATTTAGATCCCTTATTTTTGTACAACTCTAAATAAGTACTAATAAGTATTCACATATTCATCATTTCACTCTTCATTTTGATTATGTTAAAATAATAAATGATCCTAGATGCAGAGAGATCTCAAATCTGTGTATATAATTCAAAAAAACCTGCAAACTTATTTTTTAAATGCACTTCTTTCTTAAGGAGCTGATTATTTTAAAAATTTTGAATTAACAACATAAACCATAGCTATGGGTCTAAAATTTTCAAGGACATTACAATATTTTTTATCAAATGGGACTCTGAAGACATCCATAAACAAAATATTTTCTTTCACTTCATAAGAACACGAATACAACATTAACCATTCTTCATTAGTCTGACAAATCTATTTGATCACTTTATTTCTCAGATATTCCAGAATACAAATTGTAAACCTGACATGTGAGTTGAAATGTCTCTTCAGACTATTTTGATGACCTTGGACAGGTGGACTTGGATTCATCTTCCTCAATTCAGATGACTGCATCTCAGCTAACCATCCTAAACTCCCCTACTCATTGGAGACAAATAGGCACTACTGGACTTGGTTCATCTGAATTGCTTTAGACAGCCAATTTTAGATGAGATAAATATCTGAAGTTGCACAGGATATATTCCATTCCCTTTGTTGCATTGCCCTTCGGGGAAATGAAGAAGATGGTGCTGTTCTGTAGCTGCCATACTGACATAAAAGGAAGTATAAATAATAGCAAAAGGTGATGAAACTAGATAGTCCATCAACCCCAAAGAATCTGATTTATCTGCCCCCATAAATGTGCAGCAATGGGGACAATGAGTCAAACAAGAAGGAATATACAGAAATGGGATGAGTAATACATGACTGTAGACTATGAGATTGATCTTAAGTGTTGATGTGCTCCATGAAGCATAGGAGGATGGGAAAGCTGAAAACTAACACAAGGCTGGATCATCTCACCAAATGAGAATTATTTTGAATTAAAGAGGCTTTTTTTCATATGCATATACACCATGCAATATGTATAATCTTATGGCAGTTCTCAACATGTGCTTAAACAAACATGTGCTTTTTTGATGTAGTAAAACTGTAGGGTAGCCAAACTTTTTGTCACTCAGGTAAGGCCTAACAAAGTGAGAGGAATGGAAAGAATAAGAAAAGATGATTTTTTTTTTTCCTTCTTTCTTTTTTATCTACAATTGAAAAATAAAGGGAGTGCTTAGTTAAGGTTGCTAAAACTGCCTTCTTGACTTTGATTGACTGACTCCATTGTAGCTGCTTGGTTATATTTCAAGACTTTAACTGAAGCTTCTCTGGAGAGTATATGAATTAAGTCTGTATAGGTAGTGAGTCAAGGATTAAAATTTAATAGATATTATATTCTTTCCTATGGAATAGGAATGTTTCTCCAGATGCACTTGAAGATAAATGAATAGTAAGAGAGTCTTTTTTATTGTTGTTAGGAAATTCAGAAAGTAGTTTATCAGATATTTTCTTCTCTAAGACTGTGAGCAGGAGAAAATTCAGTAACATGCAATCAAAGTGTCAAATTAGCAGAAACAGAAATTAGGCTAATCTTGGTAGGAAAAAAAAAAAAATCTAAAGCCTAAAATCAAATAGTTCCTCAGCCTCTGTCAATAGGAAGTTTTCTCACTGAATTGTATGAAACCATGCTTTTGTATCTTGTTTTCTCAGAAAATAAGCAATGTCAGTTTATTTCATTTGCTGTCATAGTCTACCAAAATTTGTTTTGAACCAGGTATCATTTGAACTAATGCTGTTTGGTTTTTTCCCCTATCCAACAACATTGTAATAATTACTGTATTTGAGTCTTTTAGGGTCTGCTTTGATGACATTGGTCATACTACATGAATTTAAATAATCAGGTTTTGTGTTATTAGGGTTAAAATATTTTAATTTTTTTCTACATTATAAAATTCTTAGCAGGACTTAGGAAAGAGTATACCCATAAAATTCTTTACTGCTATCCCACATGAAGATGTGATTACTTTATTCCATCAAAATGCTATTTTTACTCTAAGAGGATATACAATACAATGTTCTGATGGTATTTCCCTTTAGTATTATATCTAGCACCATTTTAGCATAATTTCATAAGTTATACAGTTCCTGCAGTAAGTGTGATTATTCACTCATCATACTGTTCACTGTTCACTTAAGCAAATAGCCTCTAGTCATCATTTTGAAAGTAGATGTGAAGAAGATTGCATTTCCATAATTAAAAATAAAAATCAAATCCCTCTTCTGTCTTCATTTTTAAATTGCTGCTGTCAAACTGTACAAATTTACCAGAGAAAAATGATTGAAATACCTAAAAAAATAATTCATAATACTTAGTCTTGGATGAATAATACAAAGGTAGAACATTACAAATTGTTATTTCCTCATTCTAATTAGATTATACAAATCCTCGATGCTTTACATAAGTATATTATGGTATGGCAATCATAAATCCCATGCATTTTACCCTACTAAGCATACGGGATAGTTAATAGGTAGCTCAACAATCAATTTAATCATGCAATTTAATCTTTAAAGTTAATATATATTAATGGTAACAACTTTAAAAAATATTAATCATCAGGACTATGCTCATTTAAATTAAACTAGCTTCCAGTATTTGTCTTGTCTTCTGTTAAGATGGAGTCTGACTGTTTGGTAATGCTTTTCTTTCTTGGATCTACTTGTTACTGAGTTATAGATTGAAAATGCTTTTTCTATGCATATATTATTTTACTCATGATATTTTCTTTGACTCCCAATTAACATTTATTCAACATTTCAGGGCTCGCTGATATGTCCTTTTAAAACAATTACAAGTTTAATAGGGCACAGAGCTGACATTTGTCTACAGATCAAACCAATTTCCCAGGCAGAATTTTGATTTGAATTTATATAGTCTGAATGCAATCATTGTGTCTATCTCTACACTTTAGCTTTAGGAATTCTATACCAGAGACAGGAAAGTTCTGATACGTGTCTGTGTGTGTATTTATAGTTGATGCAACTTTAGGAACTACACGTATGCTTGGTCATGTTTTCTTGAATAGAAAGACATCATGAATGATATCTCTAAAGAAATGGGTAACACATGTTAACATAGCTATGCTAAGGTTAGTAAAGATGTAGTCATTTAAGCCAGCTGCAATTCTGGCCAATAAGGATAACAAACAATCTTTTCTTTTGTGCTTTATTGCTTAGGGCACAGGGGAGCATCCAGCACTAGGATTTAATGTTGACTATAGCAGCAGTGGCCTCATGGCTGACAGATACATTTACTCCATCACCCACAAATGCTGTTTCATGCATAGACTTTCATCTGTTGGCATCTTCAAAATTGAAAACCTAGGTTTTAATTACACACATTTAATGTTAGAGGCCACAACCTCTACTTTATTCCAACATAATTATTGTAAAGACAATTTAGGTTTTTAATGTAGTGTGGAATGTTTATAAAAACATTGTTTGCTATTTTAAATAAGAATCATGTCTGAAATTATTACTATAAACATAATAATAATAAAAAAAAAAACTACATGAAGATTTCTGCAAGATATCTACAAGTGTGCCATATAATTTTATTATCTCCTTCAATTGTTGGTATGGTGTAATGTAAATTTCCATGAAATGATTGTAATATATAGATAATGACATACACAAAGTACAAATCTGACATGCATTTGAAGCAGAGATAACAATTAATTTTAGGAGCCCAGCCTCAGAGATCTCCAACTGGGGACCCGACTGCAACAGCTTTGCCCACTGAGTAGGCACTAGGATAATTCGTGCTCCAAAGAAAGTTGTTTCAGTGTATTGAGTCCTGTGATTTCTTTCATAGCAGGCAGGGTAACATTCAGCGTGGCTGTCTATGGGCATTTACTTACTCAAGTCTCATATAAAACTACATTCTATGAATACAAAAATAGATCTTAACTGAATGGTGTTATTGGATATTCCAGTGCTATTTACATCTAATCACATAGGCAAAACCAGAAATAAGAGGGCAGATCCATGAAGTAATAATGGCCTAATTATTTTATTATGCTGATATCACTAAATTTCCCTGGATATTCTCATCACAAGGTTGTACTATTGATAAACCACCCTTGAGATGAAAGCTGGTGTTCATCTCAAAGCACTTGGATTCATTAGTAATATATGATCACCATTAAATTACTCATGTTTTGAGTGGCATATTTGAAAACAGTGTCAAAATTTAGGAAGAGGCATGGCTGTATATCTATTCAAATTTTTCATGCACTTTCTGTCTACATTAGTAAGCAATTATTAGAAAATTAAGAGCAACTTAAAGGAAAAAAAGAAAAAACACAAAAAAAAAACCCAAAGAAACAACCCCTCTAAAAAAAAAAAAAAAAAAAAAACCCAAAAAAAAACCCCAAAAACAAAACCAAGCGACCCTACCAGTAAACAAAATCTCAGAGAAATGCAAATTAAACTTTTATCTGTCTGACTAAAAGAAGCTTTATGTGTAAATACAGTATATTCGGTGACACTGGTAGTATGAAGCTTTTGCCTCTTCTGAAAAAAGAATACCCAGCCTCTCTGTAGAGTTCAAGCTGAACAAAAAGTGTTTCAACAGGTATGTATTCTTTTGTATCTATCTGCCTTTATTTTTGTTTATCTACCTATTTTTGCACACACACATGAACACAAGTAAGCATGGGGCAGGACAAAGAGATAAATAAAGGGTTTGTTGTATTTTTTTTCCTTTGCCAGACAGAGCACATATATTCCACTTCTGCAACTCCTTTAAACTTCCAGTTTGAATTTTAGTTTTATTGTATCAACACAGTTCTCCATCTTGAGCTGTAAGCCCTCTGCTATTAAGTGGCAGCAGAGGACTTCCAGAGATAAGCTCTTTTATGGCAACTCTAATCCAGTGGACTTTCCAGCTCAGGTAATTTCTCCTGCGAGTCTATTTGCTGCTATTCCCATTTGCTGGTCCACCTTGTGGCAGGGCTGGCGTGCATTACAGAGGTGTTTGTGCAGGCACACGGAGGTGAACCTGTGCACACCCCCATACTCACGTAAGGCATGCCCAGGCACATGGACAACAAACCAAGTGACATCCTTGTGAGCACACACAGTGATCTCTCATTCAGCTGACGAGTCAAAGATCTGGCTGGTGCTCCTGTCCTACAGCCATACCCATACCTCTAAACCCATTACCTATGTAATCTTGGTCTTTTATGGCGTTCCTTGATATTGCTTTGTGAGGCTCTTCTCTCCACAAAAGGTCTCCAGTTCTGCCCTTCAAGTATACTTGCAGTTTGGTTGTTCTCATGGGACTCGTTTCATCACCACTACTCTGTCCTTTTTGTCACCTTCTCATGCTGTTCTTTACCAGCTCCAACAACTCCTTGCACTGTGTTCAGTAATTTCTTGTGGCTGACTGAGTCAGATATATCTCAGGCCAGGACATCTGTCTGTGTGTCACAACACCCTGTCTCTGCGTGGCAGTGTATAGATCATGTATGTGGTTTGTATGTTGTTTGATTTACTTGAATGCTGCCTTGGGGACTTCCCCTTTTTCTTCTATGCTGAAGCATTGCAGAGTGGTGTATTACAGATAGTCCACTGTTATTTCCATCATCAGTATTAGGATCCTACTTTTATACTGATACATGTTTGATGCCAGAGCACTCCTTTCTTTTCCTTTTCCCTTTTTAAGCAGTTTCTCTGCTTTGCTTACTCTCAACTCCAATCATCTTGTAGTTTGGTCCCAGCCAACTGACAACTGTCAGCAATTATGAAATCAGTGAGAATATGCTTGCTAAAGCTGAAATTTATTGAGGACGCTCTGCACTCTTCCTGCAATATATGCTAACCTACCACTATCCCAAATTCCTCCTACACAGAAAATATGAAAGGATTAGGACCACTTGTACAATTCTGACATGACTGCTTTCCTGTTCTCTGGTAAAGGGGCATAGTCAGGAAAAAGGAGACATTGCTGGTGGTGGTTTTATTCAGTCTGACACTTTGGCAAGGAGGCATAAATTTTAACACCATGAGTCCTTTCTAACCTATTTTGAAGTCCAACTCAGTAAACAAGTATTCTTAGAAAGGAGATGGAAATACAAAATGACATAAATTCACCTTTCTGTGAGCACACAGATTTCAACTCCTGGGCCCAGTGCATTAATTCCAGGCAGGTTTAGCTAAATTATGTCTCTTTGTGTCCATGAAAAGTTTTATAAAATTAAACATACATTTTAGCACTTACAGGTACACTGAGATAGTGCCACTTGAATTTGGAGCTAGAGGACATTTCAGACAAACCCTATGCTTTGGTTATTCTATCATTTAAAATACTTTGTAAAGCTTCTTGCTTCTCTTTACTTTCCAAGGACTGAAATAAGGTGGATTTAAGCAACTATTAAGTTTTTTTTAAATAACTTTAAAGTTATTTACATTGGTTAGCAACAGTATTACAGATGTATACAGAATTCAGAATAAATATTTGTTACATTATTGTCTACACAAAGACACAGAAAAGCTTTCATTCTTTCAAAGCTCACTTTGTAAGGTATGGCCTGAGGGAGAACTGTAGTGCCGTAAACAAATTCTTTGCAGTCAAATATATATGCATTTCTGACCTAATTTTTTGTGTTTTCAATTAATCCAAATCACAGATAAAATTGTTTTAAATAATTTCTTACAGAGAGTAAATCCAATATGAAATTTCAAGGATTTAGAGAAAAGTTTAGAATTCTTTTTTGATCTTTTGAGGTATTCCATGAAGAGGAGACAGAGCATGCATTATTGCAAAAATATTTTTATGGAAAATGAGAAACTCAAGGATAACCTGACACTGTCAAAACATGTTGCATTTATTTTTATATTCAATGGCTCTGAAAAGTTAAAATATTGCCTAAGATGGAGTTTGCCTGAAGATACTACTTCTAAGACCTATCATGTTAACCCTAACACTATGTCAAACCTTTTGTAAATCTTACTGTGAAGAAACAAATAACCATCCACCCTGAGGAAGCTGAAAGTCAGCAAGAGGAAGTTTGTATTTACCTCCAGAGTTACCTCCAAGTTTCCTGGCTGGAAAAGTAAAACATTATAATAATTTCTGCCATCCATTAGTTTAGATCATTTAAAAATTATGACAAGATTAAAATAGCTACTGAATGCTACATGAACGTCCAGCTTGCTATGGAAACTTGGCAAGGTAAAATAGAATGGCTGAAATAAAAATGATTTGTTAGAGTTTTTTAAATAAATATTCATATGCTCTCATAGTGGCCTTACTGATTCAGAATGGGTCATGGGAGATGGTCACAGTTTGAGATCCCACAAGTAGGATCATACACAGTTTATGTATTTATCTATGTATGGAAAATGACTGGAAAAGTAGATGGCAAGTGGGAAGGCAAGAGTCCAATGGAAATTATTTTAATCAGTTTTCTTTTCTGCCTATAATTCACATCTGTTTTCTCAAGCCACTATTGCATTCATAGTCAGATCTCCATCTTTATTATACCTTCATTAACCTTTTAAAGCTCCTGTCTGTGTACAGGAGCCTTTCTTTCATTTAATTATCTATTTAAAATTCACAAATGGTAGCTGCTGCCATTTTGACTTTTTGACATTTTTCACCTTCAGACTGTAAGAAACAGATTTAAGAGTCTTGTTCTGCTGGTTTATGTTGCATCCGGATTTTGGCTGAAATACTGGAGCTGGCGTTCAGTCATTCATTGTCATTCAGGAGCTGTTTGAGTTGGGCTTTTGTGCTTTGTGGGGTCAGCAGACCTCAGCTGAATTACAGTCTTGAATTTTGTTTTGCAACCATGTGTTATTTTCCTTGTCCTGTCCCTGTTTCTTCCTTTTCAGTACAATCATAAAATATCCCATTTTGGACATTTTATGCAGGGATTCCATTTCTTTTGCTTGCAGATAGGATCACTTGGTCTGCAAGTGAGTCAGTCCTCTTATCTTCAGTCGATTTATACTTTTTAAGGCACACTTGTCATTCTGCTTTCTAGCACACTGCTACCTCCCAGCAAATATGAGATAGAAGTATTTATTACACCAAGTGGTTTTTGCACTATCTGATGTACTTCATTCCTTTTTTCTTTGTAGTCATCAACAGTGTTTTCAGTTGCATTTCCTAGAACATCAGGTATAAAGATATGCATAGTCGGAATAAAATGCTTCTGTTGCTTTTCAGTCGTTCAAGCAGTTCTTTCTTTCCTCCTAATCATATTATTAACACTTAATAGCAGTTGCTATGGGAGCTGCAGAAGCAAACAGAGTCTGAGGCTCTGTGGCATTACATCTGTGTTAAATGTAACATCTGGTCCTTACCCCCTTGAAGGCAGCAGAAGTGTTGAAAGGAATTTCAAATACTCATTCTTGCGCTAGCTTGAACCTCAGTACACAGTATGATTCACTGCTGGGAGAGAAGTGGTGTTACCAAGCTTCTGCTATCACATAGAAGGATTAGAAAGATAGGAGGCAGACTGAGTTTCTGTCATGGCTCATGTTAAAGTAAGATGATAAAAAGAAGACATGGTACCTTTCCTGCCTGTCTGGTTTATTCATTAATGCTACCACTCTTTGGCTCAATCTGCCTTCTTCAAACACGCTTTCTGTTATAAGAAACTCAGCCTGTCTGAAAAAGTCCTTGTCAAAATCTGCCCTTCATCATCTTTGTCAACTTTCTGCGTATTCCCAGCATGCTGCTTTTGTCATAGTCAGTCCTTATTATAACACATAGGCACACTGCTTGCCAGAATTCCCATCAGATAAAACCTTAGCCTTCTTTTACAGGTATCAAATATCTCTTCACTATTCTTCTTTAATTCTGGTAGTGCATCTCTCTGGGTGCAGTTCCTTGAAACTCATGCTTTAATAGTTTTGAATGTCTGCTAAAGAACTCCAAAGTCTGACTCCTCTAATATCCATCAAAAACTCTAGCAGAGGAGCAGTATCTTTTTAAATGTCAGGCTAGCAGAAATTTCTCAGAGGTGCATTTGTTTCTTTGTCTCTTGTACTTTCTTTTTGTGTGTGTGTAAAAATAATACTGGAATAAGTAAAAATGTGAACTATGCTAGCTAAAATAATTCTTTATTGTCACACTCTGGTCTTTGAATCAATTTCTGGAGGATGTGGTGTCAGTTGACAACCTCATCATTATAAGCAAGCTTTTATGTTATACTTAAAAGCTTTCAGTCTTGTCATACCAATTATTTTTTACTTAGACAAAAGGGTCTCATTTTATAGGAAAATGTCTGACACATTAATAATATTTCACAGGTCCACAGTCCCATTCTAAGAATTGCTTGGTACTTTACACACATTAATGAATTAAACTTTCCAGTAACCTTATGAGGAGCTGTTAATATTATAGAGACATGGAAACAGTGGCACAGAGAAAACAAAAATAAGTTCAGAGGGGTTATCTGAAGCAAAACAGAAAACAAATTCCACAATCTTAGTCTTTCATTCTTACCACAAGGTCATAACTTTTGTTCAAAGAGAGAAAGTTTAACCCTTTTTTTTCATCTTGGCTTAAGTAAATATTGTTTTCTCATATTCTTCTCATCTCATTATTAAGGGAAGGCTAATCTTTCTCTAGTAATCTAGATTCCTGTTCTTACTCAAACGGCTAAGGAAGAAGTTGACAGAAAAAGAAGAGTGTGACGGGGAGACTTCAAATCTTGTAGACAGATGCATGTCTGTCTGTGCTGCTCAGTTCCTTTCTCTTTCTCTTTCTTCCCTCCTTCTTCAGTCTTCTAAATCCTGCTTAAATTAATAGGTTGAACAGGCAGCCCTTCAGAACTGGAAGACTTAAGGTACTTGTAGTACGAATTCTTTCAGATTGTTTGGACAATCTTGTATGAAGTTTCATGAGATGACCATTTGTGCCATTGCCTCATGCAGGCCCTTACATATGTGTCCTGGTTTAGGGCAAGTTTGGGAGATAACCTCCAAAGGGGTGCCAGCAGTGCTTGGGGCCAAGGTTGATCCCACCTATCTTCTGAATTTTTCAAAATCCCCAGTGTCAAGATTTAAGTCCCTTTAAACACCCTTTATCATCAGTGGAGGGACAAAAGAATCTCCAAAGAGATGTTCTCAGTTGTGCTGAGTTTCTTTCTAAGGAGAAAAGGGTCTCCTTCCACACGTGACAAAGGAAACTTGGTTGACCATGCTCCTCACTTAGTGTAATTAGTGAAATGTGTAAAAATAGAGAGGCTGCAGGAGGGATTTAGTGCCAAGAGCTAACTGAATGTGTATGAAATGGATTATAGTATGTACAATGAAGGCTAAGTCTGAGCTGATCTTTGACAATGGAAACAGATGTGCCAGTATGTCAGTGCAGGTGTGTAACACCTTCCTGCTCTGAACTTTTTCACTTTTTCATTTTTGCTTTTTTCACTACATATGCAGGTTAACTTTGTGGGGGGAAATGACAAGCTGAATTACATCAGACACTTAAGTTTTCTTTTTTAACTTTGAGGCATAGGATTAAGCAAAACCAGCATTGCAGATGAGCGGGAAGATGTGCAGAAATCAACAGATGAGAAAATCACGAAGCGTGAAAAATCATAGGGTAACACTTCTGTAAAACTGCTAAGACACTGTAAATTAGATTTCTAGGTTACATTAGTGACTCAAAGAAAATGCTGAAACACTGTTGTTTACCTGTGTTCTGAGAATTAACACTGCAATCTCACATTAGTATTTTTAGAATACTTTGAAGATATTTCCTCTGTAATATTTCACTCTAAACCTAAACAATCCTTCAAAGGCTGTGTAATCAGAAGTGCGGAATTTACCATTAGAACCATTTTTTTCTATCTTCCCTTGAAATTTAGTATGGAATCTCAGGAGACAAATTCTGTATTTTCCCCCTTATTAAAAAAATATAAGAAACGTTAAAAAATACAAAACATACCATCCCTTTGTTGCTGTACTCATGCTTTTATATTCATAACTTTTTCCTCTTCCTGCTGCCTGCAGTGGATATGCACGTATGTCATTGATTGGATTACCACAGGTATGTCAGAACAGGACAAGCTGCAATGGAATGTGCTTGTTCATTTAGTCAAAACTATTTGGTTCACTCTGCCATGGACAGCTGTCAACTGATGAAACTCACCTTAGTCAGCAGAAGAAATTAAAGACTAAACAGATATGGGGCAGGAAATCTGTACTAATTTTATTATTTTAAAACAGACAAAACAGGATTTCCTAGAGGTCCTGGTTTGAGGCAATTAGAAATTATTTTAAATGGAAGTTTCACTTTTTGAATACCATCAATTTTCAGTGATAAGAAATTTAATTTTTTTATTTGTGTTGAAACAGTTGCTTAGTGCATGTCATAACTGCAGTTCTTACTCTTGTCAATCTTATTATTCTCTAACATAATGTCAGTATTTGCACTTGGGCTGGTTTTTAATGATGTGATTTGTGATTCTGAGAGGCAAGTGATATTTGAAGAATACTTGAAACCTTCTTGTACTTTATATAAAAAAATGTTCTTTCTGAAATTTAGCATTAATGTAAATTACATTATATACCATCATCAAAGTCAGAAAACACTAATATATTGGAAATGTTGCTGAAAACTGTCCAAGAATGCATTTAAAAAAAAAAACACTTTATGCAAATCAAGAAAAATTTTCTTGACTAAAATCCAAGTAAATCTCGATGATCTAGTAATTTTATGTATGTATTAACCCCAAAAATTTAGGCAGTGTGTTGCAAAACATGATATTGATTTTCATGTGTCCTAACAAGAATTTCAGAAAATTAGTTCATTAAGTTTCACATAGAGAAGAAACTGCAGATAGAAACTGTATAAGAATATAAGCTGTTATTTGTGGGAGCTGGAATGGATTCTGTACTGTAGTTTCAGTAAGTGAGCACATGGGGTTTAAACAAGTTTTCAGAATTGTTTTTATCTTACTTTTTTTTTTCCTTCTTTTGACATTTTGAGGTTTGGTAAGCCCTCCTACAATACTGGTAAGCATTTATTTTTTATTTTTATGAAACAGTAATTTGCACAAACTGTATCTGTATTCAGAAGACAAATCAGTCTCTTTCTGTTGAATGTATAGGTTCTTTTAGTCTTACAGAAAAGGAGGAGTATTTATTTACCCTTTGATTGTAACAGAATACAGCAAAAATTTGTTTTTTTTTTTCATTTATGGAAAATAAAAATTAGATTAACAATTGATTCATGTAATCAATTAAAAGGAATTCAAACTGCAGTGCTTAATACTCTTAATACTCTTACAGGCTTCTGTGTATAAGATACACTTGCAGGAGAGGAACAGCATCAGTCACTTTTCCTGATGTCCAGTAAGCTGCAGGAATGGTGCAGAGATCATTCCTATGCATCCTTCTATTTTCTATTCTGCCTAGTTTCAGTCTTTTAGCTGATCTTTTCTTTTTCTTTTTTTTTTTTTTTTCCCAATAGAGTGAAATTGAAGTAGGCAGTATGAATGAGCCTTGTCTTCCATATCAGTCATAAATTTGCCAATACTTCACTCTACAAAAGAACCAGTCATGAACATGTAGTGTGCTTACTCTCTCATGACAAGAGTTCCATGTTTGTGGAAATTTAACTAAGACATGTTGATAGATAGTTACAATTCTATTCTAAAAACATCCAGGTAATTTAGCTTCTAGTTTTACTGCTTTGAAAGGGGTTTTTACTCCATCCTGGACTCTACTTACCATTACATGATTCAGACTGGGCTCAAAGCCTTCTCATAGTCAATTCTTTGTTTTCGTTATGCAACCACTGATTCCATCACCAGTCTCTGACAATGTGGGCCATTGGCCAGTCAAAGATGACAGAAACTTATTTATACTTATAGCCAAAAGGTTGGAGCAGCAGTTTCTGAAAGTTTTCCTGTGGTCACACCACCTTCAGGCTGATAATTTACCCTGGCTGTAGAAACTAAATAGCATATGACATTAACTTGGTTTGCAACTCTTTTGTACCTTTACAAAATCACACAGATCTGAACAGAGGATATTCTTTGAAGGACCAGGTAGGAAGGAGATGATAAATAGGTAGTAGGTAGGAGAGTCTTGAAGAGATTGTGTTTTGATTAAAGGTTGTCAGAAGATGAAGTCCAGGGAACAGTATAAAGTGTTGGAATAGGAAAGAGATCTTCAACAGAGATTTTGAGGTTAATGAGGAAAGGAGAGGGGATGAGGACAAAGAAGGAAAAAAATAAAGATAAATGGCCTCAATTAGCTCTTTTAAAAAATTCTCTGAGATACTTGACAGAGATGGAAAGAAAAGCTAAAAGTGCAGAACGGCTCTTACAGGTCTGTGTCTCTGAGAGAAAAGCTTTAATAGCTGTAAGTAACATTTATTATCTCAATTTTAGTGGAGTGCTTGACATACAAGCAGTGAAACCACAGTTATATCAGGTTGGCCTAACAGTCAATAGTGTACATAAAAGGTGAGTGCTCATTACTTTGCTTTTTAAAAAATCTTTCCAAGTGAGCTGCTTTTGATCAAAGACATATAATTAAAGAATTAAACAAGTTTACATCTAATAGACTGCCTGCAGTTCTCCATTACATATTTACCAAGTGATAGTCTACTTTACATGATTGTCTATTATACTCATTAGGAAACTAAGCAAGCTGATTGTGTTTCTCTGAGAGGAAAGTAAATGTAAGCTAGAAAAGGTGTGTGATGCTTTAATGAGATGAGTATGGTGCATACTCACAGCCAGCTTTTCTTCATTTAGCACATGCACCAACCTCTAAATTATCTTCAGCTTTCACATGGCATAATGTTTGCTTGCCATTTTGATTGTGCTGCACTCAGTGTTGGCCAGTCATGGAGATGGCTGGTGTTCTGGAAGAGGCTTCTTTCTCCCTGACAACAAAAGTAACAGTGATTAGTTCAGCTTCTTATTTGGGGCTCTGTGCTATAACCCAGCTTTACATCATAAAGGCAACATTTTTTAACGGCTTTTTATTTTCCTTCTTCTTCATTCGCTCTCCCTTCTGTCTCTTCTGGAATGTTTTCTGAGCAAATTCTTTGCTTGAGGAGGAATGTGACATTCTCTTGCACTGGTTGATAAATATTTATGCCTGAGAACAGCATAAACTCTCTTTTGGATGCTTTCCCATTTTACACTGTGCTGGCTTTTGGCCTGATCTCTGTATTTAGAAAACACTGTGTATTACCTGCATGCTTTCTTGACTCGATTTCCTATTTCTAATGGGTCTGCAGCCAGTACTGCATGAGAACTGTATTGCAATATTTCCAATGAATTGTCAGGATACTTGAATAAACCCAAATGAAAAATAGGTGCCTTCTTTTCTAGGTGTATAAGCACATTTTAAGGAGAACTATATAGATATGCCTGGAAAGGATATAGTACACAAAGCATGAAAAACATTTTTAAGCACTTTAATACTCTAGTAAAACTGAACAACTATGAATGGAATTAGAAATGGCAAAACATTAGAACTCCTGTGGCAGTATTAATACAATCCCATTTCACAATTGTGGGGGATTTTCCTGCCCTTTTACTACAGTGTATTTCTGAGTTTTGCTTGTTGGTAAACAAGCTCTGTGCACATGCAGTGAAAAATATTTTCATTGCTAAAGAAATTGTTCTGCCAATTTGCAAATCATTTGAGATCTACAAATGTAGAGTATTTGTAGATCTCCAGAGCTCAGGCCATTGCTGTGGGTCAGCATGTATCAACAGAGCTGACAAGGGATCTCCCTGAGCTTCAGGCCAATGTTTGATGTCAACCAGCTTGGCTGCAGGGTGGATTAGGCTGGCTAGCCTTTGTGGCTGCATGAGCCACATTTCCAACCTCTCCATGTGGGCAAGATTCAGAGTGCTGTGTGTTTAGTGAGGCTTCTTTGAAGGCTTACTCTGAAATCAGCCTTCAAATGGACTATTAAAATGCTCCTTATTTGTGCTGTGCTGTGGCACAGGACTGGGTTAGGTGTCCAGCTCAGTACTGGAGTGGACTGCAGTGTAGTTCCCACAACCTGGCTGCTTCACTTTCTCTTGCAGAGAATTTGGGTTATTCCAAAATCTTCATGTTAACAGACTGACCTCATACTGCAGTCCCAGCATGGGAACCAGATGTGAATTGCTCGTTAACCCTATGTGGCTACCAGTTTGTCTTCTTGCACTACTGCTGATCACTGACAGTGCTGTGAAAACTTTGTGATTATTAATATAATGGACAGTGTGATCTGTGTGTGCATACACAGAAACATATGTATATACTCCTAAAAAATAGCTTACAGGATTCAGACTTTAATTACAGATCAAAAACATTCACTTTAATGTTGGATGTACAGTGTGACTGTGGGGGCAGGAATCTTCATGTCAGCATTTAGATCTAAAGAAAATGTTAGCTGAACATTTATTTTAATGTAATTGTTTTTATATTTTTATTTTCTTTGTGGTTTTTTATTTTCCAGATAGGAGAAAACAGAAATGGTTTTGCTCATACAATTCAATCATCACAGAATCACAAAATGACAGAATGGTTGGGGTTAGAAGGGATTCCTGGAGATCATCTAGTCCAATCTCCCTGGTAAAGCAGGTTCACCTAGAGCTGGTAGCACAGGATTGTGTCCAAGCATGTTATTCTCCAGAGAAAGAGACTCAGAAACCTCTCTAAGCAGCCTGTTCCAGTGCTTTGTCCCCCTCAAAGAAAAGGAGTTTTTCCTCATATTCAGATGGAACTTCATGTATTTTAATTTGTGCTCTCTGCCATTTGTCCTTTCACTGGGCACCAATGAATAGAGCTTGCCTTTATTCTCTTGACACCTGCACTTAACATGTTTGTGTGCACTGATAGGATTTCCTCCATCATCTCTTCCCCAGGATAAACAAGCCCAACTACCCCAGCCTTTTCTCATAAGAGAGGTACTCCGGTTCCTTAATCATTTTTATTGCCCTCCACTAGACTGTTTCCAATAGTTTTTTGTCCTTCTTGAAATGAGCAGCCCAGAACTGGACACAATGTTCCAGGTGTGGTCACACCAGGGCTGAATAGGGGGGCAGGATCACCTCCCATGACCCTCTGACAATGCTCTTCCTAAAGCACCCCGGGACACCACTGGCCTTGCTTTGTGGACAGCTTGTTGCTCACCAGGACTCCCAGACCTTTCTCCACAGAACTGCCTTCCAGCAGGTGAACACTGTTCTGGTACATGGGGTTGTTCTTCCCTGCATTCAGGATCCTACACTTGCCTTTGTTGAGCTTTCATAAACATGTTCTACTGGTCTGGAACTACCCTCTGGATGAAAAACTTTCTCCTGTTATCTAACCTAAACCACCCCCAAGGTTCAGTTTCATGCTGTTTCTTTGGGTCCTTCACTGGTCACAAGAGTGAAAAGATTGGTACTTGCCCTTCCCCTTCCCTTCATGAGGATGTTGAAGACTGCAGTGAGGTCCCACTTCAGAGCAGGTTAATAGGGCAAGATGCATATCTATGTATGCTGTAATGAAAATATTATTCCAGGTAGAAAAAAATAAAAAAAAAATAATTTAGAAATAGAAAGAGAATAAGTATGTAAAACAACAAAGCATGGAAATACTTTAACATTGCTAGACCAATTATTATTACTTTCTGAGTTGCATTTTTCCCTGTGTCTGATGCAAAAGAAGTGCTGGTCTGTTTCACTTTTGCAGGTCATGGCTCTGTTTTTCAGTGACTCAATTAAAATTTGCCTCATGCAAATTGTTTCGGGAGCAAATGTGCCTGCCAAACTGGGCAGAGAAAGTGTTCAGTGAGGTCACAAAGAAGATGGTTCTTCATTACGCTCTGCCAAAATCTTAGCAGATCATCACTGAGCATGTCCAGATATGAAATTTCAGTCACTGTCTATTTTTTGCATTGTATTTTTTTATTTCCTGCATTCTAGCCTCCACCGATGGGTGAAATAAGTTTTTCACCTGTCAGCCAAGCAGAGTATCAACCTGATGACTTTTGCATATAGCAGATTGTGGGGTTTTTGGTTTGTTTGTTTTTTGTTGTTGTTTTGTTTTGTTTTGTTTTTTCTGGAATGAAAATAGAGTAGACATACTGTATATGCATTTTTAAATCAGGACAGAGTCTCCTGTTAGCCAGGCTGATACTGAGGGGTTGAGGGAGATTCTGTATAGTATAGAGTGATTTGCACATAATGTGATGTGGTTCATTCATTATAAAGTTTTGCTAATTATGTATTTGCACCTCTCCCAATCACTGTGTCTTGTCATGGCAAATTAGTGAAGAAGACATTCCTGGGGGTTTTTTTAAATTACTTTTGGGCTGAGGATGAGCTCTGACAGTTTAATCTGAAGATGATTTTTTAAAAACCATTAAAATCTGGGAACAAGGGGAAATATTTTAGTAATTTTGAAGGGTCAACTATAGCTTAAAAAAAACCCCCTACTTCTGCCTGAAAAATAAGTACCTAAAGATCAACTATGATTATAGAGATATATATTTTTCTGAAGAAAAAAAGTCCTTCTCAGTTTCTTGTCTTTCAGCAACCTCATGGTATATCATATATTAGGTTTTCCCTGGTTTCTTAAGGGTACAATCTTTAGGAAAACAAAAGAAAAAAAATAGCCAACCAACCAACCAACCAAACAAACAAAACCAAACTGACCAACTAAACAAAACCAAACCAAGCAACCAACCAAAATCAAACCAACCACAAAAACACATTAAAAATGCCAGACATCATGTGTTGGCGGAGTTGGTAGAAGCAGTGAATATCTACTTTTTTTAGCCATTTTTTAGTTGTCACTTGCAGTAAGAAATCTTGTTGGTAAATAATTGCAAAACAGAGATTTTATTATTACTTTATGACTTTAAATCTTACTTGTAGAAACACTTGGTTTTAGTATACATAGTCTTTCAGGCAGCCCTCAGATTTTTTATGTGCTGTAACATATCTGAGAGAAAAATAAATGGTATCTGAGACATTGAAAACCATGCCTGCTTGTATTAGAAAATACTTTTTTCATCTTCAAATTTTATGCATATATGAGTTAATTAAGAGTGTAATATGGAATAAATCCATGGCAGTGCAGATATTTTAGTTGCAAGAGGAATAACTTGTGGTTTGTTGTAGGTTTTTAGAAGAATAAATTTAAATCTCAGACATTGGTCATGAACTCATTTATACTGGAGAATATATCACGAGAGGAAAAACATGCAAACAAGCAGGGAAACAAACCTATATACTTCCTGGCTTTTTTTCTATTTCTTGCTCCATTTTTTTCAACTCACTTTAAATTGATAAATAATTTTTGTTCCCTTCTCATCTGAGATGCATTTCATATTGATTGAATGACTATCCATTGAATAAAAGAAATATTGTTGGCAGAATTTCTAGGTAGATATCTTGCTGTTGATTAGAAGACAGACTGATTCTATCTGTCACATTAAGAAATAGACTCTGTGTTTCCAATATAGTTCCATCCTGGACTATTATTTCTTCATTAACTTGGTAAAAGAGAAAAAGCATCTATGAGTTGGGATTTTTTCACCTAAGGCATTCATGCACAAAATGAGTATGGGCCAAAAGGGAAAAAAGGGAGAGTGAGGGGAAGAAAAAGAACTAGTGAACAGGGAAATGAATAAATTAGAGACAAAGAATATCAGTATTTTTTGCATTTTGTCCATGTTTTCAAAAACCAGAAATGACCTTCTGAAAGCTGAAATGAGTAGGCATCTTCAACAAGGTTCATTTGAGTTAAAAATGGGCAGTTAACAAAACAGAGTAGCAGTGACTATGCAATAGTACCTCAGGGGCTTCTGATGAAGTCATGCAAGATAATTTTATATTATATAAAGAATATTAGATCAATTTTTTTGGTCAAATATCTTACGACTCTTATTAAGTATTTTTTCCCCTGTATGAGTGTGGGATGCATGACTGATCACCTTTCTTGTAGCAGACTAGAACTCAGATGGTTTTTAGAAAGCCCCTTAGGGTTATGAAGCTGTTTCTGTTTGACAGTCATGGGCTGGATTCCCTCATTTATATTTAACTGTAATCATCAGCTTTGAGAAGAGTTTCTAATTTTAAACACATGGTAGTCCCTCCACCCCCTCCTTTTGTCCTCAGGAAAGCTGTAATTTGCTTTGGTGCATCTCTATTTTAACTATGAGTATATTTGAGCCCCTGAGTAGTCTTCACACGTGAAAACTGTGCTTAAAAACTGTTATTTCTTGCATTTTTGTTTGTTTATGATTGCTCATTTTTTTTCTTTTTCATTTCAAAAATTACTTCCTCCTGAATCCTGAGTATCATCCAAGCCAATTTATACTCTTGACTTAAATTGCCTTGATAAAATATCATCACTTTAGTATGAATATTATGATACCTACTGTCTTTCTAACTAAAATTATCTCAAAGTTGAACTAATAATTGCTTGAATAACAAATTAGAAATGCAATGAATTGCCATTTCTTGAACTGATATAAACTCAGGGAGATGTCTCTTCTTGAACTATATAAGAAATAGAGGGATTTAAAAAAACCAAAAAACCCCAAAAGTAATCCATATTAAAAAAAATACATCCACATCAAAATCCATGTTTGTGCTAGCAATGTTTTATCCAAACTTAGATCAGATATCCACTGCTTTATTAATTGACTACAAATCAATAAAAGGTTATGTATAAATAAAACTTTACTGCAAAATTGTAGCATTTACTTAGACATCTATGTATTTAAACAGCAAAAGGCTTTGTAAACTGTCTGCCTTTACTCTTGCTAATCCCAGAGGGAGGGAGGAATGAAGGGCGACAGGGTTTGTTTGTGTTTGTACAGAATGTTATCCTTTTAACAAAGACCAAAACAAAACATACAAATCCATATGTTTGGATTTGTTGCTGCCACATTAATTATTTATGTGTTCACAGTGTGACACAGTGGGAAATAATATAAAATGACATAAAAAATAATTTTAGGACTGGCATCTCTTTCTTTGGTGCGAAATCCTAAATTCTAAGCTGCCTTAAGTATCTTTTGCTTAACTGTTTTTGAGAAAGACCATTCAGAAAACCGTTCCCTACTATTACTTTCACTAATGTCTCTAAAATTTTATGTCAACCACAGAATTGCAAACCAGAGGTGAGAGTTTCCAGCTTTGTGAAACAATTTAATTTGTTTGATTTTTTTTTGGCAACCATTTTGTGGTGAGTCAGATAATATCATGGATAAATCTGCCTCAGAACATAGACTGGCATCTTAATACCTATTCTGTAGTCAAGAAAATCTAGAGAGCCATTCAGCATAAAATAAATGCCTTTATTTGGTCAGGTGAATAACTCCCTAAACTCTTTGTATTGCATGAGCAAAAGGTTCTACTTGGTTATCTCCCAGTAGCCACCTAACACACCTGAATTGCTCTGTAATGTCAAAAGCATCAACCTGAGGCCTGCAGTTTTGACAGAAAACCTGCCTTTTTGAATCGCCAGTTGGAGGTTAGGGAACCTAATGGCACCTCAGAAAGCATTAGATACCTGTGAGTGACCTGCTGAACAGGAGTCTGGACTCAGATGTCAAAATTTAGTCTGGAGTTAAGGTCAAATCTAACTCTGCCTAAACATAGGTTGTTGTTAGGTGTCTAGTTCTGCTCATACTTGTTGGGTTCCTTGATGTCTGTTGTTTTTTAAGACAGCCCAGTCATTAGTCCTGATAATTTGAAAATAAGCAAGCATTCTGTCACCTGCACAATATTCTGAAGCCCCGTTGTTACTTTAGTATCCCACTGATGGCTGAACATATGTTTTGTAATACTCTTCTGCCAGAGGTGAAGCAGCATTTCAAACCTGAAACTCTGAGGCTCAGTTTCCTCAGTTTTCAGAAAACATTTGTTTTGGTGAAAGGCTGTCCCGGTCCTTTCTGCTGCAGATATTCCACTTGGTAATCAGTTTTTTAATAGTAATTTGAATAAAGAAGACTACAGAGATGATGCATGTCTTACAGCTTGAATGCTAAGGCATTCACAGTCTAGATTCAAGCTCTGCTTCATGTTAGAACCTGAAAACAGGCATCCTACTTCTTTTTTTGACTCTTCCTTTCGTGGAGTCATTGGCTGTTGTGTATGTGCTAACAAACAAGTTCACAGGTAGTCTGCTCCTGCTGCCAAAACTATTCCAGCATCTATTTTTACATATACTTCCTTGAGTGTGATAACTTTTGAGATGCAAAAGAAATGAACTGGCTGATCTTCTGACATCTGAGAATCAGACATTTTTGGAATATCAAGAATTTGTTGCATGCTTGTTATTCAGCAAAAATGTGACTTCTCTCTGGCTTGAGATCATTAAGGGATTAGGGAATAATTTAACAGGACTTCTGAGATCCCATTGGCATCTTGTTGTTATGGATTTAGACTTAACTCTGCAAAAGTAAGTGTACACACAAATGATACCTTCTATTTCTGCTTCAGCTTCTAAATCCCACTATAACTAAGGAAATGAATAAGAGATACATATTTGACTGTCTTTGCAGATCTGGTCTTTGAAGACCCTGAGAAATTGCACTCATATAGCTACAAGACTTCTGAAAAATAATCAATTAGCTTGAAAAGTGGGTGTTGTCAAAAAAATGGAGCACCTAAAATAAGTATAATGCCTAATTCTGCAATTAAGGGATTACCTTTAGTTTGTTTCACTTGGAAAACATTATCCTGAAAGATTCCTTTTCTTTATTTCCCCATTGGTAGAAATAACATGTTGTTTTGATGATCCTTATAAATATTTAACTTATTTTACAGAGACAAGTAATAGTATAACTGAATACAGTAACAAAATGCCTTTCTACAGAGATGTAGAGGAAACTTTAAATGACTATACCAAATGTCCTTGAGGCCTTTCTGCTGATCAAAGTGCTACTTGTATTTGTTAGTGGAGAGAATTCACAACATACATCATTAAACCTCATCATCTGTCTAACCAAAGAAATCATTTAAGCAGACAGAAAGTGTTCAGCTTTTTCATTGTTACTGGGGCAATTTTTATTGGAGCCGTCATAGGGTATCCACAGGCCTGAGAAATTCATTTTTCTGTCAAACAGCATGTGTAAGTGAAGTAGAATTTTCTTGTAAAGATTACTGCAAATTGATATAAATTAAGGTCTGCCTTCTGAGAAGAACAAAGTTAATCGAAGTGGGATTAAAGCTATAGGTCCCTTTCATTTAGTAGAGGTGCTTCACTGATTTGTTAAGTAATGGGTTATTTGAGTACTGTATGGAGAGTGATGTAGGTCACTTTCAGCATGCAGTGCTGAAGATTTAAAGAAAAAAAAAGAAAAAAAGGAAAATACCAAAATACCATTGCTGTCTAGTTTTCAAATATCATGTAGAAATACTTGTAATGAACACTTTATTGCATTATTTCAAGGTATGAGTTTCTTTTTATACTTTCCTTATGTAACAGCCCTAGCATTCAGTTAGAAAAACCTCTCAGGAAGACAGCTTTCACTTTGTTTCTTATCCGAAATTATGTGATCACCATCCCATTTGACTAGGAAATTTGGGTTTGGTAAGTATGAACTTTGATTTTATTTTGTATGACAGTGAAATGTATTTCTGTTGATGTTTCTGGGTTTAGAATATTTGAAGTGATATTGTCCTTCCATGTGTTTTGTCTGCCTGGTTTTGGTTTGTGTTTTTATACTTGCTGATTCCATGCATTTCTATATTATTTTATTACTCTTGAAAAAGGTTTTAAGAAGCAACATAGTGCCTAAAGTTTCTGACTTGGAAAGATCATTACCGCTCCTGGAGCTTTTTGTAAGCTGTTTGTATCAGCTTCTGTTCAAATCCAATTTATCATGTATAAGTCTCAAAATGCATCCACATGATATTAAAGAATGAAAGGTCAGTTCAATGGCTACAGAAAACAAGAGTGGATCCCAGCTCTCACTCAAAAAATATCTCTACTAAAGTATTTAAATTCAAGTATCTACATGTCATCAGGTGTCTAAATTCCAATGATCATTGATGGAGATCTAGCATTTGACTTAGTTATCCACACATGGGCATTTATTGCCATGATACCCAGATATTCAAATATTCCTGTGGCTGTTATGAAAGTGCAAGACTTTTGCCCTTTGAGAGGGTCAGAGGGAGGGTAAGCAGAACTCCCTGTGCTATTTCAGAATTCACAGGATGTTTCTGTGAGAAAAGTGAAGCAAACCCTACTTTAGTCAATGGAGTACAAGGAGAAACTTTTACCTAGTTCTGTCTGCTTTAGGGTGAGCTGAACTGCCTTGAACTGTCTGGCTGTATTGATTGCATTTCCACTGATTATACTGGGGACACTGGATCTTACACTAGAACACACTGTAAGACACCATTTATGATAATGCAAATTTGAATTTCTTTAGGCTGTTTCAGCAGAGAGGTAAAGGTTATAGCTTATACTTTGAGTGAAAGCCACAGGTAGATCAGTTTAATTAAGATGACAGTGTACATTTAGGATTTCTTGCAAAAGCCGGAGAAAAACAATAGGTGATTTATTATTTCTAGTTACTAATATGTGTAATAGCATTTTTTTAAAAGTCAGTATTTTTTAGTAGTTAGTAATTATATTTACTTGGTTAAGATTCTTTCAAAGACCAAAAGCAAAACTTTAAAATAATTTTCATAATTGTTATGCTTTGACACTAACTATGTGGAATTCCCAAACCCATCATGCATTTCAGAATGCATGAGTACAGAAGTCATCTGAGGCCCTTCCATTTTGAATGAAGGTAAGCTACTAAAAATGACCACATCTTGTTTTCATTAATGATTTTCAGAGACCCTAAAACAATATGAAATTCCAGGGTTATCAATAAAATATTCTGATGTCAAGAAAGGTAATGAGCATATCCTTTAAGTGATGACAGCTGCAACTACACATTACCTTTCCCACAAACCTCTTTCCTCCTCTTTATAAAAGGCATGGTCCATGAAAAGAATGTGGTCTTCACATGAGTTAAAAATTATGGAAGAATCCATGGGGTCTATGCCACACTTCACACTTCTTCTGTGTTAAAGATTTGATAAAAGCAAGGGATTTCAGGTGGGTTGGGTGGGGGAAGAGTATCCTCAAGACAAAGACAGTAAAAAATGATACTGGATGATTTTCCTGCTAGTGCTACAAGTTTCCTAGATATTGCAAAGCAGTCTTTGATACAAAGCGACTGGTGACAATCTTAGATTATTTGTATCAGCCCCTAGAAATACATGACACATTTTTCATTTGTTTCAGAATATCTGCAGTGAGGCAATACCCTGCTTTGGTTACATATCCACCTGGTCTCTCTTGCCCATCTCCTTCCTGTGCTGACTTATTCCACTACCTTGTGCCAGTTTTCTCTCTTTTAGATTTCAATAATAACAGCAAACTGTGAGGGAAAGTCTCCTTTGTAATGAAGCTGCTATTCTGTGTCATAAAAGAGCTCTACTGAGAGATCATTAATAGCTAGGGAGATCATGAAGGAAAGGAAGCATGTTTGGTAACTTTAGAGAATTTAGCTGCCAAACACTTTAATTGGCTAAATGTTTTTTGTAGGTTATTTTTTGCTTCTTTGTTTGCTTCTTTGTTTTTTCCCCCCATAGACCATCTCAGAGAGTTATAACATCTGAACCCATTATCACCTGCCTGTTGAGGAGTATTAGAAATTGCCCAGAAACAAGCCGAGGACATTTTTCTTTCTTAATACAGACGAAACTGTTTTGTTTTGTTTTGTTTTAATTTTCCTAATTTCACTCTTAGATACAATTGAAATAATCTTTTAAAACTTTCCTGACTACATCAGCCCTAGGCACTTAAGCAATAATATTGAATATTCTATAATAAAATATTTGGTATAATAAAATATTTTATCAACATAGTAAATTATTGAATACTTCATAAAGATCCATAGCTCTTACATTGGGTCATTGTAATTTGAGATATTTAAATTTGCTTTGAATTGTAGGATATTTTTTTCTGAACCAATTCCACTATCCATTTATTAGTACCACCAGAATAAAATTAAGTCTTTTTTGAAGGGAGAGGAAATTAGTAATTCAGACATAATTATTTCTCATTCTCAGATAGCTCAGTTATTCTCAGATAGCATCTCAGACAGAATTCTACACTGAGGGAGGAAAACTTGGGGAGGAGAACAGGCCGAGATTTGTTTACCTTCTAAAGGTCATGATACAGAGGAAAATTTGAAATATATCCTATGTCTGTTCAGTGCTGGTTGGAATTACTTACACAGGAATTGTACTTTGTTGTTTGAAGAACTAATTTTTTCTTATCTTTCTGAATTCCATAATCAGATAAATATCTTAGAATATATTGTGAAGCTAGAAAGTCTAGATTATCACTGAAACTAAGGCTGTCTCTACTACAGACACCTCCTGCTGCTAGCTCTTTACCTCCTCAGTTGTCTGTTTTTGAACTATTAGCAGTTTCTTCACTGTTATATTTAGACACAGTGACATGCCAGAATTATTCAGCTGATTGTCTAATTTTCAATTTGCATTCAAAATATTTTATTTTCTCTCTCTCTCTTTTCAGTTTTTATTTTGGTTTTTTTTTTGTGGTTTTTTTTTTTTTTTTTTTTTTCCTTCTCTGGGGATATATATTGTCATTTGTAAATATTTGTATAATGTTAAACAAGCAGAAGTAAGTCCAAGTATAGTTGTGATTTTCTGGCATAATTGAGTTAGTTAGGGATATGCTTTCTATTTTTCAGCTGACGCTGCAGACAAAGTTGTATGCACATATCTGGTTTTCACTGATAGAATTTATGCTAGTCAAAGCAGCCTCCTGTTTTACTGGGCACTAGATTGGTAAAAGCATGCTGTAAAAGGAACACTGATTAAAATTTTGATTGTTTTCAATACTCAAGTGGATTTACAAGCAAAAATGTCTTTGGTGTAAACAAGGTTCCAGTCTCTAGTTTTGAAAGCGTTTGTGATCTCACTGATGTTAGTGAAACTACCAGGGTGGACAAATACAAGTTTTGCAGGATGGAGGCTCAAGGTAAAGCATTTGTTACTTGTGCATAAATACAGTTTAAAATCTCCTTGTACTGCTGTCTGTCTGAAATTAGAGATATTAGTTTTTTTACTTCTTTGTCATTCTTATCATGTTTTGATAGAAGTCATGAAATGCAAAGAAATGGACTGAATTCATTTTTGTTGAAAACTGCCCTAAAAGTGGTGTTTCCAGGGAATGTGGCCCATTAAGTTTTCACATTATTGCTGTCTTTGAACTTCTTTCCTTTAGTGTTTGTGATTTCAAAAGACAAATTACTTTTTGTCTTTATTTTTTAAGCATACATTGTCCAAATGATGTAACAGACAATAGCTTGAAATAGGAGTTTTTTGTATCTAATAACAATAGCATACTGTCATACTGAAGACTGTAATGACACAGCAGTTGACCTCATTTTAAGTGTGAAATTTTAAGATACTATGGATTTGGTTTTTTTTTACTTTCCGGGTAAAATCCTTTACTCACTTAAATAATCAGACATTTTGGTGTTGTCTTAAAAAAGATTAGGCTCTTTATCAAAAATAGACCAAAAAAGGAGGAATACTTCTGTTTGCTGCTTTGGAAAATGTTTATAAATTCCAGGAAAAAGTAGTTAAAATATGTTTGTGATGGATCCTTATAGCATTAATAGTAAGCTTGACATCTCATTATGCTTTTACTATTATTTAATTAAAAATTTGTTAATAATTAACTTTTATTATTAATAGCTATCACAAAAAACCTAAAGGTGATTAGTAAATGTCTTTGTAGATTTGTATATTATCCACACTAGAATACCTTAATTTTCAGATGATAGGGTGCCTCGTTTCACAAAAAACCGTAAATTATCCAGCAACCTCAGCTCTGTGAAGAAGCATTCTGCCAAATGGCAAATGAATTACCTTTGAAAACTATTGAGGCTGTATCATCTATTTACTTTTGATATGATATAATCTTAGTTATTCTTTAAGCTATTATAAATACAATTAAGATGCAAACAAACACATTTAAAAATTGCAAAAAATAAATTTTTGGTAAGAACATTCTAAGTAGTGTAATCAAGCATAATCTAATTCTAATCAAATAATTACAATCCATACAATAGCCAGTATATACATAAACTCATTTCCAATAGGAAAGCATAATCTCCTTCACCATGACCTTCCTGTCATATAAATTTGTACTGGAATCTCAATGCTTTAATTTAACTCAAATGATGACATAAACATTGCAAAGTTGTGACTTTCATGAATGAAAATGGTTCAGAGTATTTTGTTTATCAAAAAATATCTCCAACCTATTTATTTTATTTCAGTGTTGATAGAGAAACAAATGCATGTGTTTGGGGGATTTCTTAGATCTACTGTGGAACATCACTAAATGTCAGTTCTTTAAAGTGGTCCTGTCTATTCTATCTTTACTTCAAAAGAAAAGAGCATGATAGGTTTGGTTTGTTTTTTTTTTTTTTACATTAAGTTGTTGCATAGATTAGAAGGCTTGTAAGACAAATGGAGAGTATTCTAGTTTTTGTTAAACAAGAACTTATTAAACAAGTAAGGAGTAAGTTGGTATTTAGTCTAGTGCCACATAGGATTCTGTCACATAATGAATAAAGATTAAAGGAACAAAATCTTTAGTTGGTCTAATGAAAGAAAAAACAAACCAAGCAACTCACTAGCTTGTAGTCTGTTAAATCACCACTTTGATTAGAATGATTTGTCTCTTTAGGTAGAGCAAACTACAATTGATTTATTTTTGGCCATTTGCTAAGACAAGCTGATGTAGCACTCAATTGGAGGTGTGAAAATCTTTCCTCTTTCCCTCACAGTTAGTGGTGAAACTGTACTAGCAAATTAGAAGCCATTTAAAGGGACTTTTATTGGGAAAAGATATGGCTGCAACTAATGAACCAAGAGTAGAAAAGAAATTAATCATGATGGGTTATTTAGAGCTATAACATTTCCTAGCTACACAATAATCTCATCTCAATACTGAATGAGCCCAAAATATCAGGACAAGATAAAGCAGTGGCAGTCCTCACCCACCTTTCACCTAATAACAATTGCAGCACTGACCTAAGTAACACAGATTCAGTCTTCTTCACAGAGCCTGTGAAGTTTTGAATTGATATCAAAAGAGAAAGCACTATTCCCTAGTTTTTAGGGCATTGTGGTATAATAAAAACATCTACCAATTGTACTCTATGAGACTTAGCTGCTTTGCTGTCAAAAATGCCAGAGGTTGATAATGCTGCTAAGAATGCTCCAAATTGAATTATAATTTAATAAAATAAATTATTATTTAATTTATTTAATTTTGCTATTGGGACTTGGCTAGTGGTAGATTTTAATCCAGAGAAACCGTGTCTGAAATTTACTGATAGCCAGTATGTGATAAGAGACATAAACTAACTGCAATTGTGGTATCTTGGTTTTCTTAAGTCAAGAAAGCAGTATCAGCAGTGCACCAATAAAATTATGAACACACATCATGAGGTCTGCCTTCTATTCATTAAAACAAAAAGCATTTCCAAGGAGTCAAATGAAAACACTTGCAATCTTTTTAAAATGTTGATTTGAAAAATTAGAGTCTAGCTTTGAAGTTTCATATTATATTGATGGATTACAGGGGATAAAAAAGTGAAATGACATCTAAAATGCAGGTTTGCAGCATTGCTCTTTAGCAAGTTGCTTGTAAACCAAGGCTGTTTTTCCTTTATTTCTTATGTTTTTACTTAAATTGACAGATACCTGATAAAAGTCATGGCCTGTCCCACATTATATCTACCCCTCACTGGAGGAAATGTCTGTTATTTCTGATCAATAAGTGTGTTGCATTTTGTTATGCAGCTCTTTTGTATCACTGTGAAATATATTTTCACAAAATTCTTTAAAGTTTTATGCTGTGTTACGCTATATAACCTATAAAAGCAAATAAAAAGTGTTGATTTCTGAAGGCCTTAGAATTCACTTTACATTGCTGCTTTGCTTTCAGGTTCTTGATTTTACAGGTGTTCTTCATTTTACAGGTAGTCTTGATTTGAAATTGATCCTTGCAGTTAGAAAAAGAAAACACTGAGTTTTATTTGCACTGCAGCTCTTTTGCAGCTGCCACATTATGAAGCTAATGCAAGTCTGCATGACCTGCATTCCAAGGCTGCTACCTCTTTGCAGAATGGTACAGTGAAGTTCTACTGTAAATCCAAGTTGAATTCAAATGAGTATTTTTTTATGGTCCTGTATTGTCCCAAAGAAAAGAGTCTGCTAGCTTGTCTAGATAAGTTCCATCAACAGGGCTAATAGAATATATTGCTTCTCACTACCAAGCTTGCTTTGTTTAAATGCTGTATGGCATTCCAGGCAGCCTGCTTTGTCCTTAAGCAGTGAAGTGGTTCCTGAGTGATGGAAGCATAGGTCGGAGAAACTGAAGAGTTCACGAATGCAAAGTCAGAAGGAAAAGAAAAATCTCTGTATTTAACTGGAATATAGTGAATATTTAAACATGAATACTTCATAGAAATTGTCCAATTTGGCCAAAATATCTCTAATAAATGATACTGGTAAATTGTCAGTATGGAAATCTGAGCTTTGTGAGAGAGACTACAGCATTTCAGGAGCTGGCCTTTTAACCTGGAACTTCTATGCAAACTGCTCCGGGGCTTTCACATCCAATAAATGTGTCCCTTTTAAATGAGCATTTCAGTATTTGAATTTTCTTGTTCTTAATCAGGTTGAAATTAGATTTTGGACTATTAGATTCCCCCATTAAACGGAGCGACCTTCTGCATAGATAAAATAGGGAATAATATTGTAATACAGAAGAGCACTGTAATTTGCAGCAGCTGTTAAACTTTTCAAAGGTGTTAAACTCTTCTAAGGTGTCTCCTTTTGTTGCTGTCTTATTTAGATGAGGCTCCCCATCAAACATGCACTGTTAACTAGTTAGGCTGCTGACAGCCAAGTACCTATTTCAGTGTGGTGTGTAAGCATCCTAGTCATGACTTTCAGATTGCTTTATCAATCTTTTCTTAGGTGACTGTATTTTCCACAATGCTGAAAGTATCTTCAATTAAACGTGATAAAATTCAAGTCAGCTTTTATTCTTCTGCAGCTTGGTAGGAATAGTGGCAGAGGCACTAGAGCTGGCTCTTGTGAGCATTACAGAGTCACAGCCATATCCATTTACACTCTGTTCATGTTTGCGTGGCTGATGCTACAAAAGAGGCCCAGAATGATTGCTTCTTTTTCTATTTAAAAGGAGATCCTGCAGAATTTGCACTTCACTAAGAAAGAGGTTGCACTAAATGTGCATGCAGGTGAGTAGATAATTCACACCAAATCTTGATGTAATTTTTTGTCATTGTTTTATTTACATGATCAACTACATTATCATAGTGCAAAGAGTGTGAATAGTAAGTGTCAGCAGTTTCTTAGATTTACAGGTGTGTGTGAATATGAGCATGTGTAATACATCTGCTAGTGAACCAAAAGGGAAAGAAGATGAAGGAGAAACTATTATAATGTATTAATTACCTCTGATTATAAGCATAAATGTTACAACACCAGTGAGAGAGCTTGGCAAATGTCTTTTTATACCCAAATCTAGATACTATTGAAACTGTTCTATTTTCCTGTGCTGTCTCAGTTTTCTCTCTTCAGTGTCAGAGAGAACTTGGGGCTGATACTGTGTGTTTGTGCACTATCCATGTATTGGAAAATGGAAAGTGAGCTTTCTGTATTGCCTTCCTACCCTTTTCTGAGGAAAAGGAAAAAAAAAATAGCAACCTGACTTTATAGGTTCTGCTATTTGGCAATGTTAGAAGAAATATTTGTGTCTTGAACTTCTAACAATGTGTGCAAATTTTCCATAACTTTAAGAAAAATAGTGGCAGTTTTGCTATTTATGGCATATATGAATTAAGCAGTGTGCAATGGTACATGCAGGACTTCAGTGCAGTCTCACAGGTCTTGTTCTGGGTGATTCATTTTTTCCAGCAGTTGGTTTAAGTAAGCAGATTCATGTGTTAACAGAAACCAAGAAACAGCAAACTCCAAGGGGACAGGTTCAATTTGCATAGCATGATGAAATATAGTGTTGCTTTGAAAACCATTCATTTTCCAGTTCAGAAGTATTTATGTCTTTACTGTATTTCCAACATATTTATTTAATGCACTTTTACTGAATTGCATTCTGGTAATTTTAAAGAACAGAGGAAGGCATAACTCTTCTGTAAACAGCGAACTGAGGAGAAGCCCAGTTGCAACCTTGGCCTGTGGTGTGGGAATATGTGCCATCACAGGCAGTAAAACTACCTGGGTGGGCAAATGCAAACCTCAGAATTCCCTCTCTCTTTGACATTCCTTTGTCCAAGGAATGTATCTCTGAGAACCATATTTTGTCACATGTTGGAAAACATATATGTAACTATGAACTCATACCAATTCAACTTTCTGTTAATGTGATGTATTTCATATTGACCATAACTCGGTGGCAGGGCAGTATTGGTAGAAGTATGGGATAATGCGGTATTATATGGGAAAAGCTTCCATTATACTGGAAAATGGTTCTGGGAAAGAACCAGTGACAGGAAAGGATAAGCTAATTTTCTAATGAAGAGGAGCAGAAGATTAGTGGGGTGATTATACAAGTAGTACAGCAGTCTGAATATCTCATTCAATTGTGCTGGGTTTTTTTTCCACAAATAACTACAAATGGGCAGACAAAGAACACATGATCATAAATTACCTGATCTTGGTTCTCACCCATGCTCCTATACTTACATATTTTTCTGCTATATTTACATATTTTGCTCCTGAATATGATAGAAACATCCCCATTGTCTGGGAAAATGGGATCATGAAGGGTATTCTGTTGACATTATCTGTATTCAGCAATTTGGATTAGTTCAAGGTTTTTTATTTGTTGATATACTTTTACAATGCAAAACATCAGATTTTAGGTAGGACTCTTAAGAAACTTATTTTTTATTTCAGTAAAGGTTTCCTTGCTGTCTGTCACAGGGTCCTTCTGAACAAAATGTCCAGCACACAACAGCTGGATAAACACATCATGGGATGGGTGAGCAGCTGGTTCGTGGGCTGGACATAAAGGGTTATAGTGAATGTGATGGCATCACTGGTGAACTGTCACCAGTGGGGTTCTGTAGGGATCCTTCCTCATTCCTGTGCCCTTCAAAATCTTCATAAACAACTTGGACAGAGAACTCGAGGGTATTTCAAGTAAGTTTACTGATGACAGTAAAGTGAAAGGAACAGTTGACTCCCTCAAAGGCAGGGAGGCCCTGCAGAGAGACCTCAACAAATTAGAGGGTTGTGCAATCTCCAGCCAGATGATCAAAAGCAGGTGCTGGGTTCTGTGAGTGGAACAGGGCAAACCTGAATTCCATACAGACTGGGAAATGAGATGCTGGAGATAGGCGCCACAGAAAGAGACCTGGGGAGTTTTGAGAGGAGGAAAAATCTCTTTTAAAAGCCTGAATGTTGCTGTACTTGAATTCCTGATAAATTATCCATTCAAGCTAATCTACAATCTAATCATTCCACTTAGATATTTGGGATTTGCCCCCTTGTGAGAAATTAAAACTCCGGCAAAATATATAATTTGGAAGATTTTCTTACCCCTCCCAATCAGACTGTCTGCTGTCTGAAAATATGCTGAAGCAATAGGAGAATCTACGGACTAATGAGCCATTCTGAAAAAAAAGGAGAAGCTTTAAATCTACCACAGATACATACCAGACTAAATTCTGGACATCTAATTTTTCAGTATTCTGGGCTTAATTAACATTTTTGCTTCAATTTCCCCATTAAAAAATGAGAAGCAATAAAATGCTTACCTTTATAGTCACAGGGATGCTCTGTTGGTAATTAGATGCTGTCAGACAGAATTACTGTAAATTACAGTAATTACTGTTCATTAATTAATTCTGTCAGTTTTATGTTTTATTGTAATGCACTGTCAAAGTGCTATAGTGTTTAAATTGGATGCATTTAAAATGAACATTCACATTAAAAAGGAGTGAAAGAGAACCTTTTATTGAAATTAAAAAAGTTCCAAAGAAATATTTTATTATGATCTAATTTTGGCTGTGGAATTCTGAAGCTGAAAAGTACTGCATAATAGTAATTGCATGTAGTATTATAATTAAAAATGATGCAAAAAATATGAAGAGACATTCGGTATTTAAATTGAGCTGCTTATTTTAGAGCAGAATTCAGTATTTAATTGTAACATTCTCTGTTGAACCAGGTGTATTTCCAGTGAATGTTTCGTGCCAAAGAGAATTAAGGCAGGAAAGCTGACATTTCCCTTAGGAGAAAAAGACTAAATATTAAATCTGCATCTCCCATTGCTGGAAGTGAGGCTTCCTTTGGCTCATACTGCACTGAAATACTGTAAATATTGGTTTATTGTAGTAGTGTAATTTGCACTATTGCAATGAAATTATGATAATTGTGCTAGTTCTATATCCTCTGAAATTCTGTAATGATTTTATCTGTGTTACTGACATGTAAATATACAGAGAAAAGAACCTGCTGTTTCCACTCCCAGGTTAAGGCATGGTTGGCAGAATATATGCTCTTCTTAAGGTGGCCCAGGATACCAGTAGCCCTCTTGGCTACAAGAACACATTGCTGGCTCATGATCAGATTGTTATCTTCCAGCACCTTCAGATTCTTTTCTATCAAGCTGTTCTCCATCTGGGTATGCCCCAGTATTTACTGGGTTTTTTCCCAGGTGCAGAGCTTTGCACTTCCTTTTTGTTAAGCTTCATGACGCTCCTGTTAGCCCATCTCTCCAGCCTGTCAAGGTAAAAACTCACTGAAGTTATTACACTGAAAAGGAGAGCTAGAAGAAAGGTCACTTTAGTCTAAGAGCAGTGAACAGGGATAGATTTATTTACAAGCATCTCAAGTTTCACCCAGCCATTCAGACTTTTGTGTTTTAAGAGGTTTTTTTGTTGTTGGTTTTGTTTTTATTTTTTGGGGTTTGGGGGCTTGTTTTGTTTTGTTTTTCCTGGGTATTTTATTATTCTAGTAAAACACACCTGTAGGAAATAAAAGTAAAGTGTCATTTGATGGATTCACTTCAAGAAAGCAAGGGAGGCAAAGGTAATTCTACTTCAAGGATCTGGTTGATTTGGGTCCCATAGAGTAGAAAGTTCCCATTAAAAGCAATGTATTGACACTGAGATTTCTTTAAACTGGCAGGAATTTAGGTTAAGCTTCTCTGTTGATACTAGCTGTGGTATCACTTCAAGTAGATGGAACAGAGCACATCTGGAGTGTTTTGTGTATCAAAGCTCCCTTTAGGTAAAAACCAAAGTGGAAGCTGTGTAGGTCATGAAAACCTGGAGTCACACTGTGACTGTACAAGCCTATTACCCAAGTCAAATGGCACTTTTTTGCTCTGATTTACTTTCTAAATTGATCAAAAGTCAAAGCATTGATTTAAGTGTAGGTAGCTGAGGCTTTGTGGATATGAAGTCCTAGTACAGTAAAGACAAATACTGAAGTGCATTCTAGAATATTACTTTACTTTTCAATCCTCTTAAAGGAACTGTGAGTGAAGTAAAACTGCTGGAATGCCAGTATAATTCATAACTGGTAACAGTCTTCAGCAGTCAGTGGGAAGAGGATCTTGATAGCTGCCTCAGATGTAGAAGCACATTCTTTTTTATCTAAATCAGCATCTATATTTCATCAATATTCCAACCCCATACAGTAGGTCAATGGTTTACATTTTTAATGTATTCCAAATTATTATAACAATTTTATATTTTTCATTCAATTTTAATCCAAATAAATAAAAAATATTTAATCTAAAGTAGATTTTTCTACACAGGAACTGGAGTTTTGACTTTTTTCCTTTGTTTTCTTATTAGTGTTTTGTTTTCCAAACTGGTGCGAGCCTGCTATGCTAAAGATTGCGTATCTTTTCTTAAAAGCTTCCCCGGAGCTTTGTTTTGATGTCAGGTGATGAAATAAATTATTACTTCACTAGTTTTAAAGAGGACTGTGTTCCCTAATTTGAAAGTAAAATTATATTGAATAATAATAAAGCAAATCCTTTTGGTAAGATGAGATTTTCTCAAAGGTATCTTTTCAGAGATTGCTTGAGAAACTTGCAGAGACTGGTCTGTTTGAGCCTATACAAGACAAAGTTTTTTGCAGTTTATAGAATCTGCTATTTAAGGCACCTGCTAAGTGAAATGGAAGGCATTTTTATGTTTGTGTTTGTTGCTTTGAATTTCATTGCTTGCATGTATCAAGCAATGAATGGCAGATAAAGTAGTTTCCTTTGTGGGTATGTAAACAGTGGTATTTGGCTACTTAATCTGATCAAACAATATTTACTTTGTATTTTATTTTTTTCCTTAACAAATTATGCTTTCACCATAAATGCTGCCTCAGCTACTGAATAAACTCAATGTCTCCCTCAGTGTATCTGTTATAATTATAGCAGTCCTTTATATTGAAAAACTTATTTTTTATGTCTAGAATTATGTAAAAAGAAAACATCATATTAGATGAAGATGATAGCAGTGAAATACTCAATTACAGCAGTAATGGATCTGCTTAATTTGAAAATAGTAGTAGAAAATACCTTCTTTCTTAGGTTAAAGAATACCCAGGTAAAGACTCTTCTCTGAGTATCCGTATGGTACTTAGGAAGTCAAGGAAATATGGAAAATGACCGGGGACAGGTCGAAAGAATTCTTGGGAGTGGAGGTAGAGCCTGGTTATTTTTGTGTGATAATCTAGTGGCAGCCTGGGACAAACACTGGAATGTTTAGTACAAACATGGATACTTAATTCCAACAGGTGAGAAGGTAATCCCAGGTGAAAAAATGCCTGTGTCTCTAACATGTCAAACGACTACTTGTGTCAGTGTTTATTCTAAGGGGCTTTTATACAGTGTTTCTGAAATTCTTGTCTTAAACATGAAATTTTTTCTGTAAAGATGGAAGCATATTTACTTCAATCTGCATAGCAAAAATAAGATAATGAGGTGAGTTAAGTTTGCAGATCTCTTGGGATAGTTTAATTGCAGATTTTCAGCTAGTATATTATTTTTTTCCAAAGCAATTGTGTTTTTAATAATGGTACTAGTGTTAATGTAATGTACTTCCTCAATGGACACAAAAATTAGAAGCAAGCAAGAACAATGTACAATTAAAAGTAATCATGCCACATAATAAGTGAAAAGAGTCATTAATTAGCAGATCAGTAAGTAAATGTATATAGAGTGTCACATCAAACAACTGTATTTTTTAGTGGATCTTTTAATCTGTAGTGCCTAATCTTTGTTCTTATCTTGGGAGAAAATGTAAGGTCACTTTTGGTGTTTGTGAATGATTCACAAACTACAAGGAGGTAAAAAAAGCATCAATAGCTACAGTAGTTCTAATGGCTTTACCCATCCTGCTGTGTTAGATAACTTTATGTAACCCCTGTGGTGGCACTTCGTGCTAAAGTAGCTATTTACATTCCTACTGCAAGCCCTTAAGGTGACCCCTGTCACTGCATTCTGCAAAGGAAAGCTTTTAAGAGTGACAGATGTCCCAAATGCCATTGCTGCCATTTCAACACAGTCTTTCCAGAACTTTCCCCTCCCCTGGATCTCCTGAATGCATCAAGCTCTCCCTGACATGCCTCTGTGGATATCTGATTTGTGCTTAGCTTACCTGTGTCTGCTGGCAGACCCAGACAAGTACCAGGACCAAGCAGCACCAGGCACTGGGTCCATAGGGCATCAAATGTATGGACCAAATAGGGACCTTTTCTGTTCAATTTTCTCTGCTGGGTGTTCTGTCAGCATTGGACAGTGCTGCTGGCTGTCAAAAGTTGGATTGTAGGTCCAGCTGGCTTCTGGTTGTTGGCACCAGGAGCCAAGGTTGAGCAGGCACCATGCGCATCTGTCTTCTGTAGCTGCCAAGGAACAAGATGAAGCCATGGGAAATAGCAAACACACTGTGATGACCTTGTAATGAGTGCTTACATGGGTGGCTGCTAGACAGATTTGAGTTGCCTGGGAAACCCCCATTTCAGCTCTCAACCTACAATGTCAGGGCAAGAGCCCAAGACTAGCATTTATAGAAGCTAAGCGAAGCATTTGTAGAACCTAAGTGCTGGAAGGTGTGAGGTTGCTCTATTCTTAGTGATCATCATGAGCACTTCTTATAGCTGTGGCTCTAATTGTGGCTGCACATGAAGTGCTTTTCCTGTGCAGTATCATGCTGTGTTGGGCTCTTACAAATAAGATTTTTACTACATTTTGCCCCTGAAAAGATAAACCATATGTGAAGTCATAATGAGATGGAAGAATGATGTGGAAAGAAAGTTGTGTGGGATCTGCTGCATTGCACTAGAGGATTATGCCTCCATGAACTCAAACAGCTCTACGAAGTCAGTTTTTACCATGAGGTGATCTAGAAAGTAGGCAGCATAAATTACTATAAAGACTACACAGATAATTTTTTTCCCAAAATGTTCAAAAAGCCAATGCTGGGAATTAATTATCTACTAAAGCTTCAGGGACGTTGTCCAGTGGTACAGTGTGTAACCATGTGAACTGTATTTTTTGATAGGCTGTATTGGGTTAATCACAGCCAGTAACTTAAGCACCCACCATCTGGTTGCTAACTGACCCCCACTCCCAGTCCCTCCAACAGAATAGGGAAGAGAAGAGCAAAAGTTAAAAAAAAAACCAAACAAATAAAAACACCCAAAAAACCCTGAGTCAAGATAAAGACAGTTAAAGAGATAGCAAGAGGAGGAGGGAGCAATGCAAAGGCAGTTGCACACCACACCACCTCCTCCAAACAAACCAATGTCCAGCCAGTGAGTCTACCTTGGAAAAACTACCCCATGCTTTTTATTGTCAGGAGTAACATTGTATGGCATGCAATATCCATTTGATCATTTTGGATCAGCTGTCAGAATCACAGAATGACAGAACATGCTGTGCTGGAAGGGTATTCGGTATTCCCTCACAACTCTTGTCCATCCCCAGCCTGCTTTCTTTGGGGAGGGCAGAATGAAAAGCAGAGGAAGCCTTGGTGTGCAGCATTGCTCAGGAATTACTAAATCACCAGTGGGTTACCAAGACATTTGTCATAACAAGTCTAAAGTACCATGCCAGCTGCTATGAAGAAAACTACCTCCAGCCCAGACATACCCAGTATATACACTGCAATAAAATATTTGGAAGAAGACAAATGCTCATAAAAGTGAATATCTTAGAGACAAAAGTCTGGAAAAGCTCAGGTGAATATAGGAAAATCCATGTTGCACTTTCGAGACATTGAACAAATTTTAATATATTAGTATGCTCAGTTCTTATGTTCACAACTCAATAAAGATATTGAAAAATTTAAAAGTGTTCAGAGAGCAGTCTTGGTGACGGTGAAAGTAACATGCTTTACTGTATGAAGTTCGTGCTAATCAAGACATTGGTTAAGAGAGAAGAGAATTAGAAATCTCCTGAGGCCTCTCCCATCCCTAATTCTGGAGTACAGATTTTAAGGCACCAATGTTGTAACTTCGACTTTAAAAAATGCAGAACAAGCACAATATTTTTTTTCTATGCACAGTTGCCCTTGTCCTTTGGGATATATCACTGAAGTTGGGGTTTGAAAATTTTAAACTCAGGATTTTCTGTTTGTTTTCCTAAACAGTTCTCTAGTTCTATGAGAGGTATTGCTAGCTGTGGTGAATAGAGTGATGAATGCAGAGAATTCCTTTGGGTAACATTGTACAGGAGGTTGGAATATAGAATTGCAATGATTCTTGCTGTTCTTACAGTCTGTCATCCATAAAATAAATTACCAACTCTTGTGTTTTCCAGTTTCAGATTTTTTTTTCTCAACTTGTGTTGCTTTTATATTTCCAAATACATATATATATATATAGATATATATATATAAATTCTTAACCTAGTTAGGTTCACACATTAAAATGATTGAGATAATTTGCAATTTTGCCTGAAGTTGATTCCTACTTTTATTCTTTTATTTGCTGCATTAGAAACAACTGTTGCAGCTAAGATGTGAAGTACAGGCTTTCATTTTCCCTCAAATAACACAGATTTTGAATTTTCTTGTTTCCAACAGCAACTACAATTTTGTCAGTTGTAAGATATGCTCACATGCATTTATAAACATAAAATCTCAATAAAAAATCCCAAGGTTTAATAAAAAGAAGCAGCTCTACATTTAGTATTAATGTAAACCGATTAAGTTTACATTTTAAGCGGGGTTCTTAAAAACTCTTATTGGAAAGTTAGGAATTATACTTCAGTGATTCTTACTGTGAGATAGTAATTGAGAATTGCATTTCTGCTAAGCCTTTGATGTTAAATCAGAGTTGGTAAAAATATGCATTTTTTCCTAACCAGAGTTTATTTTTATCCCCTCCTATATCAAGGCATTTCTTTTTACATTATTTTAAAAATAATCTTTCAAAATTTTTTTCAAGGTTACTCTTGGCCCATTATTTTAATGAGTCAGTTTTATAATGACAGGTTACTTATGTAGGTGACTGTATGTGTTAAGGCCACAGCTAGTTTTACCATTTTTGACTGAAGCATAATCCTGAAGCCTTTGAAAAAAATCTTCCAATGAAATGTGTCTTTGACTACATCGTCGCACAACAAACAAGCTGAATTGTTTGCCAGTGCCTACATCACCAGAAGATGTCAAATCTTATTTAAATTTTACACCATATCTTAAAGAAACTGTGTGGCATAGCCAATATAGTCAGAGTACCTAGAGGAGGTTTTTAGTTTGACTCCAGCTTCACAAAAAGCTGTGCAAGAAGGAGCTCTTCATGTTCACAAAAGGTGAAGGAAGGAGTGCAGGCTTGGGAGGTGTTCTAAACTGCTACCTTGTAATTAATTTAATGTGTATTGTCCCTGTCAAGCTGTTGGGACAAGGTAGAGGCTACACATTTCTTAGTGTAAATATACTGCTTATATACTGGCATGTATGAATACTTGTCATGATCTATGCATGAATTGCACAAAAATTGTATGAACTATAGCAGTAAGAGCGAAAGAACATACTAAAGGGTATGAGTGTGATTACCAGTGATTCTCCTAAGGAGAAACAATTCCTTGTTTTTATAAATTTTAGTCTGTAGAATCAGAAAAAAATTAATAGTGAGTTCCTTAACTCCAGTAAGTTCCTCTCTCTTAAATAATAAGGTAGACCACTAGCATCCCAAGTGGGTAGGATACTGGAGTAATATCCAGTACGAAACTGGCTATTAGCATTCCGAATTCTTTTAATATTCTCTTTTCATGTTCCAAATGTAACACTTTGCTTTACAATAAATCTGGGTTTGTGTTTAAAATTGTCCAGTATTAAGGGTCAATGCCAGAGAGCCTAATGAAAGCAGTTGTCATCTTTCTCCTGAAGCAATGAATTTAAATAGAATAGTCTTTCTGATATCTCAAACATGGATTATATTTAGGAACTTCAGGAAATGAATGTAATTTCTTAATTTTAGAATTATTTTGAGAGCTGCTATGAAAGAGAGGATAGATGTTTAAAGAAGTGTCTTGAAGTTGATATAATTAAACATGCATTTATTGACAAGAGAGGGCAGGAATGAGAGTGCATTCAGCAGCCTCATTTGGCATGTGGCTGTGCTAAGGAAAGCAGTCCATGGCCTAACTTCAACTGAAATAAATTTTTCAAAGATCTAGGGATAAGATTCAGCACTTTCCACTCTAAGTCCTGGATTTGTTTTATTGGCTTGTTTTCCCTAACTTTTATATATATATTTATATTCACATTAAGAAAAACAGAAGCAACAAAATGTTGGACAAAACATTTACCACATATACTTCTTGTCCTGGGAGTGAGAGTGCACATGATAAATGAGAGCCACATTGCTCATATCCTACCACGAGGCTCTTGGGTCCAGCACAGCTGAGTGCTGTGTAAAAGGCTGAATGGAACAGAACAGTGTATTAGCAAGTCAAGCTTATTTAAGACAGATTTCATATTTGAGTTGAGGTGCAATAAGGTGCTGTAGGTATTAGAGGGAATAGAATACCTTGCAGATACCATTGTAAATGAAATTTTTATATTTTAAGCCAGGAAACGTATGCCTTAGGGATGATTTTCCTCTATTATGTAGGGAAGATGAAGCAGAAAAAATTAGACAGTTTTCTTTTTTAACAGATTCATGATGCAGCTATACGTTCACACATTTTTGTGAAGTGTTAATGGCAAATACTGCAGTTAATGAGGTATAGAGGCCTGATGCTGTATTATATCTCAGGCAAAAGAATGTGTGATTTATCATATTTGTTTTTCTATGTCCTTAATTTATCTGTGATTAATGTGTGATCCATAAGAAATGTTTTCTGTATTTTAATGGAAAAAAAAATAGTGTGGTTTTCCCCCCCCACCAAATGGGCAATGAAAAATCCTTAAAAAAATAAAAAACAAAAAACAAGAGGCACTTTCAAACATAACTGTATGAACATTTTTAATGCTATCAATTTAGATCTATTATGGTAAATTCTCCTTGGATTAATTTATGGCATTATGGCTTACTGTACACCTCAGGAAATCAAGAACAAAGTTAATTGTTCCTCTGAGATGTACAATTTCCACCCTTTGCTCTTCAATCAACAGCTTGCAAAGCAGTAATTGAGAAACAAATCTGGGTGTATTAAGTTATTTCTTCTTAGAACAGTTCTTGCTAGAACCTACAGAAATAGGGACAGCTGGCTGGTGCTGGGTTCTTACACATCCCTCTGGCTACTTGCAGAGGCAGGATGTTAGACTAGACTGATTCAGGTCTGATCCAGTATAGTAATTTCTGTGTTGCTTACCCTTAGCCTTTGTTATTCTGGGTCAGTTGATCAACACATTAGGAGCTGTAACCAAGAGTCTATCCATGTTTTGACCAACTGGTAAGGAAAAGCTTAACAGCAGGCTGTACTGTGCCTGCTTATTCAGTGTGAAATAAAGGCACACAAGAGCCTTTGAGGGGTCGTTTCTTTTTTGTTTCTTGTTTTAGGAGTGTGTGTTGTGCTAGTGGGAACTCAGGGTAACACATTCTAGGCAATGTTACAGCTGTTCCTGAATGATTGATTTTATTAACATGTCACAGGGTTGTGTAGTTCAGGTATGGGAAATATTGTGACTTGAAGATGTTTTGGGGCAGTTAGATTCTCATATCTATCTTTACATTACTGTAAAATACTTTGATATTGCCTGTATGCTGTTATTGCAAATGTGTTTGTCATCTCTGTTTTTCTGACTAACCCTGTGCTACTCACTCTTTTTTCTTGTAGAATTGCCTATATATCATAATTAGGAGGAATTATAAAACATTTCCACTTTCTCTTGTTCTTCTCTAATTAATATGATCATTGCATCTACAGCATACCATAAAGAAACAGACTTACATCATGGGAAACCTCAGTGTTTGTCTTAGTGCCAATGTGGCAACTTGATACAGTATTGGCAATAAACTCCACCAATTCCTAGTGTGATATAGCTGAAGATTCTTCCTGCTTCCCATTTACTGCTCAGTGTTAGCAATAGTTTGGGAATGACTGCTGTGAATGACTCGAGGCTAATTACTGTCCTTTCTTGTTCTTGTTGATCATACTTATGACAAACCTAAAAGTGCTTTTCCTATCCTTTACAGCAGATAAAAATTAAGAGAAAACATCCTGTGGAATCCCTGTGCCAATTCCACACAAAATACTGCATCTGGTTGTTATTATGTAATTCCTGATACCATGAATGTTCATAGAGGTTAGAAATGAGGAAGATCTTTTAGGTCACCTTGTCTTCCCCTCAGTTGTACTAGATTCACATAAGGCACAGCCATATCCCCTCTGCACTGAAAGGGAGCATTCTTTTCGCATGGCATGAGTGCTTCACTGATACTGGAAAGAAGAGAAAAGACCTTTTTCCTGTAAAGGGTGTGTGAGATGAAGTTGTAGCACGTTGGCATAAAAGGCTCTTTGCTATTGTGCTAATGGTGCTTTGAATATGAATGTTTTGTAAGCAAGAAACAGGCAATGACTCAGATGAGCACTGCCTCAAAGAAAACTTGAGCAGGACTGGAAGTGAAAGAAAATCTTTGGCATTTTGCAGTCTGTTTTTGAATGGTTGCACAGATTCAAGTAGTCAAGACCATACATGTAATAAACAGGGCACTGAAGCTGTATCATCCTCTACAATTTTGTTTAAAAAAATAAAAAACCAATCACAATAAACCCCAGCATTCATATTACAGCAAAACTGTTGAAGAATTTGCTAGCAAATTTATATCTGTATGTGTTATACATACCTCTGACACATATGCTCTGAGGCTGATTTTCAGAAAACTGAAGTGCCTTCTTCTGTACATGGTAGAAATTGCAAGTCTCCATACTATTAGACTATGTATCTGTTTTCATGAAATTACTATCCCAGATTTTGAATATCTGGTGAATATTTCTAAGTTGATAAGCTGAGAAATCTTTGTAACAGGAAGCTAAAAATACCTACCTTTTCACTAGCCAAAATTTAGGAATTTGAAGATTACTTTAGAATACACAACATACTGATAATGGCATAAGATAGCAGAATAATTTTATGTTTACTAACATTATTAGGAAGAAATATATCATATAATAATATATATGTATTTCCATTCTTGAACAGAAAGGAATTTTTAAAAAGTGTAAATAGGCTCTACACTTATGGAATTATGAAAGTTTTTTTTCATTTCCACAGGAGAAAGTGTGCGCATTATTCTACACTTTAATACAAAGTATTCTATTATTCCAATACAACTAAACTGGTTAAACAGGGTATCCTGCTGACCAGAGTAAAACACTGCAGTGATGTAGTAAAAGCAACTCTTATTCCTGATATTGTAGATGCATAAATACATGCATACATGCTTAATATTAGAATTAGACATACTGGGATAATTTAAAGGGCCATGTTGCTATGTGAAAATACAAAAAAAAAAAAAAAAAAAAAAAAAAAAAAAAACAAAAAAAAAAAAAAAAAAAACAAAATCCCTGGAGGGATTTCTTGAAGATATTTTTTTGTATGTTCAAAATGTTGAGTCTAAATGAACACTTAAATAGTTCAGTATTGTACTTAAGAGAAGCATAGAGAACTAACAGTTGTTATTTCTTAGTCTGCAAGGGGCTATTTCCAAGCTGCAGACTCAGTCAAGCAGTGCTTTATTCAGAAGAACCCTCAAGAAACCCATTGCAGGTTTTGCCTGAGTCAGGACTATGAACTTGTACTGTTTTCATTGTTACAATTTGTAGATATTTCTAAGGAGGTTTCCCTATTGCAAAGTAAGAGTCACTTGAGAAAGCTCTTTTTTTCAGACAGTTACTGTTAAAAGAAAACAGTTACATTCCTGCAGATGGAGTATTCTAACTTGCTTCTGTTCCATTTAATGTTGTGGTTATTAGATACTTTTGAATGTTAAAAAAAGCCGAAAAAACAATACAAAACAAAACAAAACAACAACAACAACAACAAAAAAAAAACCAAAAAAAAAAACCAAAAAAAAAAACCAAAAAAAAAAACCAAAAAAAAAAACCAAAAAAAAAAACAAAAAAACAAAAAAAAAAAAAAAAAAACAAAAAACCAAAAAATAAAACCAAAAACCAAACAAAAAACAAGAGCAGGAAATTTAAAATTTAGGTAATAAACCTTTAGAAGCACAGTGTGTTTTGTGAGAGATGTGGCTTTATTATAGCTGACAGTAGACCACTCAATCATTTGGAGTTTAGTAAAGGAAGATGAGTATACCCCTATGAGAGTTAAATGAGTCCTATAGGAATAATACTAAAATCTATAGAACTGAGACGTTTTGCCTTTGCCATTGAATTGTATAAGCTGCCTTAAAAGTTTTTAGAAATGAGAGCATTCTCTGAAAGTTAGCACTGGATGTCTTTCTAAAACTTATGTTTTATGTCAACAAGAAATTGTTGAAATTGTTATAGATCTTGTGAATTAAATTCTATGGCCTTAAAAAAACTTGTTTTTCCTGTCCCTAAAATATATGACTCTATCATATTTCCTGTAAAGAAGTACAACGCAGAAAATTAGTTTTAACTCTCAATGTACTGACCTGATCAACTGCTATGTGGCTAGTGGTCTGATTTTTAACAATTCGTGAAGTTGCTGCAGAACCACAAATGCTTACAGTCCCTAATTTTGAGAATTTATGGTTTAGATAACTAAGTCAGAGTATATTTTCTGTGCTATTACTGTGTCCTTTGGCCCAACCAGCCTCCACTGTGCAGCTTCTGACAGGGACAGGCCTCTTGCTTGCAAACAGAGTGGGTGAAGCATGGGAGCACATGCATGGCCTGCCCTGGGAAAGAGGCAGCATTTCCCCCTTTTTCACCTTATGGCAAATCCTTCTAGCCTTGTTTAACAAAATTAATTTTGAGAATTTAAAGTTAGGTTTTCTGATGGTGAAAAATATAGCAATATCAAGAGGACGTGTGGCTGTTCATAGATTTGCCGATGTGTTCCGACACATCAAATATTGCCTCTTAGGTCAAGAAAGAAAATTCCTTCTTATCAGTGACTGTTACTGTCATAGAGCTCCTTCTGAACTGTAGTGTTAATAATTTTTAGGATCTTTGAAAATCAGTTTTTTGTTCCATTAGGTACGCAAAGTAAAAATGTCCATGCATTAGCTGAGTTTTAGAGATACATTGTCTTTTTAATGTAGCTGCCTCCCAATTTTATGTGCATTATAAATATAAATTAAAAATAGGAACCTAATGTCAATAGTAGGCACTCATTTGTATTTTATGTTTTATTCTTATAAAATACTGAAAGAAGCCCTACAGAGAAATCGTGACTAAGTAATGACACAACCCGTTGCCCAAATGAAGTACAAAATTAGGAAAATTGTATAAGATCATAAAATTTTGAGGTAAGGAACAGTAATATTTTTGTATAGATGAAAAACCACCTTAAAAAAATTCACATGGCGTAACCTGTCAGTCAAAAAATCATTCTGCACAGCCATAATATCAAACTGCTGTCTGACAAGATGAGTGATTGACTGTGCAGCTGAGATATAGCACATCCACCTGTAACAAGGTTTCACCATGGACAGTGCATCAATACAAAGCATGTTATATAAACTAACATTGCTGTATTTTAAGACTTTTTTCCCTCTGTTGGTCAAACACTGGCTAGTAAAAGCAGAAATCAAGGAAAGGTCAGTTTCCAAGCTATCTAATGCTCAACATCACAGTTCCCTGTGGTAGGCTTCCTGGGGCAGTGACACAAATTTCAAAAGAGTCACAAGTGCTTATATTAATTGTATTCTCATAATGAAAAGTGATACCTTAGAAATGGTTCCCTTTTTCTTTGTTTTAGGCTGTTTCACTAGTTTTATTGGGATTTTTTCTTAATCTTAGTTCTTGAAGCATCAATTTGTGTCAAAATCCCCAGAATAATCATAGCTTATTTTTAATATTTGATGAAAGCAAAAAGTCATGGGCTTACCCCAAAAAGCATATAGTTTACTGTAACACAGCATCTAGTCATGTGGAATAGGGCAAAAGCACTTTGGGTAGGAGATAAGTTCAGCTTCATTGCTGAGTTCCATTTTCTAATATTTTAAATTGTTCTCACAGTGATATCTTAACCTGTTTCTGTGCTAGTCTTTGAGCTCATTTCAACTCAATTTGTTTCCATGTTCTGTTCATACATACGTGACAAAAGGAGGGCAGAGTTTCCCATTGCTCTGGTTGTTGACAAAAGAAGTTCATTGTACTTGAGAACAGCTGAATTATTATCTCTTTCAGTGTATAATAAAATGTCACCACCATGTCACAGCAGCAATACACATGCGAACACCAGACTTGGAAAGCACTAAAAGCAGTGAGGGCCACAGCAGAACCACTCAGCTAAATGCCTGTCCCTTGAATACACATGAAGAACATTAACTAAAATTCCCAGAAACAGCTGTCAAAAGATTAAAGACTAATGAATTTCCATCCTCAGGCACATGAAGTCTCACATTCTGATTCTCATTTCTTTGCCCAAGAAAAAGCAATTTTCAAATGTAGAGTGCTCCCTGTTTTCTTTTTTTTTCATTTTTTTTCCTTTTTCTTTCTATTTATATTTTCCTTACTAAGCATGTGCAAAGTTCATTAAAGGTACCCAGTGAGACTGGGTACATGAACTCTTTACAGCTGGAGTCCCAAGAAGGACCTTGATCCTTGGCTATAATTTTAGTGTGTGCTTTGTGAAAACTCTGACCATGTAAATTAGAGCAAGTTTAATTATTACTGTGTCATCCTCCTTAAAATTCACTGTGTATTTAGTGGTTACTTTTGTATGTTCACGTGTTTCAAAGCTAGGAGGGTTCTCAGGGTCCTTCTCCTTCTTCCACAGCTGCCCAGTCTTCTCTGCATAATGTAGGGATGGCAGTGAGTATCTGGTCAGTTCTCATTTGACTTTTAACCATAGTGAATCTGGTCTTCCACTCCAGTTCTCTGCTCATATCAGGAGGACTGAAACTGGTGTACTTAAGAGAAGAAAACCCAATATGTTCTGGTCTTTTGCCTTCACTTACCTACTTTGTCATACTGATTCCACTGAATAAGTTGCTCAAGTTTTTGACCTTGCCCATTAGCTTCAATATAGCTGGGATTTGTCCTCTTTTTCCTTCCTTTCTCACCTAATTTTTTTCCCTAGTATCTGTTTTCCCACTACTTCCCATTTTAACCCTTCTTTTCTATTCTTTGCTGTGATCTTCAAATTCTCTTCTTTGGGTCTGAAATTGCTGTCCCTTTCCAGTGAAATTTACTGTTCTCAATGTGCTGGCAGCAAAGTGAAATGTGATGAAAACCTGATCTCTGAAGGGTGCTTTGCTGGCATATCACTGATCAGATTTTTAGTAATTTTTACTTTGCTTACAGCACACTAATTGAATACAGCAGAGCAGAACAGCAGGGGACAGAAACAGAAAACACTGAGTCCTGAGAAAAAGCTTTCTCTAGGGGTAGGTCTTCTATTAGCATCTCTTATTAGACAGCAAATGCTAACTACCCACAGACAACAAAGCAGTAAGATCATTCATAGACTAAAAACCATTGAATGTGTACATCTAGGGATATTCAGACAAGTGCTGAAATCCTGGGCAAAGTTGTAGGCCAGTTTGCCTATTCTGAGTCTATATCTATTTCTATATTTGAAAGACTGACATTTAATGTTTAGTTAGAAAATGCTAGTTTTGAAGAGGCTAGAAGCACATGTATTGTCCCTAAATAAAATTCAACATGTAAATTTTATCAGTATTCATCATTTATTAAAACTCTCAGGATGCTTGTTGTGACCCTCTGAAATTTATTAAATGATAATTTTTTTTTCTGTTTCTGTTTGACTGCTTTGTAGGCAGTTGGAAAATGTGTGTTATATTTGCTGCATTACTTTTCCAAGTAAGCAATTTTGCCAGTGAGAGTGCTATTTGCTAGTGAGAGGCTGACGAGTTGAGAACAAATGCAGAGATAGATTACAATCTCAAATGACAGCAATTAGAAGAATACTGGTCCTTGAAAAGTAAAATTGAAACAGACACGAGGTGATGGTGAAACTGATTTGTAGGACACTTTCTGTGTTAGGATAATGCTTCTGTCATACAAATATTTGAACATCTGGATATAGACTAATGTAAGGTAGCTATCACTATATCAGTGAGTCTCCTAGTATTAAAGTTTTCCAAGAACTGAAAAGAAGCCAGAAAAATACATTCTAGTTTCTACACTACAAAAAGTCAGGTATCATGTTCTTTTGCATTTAGCCTCATATGCTTTTCACTGTTATGTATTTATTGTTTGGGGTATCATAATAAGGAAATGCTTCTATTTGAAGGAAAAAAAGATAAGAACTATTGAATTTCATGAGAGTGCTCCTAGAATCTGATTATACTTCAGGTCTTTTTTTGTAACTATTTTTAAACTGTCAGTATTAATTTATTTCAGAGTCTTATGAAGATATGGAAAAACATTAAGTATGTCATAAAATTAAAAAAAATACATTAATGCCTTTCTGAATGGAGTAGTTTAAGTTCGGTCTTACTTTTTCAAAGTATTTTCAAGTAGTTTTTTCATCAGTAGTTTACTACGCTTCCTGCTTTCACTCAGTTTAACCCAACAACTTCTTATGCCAGTAATTCAGCTAAATTCCTGGGGACCACTCATGTAACTGGCAGTGGTGAATCTTAAGGAGTCTTTGTTTGGGATAATATGGATTACTGTATAATTTGGAGTTGTCTCCTAGGTATTATCCTGCTCCTCCTAAATACATGTTGTACAAGGTGCAATCTGCATAATTTCTGATAAAGCCAGATTGTCATTCTTTTACAGGGTACAGGTGAACATTGACAGTATTTTCTCAACCCAGGGGTTGCAATAAGATTTATCCCTCAATGGAACTGTGATTGGATGAGCTGCAGGAAAAGCCTCTGCCCTGTCATTCAATCTTTTACTCATGATCTAGTTACCTGGTCTCAATTTGTAGCTTCTCTGTAGCCCACAGGAGATCACTTTTTCCCATATATTTCTCAACCTCAGCTAAAACATTGGTCCCAGTCTTGACAGCAAGAGCTAAATGATAAAATAGGTGTCTAGACACAGCTATATTGCTGTTCTTAGAACTAAATAGGCTTTGGTCTAGATGCCCTATAAATAATTGAGACAATCTAGCTCTTTGTGAATTAGCAGTGCTTCAATTCTTTTTAAGGAAGCAGAATGACTGCTGTAAAAGTTATCCAAGCTTTGTGATGTTTCCTTGTTGTAAAATAGATTGACATTTGGGGCTTTTACACTATTACAGTCAAATTGCTGCTCTAAAGACAGTTCATGATTGCAGTATCCTAGGGTGGTGTGATTCATTTTGTCTTTCAGATTGCCTTTTTTCTGCCACTGCAATTTAACTGATATATGTTTTTGAAAGCATATTATGTTGCATATTTTTATTGTTGTTTAATTTTTTTATGTATACATATTAAAGTACACTCTCTCTCTGAAAGAAGAAGAGACACAGAAAGGTCTCCAGTCTAGTGATCACTAAGAATACAGAGGTTTTGTTTCCAGCTGTGCAACAAATTCTCATGTGACCTTGGTCAAGATGATTAACCTCTGTGCACAATGGGGACAATGAACAGCATTTACCAGTCATAGATAAAACTAGAATCATAGGAAGTTCTGAAAGATGTTTGGGCATCTTTGATAGGTAGACAGTGTATACGTACTGAATCAGGCAGAGGAGGGAAATGGTCAGAGAAAAAAACCTAGGGTTGAAAAAAATGCAAAAAAGGAAAAATATCAGATAAAATTTAAAAAAGGACAGGAGTTTAGTGGGATTATGAAAGCAGTTGGGATCATTTGAAGGTGAATAATTATAAAAGATGTGGTCTTATTCATTGTTAATAGGACAAGCAAAATACACTAAGATGAATATGTTTGTCTATATACTTCTGAAGCAGTGAAGCCAAAGGCCTTTCTGAACCTTGGGAATTTGCTATGCTGATCAGCTTCCTCCAAAAGGAAAACCACAGTGAAATAATATATGAAAGTCAAAGAGGAAGTGTTTTCTCTAATGCCTATGTTACAGCTTGCATTAAGTGCTAAAAATTACCATTGGAAAAAAAAAATAATATGAAAAAAACATCATTCAGGAAAAAGTATAGTTGAGGTACGTTCTCATTTAGGAAGTATGTTTCAAAATGTGTTTTTCTTGCGAAAATTCTCCCTAGTCCCTACTTCAATGTATCCTCTCTGCTACATTTTTTTGACTTTATTTAGGCTCATGCATCATGGTTTTGATTATACTATATAGATACATAAAAAATATTTATATTCCCTTTGCACACCACCTTTGCATAGAAGCATAATGTATTCTGAAATCATAAGTGTCAGTATCCAAATGCTGTCTCAATCAATACTCTTATTCAGTGAAAATAAAGTACATTTTTACTTTTGTTTCCCTAATTCATTCCCCATTAAAAAAAAAAAGAGACAACAAACTGCAACAGTCTGAGTGTTTTAATTTACCATATTTTAGATGGCTGTAATTTTTTGTATTTACTGTTGCTCAAAAAGACTTATCTTAGTTTTTTTGCTGTCACAAACTGCTGATGATTTTCAGTTAAAAGACTGACTACAGAGGCAGAGGTTGATAATTCCCTGAGTGTGGGTTGAATCTGGGAAAAGAATTTTTAGAAAATAAACCTGATTTTCCACAGGAAATATATGTTATATATATATATATATGTATATGTATACGTATATATGTGTGTATATATGACATATATTAATATTTTATTATTATTATTATATTAATATTATATTAATATTATAATATTATAATAGTGAGAAGTTTATTGACAAAGCTTATCTAGTAGCAGTATTTAGCAGAAAACAATCTGTGGTGTTCTGAAACACTACTCAGTTGAACAGTCTTAAATTGGAATACTGATCATGAATGGAGACTTTTTCTACAAATAATGGGATTGCAAATTTCTCTGTCTTACAAAACAGTTAAGATCACATTGGTGGGTAGTCTGTTGTGATGTTGATCATATATCTGCTTGCATCCAATGCCTCAAAACTGTTTGCCTGAAAAGCCCTTGGGTGGAGTCCATTTTTTCTCCAGTTCAAATGGCACTACCCGGGAAAGCAATTCTACCATGTGCTGAGCAAGGTAAGTGCCTGTTAACTCCAGTTTGAGTGAAGAGGCACTGCCCTTCTTAGGAGATGCAAGGTAGTATCAGCACAGATTCTAAAGCAGAAATTCAGTTCTTTGCAGAAGCTCTGCACAAAGCCTATGTATCGTTTAATTCTTCATAATGAAGCTCAGAATGGATTTGAAGAAGCTGATAGGCTTTTTGCTCTCTTGTCTGCAGAGGGCTGAATTACACCCCTGGTGAATATACACAGTAAAAAGGCAACTACACTGCCTCAGGAAATACACTATATTCCTTTGCTTTGACTAGTATAACTCAGTTTCAATTACTGATGAAAACGCTTTGATATTATGCTGATAAAAATTGTTGTACATTTTGCTCCCTTCCTATATTACACATTTGAGCTTCACTCTCATACTGTGATATAATGTGCAAACTGAAAAGTGAAAATGCAAAAATAGATGTAGTCCTGCAGACAAGAACAGGCCTCCCTTGTGGCACTGTGTGTGAGGGCCTGTGTGTTGGTGAGGCTCCTGAAGCAAAGCAATGACTGGGTGGAGAAGCAGAATTAAAGGGATGTAAAACCAGTAATGGGGAAGAGATCTTGGCAGGAAGCAGGACTGGAAGAGGGTGTAGGGGCTGAGGAGACACAGTTTTGATAGTGATTAGCTTTAAATCAGGTGAGCTAGCTAGCTTTTACCTACAAAAGAAGTTCTGATTCTCAAGCCTAAATGCATGAGCTGGTCTATACACAGCACAGAAATGTTTTAGAATTTATGTTTTGTAAAATACCCTTGGTGTGTTTTAAATATGTGTGGATATGGCCAATACCCAGAGCAAGGACCTCATGGATTTGTGATAATACCAATAGCAACTAAGCAAACACTAAAAGTAATTCAGAGATACTTTTTTAATAAGATTACTTCAAGTCATGTTTCCTAGAAAACCTCCTAGCTGAGATAGTAAAGGGAATCTAGTGGATATTTCTGAGTTTAGCCTACTATTCAATCTTTCAGTGATTCCTCATATTGTTGAAACATTTATAGAACTAGCCATTTTGATATGTGAATTAAGAAAGATATGCATGCAAGTAGGTCAGATTTGGTGTTAGCATTTTACTGAGCTTTTTCTGTTAAGCCTGTAATTGGATGCAGGCCTTCACTGAAAGTTATCTGCTGCAAAGGAGGGGTTAGTCTCAAAAACTGATATCAGTAGAGCAGTACCTCTGGTGTCCAAGTAGAATCCACATTTCTATGTATTATGTGCTAAAAACCATAGCAGAGTCACTTCAAAAAAAGTGTAGTTATGAATCATTTCACCATTGATTTATATATTGTCTAATGAACAGTGCAAATTCCTATGTAGATATTTAGGTGCTAACGAGATTTGCTAATTAAAATATTAATATGACTATTAGATTGAGCTTCCACTGAAAGAAGTCAGGTTTTGTTATACTAGAGCTTACCAAGAATTATGCCAGTGCTGAGGACACAAGTTGTTTTGTGTCACAATATTTTAGGGTTTTATTAAAAGACTTTAAATTGCACTTCAATTTCTTGCCATGATCCATTGGCATTGGGAATTGTATTCTTAAGTAGCTCCAGACAGAAGAAGTCAGGCTGAATCATATGTTCAGGTAAGCATGAAGCTGCAGCTGCCACTGGGATAAATGCCTACTTTTAGTGTCCTTGGACCCTAAATTTATTTGGTACATAATCTCCTTGTACTCTTATTTCACTAAGTACTTCTCCTGTCATTCTCATTTTGTTGGGCTTATGATTACTGAAGGTGTGTTATGTGTATGGGTGTCACACATCAACATAGAGAAAGGCTTGATCTGTGTCCTTCTCTCTCAAGTTTTGGCCTTGAATGAAAGGACACTTATGTATAAATTGAAGTGCTGAAGCTTTCCTATAGTGCAGCCAAGAATTGCTGAGATGATCCATGGAGGAATAGGACCATTTTCTGTAGACTAAAGTTTGAGCAAAAGTTCATTTGGGAGACCTTGCCTTGTTTAGCAAGAATATATGGCACTGTGCAAGTGAGTGTCTCTGTACATGCTTTTATGAAAAGTATGCTAAACACTCCATTGTACAATATTGTCTTCAGTGAAGAGTGGAAGAACAACAGAATACCAGATATTAGTAATGTTTGTATTCTATGAGAAGGAACCCAGATACTACAAAGGTGAACTCAAAAGAAGTAGTATTATAGTCCAGAAAGAGGTCTACAGGTATTAAAGCCACTTCTCTCCCTACCTTGAGGAAAAAATTCTCCTTACAAGTCCTTTGCTTTTACTTTATTGCAGTCAGGGCTCTGTTGTTCCAAGACTACATGCTGTGTATGACCTTGTGGAAATTTTGCAGAACTGGCTTGCCAGAGACACAAGCATTGAGAGTAGACACAAAACATGTATCACACCAGCTTTCTGTTAGAACCTTCCTAACTAGACTTCTTTTCCTTTGTAGTAATAGGCTGTTTGGTCCTGTCTTTTCCCTCGGCTTATTGTCTCCTTCCCCATGGTTTCTCAACCTTTGTTTAATTCAATACCTGTCCTTCTTATGTTCCTAGTTTCTGTCCTTGACTTTACCCCTACCATTGCAAGTATCACAGAGTTTCTCAATAGCTGTCATTAAACTGACCCCTTTGTTTATTATAGCTTTTCTCTTTCCCCTGTATCTCTATTTACAGTGTAAGCACTTCAGGATAAGGACTATCTGCTTGGGTTTGTAGAGAGTCTAACACAATGGATCACAGTTGTGGGGCACCATAATTATTAGTTAGGATAGTAAGTCTCCAATTATTAGTCCTCCCCAACAATGTTTCCTTCATTGGAAGGAAATTAGAAAAAGAGCTATTTTCTATGTTATTTTGATTTATCATAAAGCTGTCTTTTGTTTTTTCGTTGGTTTTTAAGTTTGAAATTAAATTTGTTGGCACAGCAGGTGTTGTAAATAATTTTGTAAACTGCCTAGGGCTGTCTACATCACAAACTATTGCTGAATTATCAGATTATGAAAATAGACAACTCAAAGGAGAAAGTGTTTAGAGATAAGTAAAATGTGAATTCTTCTGCCAATTGTTTTTTGTTTTGTTTTTTCTTCTTCCTTTTCTGTTTCATAGCACGAATTATCAAAACAAAACAGTGGTGTGAAATGCTTCCATGTTTAGAAGGAGAAGGCTGTGATTTGCTAATCAATAAATCAGGCTGGACCTGTACACAACCAGGAGGACGGATAAAAACAACCACGGTAGGTGACTTCTCTGTTCTATACTTCTTCAATTTCTTATTCACTTCGTTTGTTGAAAACAAGTGAGATTTTTAATTGTTTTTCAGCACTTTTATGTAAAGTTTATTGCCTCATAATTAATCTGTGTGCCCAAGCGTGCATGCTGAAATACACAGTAATATTATCACAAAGTACAACACTGGAAAAGATAACAAAGGAAAATGCATAATTCCCATGGTTACTAGGAGTGATATTGTGTCAAGGTTTTCTTGTAAGACCAGTAGCTTAACTAACATTTGTATCCAGCCTGAAGACAGTATCTTATTATTTCAACATATACAAACTTCTACTGCCTTAGTGTTGAGTGAAAAACTCAATGTGTGGTCTAACAGGGCGAAAATAAAGCTTTCTCTGGGAGTTCCGAAGAAAATATTTTTGCAATTCAAGCTATACTGGAAAAACAAGTTGCTCAGACAGGTCTTTGGTTTTCAGTGAGATCTACAGAAAATATAGCAAAAGAGCCCTTTTCCCAGCTTGCTTTGGCCCTGGTTTGTTGATAGATCCCTCAGTTCTTTGATTAGGTATCTTGGGGCATATGCTTGTGGTGAAGCTGAAAGTATATATGACTGTAATAGTTTCTAGGGCCTATAATATAGCAAACAGATTTCTAGAAAATGTTCTCAAATGCCAGTAATTCTTTGACTTAATAAATGGAAAAAATCTGAAGAGATATAATAGAGCAATTTTCTGCTAACTTGCTAGGCCTCTTGAAATTATTTCCCCTCCTTATAATCTTTTTTTAGATTTACAGGGAGCTTGAGTGTAATTTAAATAAGTGAAATTTCAAGAATATTTAGTCTTAAAAGTACTTATCACTGAGGACTAAATTAATGCCCATCATCCTCTGCACAATTTCTCTGTCTGAGCAGGAGAAAGACAGCAGTATAAAAAAATGTTTATTGTTTTAGAATGCATGTATTTAAAATATTAACATTATTTCACTTTTTAAAAAAAGGAGATTTGATAATGCTTTATAAGATACCTACAAAACAAATTGTTTGTCTTGTGATCACAGTTTTAATGCTTCTGTATTTACCAGATATAATATTCCTTATGAACAGGGCTATAAAACTTAACTCGTCTCCGAGGTCTTACTTAAATATAGTTTGCCTTTAGGTCTTTTGCATTCAAGCTATGTAAATCTTTTGCATTCAAATTATGTAAAAGTGGCATAGAAAAAAAAACAACCAAACAAACAGAAAACAAGGGAAGGAGAAAGTTTTTTAAACATAAATGCCAACATTCAAGGGCAAGGAGATCTAACACCATGAGTTTGTCATACTTGGAATATAGTCTTAAATCTTGTTAATTCAGGGGTATTTTCTGTATCTGAGGTAAACGGAAAACCCTTGTACTGTGACACATTACCAGCTGTCATTTTAGCTCTTTATTTGATATTTAATGCTAATGGCATGACTGAGTAATGCAAAGTAAGCAGAAAATCTATCCTTCAGTTTCTGTCTTTAATGAAGTGATTCAGATATGCTTTTAGATAAAATAGCAGAAGCCTGATTCTGAACTCTTACTTGTCTCTATAGCTCTTTAATGCTATTGACATGAATGGAATGACTCATGAATTTGATTAATGTAAATGAAATCATAATCATGCCCCATCAGTAAAATTAAGACCATGGCAAGTGTAATATTGTAAAACAGACTGTCCCCACACAGATACATCATTGTCATTGGTAAGGAAAGATTTTGCCAGAGAGACAACTGTAGAACAGCTCTGAGCATAAGCCCTCATCTAACATCAAGCAGTCTTCAACAGTTGGTATCACACATGCAGACGCACAACAAACACGCAGTACTTTCCAGTCAAGCCAGACTAGCAACTCAGAATGCTTACAGAAGCTCTGAATGCAGAAGGGAAAGACGGGAAAAAAAGACAAGAAGAAAAACAAATACAAAACCCTGAAATAAATTATTGCCATAAGTCATTATTAGTAAAATAATAAGAATTTTTTAAGAAAATGTTCTTTAGCTACTTGATTGAAGAGTAAGCTTTGGACCATGGTAGTAGATTTGGAAACTGTGTTGTAAGATGAATCCATGAAATTCATGACTGTAATTGAAAGAAAGAAAAAAATTCCAACAGAAACACTAAGAGGCGTTATTTACTGTGGCAATATTCTCAGATCAACAGCTGCTAATGCAGTAACTGCTCTGTCTGCTCCTAACCAGCACACGAGTTGCCATGCACTATCATGCCACCATGGTATTGAAGTGTACTAGGAAGGACTTCTGGCTGAGAAGGGCCAGAAAAATGACCACAAGATAATATGGGGAATAAATGTCCAGATATACTGAATTAGTTACTGCACCTGTTCTGAAGTAGATATAATTTTTGACCACATCTCCAGCAACAGCCAGATTAGGTCCTTCATTTTTTTAACTGTCAATTTTGTTAAAACAATTCATTAATTTAATATCAGCAGCTCTTTCCTGCTGATATAGCTTGCATCTTAAAGATATTTTTGGCAGTAGGTCTTGAGTTATCATACTGATGGTAGAACGTATAGCAGAGATATCACTGATAAATGCTGACAATAATTTGTCACCCATACTGAAGTCAGAACCATGTTGAACTCTGTTGGACTGAGACCAGCTGTTGTGATAATAGCAGCTTTTCACATTGATTCCAGGAGGTTTTGTAGAAATGCAATTTTTAAGTACCGGGTTTAGAAGCAGCATGTGGGAAGTTAGGGCTTGTAGAGATCTTATAGATGGCATGAGCTCCCTTTTAAATGAGAATACACTTTAGGACTCATAGTTACATATGGTTCTTAAAAAGAAAAGAAGAAAGAGAATTTGTTTTCTGTAGATGAGTTAAGCATTTAGTATTCTTTCTATGAAAATTCCAAGCAAACAGCAAGTGAACATATCCCTTGCTGCAATGCAAAACTGCAATTTCTGTAAAATGCTTGGAAAGGGCTGCTGCTTTTTACTTTATATTTTGTGTCAAAATTGTTTACACATTCTATGCAGAGCCAGATTTTTTAACTGGCTGGCACTTTTTGTGATCGCCTCTGGAAATAATGCAACCAAATCAGAATTCTCTCTTCACATGAGTAGCAGTGTTCTATATCCATTTTGTGCTCACTTTGCAAAGCTATAAATGACTACACAAGGTGCAAGGCAAAGGAAAATCAGACTCAAAGTGTACTCTAAATGGATCTGGATGTCACTTCTGCCCTGTTGTTCTTTCTACAAGGTGTGAATGAACCAAAGATTTTTCATCTGCTAAGAGGCTTTTAGAATTGAGGACTGTCTGGGCTAACTGCCAATCTGTGTATTAAGAGGCTGACTGTCAATACAAGGAAACAACATGGCAACTTGCAAAAGAAGATAGCAAGAGAATACTACACAATTGTTAGCAATTTTAACATACTAAGTGCTTTCATATAACAAATATCCTTACAGTCACTTTAAAATCTCCTGCCTTTAAAAATTTCGTCTCCTTTTGCTATCCGCATTACTTTCTCAATTAATTATTAAAATTACACTATATGATTTTTAAAAATATTTTATTGTTTTAATAGTGCCAGAAGATATGCCTTTTTTTTTTTTTTAATAAGTTGCTGAAGGGCCTTTCCATTTTATATTTCAAGTGTAAAACGCTCGTGTATAGATGAGAAGATGCACAATGTATTGTTTTTACAGGGGAAATTAATTTTTAGCACCCAAGTGTAGATATGTTGTCAATGATCCATCACTACCTAATTGTTACTTAATTAATTCCTTCTTCTACATAATGCGATTTCAATGCACGGAGCTTAACAGAACATTCATGCGCCAGTTCCTCAGCAGCTAACCTTTTAAACCTTTGTGATTTTACTGCTAAATTAGCTGAAGTGGGAAATTAAGGAATACGGAGAAGCTAAGAGAGAGCTCACAGTGGATAAAAGGTGTAATTACTCTGACATGGAGCTCAGTGCTTAGCTAGTAAATTTACTAAGGATCTAGCTCCACCAAGGGACCTGACTTTCTTAATGGAGTTTACTTACACAGAGAGCAACTTATCATTAATATAAATGCCTCATCATTAATATAAATGACATGCTGGCTGGTTTGGAAAGGCAATTTTTTCCTTACCCTGAAAAATACAATGTGTATTTTTATTGGCTGTAATTTAAATAATATTTTTTTTCAGCAGAGCTTTATCATACATATATGTATGATTAAGGTAACTCAGATAAAATACACTGGTATGATTTTCAGCACTGACTTATGAGCAATGTGTTTTCACTCATACCATTACATTCAGGTAAAAAGAAATATATATATATATATATATATGTATACACATAAATATACATATATATGTATATATATGTTACATATTTGTAACATACTTGAGAATTTACTTTTTTTTAGACTCAAGATCAGCTGGAAATATCCTGAGGCCATGGTCTAGTGGTATGAGCTTGGGAACTGGGAGCCAGAAACTCCTGAGCTCTAATCCTGGCTCTGACAGTGACTCCCTCTGTGGCCTTGGGTAAGTCACTGAACCTCTCTGCCTCAGTTTCCCCAGCAGTAGAAGTAAGATTTACAGTTCTTAGCTCCATAGGTCAGTGAATTTGGGAGTCCTGACTTAACATTTTAAGACGTTTATCAATTCAGATTAACTTAGAAATAAAAATGCTGATATGTATAAGTGTCCTTATTGGTAATATTCCTACTGTTGTTAGGTATTTACATAACACTGGTATTCCTGTATTTAGCCTTGCCTGCATTCCAGCTCTGAGTCTTTCTAAATGTGCATTTCACATCTCCACAACTCAGCTGATTTCATTTGGTTAAGCTGGTTTTGGAAGTATTTTGACATCCTGCCAGTTCTAGTTCTGTGTCATTCCAGGATACAATACCTACCAAAACAAACTTTCAGGCAGCACCAGATTAGACCAGTGAAATGTTGCATGCATGCCATGCCAAATTAATTTTCACTTTGTCAGAAGTGGTCAACTTATGAAACAGATACAATAATACCAATTCTTTACACGTCATAGCTGTGTGCTTTGATGTCCACTCTATTGATCTGTCAGCAATTAATCTACTAAGCTCCTTCACTGTCCAAATTGTATCAGGAACACTACATGTGGACCAAGATTACAGAGGACACTTTGCAGCGGGCTGGTTTATCCCCTCACTCTAGTCCAAGTATTAGCTTTTAGAAATAAGAAGGAAATTAGGATCCTGAATTTTTCATTGTTTATAGTCAGCTGCTGAAGAATCAGTATCTTTGGCTGTATTTAACCTATGGGACTTTCTTTGCTTCAAAGCCCATGAGCTTACACAATTTGAGTCCCTATGTCTTCTCTGTCTTTTCTTTTTCTGTGTGTCCCTCTTCGTGATGGCATGCCCACCACTGTCTTGTGTGAGATCTTAACAGCAGCAGAAAGGGCTCTCACATATACCCTTTTGTAGTGAAATAGATCATTAACTCTTTTGGGTCATGCTCACATATAGTCACTCTTAATTTCTAGTTGGTTGTCTGGAAATCTGGTTTAAGAAAACCTCCATCTTGATTTCCACAAAGAATAATTTGCATTTTTAAGTCCCTCTGACAGCCAGTTTTGTGAACTCTGAGACCATTGCTTCACCAAGAATTATGCATCACAAAGTTCTTTAAAACTAACTCAGGTCTCAGGTAGTGTGCTTCTGAAATTGATATTTGATTAAGATTTTCTGAGACCACACCACATAACAGGAAGTTAGCCTGAGATAACTTTCGTACGTTAAAACATTGATGTGTTCTACTTTTCATATATACACACCAAACTGAGAAAGGGTAGAACACAAACACTTTCTGCAGAATAACTTTGGCAGATCTTGCTGAGGTCAGAAAGTCATGATATCTGCATCTGTGACTGTACATATGAACTGGCAGATCTAGGTTACTTTTAATTAGCATCTTGTTCTAATGTAACAGCATATCTATAGAATCAGTCTTAGACATTGTGCAGTGCTTTAACTGAGCCTTTTAATAGTTTTGTATGAATTTGGTGTTCTTCTCAGTAGTATTAACATAAATTATGAGAAAAAATACCAGTTCTTTACATGTTATAGCCATGTGTCTCAATGACCACTCTATAGATGTGTGTTACAAGGCCTAGATTCAATCTATGTATTTCCATGGCTTGCAAGATATTTTAATGCTTAGTTACTCTCATTGTTTACAAAAGGTATCCTAATCTGTAAATGCATCATCATTGACAGTGTTGGAAATAGATTCTTTTCTGTTAATTTCCAAGAAAGGTAGAATGGGAGCTGGATGTTGTAATTCTCAGAAAAAGTTAAATATCATGTTTCTAATTCTTGTGTTAGAGAAGAATAGTCCCTTTAGACAATTTACCAGCAGAGTGGTAGGACGGCCTTTATAGCCCTATGTCTTAAGGACTATATGCACAGAGAAATCTAAATAGAAATAAAATCCTCATGAAGCTGAAGCATCTCATGAAGGGACCGTACTATTCCTTCAAAATAAACAGGTTTTCTTGCAGGTTAGTAATGCTTCAGCTAGTACAGTCTCTTCAAAGCTGTGCACTTCTTTGTGATACCAATGTGTTGAAACCTGCACATTCTATTTTCCATTATCCTTATCAAAATACACTTCTTCACGTCAAATAAGTAATGTTCAAGTCATAAGCCAAAATGCTAGCAAAGATTTTGTGATTTTTGTAGACTTTAGGTTGAAAGGAGCTGTCAGATACTTAAAGAACCATCTTAAAGAGATTAGCTGCCTCCCTCTGTCATGAATACTGAATACTGGTTCTATTGATATTCACTGATCCACACTGCTTGAAAAGAGACCGAAATTTACGCCAAAAATAACTTGCAGTAAAATGGCATGCAAAGTGAAATCATAATTTGTTAACATCTGAAATAAATCCTTGGAAGAAATTAGGTAAACGCAAGTTTTGTTCTTCACTTTTAAATGTGTATTTTCAGATTGTAATGAATTATAGTATACTAATTTCTTTTGTCTTTTTAAAGTTACAGAAAATACGAATGCTCACTTCTGCATGGGCTATTTCAAAGATATTGCAATTACTGTGCAAATAAATATACAGAATTTTTAGAGAGATAAGAATTCTAGACATATATTTGCGTTCATGTTTCCTGTTGCTTAACTCATATTCATAGTGGGTTTTCTAGCATTCAGTCCAATTTTACTATGCTAACTAAGAGACAGGCCAGCTTTAGATTCAGTGAGGTAAATCTAGTTTCTGATTAACGCTTATGAACTTTGGCTTTTCTTTGTTATATAGATTAATCTATATTTTAAAGCAGTTACTGCACTGTAAATTGAGCTACATTTTGATCCATTTTAGGTCTGAACTGTCAGTTCAGCAAGTAAACAAAAGCTATTTCTACCCAAGGCAATAATAATAATTTTCAATCATCTATTTCATATGTTTGAGCCAACACCAAGCAAAACCTATGGGCTTTTGTCCCCCTATACTTTGAAACCAGAAGTCTGAAAAGTAAATATAACTACATCTGTAACTTGGCAAGTTCATTGACAACTATATCATAGTATGAACGCACACAATAAATTGTGAATGTCTAAGAGTTCAAAGGCTTTAAAAGCTGCATTTTGAGGAATGTCTAAATTGTTAAATTGGTCCTGATAAACAGCAAATGCTTTCATTTGAAATTCTTTCTAATTTTCCAGGGCACCATTAAAAGTTATGTTTTTATATGGGACTAGGATTCTCTTTCATCTTCTCAAAACCAAAAAAAAAAAAAAAAAAGAAAAAAAAAAGCCTATCTTTAAAAATGCCAGGCTCAGGGTATAGAAAATTCACACATATATTGGATGGTTCAGGTATCTGCCTCGAAAATTTGCAGGCCCATTAAAGAGTGTGTATGAAGACCGTGTTACTAGATTTTTTATTATTGTTTAACACCCTGGTCACCATTTGCATTTAAATAAACCTTTCCAAATATTGAAATAGCAACTGGTCTAAGAAGTAAATGTGTTAAGAATTAGCACTGAGATAGACTAAAAGCATCAGATAAACCAAATTCCTATTAGTAATGGTAATATTTGAGCTTTTTGTGTTTTGACAATTCTAAGCAAAACAGACATTCTAACTGTAATTTAGTTTCCCCAACTTATCATTTTAGTGCATTTAGGTACTTAAGAGTATTGATGGCACCTTGCACAGAGTGAACATCTGTAACATAGAACCTATAGACCAGTGCCCGTGTGGGGCGTCAGCTGGAAGTCAGGCAGAAGGTGCTGGTTCACTTATTGTCTGTGTTAAGCAACTAAATCTCATTCTTCATCTGCTAGATCAGATAATTTGATACAGTGCTGTCTGCTCCTACCATATATGCTTCATGATAGATTGATATTGTCTGAAGCTACTGATTTCTTGAATGAATATGGGAAAAATCAATTTTCATTTAATAAGTGACTGCAAAGAGAGACTATCTGAGGAAACAAACCTGGAGATTACTTGTGCAATTTCTTGCACTAAGTAGCACAATACACTGTAAGAAGGGATTCATAGATGCTGAGTGCCATATGGTTGAAGTGAAGGAAACTACAGGATACATTGTACATGTGGAAGAAATATAAATTTGGTAATGCAAACAAGGAAGAAACCAGGAACGACTAACCCAGAACTTGGTATATAGTTTAAAACATCTTTTTTGTGGGCATGTAATGTAAACTTATGAAGGCTGAAAACTTGTTTGTGATACCAACACCAAGAATTTAAAAGGCTAAATTCTTACACACCCATTTTGCACAATGAAAATGTTCATGACACAAGTGTTAGAAGTTGTTGCACATGTATATCAATTTTGGAACATTTCTATTTTTTAAGAATAGCCACAAAGATTTGTTAAATCGTGCAAAGCAAGCTAGATTTCTTGGACTGAAAAAACCAAGCAGTGAATAAAGAAAATGAAAATGGTGTTTTAGCTCTGGGATTTTTATAATAACATTTGACACATTATTTCTTAAACCATATTGAAAACTGTCATTTCAACAAGATACTGATGAAGGACCTGTGAACAGTGCATAATAACACTTAACAGGAGTGTATTGATCTAGGTCAAGGTGGCCCAGGCAGTGACAGACTTGTGAAAAGTCTAACAGTATTTTATTAAGAATGGTTTCAAAAGCATAAAGGGTATTAAGCTGTTAAGTGTTATTGAAAATCTGTGAAAGGTAGACACATACCAGACATTTCTGGTTTTCAGTATTCCCCTGCTATATTTTCATTGACAATTTGGAATAGAAATAATCAGTAACATTATCTCTGCACATAAGTTTCTTTACCTTGGGGGCAGACCTTAAGGATAAAGTTGCCAGTTTTTTGTTCTACTTAGTTCCTGTCCATGAGGTTTTGTTTTCAGCTGCTCCTCCTGGCCATTTGCATATGAGCATGCAGGGGTATGCATAATGACAATTCAGTTTACATTGTCATAGGAAAGTAATAGCCCAAAGCTCTGGCTATTCCTGTTTTTCATTAGATCTTATCAATCTTATTACATGGATGAGACAAGAGGTTGTAAGTGAATAAAACTGGCTGATCCTTGATCCAAATAAAGCCAGGCAAGGGTGGGACAGTAAAATCAATCAGCCACATATACCACAAGACCTTTTCTTTCAACTGACAGTGCAGCTTTATGGTACTCCAAACCAATCTAAAGCCAGACTGCCCCATTCCTATTCTCCCACCTCACTGTATATATCTGACCTCTGTTTTGGTCAGGCACTAAGTGCTTGTGGAAGTGTCTGGGATGCCAAAATAGGCATTGCTTTTTGCCAGGTTAGTTTTCAGCCACATCAGTTTCTGATTGCAATACTGCAAATTAAATTATTCTAGGCCAAAATCTATGGAGTCTGTCTGTCTTTATTACATAGTTCCAATGCCTTTGGGCCATCAACAATTGCTGATGGATACCTAGTTAGATTTTTCAGCCAACACTGCTATTCTTCCCCATTTGCACTTACCAAAGAGTTCCAAAGTTGCCTCTGAAGTAAAGACAATGTGCATGAAATTCACCACTCATGTAAAATACACCAGTGTACCCCTACATGAAGGGGATAAGATGTTTTAAAGTCCATGTCCTAATCTGTGGAGGATATTGTACTTTTCTGGACCAGGGCTTTTAAAGGTAGCATCTCTATTTTCTAATGCATTTACTTTTTTTTTTTTTTAATTTATTTTCTCTTTTATTCTTTTCCTTTTTCTTCCTACTGCTTTTCCATTTTCTGCATGAAGTCGTGAGAATTTTCCCTTACAGAACAATTCTTAGAATTGTTCTAGCCACAAAAGAATGAGACATTTTGTGGAAAGACTGATACTTAGTTCTTATAATAGTGGAGGCAGCATGGGAAAGATCAGGTACAAGCCCCTATTACTCTATTTTTCACAAGGGCATGAGCAGATGTGGCCAACTTTACTATCCAGCCAGAACAGTGGGTACCTATCCAGATCTCCACCAGGACACTGAAATTTCTGTCCCAAGAGGCTTTGCAGTCAGATTAGGCGCATCCAGAAGAATATTAAATCTCTTCAAACTGTTTTTTATCCCATGTCAATATAAAATTGTACCTATGTTTCACAGAGAGAGGTCTGTATGCTCAGTTCTTTCCCTTGATGAGTGTCAACTATTGAGCTTGAACAATATATTCTCAGTTCTCCATGCAACTTCAGATTTGCTGCACAGTGCTTTAGTTTTTGAAAAGGGACTGATAAAATGTTCTGATTTGAGATATTTGCCTGGTGATCATGGCATTTCCCTGGAATGCAGGAATAGGAGATTCAATCACCCTTGTCATAAATAGGTCTAGATGCATCCCAGATGATTGATCTACCTACTAGACTGATATGCAAATTATGGATTGTCCTATTGTCATCATCCTTGCTTGAGGTACTGCCAGGTGTTCCCTGATTGATCCTGGTGGTTTAGCCAGACTTTATATTCTTGTCTGCCTAAACCTGGAAAATAGTAGAGGGGCCTCAGTTTAGAATGTGAATATTTAGTACTGGCTTCAGAGAGATCTAATAAACATAAATTCTAAAAGACATGCAAATTTAAAGATTGAATTTGGAAGGTTTAGGTGCTTATCATGTAACCTTTTAGGTGGCTTGCCTTTTCCTTTCATGTTACTTGCTAAGTGATCATGGAGATCATTGCAGAGTTTTCTACTGACTTTTGAAACTTTTTCATAGTAAGTTGCTCTCTGTAGAAAAATAAGAACTTGGAGCCATTAGGGAATCTGAACAGTGGCTGTGGATATCTTGGCTATTGCAGGCAATCCCGAGGATCAGATTTACCCATATAGTGCTGCAGTAAACAGGTTCAGTGGAGGCTGGGGGAGTCATGAAAAACGTGTTTGAGGGAGGAAGCTTCCAAACATTTAAGTTTGATGTCTAGCTTTATTTTTATAGTCACATTTTATGTCTTTATTTCTAAATCAAATCATCCCGTTACTCTCTTTCCAGAAGACAATTTGACATGGAGAGCAGCACTGTTTTCGCCTCCATTTCATTAAGTGCATACTTGCACTTAATCATCAGATTTTCAGTTGGCTTTGTTGTGTTAAATATCATACCTTTCATCTTCGTTTTTCCTTTGTGAACTGCTGTTCTCTCTTTTGTCTTATTCTTGATGCAACTAACCCTGCTGAAATCAATAGTATGACTTGAAGAATAAATGTGTGTTTATATAATAATGTTGGGTAGAAGGTGCTCTGATTGCAGTGTGAATGCTTTCTCAAATGTCTGTGTTCCATCAGTAATCTCTTAGTCCTTCTTAATAAATGATAAAAAATTATAAGACCACTGGCAGATGTTTAAAATCAAATCAAGGATTCTTTGGTAGCATACTATGCAGCTGTTCTGCTCAAGCAAGTGTGAAAATGTCTCAACCTGCATTGCTGAAATAGTCACACTCTTCTCATTGTGTTGTCATCAGGCTCTTATGAGAGCAATGTATATACTTAGTAATGTAGAAATTCACTCACATTCTAACCCCTAGAAGTAATATTTTATTTTTCATTCAGGAACATCAAAATTGAACTGGGTCAAAACATCCTTTTACAGTGTGTTTTGTGCCAAGCTTTTATTTGTTTTTGATTCAACATATGAAATAAAATTCTAACACTAACAAAAGAATAGTTGCCTTTTTAGTAGTGAACTTGAAGGAAATAAAGGGTACTGACAAAATCACATTCTCTGCAATATAAACATTTTAGTGAAAGCCAGAAATGCATGATTTTATAATACATTTTTATTTTAAATGCTTCAAATTAATGAATTTTAAAATGAAACAAATTTTGAAGCATCTCCCAAAGTGTTGCAGATGTTGTTGACAAAGCAGTCTGTATTTGAGTACTATTCCTGTTGAAATATACAGTACTGAGTGTATTTGTCAGCTCTTTACAAAATTATTGAAGTACAGGGAATTTTCATAGACATAACACAATATTTTAAAGGAAAATGAAAAATATCATACACAAAACATCTGCCATATAAATGTCTGTATTCATGCAGACTTCTGCCATGAAACTGAACATTGCATAAAAATTTGGCACTGCAGCCTAGAAGAGTATTGTAGCTAGGTTGTAAAGAGTGAAATATCTGCGCAGCAGGGTTTATATGGCTTTTGAAGGAAATCTTCATTACAGTATTATTCAGTTTAATGAAAATCTGAAGAAAACAAAAAAAAAAGTCCAAACAAAAAATAAGAAAAAAACCCCAAATAAACAAAAAAAAGAGTCACACTTATTTGCATGCCAGGGAAATTAAGGATAACAGAAGGGCTTCTGGAAATATGTTACAAGTAAGAGAAAGACCAGGGATAAATGTGGGCCCTCTCCAGAAGGAAAAGAGAGACTTGAATGTGCACAAGTCCATGGAACCTGATTAGATTTGTCCATGTGTCCTGAGGGAGCTGACAGACAAAGCTGTTAAGCCACTACCAATCATTGTTGAAAAAATTGCAGCAGTCAAGTGAAGTCCCTGATGATTGAAAAAGGGAAATATAAACCCAATTTTTAAAATGGGAAAAGCAGAAGTCCTGAAGAACTACAGAGCAGTCAGTCTCACCTCTGTGCCTGGCAAGATCATGGAGCAGATCCTCCTGGCAACTGCTGAGGTGCATGGAAGACAAAGAGGTGATTGGTAAGAGCCAACATGGCTTTACAAAGGAGAAATCATGCCTGCCAAACCTGGTGACCTTCTATGACAGGGCAGCGCTGGGGGATAGGGGCAGGACAACTGATATCGTCTACCTGGACTTATGCAAAGGCTTTGACACTGTCCCATGTGACATCCTTGTCTCCAAACTGGAGAGACGTGGATTTGATGGATGGACCTTGCAGTGGATAAAAAACTGGCTGGAGGGCAGCACACTGAGAATTGTGGCCAGGGGCTCATTGTCCATGTGTCGACTGGTGCTCCTCAGGGGTCACTACTGCAGCCAATGCTGTTCAACACCTTTGTTGGTGATGTGGACAGTGGGATCAAGTGCACCCTCAGCAAATTTGCTGCTGACACCAAGCTCTGTGGGGCAGTCAACACACTGGAGGGAGGGGATAATGCCATCCAGAAGGACCTGGACGGGCTTGAGAAGTGGGCTTGTGTAAAGGTCATGAAGGTTAACAAAGCAAAGTGCAAGGTCCTACACATGGGTTTTAGCAATCTTAGCCACAAAGACAGTCTGGGTGAAGGAGTGATTGGAAGCAGGCTTGCAGAGAAAGAATTGGGGGTGTTGGTTGATTAGAAACTCAAGATGAGCCAGCAATGTGCACTTGCAGCCTGGAAAGCCAATCTGGTCTGCATCAAAAGGAGCATGGCCAGCAGGTCAAAGGAGGTGATTGTCCCCCCATGCTCTGCTCTGTGAGACACCACCTGAGTTACTGCCTGCAGCTCTGGTGTCCCCAACATAAGAACTGTTGTAGCAAGTCCAGAGGAGGAGCAAAAAACTGATAAGAGGACTGAAGCACCTCTCTTACAAAGACAGGCTGAGAAAGCTGAGGCTGGAAAAGGTTGTGTGGATACCTCATAGGATCTGTCCAGTATTAGAAAGGGGCCTACCAGGAAACTGGAAAGGGACTGTACATCGGGAACTGTAGTAACAGGACAGAGAGTAAGTTGGTACAAATTGAAAGAAGGGAAATTTAGGTTAGATATTAGGAAAAAATTTTTTAGTGTGATGGTTGTTAGACACTGGAACAGGTTGCCCAGGGAGGTTGTGGATGCCCCAACCCCAGCTGGGGCAGTGTTCAAGGCCAGAATGATAAAGCCTTGATCAGCATGGTCGAGTGGGATGGGTCCACATGACAGGGGCATTTAGGATTAGATGATCCTTAAGGTCCATTTCAACCCTTTAGCAGTCTAATTCTATCACACACAGACGGAAATGCTGATAGTTTGAGAAGACTTTAGTAAACCTTGTGATCAAAAACCAAGTTAGGAGTGCTAAGTAATAAAGTTAGTGTGTTATTGCTGATGTTTTCAGACAGATTTTTATTGATTGATTTTGTACATATCACATGTTTTTAAAGTCAGAGGTTGTTACAGCTTTGCTGGCAAAATGCTACACTGGAAAGATATAACAGAGCTCACAAGAATTCTATAAATAATTCAGTAAATCCTTCTATTTTTGGGCTTTCCTTTTCCTTTTTTTTTTTTTTTTTTACTTATTTTGTTTTGTTTTAAATGAGGCCTTGATTCAGACACAGCTCCACTCACAAATCATGTACACGTTGTGAAAATTTTGCTAGTATCAACAAGACTGAAGACATACTGTACTATATTGACTACAGCATCAAGTATGAATTCTTAGTACATGTTTTAAATTGTCAGCATGTTGTATTAAAAACATTGCATTTAATTCTCTGTCCATTAGTTTAAGAATAGTCCACTAATTCATATTCAGAGAGAAGAATGTCCCCAAATAAACTTTCTCCTTTCCTTTTCAGTGACAGTTTTGTTCCTACTTACAAATGCAGGGGTAGACCATCGTCATGACAGGAATGATAAAATCAGAGAATCAGAGACACGTTGTCACTGGAACAGACCTTTAAGATCATTGAGTCCATTATCATAGCACTTCCAAGTTCACCACTAAATCATGTCTCTGAGTGCCACATTTACACATATTTTAAATGCCTCTGGGGCTGGTGACTTCACCACTTCCCTGGGTAGTCTCTTCCAATGCTTGACAACACTTTTGGTGAAGGCGTTTTACCTAACATTAAATCTAACACACACACACAAATCCCACTACTATCCTGCCCCTTCAGTGGAACTTGAGGCCATTTTCTCTTATCCTGTGACTTGTCAAAAGAGACTAATCACCACCTGGATACAATCTCCTTTTAGATAGTTGCAGGGAGTGATACGGTCTTTCCTCAGCCCCCTTTTCTCCAGGCTAGTATAGACTTTTGTATCTAACCATGTATTTCTGTGCATGAGGGCACCTGCAAGGCTCAGGATTAGCCAGATTCCACTCCTCACAGCTGGGTCTGGCCTACAATGTGATCCAGCCCTAGAGGACTTGACCCTTATTTGTGGCCTGTGCTTTCAGGGAAGCCAGCAATTGAAGCAGAAGTGATTTGCATGACTTTTCCTCAGCAGGGTGAAATTTCTGATTTTCTTTTTCCATGATAGTAGGACTGAAATCCCATTCATTTATCTTATTTGCTGATGGTAGTGGGGGTTTTTTTCTGAGTCTTGCTATACATATAGAAAACCAGAATTTATTGGGCTGGATTCAGTAATATTCTGTTGACCAGCACTACATATGTATATTTCATCATACTGCACCTTATTATAATTTATTGTATAATGTAAGAAAAATCTCAGGGTTTTCACTGCTAGTATATAATGGCAGAAGCAATTAAATTGCACGTGGTATGGGTGAAGTTTTTTGTTCATAGAATGTGTGTAAAGTTCTGTTGCTGTGAATAAAGAAACACTTTAAAAGATCTTTAACCTTTTCAGTAAATGAACAACATCCATAAAAATAAAGCTGAGTTCTGTAAAAGCCCATAAGACAGAGATACTATTTCTCACAAGTTATTTCCAAGTGAGTTATTCTTAAGCGGCCTGATATAAGTGCAGAAAGAAACTAATAGGTTGTATTTCTTAAATCTCTGATACTATCTGGAACAATATCCTTTAAAAATTCCAATCTTGTATTCCATTACAAGACAATAAAAAGATGAAAGAATAAGATAACTGCACTAAAGATTATTAACCCCGTAAAATAGGATGCATTTCTGGTTTTCTAGTGTTGATAGTACATGCTCCAGTAGAATATTTTGGTCCAACTCTGCCTCTTAAAACCAGAAATCTTCCCATATCTCTTACAATTGCCACATAAAATTATGTACTTTCCTGCACTGGGCCTCTAGAAGGAACTCCATAGTGTAGATGAGAAGTGTTGGAAATGAACTGAGGGCTTGGAAAGGGGCAAAAAAAGTATTAATACATTGATACAAAAGTTATTAATATAACTACACATCCTAATACCCGCCTAAAACTTTTCTGGAAAAATCTCTGTGAAAGTTTCCTGCAAAATCTTAGGTTTCCTTCCTTCTACTGTTATCCCTGCAGTATCAACTGCCAACTCAGGCAGGTTTCAGGTGAGATGGTTATTGTCCCAGACAGATAGTGGTGCTTCAGTTAAGGTCATGCTGTAAATCCCCATTGCTGCTTAATGATGAACTGCATCTTATATTTCAGAAATCTCATGAACAGTTCTGAGTCCTCTGAAGATAACACAGGCCTGATAAGAGTTAATCAGAGAGTTTTCATCTACAGTGAGTTGCTGGTCACTTGGGTCATTCGAATTAGGTCTTCATACAGAGAGGACAGTGACCCAATGACCCAGTGATCTAAGGGGCTGCTGCTCTTTGAGTTCTCTGCCTCCAATAGAACCAGAGCCAATTCAGCCAAGCTGAATTACTTGACTTGATCACAGGAGAAATTTGATCTTTCTAAGAGGAATGATTTGTCTTTTGTAATCTTATGGAACCCTTTCCTCTAAAAATTAAGGTGAGCATGAAAAATGCAGAAAACACAAGAAATACATAACCAATATAAGACATCCAGCAGCTATAGTTCCTTTCATTAAAAAAAAAAAATCATTTTGCTACTTTATTTGCTCTATTGAAGCTACCTTTCTCTTTCTTAGTGGTGCAGAGTGGTCTGTTGTTAGTGATGGAGATTTTACTGCTGATGACATTTTTGGAAGCAAAAATTTCAAAATAATTTGTTATAAAGGGCCCATCATTAATTACAATAATTTTAGTAAAAGTGCTTTTTAAAATAGCAGACAGGGATGTATCTTATATGTCATTGGTAATGCATGGTAAAAAAGGCAAACAAGGAAGAATTTTATAAGGCAAAGCCTAGGTCTTCCATTAATTTATGTGAGTAATGACACATACACATTAAAATTATTTTCGGCATACATTTCATTTTTTGTTCTTGGAAAAGTATGTGATGTATCTGAAACATAATTTTAAAAAAGAAAAATCCCTGAGTTACAAAGGATAAGTAGTCAAAAAATCTGTAATGATAATAAATTGCTTTTCAGACTGATTTTATGATTGGCTTTGTAGGGTATCTTAATGTGTGGTAATAGTTCTTCACCTGGGAAGTGTTTGGGAGAAGGTGTGGAATCCCACACCTGATAGGGTATGGAATATACACATGGAGATGGCTAGGAAGACACCGTTCTGAGATGTTTTCTGTTGAATTGAAGGGAAAGGTGGGCAAACGGCACAACAAGTAGAAAAATCAGTATCTTATCCACAACCTGCTCAATACCCAGTCCACTAGCTGTCCCTGGATTGCTGACAGCTGCAGTGGCCCATGGAAAAGTGTTTTTGTACAAGGTGTCTCTGGCCTTTTTTTGTTTCAAAACTAGTTTGCCAACTTTAAGAGCTTAAAGACTCAGCGATTTGGTTTCAGTTTCCTGAATCTAAGTGCTCACTTTTGGCACAGTGGCTTTGTTGGATTTGGAAGCTTGCAAATGCATAACATTTTGCATTCAGGTTTTCTGAAATACAAGCAGTTCATTTTTGTGAAGCAGAAGAATGCCTGGGGCAATGGATGTGGACAAAGGAAAAGAGCAAAGAGATGAAAAACCTTGTGGATGACAGATTGCTGCCACATGGCTCTGTGGAAATAAAGAACTGCAAATTAAATAGGTTGTCAACAGTTATTAGTCTGTAGGACTTTGCAGAGGAGGGTTGTTTCTAAGGAGTTAATATTTTGTTGAATGAACATCTGCAGATCTGAAAAGGATCTGAACTGTCTGTTTTAAGAATGTTCAGATGGACAGATTAAAGTATCAACTCACAGATCTGTTACTATTAGGTAAGTTGTACTCTCCACTCTCATTAGGAGAAGACTATAGCTGGTTTTTCAAGCTGAATAAAGACTAGTATTTAATTTATTAATACAAAAGGATATTGAGTAAAACAGTTCAATTGATGCAAAAATCTGGCAGTTGAGTATTAAGCTGAACTTTCATAAGGTCTGAATGGATGATGCTCATTGCATCTTTGTGCAAGCATACTATGGATATAATTGTGATATAATTTCATTTTACATCAAGAGTTGGCACCCTTCAGAATATATTTTAATTTTTGGCAGATTTTTATTTTCCTGTTAAGAGTCAACAAAACATTTTCCCAGTTAAAAGTTAGGCAAACAACAATGTCGATCTAAATAAACAAGGACGTAATATTTGTCACAAATATTCAACAGCAAAGGTTTCAGAACCTTCTGCATGTTAGTGTACTTACAGGTATGTCTTTCATCAGCTTTAATAGATTTTTCCTTGTTTAAAATTCCACTGTTCAGTATGGACGAACGAAATGAAGAAATGTGAAAAATACCAAGGGAGGTGATGTTGTAGTCTAGGTTATTCATCTTGGAGCCTCCCAGAACAGTGAATGACTGTCTGATGGAGGTAATTTCTTGTTTTAGATCCTGGGCTAACAGATTACTTGAATGGCTCAGCATCATATTTCCATCTTCTCCCTTTTCATGTTCTATGCTGATATGCTGTAATAACACTCATTGGATTCTCATTAAATGCAAAATAAGTGAAATACACTGTTTTATTTATTGTACCAAATGAAGCAAAAAAAAAAAAAAAAGGCTGTTTAATCTTCATTATGTGAAAGATTTTGAGGGGTTCTAAATAACTGCAGATGTTAGCAGATTTGTGCCATGTAAATTGGGTATGTTAATGATGTTACAGAATGTTCTAATCAGTGTTTATTCTGTCATATTTTATTTATATTTGTTTTTCAAAATGTATGTGCATAGGATACAGGAACCTTGAAAAATCATAAGGCAGTCAGATTGAAATACAAGCTTTAAGTTAAATACAGAGATATATGTTTTAATTAAAGTGGTTTGTAAATATATATTATGGATACTTGAAGAAGTCCTTCTCATTTGTTTAACACAGTAATACTTTAAAATATTCCTTCTTCAATGATAACAAAATTTACCCCTTTCAGCATAAACTGGACAGTGTGCTTGCTAATGATCCAGGAAAAATACACTGACATTCTTTAAAAATACCTAAGAGATATTTACTACTTTTTATCCAAACTTCTAAGCTGAGCTCTTGGAAACTTTTCAATATGGTTCAGGCTGTGAATATAAATTTTTATAGCTTATATTGCAAGGAATATGGATGATACCCATTACGTTGCTTCCTAGGAGTTAAACACTGTGTTTTCCTTTGCTTTTTAGATTGAGACTGACCATAAAACTGTTTGCAGTTTTCTGGGGAGTTAAGTGGAATGTAGCTTAGGCACAGTAGATCATAGAGAAGCTTAGGCAGAAGAAAGACAGGGTTCTCCCCAGAGCACATGCTTCCCAGTGTATCAGTGTCAATGCACACACATTGATATTTAACATAAAAACACAGGGAAAGTTGAGACCAAACTGGGAACAGGGCAGAGAGAGAAATACTTTCAGGACTAGGTAAAGCTGGATATTAGGTGATGCCTTGATGTAATGTATCTGAATATCATTTCAGGCGCCATTTAGTTTGGCCTGTTATTCCTGGAAACAGAAGTATTTAATTTTGTATTCTGAGTATTATTGCACAGCTATACCTTTGAATCCCTTCCCCAGGCATTGCATCACAGTAAGCCTAAGTGATACACAATTCATCCACAGAACTTGCTAGTCAATTATGTCATCCTAGAAGTATGTTTTTGAAAAAGAAGCAACGACTAAAGACCAGCATTGTTCAGCATTTTTGTACTCCGCTCTCACACAGAAGTATGGAATATATATTTGTGGCCAAAAAGAAAGAATATATTTATTCTCATTTAATAAGCAAGTATGCTACACATTGCAGTTTGAAATCTATTCTGTTTTGTGTGAAAGAAATGATTTACTGTTTACCTCTTCATATATGCGGTACTGTTAGAGGATAGGAAGAGGTTTTCTGTTGGTTTTGCATTTTGTTTGTTTATTTTCTCTCCTTGTAATCTTTATCATGAGCTTATTTTAAGTGTTTTCTTAAAGATTATCTACATAACTGTCATCAATTAAGTTGTTTTGTTGTTTTTTTTTTTTAACTGTACAAGTTAATTTACTGAGAGTTAATGTATGGAACTTAGTCAGGGATGTGAAAACAGGATTTATGATGCAAACACTAGAGATGTGTTTATTTATAAAGTCTGTGAATTAAACCATGATACCACAGAAGTCAGCAGAAGTCTACCTGTTTCCTTCATTAAAGTCAGAACTTTACCTCAGACTGAAGAGCAGTACAGTCTACCCGGTATCCTGTTGTATTTGTCTTTGTGAGACAACTGAAGGTGTGGTATTAAAATTCGATACATCAACAATGGTGTTTAAGGAACAAAACTAAAGGGGAGATAGATTTGCTGAAACCCAACTGCAGTCACAGAGACTAGATTGAAGCAGGAACTGGCAGAACTGAATTAGGTATTTAAAAGCCTGTCTATGATAAAGTCATGTTTTTTCTTCTGCAAGTTTGATGTAACAGTTATAGCCATCTTTGGATCTCTCCTGAGCTAACACTACAGTCACTTGCTCAGCAGATAACCTCTGTAGACCATGACTTTAATAACATTTTAAAGGTAATATTTGTATAAGGATGAACACTTCCGTAACAATTTCTCCAGTGAATGAGCAGCACACTGTTTTCTCAGACCGTTTGCATTGTTTGGTTTCAAATAGAAGTATCTTTCTAATCAACTAATGAAGAATAATAAACTATTTTGAATTTTTTGGTTGTCTTCTTTATTTTTCATTTTTGCTAGTTTGGACTTCTTTTGTTACATTGAAAGACATCTTTGGATGTTTCTAATTGAGGGTTTTTAGCATAACCATCATTGATCTTAACACAGTGAAGGGAAAATGCAAATAAATACCTCTAATAAGCCTCTTTGGTTTTTTCTGTATACCAAACAGATTCTCATCCTGTATTATTTACTACTGTGCTACTGCTCCACAGCTGTATTCTGTATAACAGGAGATGAAAAATCACACATCATATTGTGGGAGAGTGGCTTTAAGAGCACTTGAGAGAGAACATGAAAATATTAAAAAATACAGGCTAATCACATAAGAAGTACATGATCTAAGTGCTTCCCCTAGAATTCCAGATAATTTTGTTTGTTCATGTCAGCTGTTAAGATGAGTTTGAGTACTTAATTTCCTAGGAAAGAATAGTACTGTCTTGAGATTTCATTCATGGTTTGTCATCTTTGCAAATTGAAGTTGGCTTTCCTTACATTAACATGTAAATGTATGGTGCCCTGTTGGTGCCCTGCCACCAAATCAAATTGATAATATCCGGGGCTTTTGGTAGGACTTAGAGTTATCTGCAAGAGTCTGTGATTTTTTTGGCAATTCTTCTGCTTGTTAATAAGCGAACTTTTAGAGATGTTGGTACAACACTTTCAAGTAAATAGACAAATACCAGGTTCCAATTCCTTGTTTTCATTTCTAGTTGTCACTGTTGTGGTTTTGATGCGTATTTAGAACATTTTAGTATTCCATTGGCCAACTTAGTCCTCCATGACAACTAGAAATCAAATAAGCAATAAAATGAAGTCTGGAAAATTTGAAATACAGTCTTGTACATGAGGAAAATACCCTGGTTGTTTGTTCTCCACAACTGTCAGTTTGAAAACCCGAAAACTTTTTTTTCTCATAATGCGAAGAATTTACACATTAACAACAGAGGCATTTCATTTTCTAATATGTTTTGAATATCTTTTTTTCTGTATATCATCATGGGGTTTCACTGCAAATTTTGATCTTGACCAAGATACCACAATTGCAAAGTGAGTGTAAAAGTGTTTAGAGAACAGTATTTTATTACTGCAGAGCACACAGTTTGGGGAATTGATCATTTTTCTTTTCTCCCCCTTGTGGTTCAGCTTTTGGCAGGTCGTCTTGCTGCACACAGAGTCTGATTGATCTCTCACCATGTGAAAATGGCAGGTGCTTGTTAGGCCCCCAGTGGGACTTACTTCAGTCTACAGTGATTCCTTTCTTCATACAGTATTGTTAATAGATGCCATCTTTTGGTCTCTTAATCTTTAACCAGCAAACAGAATTGAGCCTTTTAAATATATCCAGCATTTCACGTTTTAAATATGGTTCTCTAGTGCATTATTGCAGTGAGTGCACTGCAGTTTGAAAGCAAACTAGTATTTCCCAAGGGACAGGAGATTTTGCTGTTCAAATTATCTGTAGGCCACATCCTACAGAAAAAAACCCAAACCTGAATAGACAAGATTTTGACTCAGCATGTTACCTTCCCAAATGACAAAATTAGAATGGATGCTATGTTTTTAAAGAACTGTGGACTCATGAATAAAGAAACATACTTCTTGACCCAAGAGAAATGAATCTTTTTTTAGAAGTTTTCACAAAAATGTGTTTAAATCATAGATCTGTTAATGAAATATGGGTTTATGATGCTCATTTTTTCATTTAGGTTGTTGGTGAATTAGCCTTTTATTTTCTCTGAATCATTCACTGAATTAATTTACCCTCTAATATTAGAAGAACTAATTATCAGTTAAGTTGTTCCGTAGGTTATTAGTTTGGAAAAGACCATCATGTTATTAAACAATGCTCTAAAAAGCATTTTAAATCATCAGGTGTGGAGACTCAAAAGTAATACTACATAAGTGGTTCTAAAAGACATTGGTTAGAAAATTTAATTACACTCCTGAGGCAAACTTGTCTATCATCAATGTCATCACTGCCAGTCATGGGATGCTATTATACCTTTGTTTTCTGGATAGGGAAATGCAAGATGAAAACCTTTATAGATCTTTACAGGCTGTGACTAAGTCCTCATTATTCTTTTCCTTTGATCAGGCAAGTGAATTGCACAGAAGGTCTGTTTTCATTTCTTTAATTATTTTCTCTGATATTTTCTGAAACCTCTCAATTTTATTAGTGATATTCTAGATGACAGTTTTAGCAGAACTGAACAGACTTTTTGAAAATTAGTTTTGTCTTGGACTGCCGTGCTATATTGACTCAATAGTGAAGATCCTCCCTTTATATGCATTTGAAATAAGTCTCTTACAGGAAAGAGATGTTCAGCCCAGTCCTAGTCTCGCAGCACTTTGCAGAGTTTGTGTACCCGAGAATCTGGTATAACATCCTGCATCAATGCCAATCATTCTTCATTCATATAGATATAGTCTTATTTTGGCCATAATAATTTTCCTTTTTTTTTTCCTTTTTCCCTGAATTTTTTCCTGTTCACAGTTTATCAACCAGTCACAATTGTTGTGTAGCAGGGATCAGACCTGCTCCTTTACCTGGCTATGCTCTTTGTGTTACTGTATATTTTGCCAGTGGTGATGTTAGATGTGCTTGTGTTGCAAGTTTCTTACATTTATGGATAAAAATCATGTGGCCAAAAAGTGACCTATTTGCAAGAGAAAACAAAGTTAGGAGGTTTCTAGAAGCACAGTCAATGAAACTCCTCTGTTTATATTTGCAATTTTTTTGGCAGACAGCTAGCTAGTTTTAATGGTTCTATTTTGGTTTTTTTAACCTTTATTTTTAAAATCTAGATGTCCTTCAAATAAACCCAATCTCCAAACTGAAGATTATCAGCATTTTGATTGGATTGGGAATTCCTTTGCATGCATGGAAGAAATGTAAATGCTATGAAACAAAAGTTCACGTACAGTGTATATTTCTTTATGATCTGATTTAACAGTCAGCTGGATAGGAATACATTTACATAAAAAAATAATGTCTTCTACTTTTTAGAAGCTGGTAGGAGAAACTTCTTCCTTTGCAAAATTAAAAATCATACTATGACTTCTATTAATTAAGAATGTGAAAGAACAACTATGATTGGTTGCAGGCTGTTAGTATTTCCTCTGTGACATTTTTAAGTATCATTGATGTGTTGTATAAAAGCTTCATATTACAGGTAAGAGGAATCAAGTTGTACAAGTTGTACTCCTTTCTAAGATTCTAAGTTTAGATTTTCCTTTTTATAATATAAAGAACAGATTTTCAGACCTCTACATTAATATTGATAAAGTAGTTAAGCTTTTAGTTTTGCAGTTGGAGTACCTCATGACTTCAGCACAATTTTACAACTTATCACATGCTGGGTTTTTTTGGAGGAAAGTAATAGAAAATTCAGAGCATTAGTCCATGAGAGATATTTTATACATGCTTAGTGTTGCAGTAGCAGTAGAGAAAAACCTGTGCAAAATTCTTGAGGACTGCTATGGGAATCTTGGCATTCCTATGCCTGTCCATCCTGATTTTATTATAGGAAAATCTATATCTTTAGATGGCTACCCATGGCTGTGACAAAGTCAATAAAAGATATAAGTTAAATTACCAGATCAAAAGTAAGACAGTGTGAAACATTCAACTTGCAGTTAAAGTATAAGGAACTGGAAGACCTCCTCAACAGGGCTCATCATTTCATGAAGATTAGTCTCACTTTCTTGAAGAGGAATAACAGGAGAAAATATGTCCCTTATTTTGCATAAAGCATTTGCCATCAAATTATGACATTTGAAATGTCTGTCTATGCAGACTTTCAGGTTAACACCAATGAAGGTCAGAGTCACAACCATTGTTAGTATTATTCCTATCTACTTATGTGCACAGAACTGCTCTATGGAATTTCTGCACAGGGTCACTCATGAAACTGAAATTCATCATTCTCTTCTGTAACTCAAAATATCCAAAATAACAACCACTCCTGCCACCAGTTAAATTCAAAGTACACTTGCAGAGTGAGTAACATTTTGATTGTGAGTACAGATTTGTAAACATTTGGTACTGAAGAGAAACACAGACATGCAAAAGCATGTAGAAAGATTGATATTCTTCAAAGAGACAGAAAAACCAGACCTTGGCATGCATAATTACAAATCCTACTAAGCCAAATTTTTAGATTTCGTCTTGATTTAATTCATGCCAGTGCTCATGAGAACTGGCCTGAATGAGGGCTACATATAGTTGGAGTTATATTCCTTGTTTCATCTGCTAAATCAAATTAATGAGACTGGATTTTCATTCTTATGATTTGTGTAATTTTTCAGGTACCTGAGCTCCAGAGTTGTGCTGCTAGTGGGATTTCTGTGTGCCTGTTTTGTGACTCCACAGTATCTTAAAATCTTAGAACAGAAATTACATTTAAAATGGGATAGAATGCGCTCTGTTCAGGCTAATATGGAGACACTTCTCCTGAATTCTTGATAATTTCCTGTCTTAACTATTTTTATTTACCTGCATTTCAAATGCAAGCCTTTTATTGACAAAGTAAAAGAAATACAATTATTTTTATATAATGACACTATTATGAGTAACAGATAAGTGTTTTAATACCAGAGAGGTTGCTGCAGCAATAAAAGAAAAAAATATATTTTAAAACCCCTGACTTATATGAAGATGTCGATCTCCAGTGACCTTACACTGTTACAGCATTAAGTAAGTTTTCTCAATTTTAGCAAACAAAATAAAGTTAATATTTTTATCCAATCGCTGTGGCTTTTAAAGAATATTTCGTATTCTTTGGATTAACAAAGATTTTATGCTTCTATTAATTACATTTTTATTCAGATAAAAATCCAAGTTTTGAGTATTTTGAGTATTAAGAAAAACCCAGAGATTTTAACTTTTAGGATGACAATCTCACCTGAATGTAATTGATCAAGTTGACATCCATCCATTCTCCAATTTGGGAAAACACAGGAGTAGAGAACTTTGTCACTACATTCCCAAAGGTTGTATATGGTAATTGGCAACATTAGTATCAATTCTTCACAAAAGTGAACCATTTGCAAACATTGCAACCATTTTAAATGAATAAATGGTAAATAATTTAAATATATTACAGCATACATAACTCTTCATTCATCAGCAGCCTTTTTCAATACAAGCTCTTTTATTTCATACTAGACAAGGCAATGCCCATGAAGTGCTTAGCTCAGTAAATAAAGAGGGATGATCTTCTACAGGAAAGTAAATCTTGCTTTAAGGTATAATCAGTACTGTATTGTAGTGCAAATCCAGCTTACATGCAACAATACTGGAATCTAGTCAGCTCACTGGTCCCTTCAAATAAAAGACCTTTTTCAGCTACAAAAGAAACAGCTCTTAATAATTTTATCCTCCTAATCTTTTGATTCTACCTCAAAAATGACAGGTATATTTCTATTTTAACAAATGCACAAGATGGGCAGTAAATGTGCTCGACGTGCTGCACTCCGCAGTGCCATTAAGACACATCAGTATGGTAGAGCACACATACTCTTTGCAGTACTGGGAATTTATTTTGATTTGACCTGAGGCAGTAGGATTGTATTTTGGAAAAATTAGACTGTTAAGTCTTTTGATTTTCATCCCCTTTGAGCACTGTATAGTCAGGAATTGTTAGTGGTGTTCATTTTAAAGCTGAACAGTGGGATTAAGTACTTCATGTCAAACACTGAGATTGCTTTCACGACACAGAAACAAAAAGATGCGATTCCAAACTAATTTTTGAAATCAGAAGACCCAACAAAATTTTTTAGAAAATAAAATTACCTTTTAAATGTAATGGAATTTTATTGTTTGACGCTTAAAACTTGATAAAATTTTTCATGCTGCCTTACCTACTTGCACTGTTTCTGTGCTTATTAGGAACAGAAGTCACCTTTAAGTGAACAAGACTCACCAACACTTCTAAATACAGCAGCATACCATAATTGCTTTTCTATTCTAGGTGTAGAGTTGGGCTATAACTGCTGGCAAATTCAGATTTTTAATGGTGCCTCCTCTAAGTAGCAGCCTTTCAATTTTATGCACTAGGGAAAAGCTGCTGATATCCTGTTCTAGCAACCTAGGTATAAAAGAGCATTTTGAAGTGCCACATGAAATAAGACAGTAGTGAATAATAAGCTAGAAAATATGCTTAAGGAATCACTTTACTATCGTTGCCATGTACAAATTATACAGGAAGAGCTGAGGGCTGGCATCTGTTTTTCAGCTTACTTCTGTGCACTGCAAGCTTGGTATTGTTGTTTGCCTTCAGCTATTTTTTGCACTTATTAAGAATCAGTCAATCATACAGCTCCTAAACAAAAGAAAACCATTTGGTGACTGAATTTACTGAGATCACTCTCCAAAAGTTCAAATTATGGATTTCATAACCATGGTGAAAAAAACCCAACAAACTTCCTACATTTCTTCTAACATGTATGATTTTTTTTTTAAATTTGAAAATATACCACTAATAATGCTTTGTAACTTAACAGATTGACTCACAAGAAAGAGATTTGATATTAGATAATCAACTACATTTCTTGTTTGAAATTGCCTAGAATTATATCTAGGTTTGTTTTATCAGAATTTACCCAGTATTTATCTGTATCTATGAGATACAGACTGATTAATTACTTCCAAGGAGTCTATCGTGGCTCCAATAAATTTTTGCTTTCTCATTGGTTCTTCCTGAATAGAGGAGACTCGAGAGGTCAAAAGGTGTCATATATTTTCAGTACTTTATATTTTGAAAATATTTTAGGAACATTATTTCCTGGTGTTCAGTCATAGAATTTCAGTTTTTTTCTGGTGAGATGGGTGAGCCATGTGGTTATCCACATGCAATGCAAGGCTAGAACCATCTCTGATCTTTCAATTCTGTAAACTGCAAACTGAACAAACCTCATATGCAAGATGTAGATACTAAAATTATACTGCCTCACTAATGACTCTTAAGAAATCTCTTTACATTGAACCTAAACTGAGCTCAAAGTTGCCTTTATGCGGGAAAGGCAACTGAAGTAGATTCTATTAAATTCTCAGTACTGTTGTCTTACAGTATAATTCAAATTCCCCACTTTCCTGGACGTCAATATCACAATTTATCTGCTCAGTCCCTATCTTCCTAGAGCGATGGAGAAATCTCCTCAAGAGCTGATGTATGAGGAAAAAGTGATACTATGATTTGGAGAGCTCCTTCAGCCGCCGTTCAACGTGACAATTTCATTCTAAACAGTCTGGGTTTTGTTTTCAAATGTGAATCAGAAAGAACTGCAATCTTGAAATCAGCATGGTTAAATTGCCTAATTAAATATGATATGTGGGTTTAGTTTTCAGTTGTTGACTAGACTCCTGTAGAGTGATAGAGACATGGTTTAATTGCACATTAGGCAAGTTGTGGATGAAAAAGATAGACAAGGAATTGGACTCACTGAAGTATAGATATCGAGAATCACATTTAAATTCTATGGAGCGAAACCGACCCTAGCAGTGAGTGATTTCTCTCATCCTTAAAGTACCTAGTGTATGTGGGTAAATTAATAGTTTCCTGTTAGTTTTTGGCTGCAGGGGGTGCCTGAGTGTGACCATCTGAGAATAGAAATACAGTATAAATAGTGTGAAGTCTAACTTTAGGCAAAATATAATGAAATACATCATGTAGAAGACACCCATGGTCCTTCCAAAATATCTTCGATGGAAAAAGGCATGGAACAGGTATATTAATCTACAAATCAGAGTCTATGTAGGCAAAACAATGCAGGGGCTAAATCTGACATCCTTGATGACATATCCACAGAAGAGACAGACTTAATAGAGAATAACATGACTGCTGTGCAGATCCTGCCGTTTTATTTCTTATTAAGAAATCTAATAAAAATAAACCTGGGAAGATTTTTTTTTAATTAGATCAATATCCAGGTCTTAGAAAGTTTAACTGCTTTTCACTGTCTTTAATGATTCTAATGCTCATGAGCACAAGGGTGAAATAACAGGTGCTACTTTGTGAAGAATCAGAGATAAAATGTCAATTCCTTTAATAAAAACCAAAACATCCTGCAATTTCTCACTTATGACATGTTTTCAAATAAATGGAAACATTTTTCTTGACACCATGATTAAAACAGGACATGATACCTTGGCCCTCACTAATGATTAACTGTTCTGATGGTAAACCAGATTTACTTCGTTTCTGCTAGAGTAACAAACAGGAATTTGGTCTAAGCTTAGTAGTAGTGTCAAGAAAGAAAAAAAATAATTTAATGCAGACTTTCCTATGAATTATCATACTGTCATTTCTTATGGATGTAACCAAATACACTTTTATTTAAACTGAAGGCAATGAGGGAACAGAATGATGATGCAAAAGAAGGTTGTCCTGTGCAGAAAATAAAGACTGAAGAACAATTTCTTTTCCTCTCTCTGAGACTATAACTTCAAATGTTCTTTTCAAAAATAATAGCTGAAAACAGTTCATACAAAAGCATGGATTTTACATTGGAGTGATTCCTTGAAATGACAACTTTTGAAGAGGAAATGTGATGGAAACATACATTATAATCATGTTGGTAACATTAAAATTTATACATGATCATGGCAGACAGAAATTAGAAGATTAGAAATTAAAGTTAGTTAAATCTTCCTGCTCACATTCGTCACAGTTTTATATTTTGCAGTGACAGCTTTGGTTTAGAGAAGGAAAGCACACAGCAGACAAACCATTCAGAGGTAGAGTGCCGAAGAAAAGCTGCATTAATCATGGGGAAAGACAGCCTTTATAGAAAGCTGTAGGTTTCAATACAATTCAGAGGTGTTTTTTTATTGATGCTGCAATATCTATTTCAAAAGAAAAGGGGTGTCAAGAAAAGAATTGTTATTTTGAAGTAACAGAATCATCTACTGCCCACGGCACTGGGGCCTGCTGTGCGTGTGGCTGTGAGGAGAAGCTGCAGCCTCAGGATGCAGCCATGCAACTGCTTATCATGCCACAGAACACCTGTGATCAGCAGTGAAAGGGCAATCCCTAATCCGACTCTAGGCTGGTGTGAAAAAACCATTTTGGTCCAAGTAAAATAACGTGCTGTCCTGTAGTCTCTGAACAAAGGAGCATAGCAATAGTAGATATTAACGACCTTTCTCTGTGGCATCAACTTATGTTCCTATGACATAAAACAATAAAAATCTAACAAAATGCACTAAAGTAATCAGTCCTGCTCAGGTGGAAGCAATGACAGGCAAGTGTTTCCATGGATTGCTTGATGACAGACCTGGAAGGAAAATATAGAGTTCACACCAATGAAGAAAACAAGAACAAAGGGAAATTAATTTAGTGAAAATGTTATTGGTGTGTCTTGAAATCAAGGAGGAATTTGGGGAGTTACTGGAAACACCTGTATACACCAGGATACCAGGCCTTATCAGTCTAAGTTTTTTGACTTGTAATATTTTTGGAAGCAGTTTGTGTTTGCTTTTGTTTTGGGTATTTTTTTTGTTGTTTGTTTATGTTTTTTTTTTCAGTTTTGAGGTAATTTTTGTTTGTTTGTTTGTTTTGGGGGGGATGTTTTGTTGTTGTTGGTTTTTGGTCTTTATTTCTATATGTGAATGCAAAATATGCTTTAGCAGAAATAAAGTTGAAGACACAGTAAGATCCTCAAACACCACGCTTTTCCTCTAGTTATGTTTGGTGAGTTTATCTTTTTCTTAGAGATTTACATTTTTAAGTGTAAAGTTCTTTTTCAAGTTGCTTCAAAAAGATATATATGGCCTCATAGAAATTCTGTAATATGTTGTGACATGTATTACATCATCTGCTTTGTCCTTCAGTAATATTCTACCAAGGACAGTAAAAATACAAAAAGAAATGCACAGTCCTTCTGCATCACTGCAATAATTAAGCCCAGCAAAGTGGCTGCTAAGATTGCCTTACTTATGCCAGGGGCCAGTTTGGCTCCCAGCAGCCTTAAAAAATTAAGAAGAGAATGTGACAAAAAGGTGGAAAGAAGCATGCATGACTTCAAATGATAGGCCTATCTCAACAGCCTGCTTTTGGCATTCCATGATCTATATTGCACCAGCTGACCTCTCTTCAAAAGGAGTCACAGCTCTGGAGAGGGCATGCCAGAGGGGGAGCTCTGTCATTTTTTGAAAGGGTTATTGAAGGCCGCTTCAGTAGATGGAAAAATGAATGAGAATTTCAGAACCTGCCTTAATAGGGTGATTTGCATGACAATTACTCTTAAGAAAATATTTTTGGTGAAAAAAATTCCAGAAGACGTCCAGTATCTTATAATTCCATCATAAAGCTTTACTTTGGAACAGAAATTCTTTCCACAACTAACAGCATTTATCATTTTAGCCATGAGTGTTTACAAAACCTATGGGGTGCAAGAACAGTTATTTCTTCTTTTTTCCTTACATATAAGTTTTCACTTGTCCATGTTGTTCCTTTAACTAGCATACCTATATATTTATTATTCTATTATTTTTTTAAAGACCCCAGACAGTTTTGAAAAATAATCTATACTTTAATTACACGTGAGTTTCATGTCATGATTTTAATGTATGAGCTATCATTGGACTTTAAACTGCCAATGGCAATACAAACATTTTTCAATTACTAGTGCAAATTATAAAAACAACCACTTTTCTGCATTTGCTTTAGAAAAAAAAAAAGTCTAAATGTACCGACTTCAGTTCTTTTCTCTCTTTCCTGAAAGCTACCATGACATGAACTTTTAAAAGTGATTAAAATATCATGGAAAAAGTATTTTGTATTAAGGAAACTTTAAAATCAGGCCTAATATATGTGGTGTATGTGAAAAACTCAAGATATATTAAAGGTGCTGAATTTGACTGGAAGTAGGTATAGTGAATATTTATCACATTTATATAATTTATATAATTTATATAATGTTGCAGAAATAGCTTTAAATTATTGCAACTAAAATTAAAACTTTTTGACACAGTGGGTAAGGTAACTAAAAACTAAAATAGGACAGCAAATAAAAGACATGCCTAAAACTGGGAGAAGGCTGCTATTGGAGGAGCATTTGCATTTTGAATACCAAGGATCAAAGAAGAGCTGAGCACCATCACAACCACATTTAGTAGAAATTTAGTATTCATATTTTCTTGAAATAAGAATGCATAAGGCATTAAGAGTGAATTTTTGTGAAGGAAGCAAACATATTCAGCATAAAGAAAACATCAAATACTCTTCAGTCTGTGATTGGCCACAGACATAGAGAGAGATGTAACCCTTTCTCTGAGAGGTTACTTGGTGCAATAGATGGATGAATTGCCCTTGGAAGCAATTTTGCCATTCCAATTCATTGGGATGCCTTTTAAAAAAATTGCATTAATTGTCTTATTGATGGCTATAATGAACGGGATATAATCTTGTGACGTTTAACAAAGGAAAATACTGAGCTTTTAGCCAAAGAAAAATAGCACCACGCATCTGTAGAGGCTGGAGACTGAGTGGCTGGAAAACTGCCTTGCAGAATAAGGAAGTCTTGGCGGGCAGCAAATTCTGCCTGAGCCAGCTGAGCTCTCTTGCAGTGAAGACCAAGAGCCTTCTGGACTGCATTAGACTGGGCATTACCAGCAGGTCAAAAGGAGTTGCCTTCATTTCTGGTGAGCACTGGCAAGACACAGCAGGAGTCTATGTCTAGTGCTGGTCTCCTCATTAAGAGGGAAACATGGACTTATTCGGGCATGTCTGGCAAAGGACCACAAAGTTTTTAAGGGGTTGCAATATCTGTCCTATTTAAGCTGGAGATAAGAATGCTCAGATGGTTCTTGATGGGAGGGTTCTAAAGAAGAAAGAGCCTGATTTGCCTCAGTGGTGCCCAGTGAAAGGGCAAGAGACAATAGATGCAAATTTAAATACTGGAAATTTCACTTATGAATAAGAATTTTTTTTTTCTTTGAGAGTGTCAAACACAGTGGGATTTTGTGAGATATTCACAACCTACCTGGACACAGGTCTGGGCAATCTGCTTTAGCTGTTCTGAGTGTAGGTGTTAAAGGATTTCCAGACGTCCACACCAAGCTCAACCACTGAGATTTTGTGATTCCTTGATGAAGTCTAGGGAAAAAGAGAATAGGACAAGCACAGAGGTACATTTTTTTAACTTGCATTGGTCATTTGGGTTTGTGCTGATTTCTCTGACAACAGTCATCAAAAATGTAGATATACAAACTTCAGATATCTATCCTAGCTCCTACCTGTAAATTACACAGAGAAATGAGCACTTACTAATGTGCTGACCTATCTCAGATACTTATTGGAAAATAATATTGATTGCTCTCTGGATGAGGGCTTTTTTCCCCCTCCAGTGACTGCAATGTAGGCTTAGTGTCCAGTTTGTTCCAAGGTATTTGTCAGGAATCAGGTCCCAAGGTATAAGTCAGGTATCAGGAAAACTATTCAGTCAAGAAAAAAATGTTCAAATATTCCATTTTACATCTACTGTAATATGTTTTTCATACTAAAAGATATCTACTAAAAGATATGTTGTATTCCATTATGTAGAGTATTAAAAAAGAATAAAAATAAAATATTGGAACAACTGAAAGACATTGGTATCTAATGGTTAAAATTCACAGACTGTTGATCGGAGAACTGTTCCATGAAGTTTATATAAAGTCACAATGCACATCTTCCTAATTTAATCAGACATTAAATGCTGGAGTCATTCTGAGCATACCCTAAAAACTGGAGGTGTATTCATTATGCAGATGCAAACATCTGTATTTGTGTGTAAATCCAGGGTCTGAATTTTTGAACGTGACAACTGCATGCACTGTGTTACGCTAGAGGGAACAAGAGACAAAGAGGAGCCGTGCAACAGTGGAATTCCCTCAAGGAATACTCTGTGATTCATCTGTCACATACTGAAGCCTTTTCAGAGGGTGCCAGACCTCTGGAGAGGGGATGCTGGAGGAGGAGTTCAGCCACAGTTTGAAATGATTCAGAGCTTGTTTTTTGCTGCTCAGCTCAATTCTGCTAACCTTGACTGCCCTCCCCAGTATTCCTGTGGCTCTCACCTGCAAGAGTAAATTCTTCTGTCATCTGGCCACTCGTATGTCAGTCACAGACAGGAGAGTATTTAATATTTTCTTTATGCTGAACATGCCTGATTAAATGAATCATCAGTATAATATCACTGTATTTAATACCATTTGTTTTTAGCATATTCTAGCTTGTAGTCATCAATGTAGATTCTAAAAACACCTAAACAAGAGCTACAGGAGGATTTTTTTAATGATTCCGATATCATCCCCATTTTCTGCTCTCTAAAGCAATTAGTCCTCTAAAGAGAATTCATTTAAAAAACCACATCCAGCAACACTGTTGTTCTGACAATCAAGGTTGATCTGCAAGCAGACTAAATAGGAAAGTGGTGATAATGTTGAACATCATTAGAAATGAAAGCCTAGAGAAAAAACCCAAATCACAATGTGTTTTCCAAATGAAAAATAACATGTATTTGAAATGATTCAGCTGTTGATTGTAAGCAAAAGAGAAAGAAACCTTTTGAAAATGTAACTGAGACAATCAACATTTGTGTTTCGTTCTACCAAGAATCAATTAAATAACCTAAAGAGATGCAAAAATTACATAACTTTTATTGTAGTTTGTTCCTGCTTTCAGCTACAATGAAGTCAGTGCCCTTATTTTAGTAAACTGGTCTCAGACAGCAAGCTCAAGCCAACAGAAGGGGCTCTGTTTTTCAGCTAATATTTTTAGTTGTGTTTTAGTTTTTTGTAAAACAGATTTTTCAAATCATTACTGCCATTATTACTAGGTCTTCAGTTTAGCTACAAGGGTTAATGCAAGTCTATGCTTATATATACACATATAGGTTGGTGTGTGTGTATAAAGCATATATATTTGTAATATACATCATGCGGCTGTTTGGTGGCTTTTTTTTTTGTTTTTGTTTATGTGTACCAGGAGCAGATATAAGTGGGGAAAAAAAGAAGGAGGGATATGGGATGGTGGAAGGCATTTCCTTCAAAACTTCACACATTATCAGTTAATGTAATTTGCATGAACTGGCTAGACAAATATCTAGCTTACACACACACACACACACACACACACATATATATATGATTTCAAAAGTAAAAGAGTAAAAGAAACAGTATAATTTTATTAGAGATTTTTGTAGTAGCCTCTCAGCTAAAATCCTGAACTTCATTTAAGAAATCCAGTAAAAGATAGGTTAATAAAAATTTCATTCCATTTTACAAAAATTGCATTATAAGCAATAGTAGGAAATATTGTCATTCCCCTCCCCCTGTCCCTCTGTCTTGGGTAAGACCTATTTTTGAGCTGTTCTCATTCAGAGAACGAGTTGCTCCTTTTGGCTTTGTTCCCGGAGTACTGCATACTTGGTGGTGTGTGAGGCATTGCCTCCTGGGGAAAAGGGAGGAGGAGACTGAATCACAGCACTTAATTCTTAATGATTGTTCTGTGTGGTCAAGAGGACACAGAGCAGGCAATGCTCTTTATTCTTTACTTACTGTTATAGCTATTGGCAGCCAGCCCTTTTAATTTAGTTATCAATACTCAATGCCCTTAATCTTTTACTCTAAAGCTAGTCCAAAATAAGTACTAGCCAAGGAGCCTCTGCTAAACAGAAATATTGGTGGATAGATATGATTTAAGGCAGCATGCTAAGGGCCTACCAATTGAATTCTGAGTAAGGGTTATTTGATATTCTCTTGACAAATCTTGTTTCTTTTTCAGGATAGTTGCTTTCCTGACAAAATATCTGACAACTAATAGTGTGTGGAAAAAATCATAGGTGTTGCTAATAGATGAGCTTTTCAGATTATCCTATCTGTCTCCCTGTTGATATAGAACACTCTCCTAAAGCACATTTTATATTACTAAATTGAGTTTGGTTTTCAGCCTCCTGTGAAGTGGGATTTTTATATTTCAGAGGTTACTGAATAACTAAAAAAAGTATCACTGACTGGGAAGTTTGTCTTTATATTTCTTGTCTTTGTTTTCTAAATACACCCCTGAGTAATGCATACTATAATCCCCTTTCCTAAGGAGCTGTACTATATCAAGCTGATACTATTCCATCTTCCTTTCCATCACTTGTCCATGGTTGTTCAAGCACTGAGTTCTTTGGAATATTTAAGTGATTTAATAAGTAAAAATGAAGGTGTTTATTCCTAATTCTTTTGTTCTCTGAAGAACTCCTTCCCATTTGCCAATCTGTTTCTAAGAATGTAGTTCCTTCATTTGAATGAAGTATTCCAAATAAAGTGGCTTCATATGACCAGACAATAATCCTCTTTCTTTCCAGCGATTTACCTGGTAGATTGTAAAAGTTAGTGTTGTGGGAGTTCACTTGGTTAATAATAAACCCAAGGCTTGGCTCATTTGTAGAACATGGGGACTGCAGAATAATGTTTAACCAACCCTTAATATGTATGCATAAGAGAAAGTAGATGCACATTACTTAATTCATAGTTCTAATTTTATCCTGGCCCTCTGCAGGGGCATGTAGGGATCAGCTCAGCTCATCTACTGAAGATGTTTATTTTGGAGGGGCTTAAATAGCTCTTTGGATACACTGATCAAATGGCTTCGCTCCAGTTGTCCATGCACAGAGGTCAAATTTATGGGCGATGCCCCAAGTATTCTTGCCTACTCTCCAGCTTCTTCTTTAGAAGACTATCCTTGAAGTCCTCTGTGATATCTACCAGTCCCATGGGGTTTTCTCTGATATTCTAAAAAGGCATTTTAAATTGGAGGCATTTTAAATGGTAAGGCAATACTGTGTTTAGACAGCTGACTGAAACTAGTCAGTTTTTTACTGACTGGACTGAGGTCTTGGATATGTAAGTCACATGTAGATACATAAATTTGGTGTCTCAAACCTGTGAGGTAAATCTCATTGTTCTCAATGTCTATATCTGAATAAGAATCTCATTTCCAGATGAGGTGATCTTTTGCTTTCTGAACTCAAATATCCTGTAGATGTTAAGTAGATCAAGGGGTGTTTAGAAAAGAAGGGTTTATAATCTCACTTTCTTTTTGTTGCCTTGCCTTTCTTTTGTTGCCATAATCAAAATTTGCAATTAAATAGTGGTTTTGTACATTACAGGTACTATGTTTTTTTCTCTTGCTTGCTTATTTTGTAAAAAACTACTCTGTAGGCGAGGTCAAACATGACTACTGTGCCAGTTTAGCAGTATAATCTGTCATAAACTGTGATGTAATTACTCTCCCATTGTTCTTGTCAAAATCATGTCTTCACATTGACTGGATTTCTCTAGTAGATTAAAGCCATGCTTTTTACAGCAATTCCAATAGCAGTATTGCAAATTATTTTTCTCTGACTTCTATGAGTATATTTATTTATTTGTCCATTTCTTTTCTGACAACCAATTTCTTTTTCCCTTAGTGAGTTCAGTACTGTCAGTACTGAAGTACTGGGAGCCATAATATACTTAAGAGCAGCTTCATTCAACATTTGTTATAATCAGAAAAGCAGTATCCACCACACCAAAGGGAAATTTAAGGATTCCTATTAAAATTCTTGTTTTTCTTTAAAAGCTCTATAATATATCTTCACATTCGTGATGGACTGCAAACTGAAGAAGAAAACACCAGTTTGCTGTTAGATCACCTGTGAAAAGTTATCGCCAAACCACAAAGATTAGGAAAAAATTCACTGAATGTGTGGTGCTACAGAACCTGATTGCTCTCTCATGAGAACATTTTCTAATTTCCATGGTTCATTTGAATTTTCAAGGTATCTTCTCTGGATTTTTTGACTTTGAATCCAGGCCATTAACAGTGACTCTGGCATCTTTGGGAGTACTTTAGCCATGAATTGAATCCTATGCCCTGTTTCATGCACTTCTGCACTCCACAGTGTAGCTAGTCTGTCTCAGCTGATTAACTGATGATGAAGGATGGAGTTCAAGAAAACATGTATTTAAAATCTTATGTAAAATGTCATTTAAACACGTTTCCTGTTGTATTCTTCAATTGGCCTAATATAGGTCTTTATGTTTAGCATATTTAAACAGCTTAAGGATGTATCAGACAGCTAGCTGCATCACAGGATAAAGAAAATACTGGTGTGTAGATAGATATAAAGATTATCAACTCAGTTGTGCTTCAGTTTGTGTTCATTGATTCTTTTTCCAGGATTAACATCTTTTTTTTTTTTTTCCACATTTCTGTTTTAAATGTCACAAGTATCAAATATGACCTCCAGCAGAACTTCTTTGGCAGAGTGTCATTAGCTGTTAGTCCCTCTTCAGAGAGGGACAGCTAACTAGGCCTGTGAGTGTCACTAGACAATTCTTTTTCAAGAAAGATTCTTTGCATGATGTTTGTTCGAGGTTTTTTTTTTTTTCCCTGTTCAATATTTATCTAAGTTAGAATAATCATAGATGGCTTCTGTAAATACCAGACAGACAAAATCAGTTTCAAACTATTTGTCTGCGCTGATTTTTCCCTTTAAAGAATTCTTAAAATTTTACCTACTACCGTTTTTGGAGAATGGAAATGTACAGTCAGTCTAAAACTTTCTTATACACACAGCTCTTTTTGTCCTTCCTGCTATATACCTCTGTGCAACTTCTGCAACAGAAAGTAAAAGAAATAATGATAGCACACTCAAGAGAAGCTGAAAGAAGCTATTTTTTATAGATACACAAACATTTTCTTAGGAAAATGTTTCTTAAAATGGTTTAAATTTTTTAAAAGTATCCATTAGTAAAAAAGAATGTCAGTCACCATAAAGTGTAATGGGGTTGTGACCTGTCAGCTCCAGTCCCTGTTGCCTTGCTTGCTCTGATAGAAAAAACTTATGCATAATGCTGCAGCCAACCATGCTTTGGGAATCTCAGGGCTACCACAGACAGAGCTTGTAAATAACTGCTTCAGAGGCTGACATTTACAGCAGCAGTAGTCAGTGGGCATTCTGCAGCTGGCTCTGCAGCTCCGTGTGGCATGACTGCCCTCTAGTTAGGAGTTGGCTTCTTCCCCTTTTCCATAAAGGGGATCTATTGACCCACAGCCCCAGGAATTCTGGCAAATATGTCATGATCAAACCATCAAAAATTCTCCTTCCCAAATGACTACTTTCCCACAAACTTCCTCACCACAGCGTCCAGTTCAAAACTTTTGACTCTAAACAGCTGACAATAAACAGCTTCTTTTTTAATGCAGTTCAAATAATAGTGCTTGTAAAGGTAAGTGCTTCTACGAGAAGTGCTTGTTGAAGTCTGAGAGATATTTTTGATTAGATAACCCTTTCTTTAGCAGCAGCAAAAAATCAGTATGGTTTGAAGCAGTTAGTATTTAATATGCTTGTTCACTGTGTTAATTTTCCTCAAGTCAATTTTTAAAGCTAAAATAATCTCCCTTTGGCTTTGTATAGCCAGCATTATAACCACAGTAATTTTTAAATTAAGCTTCCTTATTGTCTATGTGTATGTGAAGTAGGTGATATTACACAAAAAGCATGGCCTACATTAGCTTGATACAAATGCATATTTAAGAGCCTAACAATCCTGCAAGAAAAATAATGGTCTCGATAAACATTAGTATGGCTCACTTGTAAGCCTTTTTGTTTAGTTGTATTTTCCTACTTGCACATTCAAAGGAGTGATGAAAGGCACTGAGTAAATAAATAAAGCCTATTATAATGTCCCAAAAGAAGGGAAAAGTTGATTTTAGTTACACTAACAAGTACAAAAACTCTTGAATTATTAGATTTGCTGTGAATTAAAACACACAATGTCTATTAAAAAAAAAGTGGAAGATTCTGTTAAACAAGTTAAGATCTGGTATGCTACATATATGGATCTATACTTATATAAGAAGCATTTCTCTAAACATCCTAACTATATTGCTGATTGTGAAATGTAGAGTCCTACTGTGTATATGCAATTTTATCTGGACTGGTGTTATAGTCGGTAATTGAATAGCAGAGTGATGGGCTTATTGCAAGTGTGAGAAAGTGCTAAGCAAAACAGAAATTATAATGAAATTTGAGATGTCAGTGACAATTAGCTGTGTTATGAATATTCATTTCATATTCATTCTGGATAGTGCCATTTTTCACTATCTGTAATAACTGAATAGTGTTTCAAGAAATAGAGATATAAATAATAGTCATGTGGTAATTAACATGGTTTTTCTGAGTGTTATAGCACTTGTCAACTGCCACGTGGGCTGGAGCAATGACTAGAAAGTTAATTTTCAAGCACGGCCAGTTTTGTGTGTTTAGCAGAACCATTTGACTTTCTTGCAGAATTGTTAATTTACAGGAAGATAAAAATCTGCTTGTGTGTTGTTTTACTTGGGCTGAACTCTCTTTAGAAACACTGAGTGCAACACTAGAATTACAGAAATATAAATCAGGACCCCATATGAGAAGTGATGAGAAGTGGAATACAGTGAAGCAATGCCCCCAGATAACAGTCACCTCTAATGCTGGGAAATGTGATTCACTGTCCTGCTTTCGGACTGGTACATCCATATTGACATAATGCTAAGTATGTGCTTAAATGCTCTCTTTTTTTCAGCCAGGATGAAGGGATCCATGAACATGAAAGGGGGAGTATTCACTGTGCAAAACATAGTCTTTGGATGTGAGGTTTTAATCCATCTTGAATACTTCTTAACATTACTAGTGTTCTGCTAGTATCCCTTACAGAGGTAGGACCTCCCAATGTTGTCCTAAAAAGCACTCGTGCTCTCATAATGATGAAATGCAGTGAGTCTTTCATTCAGTACCAATATATGAAGCCACACAGTCCATGGAACAGTAATGGGATCTTCCCTGAGTCTGACTGAATTTTTTGAAAAGAATGTCATGGTTTCCAAATAAAAATTATTTAGCTGAAACCACAAAGACCCTCAGAGAAAGAGCATAATAGAAATTTTCCTTTTAGATTACAAAGCAATGCAAAAGAGCAGAACATTTGTTAAATTAGTTCTCGAGGACCTCCTTTGTGTAAGCCTAGTATGAAAATAAGTAAGACAAATGTATTGCTGCCACTCCTTCTGCATCTCACAGGCACCCAGTCAGTGCCTTTTATTTAGTACCCAGTTTCATCTGGTGAGGAAATTTGAAGCAGCTTTGAAATCACGTTGTTACAGAATGGCTAGTAAAAAGCTGATAATTCATATGTGTTAGTTGATTATTTCCATAGTCTTTATTAATTAAAACTCAGACTTATATTTTATATTTTATTCAAGAATATCAGTTTTCATGGTTTAGAAAAAAAATATAGCAGTGGGGAGAACATGCCTGCTTTAGGAACATGTTCTTGCTTTGCAGTGTGAAAAAATAAAGCAGCAAAGTGTAATAGAAGTGAAACTACATCTGGTTGTGAAACAATAGTGTAAGTAGAGCCCCTTCAATATTGTTCTGAGCATCCCAGGGTGCTCCACTGCCCTAGAATATTCCAGAACCTTGTCTGTGAGGCAGATGCCTCAAAGGAATTTAACTGTCCTGAAAGAATTCTATGCCACCACACTCTTGAGAGTAAGTATGCAAAATCTGGTCAAGTGTGTACCTTGGGAGAATCGTGAGAGGCAGATTTTGTTTTCCTAACTAGAGCTCCTGACCACAAGTTACTCAAAAAGCATGTCTTCCCTCAGAATACAGAAATTGTGTTGCTTTCACCAATGAAACAACAAAGTTCATTTGCCTATAAAATTGGATTTTTAAGTTGTGAGAACAAAATGTCAGTTGTAGAAAACAGACTTGGATTGCACGGTCATAAGGCACTTGACAGTCATTTAAGTAAAAGAGTAAACAGAGGCATGTAATAATGGGTATCAGTTTTGAAGAGGCAAGCTAAGATAAACAAAATTTATTAGTTATACAGCCAACAGAACTCAGATTAATATTTGACTTGGATGTGAAAGAGGCCTGGAAGTCCTTTGTCTTGAATGTCCAGAAATGTTCTTGAACATGTATCCTGAGCCAAGAGCTAGAAGATTGCAGAAAAGCTCAAAACTGGATAAATAACCAATACAAATGAGACATTAAGATTAAACAGGGAAACTGCAAAGGATGTAGTACCTTACTTCTTTTAGAATGAAATCAAGATTTCCAGAAGGCAAACTGAAATGAAATTTTTATGGGGTATTAAGTTTGACAATGTGCTTATTGACCATGCAGTTACAAAATTAAATAAGGAAAAGTGAAAAAAACGCACCCATTTCTAGGGACATTCAAAGTACTACAGCTGTTGCCCTCAAATTAAATTACTTTGGTCTTGATTTCAGTACAGGTAATGCCAAATAGCAACGGTAATACATCTCAAAGTTTCAGTGTACAGACAGAAAGCTTTATGTGCTCAAATTGTTCTGTTTGAGAGATGAAGTTGAACTCTAGTGGGCACTATATCCTTATTAGAATCACTAGTGGCTAAGTAATCCATGAGCATATTGGAAGACACTATGGAAAGAACTTAAAGCGTCTAACTCCTGCTTTCAATTATATCCTCATAAATGCAATGCAGAAATTTTTCCATCCTTGATTATTTGGTTTAAACTACTTAGCTAATCTTCTTTATATTTATCCATTTCTAACAGTAATAACTCTTATTTCCCAGTTTGCTAGTTGTCTTTTCCCAAAGCTAAAACAAATATTATTTTAATCTAGCTTATCTGACCCAAAGCCTTACCAACATCATTTATTTGTTTTTTTTTTTTCCTTTTAACCCAAAGTTAATAGTCTTATTATAATAGTTTCCTCTAACTCCTCAGGAATACACTCAGTTCTTAAGCCTTTTTTTTGTTATTAACTCTATCACTTCTGCATCAGGACTTCCAAAAAATATGAGTTGTGATAAGTTAAATGTTACCAGCCTTTGGAAGCACCAGAAGAACCACATCCTGGAGTAATAATGCCATTGCACAAGACACAAATGGTGAGTTATACTCACCATTAAAGGTTATTTCAAAGTTGATAATATAAAGAAAAAGGTTACTGTAATAATCAGATAAAAACACTTTTGTAAAACAAGCTGATTTTTTTTTCTTTTTAGGGAAAAAGCCCAAAAAACCACAAACAAAAAACAAAACCCCAAAACAAAAGCAAACAAAAAACCCCACCAAAAATACAAGAGACTTTGTGCTTTGTGGCCCTGTGTGGACAACAAGCCTGTGAAGGTAGACCGCATGATAGACATAGGCTAGAAAGTAAACACCAAAGGGAATGAATTGTTTACACGGGTACAAGATCGATTGGATAATAGTAGTAGCCGTGGACAACTGAGATCTTAAAATTAAAATGTTTCTGATTAATCATGGAAGCAAGCTTTGGATTAACTTGTTAATAAGAGAATGAAGCTACGATGATATAATTAATTTTAATATATAGTGTGATTGGTGCTACTGGTGTATGATAGGGATGAAATTGGTATAATCAGGGGTGTGGTGGACCTTTACTGTGCTGTATTGCTTTGTTATTCTTAAAAGGTACAATTTGTTTTCCTTAAACATTGGCCTTTCTCACTGCCTGTACTGTGTAAAAATGTTGTGTGGGTTTTGGCTGGTTTGGGGGGTTTTTGTTTGTTTGTTTCTTTTCTTTTTTAATTTTCTAGTCAAATTGAAAAAAAATCAAGACACAGAGACAACTGAAACAGAAAAATTAATTTTTTTGCCATTGTATTATTCTTATTTGAGGGAGAAGGGAATTATTTTACTTGGTGTTTTTGTTTTGAAGTGTGGAGTAAATGTACTCTACACTTCAAAACATGTACAAAAATGTACAAGAAATCCTGATTACCTATCCTAGTATTTTGGTCTTTTATGGATTGTATTTCTGAGTGAAATTAATAAAAAAGTCACCTAACTCCACTGCTGACCATGGCCTTAGATCCTATTTTGGCACTCAGTGTTTCTATAAATATTAAATACAAAAGTTGTGCACTTTCAGAGCTCTACTAAATCAGGGATGAAATTTTGTCTTGTGTCTGCCCCTTGACTGAATGCTCAAGAAAGCAGGAGGAGTTCCTTGTATCCTTTTGTCTGATTCACTGCAAGCCATGCAAAGCCAGATGCAATCTAGCCCAGATTTATCATCTGTCCTTCATGTACCAGGGGGCAATACTAGGAAAGAATAACAGATGTAGCCTTGTGGATAGTATCAAGTGGGAAATAACTCTGAGAAATGTTTTGCATTTAACTAAAACGTTAAAAGAATCAGTTGAACGACTATCACACAGAAGGTCATTCAATCCTTGGAGAAACCAGGGAAAATGTCCTATGCTGTGTCTGGAGATAGCTGAGGTACAGATGGTACTTAAAGCGAGCTCTCTGACCTAGAGCTCAGTCTAGATTGAACCTGGTCCCAGACCTAGATATTTTCTTTTCAGTCTAACAGGGCTGTGTAACTTGCAAGATGATATGTATGTATCTTAGAATCCATGAGAACTGTATATGAGACATTGCCACAGACAGTGCACACCAAGTATCTTTCTTCCTATGCATATCTAATAAATCCAGTTGTCTAAAAGTTGAAAATTATTCTTATATGCCAGAATGTATTTTATATTATCTGGATACATGTGGAAAATGAGAGCTTACAGATTTTTTCAAGCCTGTGAGGACATTTTAAGGACAGAGCGAAATTACAGTTGTGCATGAAGAGAAATATAAAGCTTTTTTCCAATTTCATCTGATATTCTATGAATTAGGAATAAGGTCTGGTGGTGGTTCAGCTGACAGTGACTAGTATCTCTAGCACCCGGCTATGTCAGAAGGGCATAATGAGGAGCAATTGGTACAACAGCAAGGGAGAGAGGGAGATGAGGGAGTGGCTAAATAGTGCTTATTTTCCAGCTGGGCTCAAACCATGGCAGGCTGATAGAGGGAAGCAGCACTATAAGAACTCTGCCCAAGAAGAAGTTCAGGTGTACTTTCTGCAGGAGCAGTGAATCAGGTGCTGTACCAGAAATGTCATCCTGAAATGTTACAGTACAAAATGTGGCAGAGCCAAAGCTCAGGAGGTTGCCATTGAGCAGTGTAAGAACAGCAACAACAAAGCTGGGTGGTCAAAATCTCAGTGCTGTATACAGGGACCTGTACACTTAACAGCTGACACTGTCGGGCTGGCAAGGCAGAAGTCATAAATGGTCATTGCAGTAATCAAATTTCCACATGACTAGGCACAACTACAGTATTCTGTACTGAGAGAAGTCATGACTTGAGCTTGCAAAAAACCCCCAAAAACTATGTTCTTTTCTTAGTACTCTGTTCACATCAACTCCTTATTTTCCTGTGCTTACAGTATTAGTGTTCTTTTTATGTTTGCTCACTTTGCTAATAGCACCTCACAGTTTGTATTACAGAAAGCTGGTGCTATTAAAATCTGTGTTATTTTGCATATTCATCTCCAGTTTCTTTCTTCCACAACTTTGTTTTCATATTGTGTTTCTACACCTTCTGAAATAGCAAATGAGGATTTTGCTATTTTTTACTTTAAGTGTATATGACCTTTCCAGAGAAATTATAGTCCAGCCAAAATGGTTAATGTTCTTTTAAGAGATATTCAAGTGTGCAAAATTCCAAAACATCACAGACTGATCAAAAGAAAATTTACCAGAAAACCTTTTTTCCTTTTTTTTTTTTTACAATAGACTTTTTTTTTTCTGTATTGACAATTTGCCAAGACTTTTTTGCAAATTGTGGACTAAAGCTAGAAATTAATGGAGTATGCACTAGACAGCTTGCATTTTTTCAGTTAGAAAAATAATACGACCAAGTCAGAAAGAGCAGTGCAGAATGAAGGGAGTAAGCAAGCCAACAAAAGTGTTAGAAGGTACAGACTCATTATAAAGAATAAAGACTGTTAAGATACTTTTATTGCTAATTATGATGCTTTGATAGAAACTGTGTTGCACAAAGATTTTTCTCTTACATTAGGTCATGATATCAATAAAATCAAAGAAGATGCCATGGAAAAAAACTAAATTGTTAAAAGAAATTATAAATTTAATACTGAATAACATAAAAGTCATAATGTGGTAGAGATAAATTGGTGATGTAAATATAATACTGTTTAAAATTCAGTTTTAAATAGAGCACCTCACATTCAAAGGAAAGAAGAAACTGTCCATAAAATTGTGTGTGCTTATGCAACAGACATTTTGATAACTTCCTTTCATTACCTTATGTGCACTGAAATAGTGATGAGAGATAATAAAATTTCAAAAATTAAGACTGCAGTAAAAAAAGTGAGAAGGAGCTCTCTGGCCAGCAGCCTGCGCATATGGAGGAAATCTATCAAAAGGCTTCATGGCAGCTGTCTTTTCTCATTACAGCACCCTTTACTCAAACCACCAGCAAAAGGGCAGGGCTGCCATTTTCTGACCCAGGACCTGGAGAATGGAAATGAAAGTTCTTTTCTTCTCCTTTGTATCCATGATCTGGGATGGGGAGAGAGAGAGACATGGAAATGTTGATCTGTATTTCCTACCCACCTCCTCCAATGAGAGCTATAGGAACAATACAGGTGTTTACATCTTTAGCTTGATTAGAGACAGATCTTAAGCTACCACTGAGGCCACAGTCCCCCTTTGTTACCATGCCTATACAACACACTGTGGTCTTTGTAGAAGTCTATTGGTAAAATTACAGATGTTACAGATGCAAATATAATCAACCACACCTGTCCACACAATGTATTTCCCGTGGGACTGGATACAAAAGCACTGAAGCTCATTTCCAGCTTCAGAGGCAATGTGGCATCAATGGAAGAGCCATCTTTTCAGCAGTCCCTGTGAGATATCTCCCTTTCTGCTTAGAGGTTTGTTGATGCTGTGCCATCACAATGCTGTGCCAGCATGTTGTTTGCCATGACCTGGTGAATTTTGGCCATGAGCTCATTGTCTGCCAGAGCTGAAGTGAAGCAGAGAAAAAGATGACATGGTCTGTGTATGAGGTGTGCATTCAAATCTGTGTTGCTTTTCCATGACAAGGCACCTGCCATGAAATTCTGCTCCCTAGATGACAGAGGGAAAGGGAAGGAAAAAAAGGAGGGCCAGGATGCAAAGCAGAGGGAGATGCACTGCATCCCTCAATACTATTCCAGGCTGGGAGGCTGGTCATCACCATTTTCTGTCCTCCTCCTCTCTCACAGCTGTGCTGTCAGTCCTCACAGTTAGATTTGATTAGCAGGAGCTCATTATCTCAGGCGTAGTTCATCTCAGTGGGATGAGTTACCCAGAGAAGCAGGTACAGGTTAAAGCATCTGGTTCTACACTAAAAGAATGAGTATGGGATAAAAGCTACAGTGAATACCCATTTTTGAAAAGCTGATTGTGCATCAGGCATCCATAAAAGTCAAACCCTCCTTTAGGTGAGTGCCATTATTTCAACTACAAACTAGCAATCCCACTCCTGAACTATTTTAAGAATGTGGTAAATCCTGAAAACCATTGCACCTGTGCTAGAAGGTGCTGCCAACTTATGATGTCATCAGTCTCCTTGGAGTCTATGTGCAATTCAGGGTTGCCCAGTTACTCCAGGAACTCCATCCTCTCTTGGTTAAAGCAGCATTTTTTTGATCAGCACAGCCAGTGCTGCTGCAAGTCATTGAAAATGCTGTGAATAAATACCTCTCGAGAGGTGCAGAACACCAGGAAGTCATACAGGTATAACATAGCATAGCTATGAAGAATGTCCTTGAGAACAGCATTTACAGAATACTGGAATTTTGAAGAGGCTGAATGGTCTCAGAGAATGCTCATAGTGGCCCTTTATAATTCCACCATAGAGGTCAGTGGAGCACACTGCAGATGTTCAGAGCACTTCAGAGTAAGGAGTGCTGATTCTTCACTCTGATGTCCTTCTGCTTCCTGTAATCCATGCAGAGGCAGAGACTCCCATGCATCTTTGTGAAAAAAATGCCATAGGGAAGCCCCCAACAGGGAGTCAGAGGAGAAGTGGAACTGGTACACCAGATTGTTTTTGAGGTACTCCTCAAGAGTTTCTGACCCAGATTCTGACCAAGCAGAGGAGCTCCCAGAGAGCACATTCTGAGTGGGGGGAGTCACAGGTGACAGTCTCTCATACCACTGGAATGGTGAAAGGTGTTTTTCTATTAGATGTAGGAAATGTGGAAAGCAGCACTTCTGTAATTCCTAACATGATTGTAGCACACAGTCTGTGTGTGCATGTAGCTTACAAAGATGTCTGCCTCAAAATAGAAAGATACTGGGGTGATGAAAATGCTTGTTACTTGGGTAAATCCACTACTTTGAGCATATTAAACATGCTGAATCTAGATATGCACATTGAATCTTTTAAAAAACCTTCTAAAATTGCCATAAAGAAACCAGAGTGTCCTTGTTGGGATGCTGCATACTACATACAGTAGTTAAAATAACCTATAGAAATGAGTATGTCACCTCAGCTATAAATGCAATCTGAATGAAATGCAGGAAAAACCAGTAGTGAAATGGTACAGAAATGAATGATAGCAGAGGCCTGCTAATATAAAAATATTGTACCTCCTTGGTCAGTATGCCTAATGTATCTCCCAGAAAATCCTTATTTATGATATGCAATACAGACTGGAAGTAACCATGTGTAAAACCATCTTCTTGAAAAGTACCATTGAACTGGAACACTAAATTCACCCATTGTAATGTCTTACACCCACAGCACTCATTACATCCTATCATGACCATGTTGTATGTGCCTTTCAGTCTTCCAGCTTGCTCTGTTTGAGGGGTGATTTGGAAAGAGAGCATTTTCTGAAAAAGACAAAGACAAATTGTTCCAATGATAGGCCAGGGGAAAAAATGGAAATGAAGGAATATGATGACAAATATGATGTTTGGCTTTGCTTCAGTCACTCCAATATGACAGTATGTAGCATGCTCAGACCTGCCAGCTTCTGAAAGAATAGAGATTTTAGCATTGTCACAGTATTTAAAAACAAGACACCTGACAGCAAACAAAACAAAAAAAAATATACTCAATATTTTTCACTTTTGGTGGAACAACAATATTTAATTATTTAACTGGCACTGGGAACACAAATGTGCTTCAGGTATTTTCTTTGGTGTGTCTATGTATGGCATTCATGTAAGGTATGTGCCATTCCAGTTTATCCTGTCTCACACTGTAGAATGGTTTCTAAATTTTTACAGCCTGAAGCAGCTGCTGAATTGAAAACAATGTGTTTTTAAAGAACAATATTTTGTGGCATAGAAGGAAAATATATTTGCTCTCTTATACATGGAAGCTAGTTACATAGTAGTTCAACTCAGTGAGTAAACTTAGAACCAAAGTTCTCATTTAATGTTTCTTTTAAAAACACTTTTCTTTTTTGGAAGATGGTGCAAGTGAAATATTTCAAGTAACAGGTAAAAATCACTGTCTTTAGGTGATATTATGGTAAATTCTTCTGTGCATATATACTACTACCCAAATAGTAGAACATATGAGTAGTAACCTGATTACATGTATTAAAAAGCATCTCTTCCAGAGGTAATACCAAGTTTTTGTGCTAAGCAAATCAAAAGAAGTATTGAAATGGTCATTTATATTCCTATTTCATGTATTAAATTCTTGTAGTAAGGCAAGTAATGAACTTCACTAAAGGTTTTGTGATATATTCTTAACTTTATTTATTGCTTTGTTCAAAAAGACAAAAGCTCTTTCCAATAGAAATGCCTCTTTTGAATGTAAAGATAACACAAAGACTTTTAAGGGAAGAAATGTACATTTTCATGCTTAAAGATAACACAAAGACTTTTAAGGGAAGAAATGTTCATTTTCATGCTTGATCAGCCATGTTCCCTTGCTTTCTGTTGCTTGTATTCATCTGGTGTGTTTACCCAGATATCATAGTCATGTTGACTGAACAAATACTCTGAAGGGGGGTGTGCTGTACAGCAAAAATGTAGTAGCCATCAAACTACTTGGAAATTTGTTTTCTTTAGAGCAAAGAAACTATGGGCTTCTCTTAGCCCAGCCTATAGTGAAGGAACTGAAGAGCCATCAGGAAAATAGAATGAACTCATTGATCATAATCTGAGGGTACTTCAGAGACAACTGCGAGAGTGTTTTAACTCTTGGTCTCCATAATGGAAAGATGTTATTCACTAATCCTTTCTTTCCAGGTGCTGTGGGCAGTACAGGTTAAGCCACTGCAAAAATAGCTGACAATCTTGACTTCTGACAAGAAAATAGATTCAAAGTTCTTTTGCCAGGAGCTGGATATGCTTAGCCTGTCTCTGAAGAGAGATTTTCCAGTTTAAACTGTAAACATTTTATCCATTTTATCCATAGTTTTGTCTACTTTAAATCAAAATGTTTTCAGTGCTGGCCAGGAAAGTGAAGCATTGTTAGCTCATTAAATAAAAAGGGCTGAAGGCCAGCACCTCTCTTCATCATTAAATTTTATTTGGAACATGTTGCATAGATGGTGGATGACTTGTGAATGCTTTTTAAAATTACAAATTACCTTCTTGAACCTGCTGTTGCGTTTCCTATTAATACAAACAAAACCAACAGATTTATATAGAAATAATCTAAAATGATCAGCAACCATTATTTCAGCTCTCTATGACATGAGATATTACTTGTCTTCAAAACCTTCAATTTCAAATCTGTGAGAAGCAATCTGTCAGATAAAGAAAAGAAGAAAGGAGATAAGTAAAAGCTAAGAAGACCACTTAGCTTAGTTGAGTTCAGTTAATATTAGTTAAGTAATGATTATACTATGAAACATATATATATTTTTGTCTGCATATAGCTGGCTGATCCTTGGGAAGATGAGAACCACAGTCATCATGGAAAAGGCATTGTTTGAAATCATGTGATAAATAATTCAAATACAGTAAAACCTTCTGCTTAAAGATATCGTTCTTAGCCCAATTCAAATATGGCAGACCTACAGACCTGATAAAATGGTCTACTTTGACTCCTGTGTCTTCAAAGTCTCGGTAGAAGCAATCATTATATTTTGCATATGTCAAAGCATCAAGACAAACAAATTCTAATCACTGTTTCCCTATCATATTTATGATAGGAGTCATTAGCCTTATTTTTAAGGCTAAATAAGTCATTAACCTTATTTTTATCTTTCTCAGGACTTACTGTGAGATTGTACCTGATTCAGTACAGCTGTACATTGCTCCTGAAAAGTAGGCTCTTCTAGGCTTGGCTGGAAATTCATGTCCATGCAACTAGGAATTGTGTGCATAAATCAGTTGAGCTCACTGCTCTGACAGAAAGTCTTTTTCCCCTTTTTTTAATGAGTTAATTTTCTATCAGATCATTGAACTGTTCCACTTCCTTCTTTGATTGCACCATAATTAGATTTGAAACAAGTGGATAAGCACTTGTGTGTATGGTGCAAGAAAGCTGGAGAAGAATTGAATAGACTAAGAGTGAACTGTGGCATAGAGTATAATGAAACCATACCTTTATTTCTATATCTGTAAACCTTACTAATCAAAGTGAGTTAGCAGATTAACAATGGCTTTACTATTGCAATCAATTGCCCGGTTTCATCCTTGTGTTTTGTTTTACATGTGCCCTCTTTTGGCTGAAGATAGTGAGGGATCACTCACTTCAAATGATGGTAACAAGGCAAACTACTGCAACAAACATTTATCATACCCTTAATCTGTTTGGATTTCCTTTCAATAACACTGAAAACAAAACCACATTATGGAAGCATAAAGTTAATATTTTTGTTACAGGATCCTGTAGAAATCCTACAGGCAAAAACAACCCTGTGCAGCAAAGTTCACTGTTATTTTCCATGGTGTCACTAGTTTGTCTCAAAAATGTCTTAGGTTTCACCTATCCATATCACTGGTCACAAGTAGTCCTTAGTTTGTACTCTGAAATCAGGTACAAAGTTTGCTGGCCTTGTTACATGCCAAAAATCATGCATAATTTCCATTCGCATAAACCACTTTTTGGTGAATCAGCCTTATGATGACTTTGACTATGTGACAATATTGTATTTCAACTAGCCAGCTGTTTGTTAGAAATGAAATTATTATTATTATTATTATTATTATTATTATTATTATTATTATTAACAATAATAATAATAATAGTAATAATAAAAAACAATAACAACAACAACCATTATTATCAGACTTACTTTTAAGGGCTGATGGTTAAGAGCCACACAGATGTGCCAGTTCTTACTGTAGAGCTATTAGTCTTTGAGCAAACTAAAACCATCACATATGTTTGGACTGTTAAAGGAATTAATGTTACCTTGTCTATCACTGGTTTCAGATGTTTTAATCCTGTATTTCCATAATAAACTAGTCAGATTTAACAATTTGTTTAAGACTAGGGGTAGGGAAACTGCTTTCATTTCCAGTCATAGTTCAACCCAGTTCCCTCCTTTTGTTTATGTCAATTTCCATTGTTGGGACAAGTATAAAAGTGTTCATGCTTTGTTTCAGTCTTCTCAGAATGGTAACTATCTTAGAACAAAATTATTATGATTTGCACAAATCAGTAGACATTGGAAGGTTTCAGTACAGGATCTCAAGAGCAAGCAGAGTCTTCACTTTCACAGTTCAAGTCCCTGAAAAAGGAACACATGGCAATGAAGATGATCACATGACAACATTCATGCAGTAGCTGTTTGTGAGCTAGTAGCAGTCCTGTTTTAAATTATATTATTGCTCATAAAATCATTAATCCGTACTTTCCAAATGGGAATTTAAACTATATTTTCTAGTATTGTAAATCAAGCAGCTTTGAAATTAATGAAATAAATTTTTAATTATTTTATTGTGGACATTATCAAGTAACACAAAGGATGAATTGACTAGTTCAATTTTCTTTCATTTCTTTAAAACTTGTCTCAGGGTACCATGACATGCTACATGTAGTGTGGCTTTCCATTTTTATGGATCCTCTTGCAGTGTTATCTGTTTTGGTCTAAACAAAGGCTAGGAATACATAATTGCTGCTGAAGATATATACACACCTTCATTTTAAATTTCCCAGTTATTTTGTTGCATATTTTTATAAGTAATAAAGACATTTTCCTGACTTGTTTTTCAACACACAAGACTGGGGAAAAATAATGGTTTAATCATCTTTAAAAAAAAACAAGAGTAGTAACAATATTTATAAATAAAGGAGGAAAATGTTTGGAAAATATCTATTAAAATATATTTCCCTTGGGAAATATAATATCAGGTTGCATGATTAATTTACAGTGTCTCAAGGATTCACTGAAACCCATCTTAAACTTCCTTATGTGATAAATTCTGTTTTACTGCTGTGAGATTTATGCAATAAAGCAAATAAATGGTTGATTTATCTCACTGTTCCACTTGTGTGACAAAGCATGAGAGAAGCAATGAAAAGAAATGAAATCAACTGATGTACAGAAAAGAATTTATCGTCTGCTAATGTTGTTTAGATTTGTAAAGATAGTTTAGATTCTTTTTAGTGTTTTCTTAACATACCAGGAACATCAAAAAAGGTTTTAACAAAATAATTATCTTTGCAATCAAACTTGAATATGATGTGTATGTATAGTTCCAATGCTTTAGAAAGTTCAAAAATTTTGCCTTTTGAATGGAAACTGAAGTTTTCTGTTTAGGCTATGAGTACACAGTGGAGTGGAAATACATTATAATCCTCAGAAGTGTTGTTCAAAGTGCCTGAAAATGTCGTGGTGATACCATCATTAAGAATGATAGAGTTATCTACTTTCTCCAGAAATATAACTCACAATAGATTTTTTAATTCTGCCAGAAAAAAATACCCAAGAATGAGTGGGGATGATCCTTGTCTAAGATAGAAACCAAAATTAAATCCAGACAACATGAAAGTCTGAGAAAGACTTTGTATAAGAACATTTGGAGGGCTTATTTTATAGAATGAATGCATTTTCTCAATGAAATTTATTTTAAAAAGGCATGTTTGTAATATATTTTTCATGAATTTTTAATCAACACTAGTGGTAATAGGCACTGTTGCCACTGTTTGTGGATACCAAAAAAACTTCTAAATATTGACATATCTTTAGGTCACTGTCATGAATTTTACTGATGTCAATATTGTATATAATGCTCTGCCAATAGAAGGTTTTATAGATCTTGATTCTACAGTGTATAGCACAGGACAACATGTTTGTACAGAACCTTTCCCCATTTTCAGCCAAAGTCAGGATCAACAAAACTTCAGATATGACTAGAAAGCTCAACACACAGCTCCTCACTGGTACAAGAATCAATGGACAACCATATCTTCCCTGGATGCCATCTTGGTATCTCGTTTATTTTTGCCTATAACTGAAGATTGGCTGATTTTTTATTAGGAGTAAGGAAGTTTGGCCCCAGTTATTTTGATGATCATCAGGGATCATAGAAACACAGAATCATTTAAGTTGAAAACCATAAGCCAGAACAGCCAAGTCCACCACTAAACCATGCCTTTAAGTGCTACATCTACACATCGTTCAAATGCCTCCAGGACTGGTGACTGAACATTTTCCCTGGGCAGCTTCCTCCGTTGCCTGAAAACCTACCTGGTGAAGAAATTATCCCCAACATCTTATATAAACCTCCCCAGATGCAACTTAAAGCCATTTCCTCTCATCCTGTCAGTTGTTATATGGGAGAAGAGACTGAACCCCCACCATATCGAAATCCACTAAGAAATTTTTAGTGCATCTGCTGCCCTTGATAGCTACTCACCCACAAAAAAAGTCTTACATTTCACCTTTCTTCTTTCCAAGAGGAAAATAAATGGATTAGTGTGCCTCTGAAACTAAGATAATAGGTTTTTAAAGCATGAGAGAAGGTTTTAATTTTTGAATTTTTTCCTTTTTAAGATTTTTTAAGCTTGTCTTAGTGGTCAGTCAGTCATGCACCTTTATGACTTTAATTTTTCATAAGGAGTTATATGATTTCCATTTGCTTCCCCATAACCAACTATGGGATAATGCAGCGGCTGGAGTGAAGGTGTTTTTCAGGGTCATAGGTTTTTTTACAGTCATCTCCTATCTGTCCTGTTGAGTAGAGATATTTGATACACTTCATGGGCATTAAACCGATGGGCAATTCTGGGCCTAAATTAGCTTTAGAAATAATATGGGGATTGACTGTGTCATAATACAAGACAGCCTCAGTGAGAGGGAAAGCTGTGTGAAGATGGAAAGTGAGCTGTGCCACACATGAACTCCTTGTGTCCATGGGGTGGACCACAGAGTTTTTTTACTTCAGGCAGTACTTTACTTCAGGCAGCTGTATGAGACAGAACAATACTCACCTCCTTTTGTGCAGTATCACCCATTGATAGTTGATGTTGCAATGAAAAATGAGATCTTAGATGCTACGTACAGTCCAGTGGAAAGAAGTCGGTTAGGGAATTTTAAAATATATTTGTTTGAAAAGATACAACAAGAAATTGCCAGCACTTCTTTTTATTGTCCCTTTCCTTTGTATTTTCAAGTATTCATTTTTCATAAGTGCATAATTCCTAAAAATATATCTTTTTTTTTTAATCTAAAAAACCATCAGGATACTAGCAATATGACAGAGTATGCATTAGTACAGTCCTCAGACAGTTTGATACATTTATGAAAGTTTCTATCATTTTTGTTGTCACATTTCAGTATTTCCAGAACACCTTACAGAGCTTGTTGAGAACATCTGGATGAGCTCTAAGGGAAGGTCTGACCTTAGGCGGTCCAGTTAGTCCAGCATGCCTACAGTGCAACTTTGTTACAAAAGACATCTGCAAAGTGGCATTACTGATTTCTGCTGTGTCCTACAGTAATTCCAAAGCAATTTAACTGTGTTAAGAAAAGGAAACTAAGTCTCCTTCAGAAATAATTCTTTGTGAGAAACATGTTTGGTGGAGATATTCTTCAAAGACAACATGGAGTGAGACTGGTGAATAGTGAGGATGAAGAGATGTGCAATAGGATACCTGCTCCCTCATGTGAAAACCCTGTCAGCATTCCTTGTCCCTGGAGCAGACATTCATTCATCTTGACTCTTGTGATGCTGTATTTATCACATTTCCACTGGAAGGCACCTGAGTGATATTTACTGAATAAAAGTTCTACTATGCCAAAGCATTCAAAATGTCCAGGATCATTTTCAGAAGCAATTTAAAACACATGGGAGCTAGAACCCACTCAGCTTTATCCACTCTGACTTCTTATTGATAATTCCTGAGGAATATTGCCCATGGTTGATACTGAGGTGAGTGTTTTCTAACAGTGAGGTCAAAAGGTGAGCTCAAAAATGGTTGCCAATACATTTGGTGTGCTGATAAAGGCACAAATATAAATGGAAACAGATTATCAGAGGTATCACACAGGGAAATAGGCTTTCTTGAATGGAACTGTGTCCTACTTGAATATTCTAGTGCAATATATTTGTGTTCCTGTTTTAATGATGAATCTTAAATCCGAGATGGTGTTCGATACATGGTCTGCCTAGTATCTTTGTCCTTGTAATTTTATAAACCACATATTCTTTCCCAGTAAAGTTACTCAGAGGCATATAATTTCACTTCTGCATGCACCCCATGGTCTGGCTACTGTGGCAAAATGTAGAAATTTAGTGCTGCCTTGAGCTTAAGCATGTTTGATATCCTCTAAGTGCAAGTTCCCTCGCTTAATTCTGAACTGATCCTGTGCATATTGGTACTCTGGGCTTCTGCACAAAGCACTGGATCCAAAAGTCTTTTTCTCAAAAACTAGAATAGGAGAAGAATGCACCAGCCATGTTTTTGTAACTATACCATGGAGAACTCAAAGTGAAAACCAGGACCCAATCTGTCGGAGGTTTCATGGAGTTTGAGCATTGTTTTGCAAGTTAGCTGCCTGGGGACTAATAGTTCTAGGAACCTCGGAGGTTTGGGGCTGTCCAAGCTTCTACTGAGTCAATTTATCAGAAGTCAGGTATTCTGCTCTACTTCTCCCTGTGCAGACTTTTGTCACATAATACCTGTAAGGCAGAAGATTGTACAAAATTGATTTTTTTTGCGGAAGTGGCTCATCTGCTGCAATTTATTCCTATGTCAGGTAGTTCCCACAGCTGCCTAGCTGCCTCCCTACTAGGAGATACAGTACTTGGTGAAGAATTATAAGCAGGTATCCATGATCACTGGAGCCTTACCAGGTCCATCAGCACTCGATACATTGAGGCATCTAAACATGGCATGCTGGGGTTAATGAATTGAACTCATAGAATTAGTGGTTAGACCTAATAGAAAATAATTACTGATGAGGCAAGAAACTCGTGTTCTGCTCCCTTTTTAGTGTAGGAATTGAAATCTACTTTGTCTCTAGTCTAGAGATAAGGAGAAAAGGGAGAAAATGAACGCTAAATCTTTCTTGTGTAGATGTACCACAATGCAGCCAGGAACATTGGAAGGAGCGGGGGAGAATTTGGAGCTGCAGTCTAGCAAAGAAGACAGTCTTTTGAATGGTTCTTTAGGAAAAAAATGTAGAAAGAAAAATGTAGAAATCAAAAAACTATTTGAGTACTTTACTCATCATCTGATTAAAAATAGACCTGACTCTGTGAACAGGTTGATATTGTACTTTGAGACAGTAACCATAACCTGCAGATTCATACAATTCAGCTAAGTGCTTCTCTGATATTATAAAATTTAATAACTCTGCTGTGCTAACAGCCATACTGCTTTCAGATACTGATATACTAATTATATCCTTGGTCCCCTTATCTCTTTCTGTGACTGAAAGTGTTACAGATATGTACACTTTATCCTGTCTTCAGAATCTCAGTGAATAACATTCTTCTCAGTTTCTGGGTGGTAGTTGTGAGCTATGTTTAAGGTAAAGTATGGCAGTTAGCCAGTGCTTTAGATATTACATCAGACTCTGTGCCTTATTTGCACTAGGAACTGAATTGTGAGAACTACAGCTATCGTTCGTACAGTTGACCAGTCATAAATTATATTACAGATAATAAAAAGCAGGGATTTAATTGACAATAAATTATTATATTTATTTGGCAAAAGGACCAAGGAGCTTTTTTTTTACTTGTTTTTTTTTAAGCTTTAAGGACTTCGCCAAGAGTTTAGTTTACCTTTTGTGTCTTGAGATTGGAACACTTCTTTCCTTTAACACACAAACTTGATAGACAGAAGTATTCTACCACACTTTTCACTTTAGGAAACTATATGTTTTATTTTCTATGAGCCAAATACGCTTTACAGATATGTCTGGGAAATAAGCCAGTTGTAATGGTCTCAGGAGAATCAGCAGGATTTCTGTAAAACAAAAAATGTGTATTTAAGTATATGAATGTCTTGAATTAGCACAGCAAATGGCAGTTGACAGCCTTTGATGAATCTTGGCACTATTTTCTTATCAAACCATGTATGAGGCATTAAATGAAAATGTATTTCTCTCTTCATTGACATTAATAAAGGTCTAAATCTGTAGCTTCTGAAATATGTGTACTGTTAATTCAGGCCAATTTTGTCCAAACACAGTTTGTATCGTTTTGGCCTATCAGGCAACTGTATATCTAAAAAGTGAGCAAAACAGTGTCATTGCTAGGAGTGACAGCATTATTTTCAAGTCACTCTGTTAATTTTGATGGCAAGGTGCTCAATTTCAGTTTATATGTTTTTGGCCAAGGTTAGTTGGTCCATCTTTGAGAAAGATGCCCTCTGGCAAATATTGAATTTTTTTTCCTTTCCATTTGGAGATAGCCCAAACTGTTCCAGATGTCAGAGCTCTGACTTACAATCGTGCCAGGTTTTGAACAAAAATTCCCAGGAGCAGAGCTTGTTGGGGGAATATGCAGATACTCTGCTATTTATAGAAGAACACTAGTGTAATCAAATATCAACATAAGTGCACCTTTAAATAGAAAATTATGGTGAAAATGTCTTCTATTACACATTGATATAGCTGTTCTGCATTTTGAAAGTCTGTATGAAGAATAAGTACCATTGGTTAATTAAGCATACTTTATTGGAGTAAATTTGAAGACTTGATAGTGCATATATTGTAAAAAAGTAAATCCTCCTGACCCCTACCTTTTAGTCAGATGGTGTGCTGGTATGGAGTTTTTAAAAGGAAAGGGAGGAGATTCAGGAATAATTTCAATTTTTTCTGTTCCAAATGTTAAATCAACAAATAGTGAGATGAACAGCTAATCATATTTGTTACAACTGAGAATTTTCACTTCTTTTTTGCTATTTAACTTTATTTTTAAATATTTTTAAATATTTTTACTTTCAGAATCCAAAAGAAATTTCAGTTCTATCACAATGTTTCTCCTTAGCGTTACAGTTCAGGCATTGTTATTTGGCCTATCCATAGCAATTATAATGTGCTCAATTCCTGCTGACGTGTTATAAGGGAATGTATTGATCCAATCAACTTTTAGGTGTACATTAAAAATTAATTTATATATATATATATATATGTTTTCAAGACTAATACTATTGGGGCCTGATGTTACTTAAAACTGATTAAAACATTCAGATCAAAGTGTTCCCTGCCTGTGCTGTAATGAAAAGAACCTAAGCATCAAGTGTACTAATTAGAAAGGCAGCTGTTTTCTTGTTAATATCTTAGCTTGAAATAATTTTTGCTGGGAAGAGGAAAATGTCATCTTACCTTTAGAAGCTGCATAGCATGCAGTTAGGGTTTTTTTGTGTGTTTTTTTTCATGTGTATATACATATATAAGTGTATATGTGTGTGTATAAATATGTACATATATATGTATTTATATGTATATACATATATATATGTTTATATATATATATATATATATATATATATATTTTTAAAATATCAAAGAAATAATTTGTGACATCCAGATTCATTTTTCCTTATAAGGCATTTACCACCTACATGGCTTCAGAAAAGAGTTGCTGTTATCCTTCCTCATCATCAGTAGAAAGACATAGGTCCTTTGAAAAAATAAGGTATTATTTTATTTACATGATTAAGACAATTGATTTTTTTTCTTCAAATACTATCAGGCTATGCATTTTTAGAGGATTTGATGTGAAGGCACCTGAAAAAGTTAGTTGCAATATGTATGAAAAAAACCTGTGCTGCCATCTCAAAATGTCTGTTTCCCAAGAAGTCTCATTGACCAATAAAACTGTAAGTTAGGCTTTTAAATGCCCAGAGGTCAATAGGATAATATTTGCAGTCCAGGTTTTTATTTTTCTATTGGATGTTTTGTCTACTTTTCAACACAGCTCATATCTTATTGCATATTACTACTTCTGTAATGCAAAATGAAAAATTAATTATGTAACTTTTTAATAGAAGTTTAACTTTTTGGAATATATGTTTTTTTTTCTTAAACAAAAACATTCAAAATAGTTTTTAACTGTTCTTGTACCTATTGAGTCTAGGAGTGATAAAAGATTTTGTGTCAGAGTTATTAATTGCATATAGAAAAAATTGCAGCTATGCTTTCCAAAGAGATGTTACTGCTGGGACAAACATACTTTTACCTTGCAAGGTTGTCTTTCACTAGTACTTTCCTGTCTATGTTGTCATTCCCACAGTGGTCCCTGTGAATCTTGAAGAATCTGCACAACACACCCACATTGTCTCCTACACAGACCAGATTTCTGCTCCTACTTGGAAAAAAAAAAAAGTGCTATATATTTTTTTTTCATTTCTGATTAATTAGTGAAAAAATGGCCAGTGTTAGAGAAACACAAACTATTCCTTGCTAATTAACCCTGATACACTGATATCCAAGAAACTCTTAGCCCAAGCCAAGACCTATTATGAACACGATATACAAGTATCCTTATGACAGCAGAAACTCAAAACATGCAATGTCATTTGTGCACCAGTCCTGTTCTACATAACATATTATTCCTGACCTCAATGGAAAGATTGATCATGACTTCTCCCATCTGATATTTATGAAATGTTGCCTAGCATGTCTGGCAGAGTCAGTAATACATTTTCCTCTTTTTCTGTTTTGCCTCTTGTTTCTATAGCATCTGAGTTTTGTGTGATTTCTCATTAAACATTCTCAAGTTTCACCCACGCAGGCCATCTGGACTATAGTTAATATTTTAGGACCTATCCCCTTAACTTTGATGTACTTTCTTGTATCTGTTAAAACATGGTGATATCTCTTCCTTCTGTCTTGAGAACCTCCTCCTCACATACTCAGACATACCAGAGGAACCAAGGGCTTGATACTGCCAGCAGCTGAACTCTTTCAGATCTCTTTTTCAAATCTGGGAAAATCTATGATGAGAAAAAGAAATCTGTGAATTCTCAGCAGGAAAAGTCTTACCATAATGAAAGACCTAAAGTCCTAAAGCATAAAATATTTTATTAAAAATAAGTTTCATGTCAGTGGCTCCTGAAGTTGATTTGTTGCATTAGATTAGGAACACCAAAATGGTACTCTGATGACCAGCACAGGAACAGCGTGACCCACTAAAATGGATTCGCTTATGACACTGTCAAAACTATAGCTTGATCCCTGTCTTCACCTGAAGCTTATTTTCCTCTCAGGTTCATTGCATTTCATCTGAGTAACTGTTTTATGAACCAACAAGTTCTGTTTCACACCTATGATTGGAACAAGCATTTTACTCTGATTTAACCCAGAAGTATTTCTCTAATAGCTCAGTCACTTCTGAAATAGTCTTAGGATCTGATGTTACTATTTGTCATTCTTATAAATGTGAAAACAAGCTTGGAAGATAGCAAAGGTCAGATAAATGCTTTTAAGAAAGAAACTGACAGCTCTTATAATATTTGTGCTTAGTGCAATAAGACACTTATCTGTGATCTCATCTTCCTGATCCAGTGGGATTGCTGTAATGACATTTCTTTCTTAAGGATGGACCCACAGAAATGTTTCATGGTCTGTCTCATAATGTTGACTAACTGAACCACGATCATTTGCTTCTTCAACACAGCCACTGATCATGATTGGTATCTTCTTCTTCCCTGTCATCTGCATCATTCAACCCAGACAAAACGCTCAGTCACAAGGACATGGTTTGGGCATTGATGCAGTGGGTCACTCACTAAAAGGAGGCCCACTGAGCCACAAGCAGGAGGTGCTTGGAACTTTTTGGCTTGTGAAAAGAGAGTTAGGGCAAAATTCAGTTCCTCTTACTCATATGTCCAGGGCAGCCTATATGTTCCAGAAGTCTAAGATATACTCAGGACTGCAACAAGGGCTTTTAAAGTAGCATCTGTAGAAAAGGAGAGATACCCAAGCACATCCAACAGATACTGAGCACCTATGTTTACATAAAATTGAGCTCTAGATCTTGTTGATCCTGACTGAGATCATAATCATCACATATAATACCTACATTCAGGTGTCATAACCTCTGAATTTGACCCAAGGAGCTTTAATAATGGTTAGTTTAAGGGCTGCCATGGAAGAGACACTGCATTAAGCATCTCTAAAATCTAGTTGAGAAAGGTTTTACAAGGTAGGGGATTCATCCCACTCCTAGGAGAAGCACATGACACTGATAACTTTGAGAGAAGATAAGATTTACTTCCTCTTCTGCTCCCCAAAGGTTCTATTGAAGCTGTTTTTATATAGTTCTGTGTTTTGTCTGTATAAATTTATTGCAAATTACAGGAAATTCCTTGAAATTTGCCACAGTTTATTTTTCCTCTTTTGTTGTTTGTTTTCAGAGTACTGCAGAAATCTGATCACCACAGAACCGCTTGCCAAAATAGCACAGAAACAGGGTAGAGAGAGTAATGGTGATCTTGCCAAAGAATTTTGATCCAATATGCTGCACAGTGCACAGAGTGCTCTGCCTCAGTAGTCATTGAAACACAGGTTCTTTCTGAGACACTGCATCCATAACCTTTTTTAAGCTTAAATATATTTGCACTGTTAATCAGAATGTTACACAGTATAATGCATTTAGGTGCCTGCTCTGCCTAAATGTGTTACTCTAGGGGAATCAAATTGTCTTAATTGGCTACTTTGGGTTAATGATCCTTAAATTTCCTGTCTCATCCTTCTTCCCACTTTGCCATAGTCATCCACAACTTAAAACTGGAGGATGAGCATAGGTGTGCAAAGGGATATTCTACTGGAGATTATGAGAATATATCGCAAAACAAACATAAACTTTTTATGGAGTCAATAAAAATATGACTTAAAAGTTTTTAAAGTGTATGGATACATTGTCATTAAACAGAAGATCAGCATATGTTGCTGTATGCCAAATCCCCTACATTTGTCAATTTTCCCCTTACCCTGTCAAGAAATATTCCTCAAATGGTGAAGAAAACACTGTGTTAAGTAACTGCATTTCCCACTGTGCTTTCAGAATGTCCATGGTTGAATGATGGATTGAAGAAGGAAAACCTTGCTTTAATCTGATACAAAATGGTATTTGACATTTTGAAGAGTATCCATTTCACTTTCCTGAAGAACCTCACTGTTTCTGTGGTGAGGTGTTTTAGGGAAAGATTTTTCTTGGTTTGCAAATCATCTTTAGGGACAGGAACTAAATTTCATAAACCTGTTAACAGGGATGTAACAATCTGTTAATCCAGGACTTTTTGGGTTTTCACTGAAAGTGAATAGGATCAAGGTTTTAAAAATTGAACTATTTTATGCTATTCTATGCTTATTTTGTTTTCCATGTACCTATTAGAGTACTGTCTGATAATTCAGTTTTAGAAATTCAACCTTCAGAGGACCTTCTCTTTGCAGACAATGTAATGACTAAGACCAGTAATAGACTGTCTTCTGTTTGCTTATCTACCTACATGTGAGCTGTGAAGACCACACTTGCTTTTCTGCTTTCAGTGGATGTCTGTGTGTTATTTCTACAGAAAAATGTTGTGTATGTTCCTGCTGTTGTTTTCAAACATGTCTCTGGGAGAATAAAAACCCTCCTGCATTCTTCTTATCTCACACATAGATAGTCCTCCTCTACTCTGATTCCCCATAATTGTCCACTTACGACTTTCTCCTCAAGTACGAGACAAAGGCTAAGCAGAGTAATTCCAAAGACAAAAATTTATTTCTGACACACAAAATATTTATAAAGATTGCTTCTCGGAAGTAATTTACAGTGCTGCATTGCTTTCTAGAATGATGTGAAACATGACTGCTTTCTTAAACAATCATTTGTCAAATGAAGTACCTAAAGCAGACAAAGTATCTCACTAGTAAACATTGACTATGCAGTTCCTTCACTAGCTGTTGAACTTCCAGTTTAAAACTCATGTTTTTAAAGTCAGAATTAGCTCTTTTAATGGGTGAAATATCCTAAATATTCCCTATAAAAGCATGTTGCACTTTTGATGTACTATTCAACTTTTTCACAATCAGTCTTAGTAAAACAATGTTTCAGTTTTTACTGAGTATTACTAACCTTGAGACTAACCTTGTTTCAGCCCAACCACCTGTTGGTTGAACCAACACTATCAATCAGATAGTAGTCCCAGATGTCTTTGAACAATCTTCTCCTTTTAATTAGAAAAAAAAAAATTAAATCTTATATTTGTGTGTGGACTTCAGTGCTGGCTGATGTCCTTTTTTGTTTGTTTGTTTGTTTTTTCCTTTTTTTTCCCCATGATGCTGTCTAGTAAATTTAGCTATAGATAAGATTATTTCTTAAACTTTATAATTAAAAGTCACACCACCCTCAATAAAATACTCTTCAATTGTTTCAATAAAAGCATTATTTTATGGAAGATAATTGTATTGCATAGATTTATTAATGCACAGAAATATTTAAATCACTTTTTTTCACATGAAGATTTAATTTAGTTAAGCTTAAAACTTTAAGATTTGTTAATCTATGAAGAGTATGCTTTGAATATAGATATATATGTATGAACATTCACAATTCATTAAAAATTAAGTTATTGCATTTAAACAAAAAATAAATTATTAGATACATTGGTAATTTTCTCTGAACCTGTCTCCCACCTTAGAGAAAAGTGTCAGAAATATACATATAAATTTAAATAGATATATAAATATAAAATAATTCCAGTTATTTTTTTCAGTGTCCTGAGGAAAGCCCATGGCTATTCTTTGAAACTTTTAATCATGTTAATATTGCCGTTTTTTTTTTTTCATTTAAAGAGTAAAATGGGGACAGAGAAGTAGTAATTTTTCGAGTTTACAATTCCACACCAGTTACAAATCTTCCTTAGTTTTACCTGCTGATAACCCTCATATATGTGCACACTTCTAATCAACTTAAAAGAGCAGAAAGAAATTATATAAAATTGAGTTACTTGCTCAAGGCGTTTAGCTGGAGTTATTTTAAGAATATTTAACATTTTAGCTAGCACGTGAGAGATGAAAACACTGCTTTGCATTGTTGTGCTTTATAAGATGTGTGATCCTCTTCATCCTTCCCTCTTTCCACCCATGTTGCTTGAAGGAGCTGTTTTAAACTTTCACAGGGGGCAAAATGAGGCCTGCCTTGCTCTTTTGTTATCCACAACAGTTTTAAATGCTACTGTGAGCAAAAATCTCCCATGATCACCTTTGTATCCAAGGGCTTTGAATCTTCTGAGGACAGATATTCTTGCTGCTGTCTCTTTTTCTGGACCAATGTTGACTTTGGGTGCAAGTCCACAGCTGGCTGAACATGGGTCAGCACTGAGCTCAGGTAGCCAATAAGGCCAAAGTCATCCTGGCCTGGGTCAATAACAGTGTGGCCAGCAGGACCTGGGCAGTGTTTGTCCTCCTGAACTCAGCACTTGTGAGCCATACCTTGAATCATGTGATCAGTTCTGGGCCGCTCACTGCGAGAAAGATACTGAGGTGTTGGAGTGTGACCAGAGAAAGTCATGGAGCAGGTGGAGGGGCTGGAGCACAAGGAGCTTGTAAGGAGCTTGTAAGGAGCAGTGGAGGGAGCTGGGGGTGTTTATCCTGGAGAAAAGGAGGCTCAGGGGTGACCTTATTGCTCTCTACAAGCACCTGAAAGGAGGATGGAGAAAGGTAGGTATCACTCTCTCAAGCAACTAGTGACAGGAGAGGACTCAGCTTCAAGCTGCACCAGGTGAGGCTCAGGTTTGGTGTCAGGAGGAATTTGTTCACAGAAGGGCTGTCAAGCATTGGAACAGGTTCTGCAGGGAGGCGGTGGAGTCACCATGCTTGGAGGTGTTTGAGAAAAAACTGCATGTGGTACTTAGTACCATAGTCTAGCTGACAAGGTGATGATGAAAGATTGGAGCTGATGACCTTAGAGGCCTTTTCCAACCTAAATGAGTCTGTGATCTGCCACCTCCATTGCTTTTCCTTAGCATATGTTCAGATGCCACAAATCAAACTTGTGTAATTATACATGCTTAAGGCTGAGCTCTTAAGGGTTACATGCATGACCCAGGTTCAAATGTATTTCAGCTGGTTTGCAATATATGGTTCTAACATTTTCAGTCATTGTAAGAATTATCTAATTAGTTATAATTAGATATAATTAGTTATCAGTTCCACTTCCTTCACTGATATTGGTTATGAAGTAATAGGCAATTCAGAATAAGAAAGGAATGTATGATCTGACCCAGTGTGTTCCAAGATCTTGTAAGTTAAAAAAGGTAATATGAGACCAAAAGGGTTTTAACAGAAAAGGAAATTAATGATCATGATGATAGTCCTGACAGATGGTCAGGGGAAGTTGAGAAGATAGGACTAGAAGTGTGATTTAAGAGAAAATGAGACCTTTTTGGGTTGAGGTTTTTTTTTTTTTTTTTTTTTTTTTTTTTTTTTTTTTTTTTTTTTTTTTTTTTTGGGACAGACTGATATTGCAGAGTCTCAGATTGGGAATAAACACTTCTTTCTGTATCAGGCCTGAATAGTGGAAGTGAAAAGAAACTTACAATGGGTGTTAAAAGGCATGTTCTTTCTGAAGGTGGCTGATAATGGGATTCTGCTATTTGTAACTCAGGAATGATACTTTGTTGGAGTGCAGCACAGGAAAATATACCTGCATGTACACTACCTAATACATTAGACTTCTTTTTATAAATATTCATCCAGAAGCACAGACAGTAAATTTGTTCAATCTTATAACTCCTAGTTCTGTAGGTGCGGTGGTTTGAACTCTGAAATTGCTCTTCCTGTGGCTAGCTCAGTGAGACAGAATACAGCATTAAGTAGGATAGCTTTCTTGTTTCTTTTTCTTATTCCTAATAGCTGCAGATACTTTAGAGTTAGATTAACTTGTCTTTTTTTTTCTGAAGACTAAGCAATTCAGTTTGCATATATGAATTGCATGGAGAAAAGGAGAGGAAAGGAGGGAAACAGAATAAATTTTCAGGAGGGACTATGGGAGTTCTCATGAATGAAACAGATCATTGCTGCTCCTTGGATCATCATCAGAAATTTACATTTTTATTCCCATAAAGCAGGAGGTATCTTGCAAGGCAATGTAAGGTTTTTCTAGGGCATTTTAATGCCTTTACATCTTTCTTTCTGCATCATATATGCTTAGCTGTTTAGAGACCTAGAACTGAGAGCCACAGAAGCAGAGGGGAAAGACATGCTGTTTATCTGACTTGCAGTCAGTTGGTAAAAGGTTTGGAACTGTTTCTATTATGAGTAAATTTGTGAGTCAGAGACTGGTTCAACCAGCATTCATCTCTGTGAATTTTCTTAGGTAAAAGGAACCCAGACAAAAAAAAAAAAGCTGTTTGCACTCATGGATGCTGCACAGAATACTAAGACTCACAGAGGCATAAGACTTTAGTTAAAAATGTAAAACACACAATTTAGACAAGTAGTTCAGCTCTTAAGCAGTGCTTAAACATCTTCAATATGACCAATTACTTTGTAGGTATCCAGAAAATTTCTGGAAATCTGTTATCGAAACATGATAGAATTGTTGTCAAAGAGTGCTAATGTGACTGCAATAGTCATGTAAGAGCACTTGGCTACTGTAACAAAACCCACAACTTTAGTGAACTCTTTTTTCTAAAAACACAGAGTGAAAAACAGGTGAAACTGCTAAAGTTTTATCAGGCTTGACATGGAATTGTTGGTATGTATGTGGATTCCATATAAAATAAAAGGTCAAGATGTACTTGAAACTCAATCCTAACTGAAAATATTTGCCACTTGCAGTAAGCCTGGCTCAACTTTCTGGTTGTGATGAGAAATTCAAACATTTTTGTCACTCAGTTAAATCCTAGATACTACACTGAAAGAGAGGTTTTTGTGTGGGTTTCTTTTGATAGAAAGCCTGTGTAAATCAGCAAGTGTCATATATTCTTATCTTCTCAAGGTGACTTGAATAATTTTTTTGCCTTTGTTTTGAACATAAAAATGAAGAAATAAAATAGTTTATATGCCATTCGGGCACAGCTGGGGCTAGATGTGCCCTTATTCTACTCCCTCCAGAGTAAGATAAATTAAGTGGAAAGTGTTATAATTTCTCTAATAAGCCAAACACTCTTGGGACATATTCAAGCCACCCAAGAACAACAGTAAGATGTATGCGGTCATGTGAACTGTATTGCTTCTTATGTTTTGGATTGTTAGCAGGAAAATTTGTTTTTCTCTTGAACACAGAGGAAATTTGTTTTTCTCTTGGAACACACAGGGGCTTGGACTTCCACCATACAAACAGTCAAAAAACCTAGAGTAGCATTTTAATCTCTGGTTCTAGATGCGCTCTCAGTACCTCAACTTTGAAGAAACTCAAAGTTACAGCCCAAATATTTGGCTCCTTCCAAAGGAAGCAGAACCTGCTGTCTGAAGCGCTGTGAAGAAATTCTGACTTCACTGAAGTCAGTGCCAAACACACATGTGTTTTGGTACCTAGAAATTACATGAGTTCTGTGTATGAACAGAAAAAAAATTTGATCTATGTGATAGTTATGCAGCCTTTCTTTAATTTGATGCTGCTACAAATTTCCTAAGTGAAGGGAAAAAAGAACCAAATAAATGCAAAAAGCAGTTCCCCAGGCTTTGAAGCAGTTTTATGTAAGTAGTTGTTTAATTTACAGTTATTATTGCAAGCTGATGAGATAATTAATATTCTAAAAATTACTGCCAAACAGTCATCAAGATCACCACTTTACTTTAAACTTGCCTGTTATGGAAGAGGTACTTGTCATATGTTTCAATTCTCGTTTTCAATTCTTAGAGAAGTAAAGAAGGAGATAAGCAGAACTGCCAAATTGGGCTTCCATGCAGTAGATTATAGGCCTTTCAGTCTGAATGTGGTGCCAGGGAAGGTCGTGGAGCAGATCATCTTGAGTGTCATCCTGTGGCACATGCACAGGGGATCAGGCCCAGCCAGCATGGGGTTTATGAAAGGCATTGACCTGCTGGACCAACCTCATCTAATGCCAAGGTTACCTACTCAGTGAATGAGGGAAAGGCTGCGGATGTTGTCTGCCTGAACTTTAGTAAAGCCTTTGACACTTTTCCACAGCATTCTCCTGGTAAAATTGGTTGCTTTGATAGGTGCCCCCTTCACTGGATGAAAAAAAAAAAAAAATTACTGGGTGGCTGCACCCAGAGAGCTGTGCTGAATAGAATTGAATTTGGCTAGCAGACAGTCACTCGTGGTGTTCCCAGGGCTCAGTATTGGGACCAGTTCTGCTTAATAAATTAATGATCTGGACAAGGGCATTGAGTGCACCCTCAGTCAGTTCACAAATGACACCAAGTTGGATGGAAGTGTTTATCTGCTGGAGGGTAGAAGGATTCTGCACAGGGCTCTGTACAAGCTGGGTTGGCAGGTTGAGGACAAGTACAGGAGGTTCTACAAGGTGAAGTGCTGAGTCCTGCACTTGGGTCACAACAACCCCATGCAGTGCTACAGGGCTGGAGAAGAGTGGATGTAAAACAACCCAGCAGAAAAGGACTTGAGAATGCTGATCAGCAATAGCTGAACATGAGCCAGCTATGCCCAGGAGCCAGAAAAGCCAATGGAATCCTTGCTTGTATCCACAATAGTATGGTCAGCAGGACCGGGTAGTGATTTTCCCCATGTAGGTGGCACTGGTGAGGCCACATCTCAAATCCTGTGTTCAGTTTTGGGCCTCTCACTTTCAAGAAAGACACTGAAGTGCCGAAGCATGTCCAAAGAAGGGCAACAAAGCTGGGAAAAGGTCTGGAGCAGAAGATTTTTGAGGAGTGGCTGAGGGAGCTGAAGTCATTTAGTTGAGGGAGCTGAGGTATTTAGCCTGGAGAAAAGGAGGACCTTACCACTCTGGAAGGAGGTTGTAGCCAGAAGGGGCTCAGTCTGTTTTCCCAAATTACAAGTGACAGAATGAGTGATATCACCCTCAAGTTGCACTGGTGAGGTTTATATTGGATATTAGTCAAAATTTCTTCACTAAAAAGGGTTGTCAAGCTCTGGAAAAGGCTACACTGGAAAGTGATTGAATCACTATCCCTGGAAGTATTTTAAATATTTGTGGTGGTCCTTATGGACATGGTTTAGTGGTGGTCTTGGTAGTGCTGAGGTGGACTTGATGGTCTTAAAAATATTTTTCAACCTAACTGATTCTATGATTCTATTTTATGGATTGAACTATTACTATAAATAGTAAACTAGTCCTTTTTATTTTTTTTAGGAGTCCCTCTTTTCTCTTATTTGCTCTGTCTGTTTTTCTGGGGAGTGATTAATTTACCTGTAATGAGGAACGAAAGGGAAAAAACAGGAGGTGGGAGGGTAGGTGTACATTCTCTTCCTCTTCTCTGGATTCATTGTGCTCTCTTGTATCTTCTCTCTCCTTTTTATCTGTTAATCTTATTACCTATCTTACTTCATTTCATGCCTTCATTAGTAAGTGATGTTTATACTTCCCTGGCTAACATATGCTTTCCCCCCCTTTCATTTCATTTTCTCCTGTCATTGTCCAAAGTTGTAAATTTACTTCCTGTTCTCTAACCTGCTCCTCTTCCTGTCATCACTTTATTTCAAGCTTGCTCTATGCCCTTCCTCAGCATTTTTAAACTGCATAATTTTCTCCCCTCTTCTCATCTTCTTTTAAAGTGTTAATACCATATTCATGCAGCAGGGTTTTTCAAGGTGGAGACAGGGATAGCGAGGAAGGAAAGAAGGAGGCTTTTATCCCCATAACATTTTATGCAGAAGGTTATTTCTGAATGTATGTTGTTGTACCTGAACTCTCTCTTCTTCCTGGGACCAGTATGGTAGAGAAGTACACTATGAAAGCCCTGAACATACAGTCCATCAGCAGTTTATGCTGTTGCTTTTAGCTATGGGCCATTCTGGCATTATAAAGGAAAGATGGAAAGATAGTCAAGCTAATTCGTAACACATGGTAGTTTACTTTCAGACCTAATAAACCATAAATTGTTTGCTTTGTGTCTTGCAACCTAAAAAGTATTACTACCTTAAAAGTTGTGTTCTCTTCTAATGGGAAGAAAAATAGGGGGCATAGCAGGAAGGTCAAGAAAGAGTTTAAAGAGGAAAGAGGGCAATTAATAGAAGCAAAACATTATTTCTCTTGCTGAAAGTATATTTAAAAAGGGGAATATATCACAATAATCAACCAGGTTTTTTGCCTTCAGCCTGTCTGAGGCCATGTGGTTTGGAGATCTGATCACTAGTCCGAAAAGGAAAGGCTGTTTGCAAGATTTCCGGGGTGTTTTTTCCTGGAAAAGGTGAGAGGACAAAAGCAGAAATCTATGACATACACTTTATGCCTTGTAAGGAAAGTATTCATCTGTCTATCTGCCTCTCTTTCTCTCTCTTTCTTTCTTTCTACATGCATATATATAGAGATCCATATGTTTCAAGCTGTCACTAAATTGATTTGGAAGCAGATTTTTCTTTCATGTACTGCTCTGAAGATTAGGTTAAAAATGCAATATTCAATATATGGCTTAAACCAATTGATTTGGATTTTCTTATTTGTTTTGCTGTTTTACATTCACTGTTCGGTATTATATGGAGTTTTGCATGGTATTTCCATCAGTAATAACAGTTCTGACTACTTGGAGACAGAACAATGCCAAAGCAGAAGATAGTGTTTGAAAATGCAAACAGCATTTTTTAACAATCATGCTTGCTTAATACACCCCACAACATTTTGGTATATACAGAATCTGTGGAATTTTTAAACCATTTCTAAACTCACATTTTGGGTGAGCATGAGTAGCTAGCTCTTTGTTGTATAAATAAGTCATTATTTTCCCATTTGTTTGTGTTTGTGCTGTCTTCCAGTACTCTTGTTTTCTTTAATAGTGTGAACTTTGGTTCTGCTTCTCTTTAGAAATGTTGCTTCCATTCAATTTTCTTTGCAACAGGTTCATTGGTCAGTACTTTTTTATTTATGGGCAGCCCATTTTTATTATATTCTGTGGTTTTTGTGGGGGTTTTTTTTGTTTTGTTTTTTTTTCTGGTGTGTAACTAAAACAATTTTCTGATTAAATTGACTATTAATAGCCATTATTTACATTAATTTGCACATGCAATAGCATCACTAGAGGGCAGTATTGATTAAATTAGGCACATTCTAGTGCTCTGGAAACTTAACTGCAGAAAAGCCTCCAGTACAAACATATTTGCATTTTTAATATATGGTCATGGCTTTCAAGTCCATTTTTCATTACATCCTGAACACAAAAAGTAAAAGTAATCTTAACCACCATGTATATTTGGCATTGTTATTTGTAACTTTAATGTGTGTAAAAGAACATTCTGTGATTTTTATGGGAAGGAATGTGCATGAAACTTAGTAGAAATTAGATGCCATTGATGTTATTGTAAGCCATAATTTATCAGAAATAGTTATTAAAGCATAACATCTTTAAAATAAAACAAATGCTTTTTCATATGTTTTTTCTCAGGGAAAATGCTGTGCAAAATAAATATCTTCTAATTCATTAACTGTCTCCTTGAAAAACCTCAGTACAGTGTATTTTATGATAATGGACAGCAAAGACAAGCAGAATTATAAATTAAAACACTGACTCATTTGTTCTTATTGATTTACAGGTCTCCTGACAAATGCAGCAACACAGAATCCTCGTAGGAGTGGTTTAGGCTCTCTGTGAGCTCCTTAACTTAGTCAAGTTTCACTGCTGTTGATCATCATCTGTTATATGTCATCAACTCAACTGTCTGTTTCTCTGTATCTCATGAATGACAGCATAATTCCTCTGCATTATGAGCTAAAGTTTGTTCTACCATTCTAAGGATCACTGGACTAAGGAATATAGAAAAAGAGATATGCTTGGGCATTAGCAATACAAAAAAGTTCATGGTTAACGTTTCATCTGCGTTATACACCACTGCTGGACTTGCTGTTACCTACATGTTTCAATCCGAAGAGTCTGCTACAATGAAGAGTATCATCCCAATCAGCCTTAGAGAAGACTGTTTTGCCTATGGGAGGACACTGAGGTGCAAAAGAGAAACTCTTCTTGTGCCCTAAACTGTCTGAATTGCTTTTATTTTCTTATACTTTCAGTATTTACAATAGACCAAAGAGCAAAATCTATTTTAAAGTGGACACAATCTTACTCTTAAGAGAGTTATGTCATTAATTTGAAGGTCTCCACAAAGACATGATTCCAGCTTTCACAAAGCTGAAATGTTGTCCAGCAGAAGTCTTTATGGAAAGCTGAAGTAAAAACTAACTCAGAGACCTGCTCTTGAAATGCCATGTTCAAGAGAACATAACGGAGCACTGAGAGAAAATGACCTATGTTTGAAAAACTTGGACAAAAAGAACACAAACTGTCTACACAGCACCTTTATTCCTCTGTACTTAGATTGACTTTCTCGTACTAAAATCATTTTCCGTTTTAACCAGTTAAACATGCCTCTTCTACAGTTCCATTTTTGATAGTTAAAGTTGGATAATACAGTATTTGCAAAGAGCATGTTTGGTCATCTGTGGCCTATGTCTCATCTGATACACCATTTAGCACCAGAAAGCAAATTAAAGAGAAAACAAAAGTAACACTTGTTTGAAAGAGATCATTAAATGTATTTTGAAAAGCCTAAAGTTATATATTTAACAGTTTTTATATGTTGTATATTTGTAGAAAATCCTATTTAACAATTAACGTGATAACTCTGACAGTCATGAAAAGTGGTTCAGAGTTAAGTTGTGTTTTACTACTTCAGTTGTCTCTGAAGTGACTGGTGTCGTTTGCTTTCTTCCATTGGGACATTCTGGATGTAAAGCATGACCAGAGAGGACTGTGTAGAAAAAGCAAAGAATAATGTTGTTTATATTACATAAATGCATTCAACCATTGCACTGTTGGAAGGCATTTTTTATTTTTATTTTAATTTTATTTTTTTGTCTTTATGTACTGATAAAAATAGAGTGTAAAATATTTTACTCATTGCTCTTCATAGCAAAGTTTTCCTTCCTTCCTTCCTTCCTTCCTTCCTGCCTTCCTGCCTTCCTGCCTTCCTTCCTGCCTTCCTTCCCTCGATCCCTTCTCTTCCTTCTCTTCCCTACTTTTATGTAAGGGTCAATTGAAGCCTGTTCCCTGATCCCATTTTCAGTGTTTTACCTCATTGTTAGAAAGCCCACTTTTTCCAGCATTATTGGTTAGTGAAAATTTAGCAAAGACAGCATAGACAAGGGAGAAATTATGATAAAACAGAAACAAAACCTTGTTCCTTTTACTGTACCTTTTGGCATATAAGTTTAGTAATATTGGTATGATACAATCAACAAGGGAGCTTAATTTCTTCCTGGCAAATGTATATGGTTTCAAGTATACTACCTAATACTCCAATTAACTTTTAGTGTTATGCTAGTTCTATTCTACTAAAGAAAAAGTTATAGAGATTATTCAAGTGACCATAGATGAAAGATAAAAAAAATGAAAAGTTGATTAAGGAATTTTTTTAAAGCCTACTCAAACTCTGAGCTTATATAATGCAAAGGTTGCAGGAAAATATGAACTATGGATAATTTTGTCTTCAAGCAAAATAAATATATACAAAATTCTTATTTAATCATAGGATTTTGACCAGTATCAAAGTAGCAATTAAAGCCCAGCCACTTGTAAAGTGTTATGGACTGACTGCACTATAAATGACCAATGTCAGGTTTAAAATGTCATGCAATAAATTATGGTAAATAGATTTACTGTACATGTAGACCTCAAGAGCCAGATCCCTCACTCTACCAACTCTCTGTTTTGATTTATTTTAAAGGGAGCTTCGTAGCCTTATTTAGTAAACACAGAAAAAATGAAAGATGTTGCATCATTTTTGTTGCTTTACAGTATTCAGTTTTGTGTTGGTTCAGCTAAATTATGAAAAATAAAGAAAATCCTTTTATAAGTGAGACTTGTTCCCTGAGCATGACGTCACCAAAGGAGTTTCACCAGATGATAAGAAAGGTGGGAACACAGAGTGGAAGATGGAATTGGAAATTGAGGACATGAATTGTGTTTTGAAGTATTACCCTTCCATTTTCATGACTTAGGTACCTTCATTTTGGTGTGTTCACTTACAGATCATATTATGGTCATTTATTTTCAGGAAAAGGGATCCTCTAAGAATAAGAGGATCTAAGAATGGACATCTGAAATATTTATATCTAGAATCATACAGTCCAATCAGTTATGAATATGCAACCTTATGTCTTTGTTTTCTAATTACATTAAATATTCAAAAAAGGGTAGATGTACATGGTTATAAGGTCTACTCTGGATAAGAGCTATCAAAAAAAAAAAAGATTCTGATTACTCTTCAGAGGTGCATTCTAGTTTCTGAGTCTCTTGTGTACAACAGACACTTCAAGGCACTTAAAATGTGTTTCGTGCTTTTCCGTCCTCCCCCAGAATGTATAGTTTTAAACAAACAAAATATACTGGCTGCCTTTGTCACTGTGAATTACTACTCTAAGAGCAGTGGTGAAATGTTTCTCTCTCAGGAACAATTTGTTTTCAGAATATTGTGAACTTTAATTTTACAAAACTAAGTTACGTAAAAAAAATTGTTTGTTTCTGAAAGTATTTTATGTGCCTCTTCCAAAGCAGAATTTGAAACACAGAGGGTAATGTCTTATTTGAATGCTATTAAATATCCGTCATTTCTCAGCTTGCACACAAGTAATTTTTCAAAACATGCTTGAAAAGGAACAGAATAATACATAAAACCACATAATAGACTAATAAAAACAACCTCCAGAAATGCAGTAAACCTTTAAATATTTTTTGTAAAAAGCTTCTATGTAGCTTTCTGTTAGCCCAGGCAAGGACACATTTAAGTACTGCTTTTAATATCTGGGATATCAAATGGAGCAAACATTAGCACACTATAGCAATCAATGTGACACATCATTCACCAATTTCATAATTATGCTTTTAGCCTTTTTTGCCAATTCATTTTATCTTAGCAGCAGCTCAGGTTTTATGTGGTATTCTCAATCATTCACTTGTTTACTGAAATTGTACCCATGTGCTGTTGCATAAATCTTTAACCCAGGCAGTTGCTATCTCATATAGCCTACTCATCACAATCCTGATTACTAATTAGAGTTTCAAGAAGAAAATAAAGAATTCAATACTGTGTCTGAAAAGCCTCTATAGCTGTGAGGAACAGCTGAACTAGAAGGTGGTAAATGATTGGATGACAGAGAAATCATAGCACTGAATGCCTGGGGAGCTGAACTAGTGGAAAGAAAAAATGAACAAGCCAGCAGTGGATGTAGCACAAGAAGCCCAAAAAAAAACCCAGAAAGCAAAAAACTACAACAAACAAACAAACAAAAACAAACAAACAAAAAAACCAACCAACCAACCAAAAATGACAACAAACAAACCAACCAAAAACAACACAAAAAAACCCCAAACCAAACCAAAAATGAAATATTTATTATACTTAATCAGAGGCATAAACCACAACCAAAACCAGCTCTTTCATCACATAAACCTACATATATGCAGTATCTTTTCCAATTTAAAAAATACATAAGAAAACATTTCCTTTTAAACATCTTTGTGTGATGTATACCAAGAATCACATATACATGAGTAACAGACAAAGACAGGAATGGCTTGGCTATTTTTTTCTGACATCACAGAATTGATCCTACATTGAAATACTGAATCTCTCACACTGAGCATAAGCAAATAAAGATGGACAGAAATCACAATATTCTGCTTCTGCTTTCAGACTGGGGCTTGGATAGAGAAAGGAGGTCAAGAAAGAAACTGAAGAAAAAAACAACCAAGACCAGAGAAAAATAAAATTTTTTCATTTCAGAATATGTAGTGTTTAATAAGTGCTTTTTAGTACTCAATACATGGTAGGGGAGTCAAAAGGAGTATTATTTGAAACAGGGAAATAAGAAAGGAAACATTATTTTAACTGCAGAGATGAGAATTTTACTGATAATGTGGTTGTCTTCTTTTGAGATATAAATCCCATTAAACTCAGAGACCCATGGGTAATATATAAAAGGCAATTCTGTCACTGATTAAAAATAATGTAAAAACTGGGAACTGAACTAAAAAGTGGAAATGACAATAAGCCAGAATAGATAGTGACTAATAATGAGCCATTCTGTGGGAGGATCGACACAAGTTCCTGTACTGCTTCTGACTGTGAATGAAATATAAATACTGAGATTGCACAGTTTGTTAGTATTAGTAAATTACACAGATTACTGAAGATATGAAGGCATATGAAGTCATGCAGAGACAAAATGGATCACCAAATATTAGCAGAAAATGGAAAACGGAATACTGGGAGTGTCAATTTTTCATTTCTAACACCATCAAAGTAGTTATAGCTTCAATCATGTCAAATATTTGGAAATATGTGAAAACGTACTTCTCATGAAATAGATGCTAATGCTGGTTTTAAGCTACTCAGTACCTAGGTCAAGTCACTGGTTTCATATAGTAATCTTATGTTAGTTACGCGTTTTCAGAGCCCCAGCAAGCCATTGGAGGACCCTTACAATATGTACCTGTAATCACAAAGCACAATGTGCTCATGGCACTGTCCTCCACATCTGGCTTGGACAGACCATGCCCACAATTTTCTAAGTTTGATGTTGCCAATATCAGGCTAGTGAAAGTGACACTAAAACTCTAAAACACAATAGTGCTGCAGTGATGGAAAAAGACCTGTGCAAATGAGCTAAGTTGATTAGCATATAATCAAAACCCAATTTTTCTAGAAGTATTAATAAATAGCATGCAAAGAACAGCTTCAGCAAAAAACCCAAACACACATAAGGACTGTTAATGTAAAAAAGAAAATAAACAAACAAACAAAACCCACACCAAAATCTAGAATGAAAAAGGAACATTTCTGCAAAGATCTTTGTTTAGGAGTAAAAACTCCAAAGGTATTTATGTTGGTATAGAGTCTGACATAACAGGAAGGAACACTGTTAGCATGTACTGAGAGCAGTTTACATTCTCTAAGGAGCTTGAGGACTACCTCAAAACCATTGCATAAAGCACTGTGAACAAGTGTCTCTCTTCCTTGACTGCCCCGGAAGAAGCTGATGTATACATTTCTATGTTCCCAAGAAGAGAGACAGGTGGTTTACTATGGGTTCTCACACAGGTGTAACAATCCACCCACCTCAGGCAGAGGCTATAATGACAGGAAAGGTTGGCATCAGCTGTCAACCAGAATTTTTTGCTGAATTGTGAAGGTGCTAACAAAAAGCGGGTAGTAGAAGCCTGATGTGTTTGTTAATGTGTTTGTACATTAACAGTCTGGCTGTTAATGTACAAACACATTGAGCAAAACCACTCACAGAACCCCAGTGGCAGTAAAGAGGGCCATCCCAGCACAAAGACTGAAGCAAGTGCAAGGGTTATATATTTCTTCCTGTATATGCAGACAATCTCCACCTGGATAGATGAAAATTAAGGTGGGTCCTTCTGTCTACACTCTCCATTCACTTCACAAAGATGTGTTTAAGCAGACTCCAAAGCATAAATTCAACATGGACGGCTACTTTAAAACATATAAGCCTAAATGGTGTGCTACTAACAAACAAAAAAGTATATTGGTGCTTGAAGATAATTATGTTTAATTTGACACAATTTAAAATTTCTGCCTCAGTGAAGCCATGAAGCACTTGGTTTTCTCCACAGACAGATTTGTTTCTTCTCAGAATATTGAAGAGCACAACATGAGAGTGATAATGTAACTTTCAGCTCATTCAAGACAAATCAAAGCTCTGGAGGGGCAAAAATTCTAGCTAAGTAAATAATAATGACCTCATTGTGCACAGAAAACTAACACTCCAGAAAATGACACAGACAGTTCTTGAGACAAAGGCTTTTCCAGGAACCTACTTGTGTTGCTCTAGAGCTGCTTCCAAACCAGGAACACATGAAAACTGTCTAAACCCAAAGATAAATACAGCAAGTTAGAGGGAACAGTTATTGTGAAATCCTTGCATTTAATTGTACACATCAGGTTAGTGTTTCCTGTACTTAATTACTTGTTCTTCATGGATTAACAAAATATCACTGGAAGAAATCTTTGTCACTGACTCCATGGCAAAGTCATTTTATAATATTTAAATGGTGACTGTAGTTTCCTTAGGCAGTTTGACAAACTCAGCAAGCTTCCTCTCCTCTCCTTTTTCTCCCATTGGTTGCACCCTCTAGTGCTCTGTAGACATACCCACTGCAATGGTTACCAGGAGTTCTAAAGGAATTATTTTAAGGTTGGTCATCCTGATTTGCCTACTGGTGTGCGTTTGCCAGTGTGTGATGCTGTACTAACTAAAAGCCCAGCTTTTAGTTGCCTCTAGCTCAGCACTGGGATGCCAGGTGGCAGCTGGCCCTCAAGTTTGTTACTCTGGAGGGGATCTTGTATAGGCTGTATAATATGAAACGACTGCAAATTGAATAGGTTTCTGAGATGATCAGGAATGAAAGATTTCTTCAGTATCTCTCTTCAGTTAAAAAAGAAAATTTTTGTTTTTTCAGATGCCTTTTATCATTCTTTTACTGTCTTGTGAAGAATTAGAAGTACAAAGTCTAGATAGATGTACAGTAAAACTTGTTGACTCTCTACTTGTAAAGAAGTCTTGGTCTAGAAACAAGTCAATCAGCTTGTAAGACAACTATTTACATCCAATAGTACTTTTCTGTGCTCCAAAACCAGTTCTTTCTGAAGAAAAAACTTGAACCAGAAGTAAAAATATTGCTATTTATTCCACTTTTAAGATAACGCCTTAGATTATATTTATAATTGAGAAGCTTCCCAAGTTTAAACATTTAGTTAGTGAAACAATTCAGAGGTCTGTGTCTAATGATGCCATCTCGTGACACCTGTCATAATGATAGCTAACCTTGTCTGTTATTTTTCCAAACAAATATAAAAGCTATAAAGTGGCTTCATCAGATCATCAGTGCTCAAAAGAAATGTTGCCATATACAAGGAGGAATAGCTTGCTGAGCCTTCTAATGTTATTAATGAGAGAGGTGTGCGTTTGAGGACAGTCCTGCTTTCACTAATTTCATAATTAAACGGAAAAAAAAAACATCCTTACAACAAGGCACACCTCTTATAGGTGTATGAGGAATGTGTTCATTTCTTAGACAGTGAGTTGGTTGCAAGGAATATTGCTGCACAGTGATCTATTGCTCAGCTGTAGCAAGGTTCCAAGGCAATACTCTATTGCTATTTTCATTTTATTGAAAGGTTTCCCCTACTAGAGTGCATTGACCAATATTTCAGTCCTACCATGAGCTAAACCCGCATTACTGCTGTACTGAAGTAATTAATTCAAAATATAAAAAAATAAAATAAACATACATTTATTTATTAAAAAGTCCAGCAGAGAACTCTTACAATGACAGATGACATTAGCCTATGAGCCTTTATAACTTACACAGTAATAAAATGGGGCTACGTTTTTTGAATTAAATTGATAACATGACCAAATCGATTTCATTAGTGTATCTGTCATATTTGCTGTTAATGATGGCTAACAGTGGAATAGAAACTGACAACAATCCCTGAAAAACTGTGCAGATCAAAATTATATTATACTGGCATTCATGAATTTTAATAACCTTTTTTATCATGAATTTTGAACTCCCATTTTAGATTTGAAGCTCACAAGAAAGAAGAGAATTAAACTTTCTACACCTGTCTCAGCTCCTATTATTTCTATTGTTACAAGTTAATAGGCTCAAGAATAGAAGACATTTCCACTAACTAAAACAAAAAAAAAAAATGGTCTTGCTTGAGAGTCTCTTGTGAGTGGTTATAGAGGAATGGATGTTTCTTTGCCGCTAAAGTGTTGACATCAGAGTCATTTCTCCTGAATGACTAGAGAGGTTTAGGACACCCAAATTGCTGTTTAGAAGACTGTTTGTGGAAGATGCTATTTGCATTAATAGACATTGGTACTCTAGTGTGTAACTCCCTTTAATGATAATGGAAGTTCTGCAAAAATGTGCAGGACAATATACCTACTTCCAGGAAACATCATAACTCTAATTCCATTAGCAAGGCTTAAATAAGTGTGAGTTAAAAGTGGACAAGTATTGAAATGCTACATCTTGCAGAACCATTTGAGAATATCAAAATGCTGTTGTGTAATGAGACATCTTGATCCCTCTGCTACCTGAAAATGTGGTAAGATATTAAACATGTGTCAAATTAACTGAAAGACCAAATACTCTTTCCTATTTCAAGGCCCTGAATACAACACCTTTCTTGGGTTAAAATTGTATGAAAATAGATAATTAAAAGGAGGAAAAAAACCTGTGGGATAATCTTGGCACAGGTAAATGAAAAAAATTACTAATAAAATGGTAAAGATCAAGTTATCCTAAATATATTATATAAATGTATGTGTATACAGTGAAGTACACTGTGTCTGGTTTGAGCTTACTGTCTTTCTTGCTCTCATAGATGTTACACTCAGGAGCTATGACAAAAAAAAATTAGAGATTTAGTCTGTAAAGTTTATGTGGTAGAGGGAGAAATATTTAGTCTTCCCTATGAAAGGATTCTTCTGGACCTTTTGAAGATGCTGATCTTTACAAGAGAAACTCTGTCTTCACATCTTCTACAGTACTGTTAACAAAAGTTGGGTACTTTTAGTGAGATTCTTCCTGTACTGCACTTACTATACATATATATACATATATTCATAGGCTACAGACTCTTCACATAATCTATATACATGTTGAAAATTAATTTAAAAATATTGCTGCTCTTGATATTCAAGGTAACTTTATTTGGATTTTATACCAAAGTGGATTAACCTTGGCCTGCAGCCAGATACCTACACAGCCTTGCTTTCACTCCTGCTCCTCAACAGGGCAGTGGGAGAAAATGAGACAGGCACAGGGAGATAACCTATGAATTAATCTTAAAAGAAAAACAGACCGAACTTGAGAGAATAAGTCCAAGGTATTGAAAATAAAATAGATATGGATAGTAAGAAAAAAAGACAATATTTGAAGATAACCTTTTCTCTCCTCTTTTTCCCAAAGTTCAGCTTCACTACTTCATTCCAAATTCCTCCTCCTCCTCTCCTCAGGAGGCACAGGGAGGATGTGGGGTGGGAGAATAGTGATGGGTCCATAACAGCCTCTTTGCTGCTCTTGCCTCCTGAGAATTTCCTTGCTTCTGCACAGTTATTTCCAAGGGGCTGCTGTCCTCAAGAGAAAACCAGATCTGTGTGGGTCTGCCACATGCCACAGTTCCTTCAGACCATATCCACTGTGGTGATTTAGGAATCGTATTCCCTAATTAATTTCTCCCACTAAAAAGCAAACCACAAGCTTCTCCCCTTCTCCCAATCCCTCTGATAAGAGAAACAAAAGAGATCCCGAATTGTGATAAGAACCATTTACAAGAAAACAAACGGAAACAGAATCAATATTAATAACAAAAGTATACAAAATGAGGGTGGTTTACATCCAAAAGATGCTCACGTGCATCTAATGACCCCTGAGACAATGAGTGAAATGGCAGCAGACCACCCACAGATCATCTTTTTCTTCACAAGTACTAGTCACACCCCCCTCCTCGGGAGTGAGAATCCCTTACTTTTGCTCCCCGGCAGTGAAGTGAGTGGTGCAGAATAACAATCTTCACACATCCACACAGGTTCAGCCTCCACCCACTCACAGCTACTGTGGAAAAATTCACTGTCCTGGCCAAAACCAGGATATCCACCAACACCATCCCATGTGTTATCTCCCACAGGTTATAGTGTGGATATCTGCTCTAGCAGCATCTCTCCAAGGGCTGCAGGGAAATACCTTTTCCACCATGGTCTCCTCTACAGGTTGCAGGTGAATCTTGTCTCTGGCACTTGCAGCACCTCCCCTCCTCTTTCTTCATTGATCCAGGTGTCTGCAGGGCTGTTTCTCCCAGTGTTTTACCTCACTTTTCACTGCCGTGCAGTGTTTTGAGCTTTGTTAAATCTGCTTTTCCAGTGGTGTTTCCATCTTGGCCAAGCTGGGTGGAGCTGGCTGAGGGCATCCCTGATACTCCTCACTGAGGTCCCTGGCAGCTGCTTTTCTTTTTTCCTTGTAATTGTTTGGATTTTTTACAGTAACAAGTTTCTTATTAATTGCAAGGGATTTAGTCTCTAATCCAGAACATTTTAATAGCAACTGTCTTTAAAAACAAAACAACCTAATCCAAACAAACTCCCCAAAGCAACCCAAAAAACCCAAGCCAAAATTCTACTGATCCTCAAAGCCTCTTAAGTCACTTAAAAAAAATTAATTTTCAAACTACAGACATTAATGTAAAAAAAGTACAGTACTGTTTCTTAACAAAGGCAATGAGACCTGAAGGAAATCAGGAAATAAGTAAATTAGTAAAGCCAATGGAGCCTGACAAGACACCCTTCTGGATAATCTCCTGTCGGACTGAGAAAAATTCCCTTTTCCCAAGTCTCTTTCATCTCCCCTCTCTGGGGATAATTGCATTTTCAGTGAATTAAAGAAGGAAAAGCAAGTGTCTTTGACATTGTATTTATGGCTGTTTCCTGTTTGCAGTGAGTTCTGGATATCTGAGGCTTTAGAAATCGTTGGACAGAACATTGCAGGCAATGGAGAACTGTAGTGCACTTAATAATACACAACTGCAATCCATGACTTCCCAGTGGCTTGTGTTTACTGAAGACAAGCCACTCCATTAAGACTATTCCATTCAGACCATCTCATTGAGTTTATTTTACGATTCAGCACTGCTGCCCATTGTTGTATCCACATGCTGAGAAGTCACTAGCAACAGGCAGTCCATAAGAGAAATGGCTGGATGAACCCCTTTCAATCTTCTTCTCCACCTCTTCCCCTCCTCCAAAATCCTTTGATCCTTTGGAAGACTTAGGATTTGCTAAATCTCAAGAAACTTCTTTTTTTTTTTTTTTTTTTTTCTTCCTTAAAAACTAGATGACTTTGAACAGGAACCTTTGTAACATGTGTGGCATGCTGGGTTTTTTGATCTGTCCTATCATGTGGGACTGTAACCCACTTTTAAAAAAAAAAAAAAGTCCAGTTTTGATCCTCTAGTACAAAATACTTGGAAGGTCTGGCATCAGCATATTCATGCAATTCTCTTCAAAGGGAATATATATATTATTATATCTTAAAAAGCAGCTGACTTATTCACTAAAATCTACATCTTTTGGCAGAATAGTGGAACTTGGCAAGGACTGGTGGAGATTGTCAACTAAAGCAGGTTTCTCAGAACCTTGATCAATCAGGTTTCAGTGCTTTTAACAGTGGAGAGTCCACAACCTCTCTCAGCAGTTTATTCCACTGTTTGATGATCCTACCAGTAAAAAGTAATAGCAAAAGAGAAATTGTTGTTTTAAAATGGAATTTTATGTTCTTCAATTTGCCTCTTGTCCTGTTTGCCACCTCTGAAAAGAGTGTACTTCATTGCTACTCTGCACCACTATATAACAGAATGGGAAATCCAAATTGGTAGCTTTAATTACATGCCCTTTATTTAATTTCAGGTGTATACTTTCATGTATTTGTTTTTAACATCATTGAAGTGATGACATTTTGAGATTAACAGAGCATAATTATGTGAAGTGAACCAATACAGAATTGGCCCTGTGTGAAATTCTTGTCTCTCTGCACCAACCTCTTGAATCCAGCCTGTCTTAACAAATAGCTAGGATCACCTGTGTGCCAGGAACTAGCATAGCACCCTATGCAGTGTAATTGCAGTTTTATAACACAGATTTCTTGTTAATAAGCCTGTCCAGAATTCAAAGCATGCAGGAGAATCATCCAGACTGCTCAGCTGCTCAGGGCTGCTGCTGTTCTGGAAAAACATAGGAGCCTGTGATCAGGTTGTTGATGCAGTCTACTGTAAGAGAGATCTTGTTTTACAGTCAGACAGCAGTCCCCTTGTGACAACAGATCTAAGCTGAAAAACTCTGCTGGACTCCCATCAACTTTGTGAAGGATAATTTTGTGAGGTACCACTGTGTGTGTAAAATAAAGGGGTATGTTTACTTGTCTGCATGGTATTGGCTCAACAGTTACTGATGCAGTGACAGCCATGACATAACAAAATGACAAAAATCCTGACCATACTGGTGTCCTGGTTAGTTTTCATTGTCTATTCCCTCATTATGCATTCAAAAGTGCATTCTATTTGTTTTTAATAGTAATTTTAAAGAAAATTTGCAAAGTCATAAAAAACATGTTTCTAATACATAAAATTCCCAATCACTCAGTTTGACTCATATTTCAAAATATACATAGATACAGTTCAGGCCATCATTTCATGCATACTGTCACAAGATACAATAGCATTATTTACAATCTAAATCTAATTAAAGGGTATGCAGGAATGAGAAAGGGATCAATATCTAATATTTTTTTTCTCCATTGGCTTTCCTCATCACTGCTAACATGTCAGAGAAAGTGCCAATAATTTGATCTCATACATGTATTCTGTTGCTTTTCCACTGACATACACAAGGTCAGTTGAGATATAGGATGCTCCAAATTCTCCATTTAGTTCCCTAATTAATTGGTGTTCATGCGACAGCATATTCAAAAATATGACAGAAAATATAAATATAAATGTAAATATAAATATAAATGTATTTCCAACACTAGTTGTGGAATATTTTAAATAAAAATACATCTTTGATTTCAAGCACAGAAACATCACCTGAGTATCTGGGAAAATGTTGGACCGTTCAGACATTAAATGCTTGTTGGATGTATTTACATTAAAGACATCTAAAAGCTGTCATTTTTATAATAAATTCATATGAATGTAGTTTCACAATAAATCTAGACAAACCCCACTGGAAATCTTCCTATAGTACATCAGGGAGTTTATTGAGGACACAGGAATATAATCTTTATTGCTCAAAATCTTGCAGTTGACAGTCTTTAGAGTGGTAATTAAACTTTCCTTCATGCTATTGCGTGCTTTTGTTAGACTGAGCTCTTATTCCAATTGGGTAGAGGCTTGTATGATTGTCTCATGTTAAAATGCTATTAAGGATGACTTGTGATCATACAGAAACAAGAAATATTACATGCTGTAAAGTTATTTCCTCCACTTGCATTTCCTCCTGTTCCTTCAGTTTGAATGGCATCCTGCTTCTAGACTGTCAATGGTTCCATTTGCTCAGTGTTAAAGTCTTCACTTTTTTCAACACAACAGAGCAAATATTTGTTGAATGAGATGAAATGTTTACTGAGAATTAAAAATGTCCCTGGAGGGCAGGAGGTTTGCAAAGAAATGGAAAAAATATATGGAAACCAACTGAATGTTGTAGAAGCTGCCTGACTGTGCCCAAAACGTCTAAGACTTCAGATGAATTGTTCTGAAAAGGGATGGGATTTCATTCATCGGTTTAGACTTTCCTTGAATCATTAAAACCAGAATGAAATGCTTGTTATAGTGAAGATCTACACTGAACACAGGAGTAGCACTAAAAATGGTCTGCCAAAATTTCTGTGGTAAACAATCCATGAAAGGCAAAAGAACACAAATAAGGTGAAGATCAATATAAAAATATAGGAGTATATGGAAAATTAATCAATCTGTTTTCACAGTAACTTCATCTACCCATGCATTTGTAGTGGGTACGAAATAATAAAATGCACCATTTGACTTTATTTTCTTGTAACCCTGGCCTTCAAAAAAAATCTTATAACAACTTATTTGCAAACCTATTTTATCCTCCATGGAGTGTTTTTACAATAATTTCAGGTGACTGCATGTTTTATTTTTAATATTTTCTACTCTTATGCTGAACTCAAATCTATAGTCTTAGAAAAGGTGAGTATGTACCCATCTTATATTTTTTTCCTCAAATATCTATAGAACATACTGAGTAAAGAAATACTTTACACCCTTGGTGGAATTTTTATTTTAAAAAATAGTAGATATTGACATTTTTTAAAGTTTTGTTCCTGTTATACCTCAATTTCTGAAAATAAATAAAAATCACTCAAATAATGCTACTCTGAAATAAATTCTGTTTAATTAAACGTTTTATGGATGTAGCCTTAAATATTGTAATTTAATTAAACTTTAAAATTTAAATACATGGAAAGAAAATTGAACATTCACACTGTTAATATAATGTGAGTGTTGATGTATGTGAGATCAGTGGTATAAAACTGGAGGAAATAAGTAAAAATAGGAACCACATTATATGGCAAGCATATAAAAAAATCACAAAATAATAGGGAGAGAAATGTCTAGTGGGAAATTACTGATAGGTAACATTTGTCTTACCTAAATTTATATGCCTAAAAGTTAAGCGTCTTGAGTAAGATTTTTTGCCTTGGCTTTAACAGCCTCAAGCACAGGCAACTTTTTTCAGACCTTCCCATATAGTTTGTGGAGAACTTTTAAGTACTGTTAATAGTATTCTGAGAGCAATTTACTTTCTCCCAAGGGAGACACAAGCATTTGGCCCTCTGAACAACTTATAAATCATGAACTTAATTTTTGTTGACTTATGAGAGCTTAAAAACCTATATATGTAGCTGCTTGCATTCTATATTACTAAAATGGGGCCACAATTTTCCTATACTATAAGTTGTTTATAACCCTTTTACAGACAATAAATAAGTTCTAGAAGATAAGTTATGTATTCTAGTGTAGGATATGTGCCAATAGTCAGAGAACTGTATCTCTTTATAGAAATTATACAGGAAGCATAAATGTGCTACTGAAATCAGATATCTTGCTTGCATTATTTGTACTCCTGCATTGCAAGATTGGTAGGTGAAATAAAGCAGGACAATTCTCTTCTGCATTAGAGTGTCTCAATTTCCACAAGTATTCACTTTACTTTATAAGGTAAAACCTTATGATTCTGTGTTTTACTTTCCTGACTAGTCACCTTTAAATTTTTAAATGGATGATATAAAATCTATAAAATATAGAAAGCAATCCATGACTGTTAATTTCTACAGTGTTTGGGTTGTTTAAAGCATTGTAAGATGAAGTGTACTTTTGTACACATGAAATTCATGAGGCACTGGAGAAGATACATTATATACAATACTAATTTTATCCATCAAGCAGTTCAATTAGAGGAGAAAAAAGTGTAGTATTCTATAGAGATTCTGTAACTCCCTCTATTGATCTCAGAGGGGCTGCAGGCGACTGATTTGTTTATTTTTAGGCTCACAAACCTGGGCTTTAGGATTTTTCTTTGCTTTTTTAGTTTAAATGTTCTAGTATAAGTTTTTCCATAGAATTCTGAAGGTAAAGGATGGATTTCTCAGCAGCATGCACATGTGCATGCACACACACACACATACAAGCCCTAAACTCAGCCTTGTGAAAATCTCATGTTTTGCTCTTGTAAATTACTTGCATAAGAATCGTGGTGGGATAATAGCTTAGAGTGTGAGGATACCACAGAACTACTGAACCCTGAATTATGAGGTGTCTTTTTTTGCCTTCAAAATGTTGCTTTTCCTGTGTTATAATAGCAACAGAACATACCTAGGGGGCCAGATCCTGAAAATATTTACATGTGTTACAGAACTTTAGAAGCGCTGACTTCAACAGAAATGTTTTCAAAATTGAGCAATTGCTAAAACCTAATCTGGATAAGAATTCAACAGTTGATCATGAAAAAGACAAACATCTAGTCTGACAAAAATTACCTCTTCCCACTCTTTATTTCCAGTCAGCTGTTGAGCCATAATGTATCTAGCCAACCGGAATGACATTTTTTAAATTTTGTGTTACTGAGTCAAATGAGGTAAACTTGAAATATGTTGGACACACCACTGGACTTCACCATAACAGTCTTCCATAAGTTCCTATTCCTTCTAAAAGCAGTGGAAAAAAATTCCACAGACAACTAAGGATGTTAGGCTTTCACTCTCATGGTCAGTGTCTCACATGGGAATTCTTTGTGCATATGCATTGTATAATCAAATGGATAATCTATGGTTCAAACAGAAACATATAAAACAATCCCCCCTTCTCCATGAATATTAAATAGAAATGTAAATCAGAGGTTTCTGAATCAAATAATTTCTGTGCTTTTCTCTTTGAAGACTGAAATAAATGAGCATGAGGTCAAAAGCTTCACTAAGGTGAAGCTAAGGTGGTGATTTGAGAATAATTTATTGTGTAGAAGAGTAAATAGTCAAACAATGTTAATTATAACACTGTTAAAAGCTGAAATGCCTAAATTTAAATAATTTACAAGTCATCTGATAGATATTAAACACCTCTGAAAAGGAAAAATGCTGTAGGCAAGAGTTCCTAATAAGTCTAGTTTAGTTAATTATTGCCTGAAGCATTTCTGAACTAATTATTTACCTCCAAAGTGGGTTCCATGTTTTCAGCATTGAAGTGCCAGATATTGATTTTCTTTAATTGTCAGGGTATAGTACTAGACAGACCACACAAAGCTGAAGGTTAAGCCATTTATAGAAAGTGATAGCCACGTCCTCCAGTGTCACACACTGCGTCAGTGTGAAAGGGAGACCGAGGCCCTGAAACTTGGTACTTTCAGAGAAAAGGATTATTTGTCTCTGTCATCTGCCCTTTATGGTTTATTTAACATCTTAGATAGCCTGTGTAAATTAATTGGGTTTAGTAGCTGCCCAACTTCCAAGTCAAAGAGAGTGTTCTGCTCAAAGGGGGAACTGGAGTAATCTATCCTTCTAGTTAACAAGATGTACATGCCTCAACAAATAATGGACATTGAATTATTTGTTAACCTGTGTTAGCATAGATGGCTTAAAAATTCGTTCATGATGCTTTTTCTATGCACACTTTTCCTCCCATTCCTTTTCCAGTGAGTGAATATAAATATTTCACAAAGGTTATTCATTTGAATTTCCCAGTAGGATCTGGGTGCTTAGAGAATTTTTACCTATCTGGATGGACGTAGTTTTCTTTGGCTGTAATTTGGGAGGCTTGAAATACTACAAGTCCCAGCATACTTGAAATCATCATCACCTTTATAGCTCATCAAACCACATCCGTGAACAAACATTTGCCAATTGGCTAGAGCTATTCCAGCCTACTGAAACATAAAAATAATATAAAACACAATAAATGTCTCTTAAGTCACACCAGCAGTACCATCTCTGCTCATCAAATTTATAAATAGAAAGAAAACCTTTTTCTTGTTTTGAATTCTTTGTCATTTGTTGCATTTTTCTTTGGTTCTTTGCAATTCCTCTTTGCAATTTCTCTCTTACCTGATGATTAACTTGTGCTTAATCTTTTCTTGTTCATGCTCTTAATTTTTTTCTGATTAGACATCTATTAATTTCTGTGTCTTACTATTTTTGCCACTTTGCCTGTTCCTTGCTTAAGCTCAAGGACACCTACAGGAATAAAGTGGCATACCTTAACTGGGAGCAAGGGTTGTCCCTGTAGTGAACAGTGTGAGACAAACCACCAGAAGATGACTTGCTTCTTAGGTGGGGTAAATTGCCTTCTGAAGGTTCCTATCTCTAATTTGTTTTTCTGTGCAGGGAGCCTAGAGTGACTGATGGCCCTAACTTAACAGGCTATCTCAAGTTAAGTGGAATGAGTCCAGACCTCTTTCATCTCACTTTTTTTTTTTTCTTGTTATAGACTTTTTTTTCCTTTTTTTCCTTTTTTTTTTTTTTTTTTCCCTCCTTCTGCATTGCCTGCCTTCACTTATATTGGTCCTGATGAGCTCAGAGTGCAGAAACCCTTAATAGCCCACAAGCCCAAAGTGGGCACCATCATCACTGAACTGAGGTTTCTTCAGTTCCTGTAGAGAAAGACAGACTCAGAGAACAATTCAAATCACAGATCATAATGACTGCATATATTTGCTGGTAGCATATATAAATACTAAAGTACTTGTGATTACGGTTTAAGCAGACTATTTTGATGTGATTGATTCCCACCCAATTTGTAATGGTTATGTAAAGAATATTACATATTCTCCTGGACTCTATTAAAATGGGAAATTTGCTGAAGAAAATACATCTAATCTCTATCACTTAAGCTTTAACCAGTCCCAACAGTAAAGGGGAAAAAAAAATCCGTATATTAAATAGAGATAGTGTATTTACAAATAATACAATAATTTCTACGAATAAAAAAAATCTAAATAAATACTCTAAGATGCATTTCCTTGCTAAAGACATGGCATTTGAAATAAAAAATAAACATTACATGTTTTGTATAATATTTTGCTTACATAATGACTAATCTATTATTATTATTATCTATTATTATTATTATTATTATTATTATTATTATTATTATGCCTCATTTAATTACTGGTTTTCTTTCCCCATCATCTCAGAGCAAAACCTGTTCAAGGAGATTCCTATTAAAAATATTAACTTTATTAACCATATATATAGATATATCCCACCCCTCAGATTTCTTTTTCTTTTAAATGCTGATAAATTGTACCACTTTTTTCTTTTGATCAGTTCAGGACTTTTTTAATGAAGAAGATACATAGTAAAGAGAAAAACACTGCATAAAAACAGTCATTCACTCTTTCCCATTCCTTGAAATTGGGAAGTACAGCTACGTTTTATGCTCATAGTAATACAACAAAATTGGTTTTGTTACAGTTGTCAGTTATCTGTTCTTTAGAATAGAAAATGATGAAGAGTATATATTTGTCTGTTCTATTTGAGTTATAAAATATGTTTATGTTAAAAATGTGCTATGTATAAAGCAGGCTGAACTTCAACCGAAACCCCAAGGCCTGTTTTGAAAAACTTTGGTTTTAGTTCTGACTTTACATTTGAATCTGGGGTCCATCTTGACTTTATAGTGCAGGCGTTTGTGTAAATGGAAATCTAAATACTACTATATGCTGAAATTACAGCATCTTAGAAAATGTTGAATCTCTTTAGTAGCAAACAATAATGTCTTTCTTCCACAACTTCTTGAAGTTTAAATTAAAAACAATTAAATGGTTTTTAAGCATCATGTTTATTCGCTTATGAAGAATGTTCACTATTCTTAGGTAACCATTATCACCATGAAAAAGCAGATTGCAGGGGCTCTGATCTGTCCTACAAAACGTATGAATTTCTTTTCAAAGTTAAATTCAATAAAAGTTCTTTTTTTTTTTTTTTTCTGTTTAATATATTCAAGCCTGTTGATTTTTATTCTCTTTCACTGAAGTAGCCACTACAATCACTTACAATACCAGGATTAAGAATTCAACACACTCTATTACAAAGTGATGATATAATTGCAGAAATTGTTCTCATGAAAAGGGTTGTTTATATCCTACAGAAAAAAAGGTACTTTCTCTCTCAACAGAAATGTTTCAAATAACCTTAGGAGCTTCAGTAAAGGATCGACCCATACAAGTCTCATGGTAATTGACTTTTCCTCTAAATAATTCTAAAGACTACTCATTGTTCTATTTCCTCATACACCAGCTAAAGAAGGCATTTAGAAATGTCTCACATTGTCAGTGTATGTAAATAGAGTAGATATGGCATGGTGGCTATCAAATCTGCTAGGTGCATATTGTTGAGAGAATAGACTTATTTTTTTCATATAGTATAAAACAATATATAAAATCCTCTTTCTTTAGCTCTGAGCAATCATTTTTAGGAAATGATACTAAGAAACACAAAGAGTAGCCACAGGTACTTTCTTAGAGAAAGATTTTATCCTAGTTATCAGATTTCAGCAAAAGTATTCATATGAATATAAAAATGAATTACTATAAAATTAATAATAAAATTAATTATATATTCACATGAATATATAAAATACCCCAAACCAACGAAGGAAACATCACCGTTTTCTTGGATATTTCATTTTCTGTTACTGAATACTGCACAGTGTGCAAAGTGTTTGGGTTTCGCTCTCTGATTTCATGCTGATTTGTTGTGTGGGTAGTGAAGGCAGGTTTTAATTTAGAATCAAGAGTAACAAAGTGAATATCAACAACCAAGAGATCAACCAATGGCAGAAGTCGTTCAGCAAAAAATAAACCAAAGTGAAACAATCATGAGTTGCTCACCAACAGTTTGGGCCCAGGAAAAGAAGCAACATCTGAATGAGTTATAAGTCACAAATATTCAAAACATGAGTGTCTGAAGGCAAAATACCTCATTCCACCCCCAAATATTCTGTTGCCTTTCTCTGATGTTTTATGAGGCATGTACACAAATGATTTCAAAATTGTTGCTTTTTAGATTTCTGTATTGATTTTTCTTCTCAGAAACTTCTGAATTTTTTGAATATAATTCTTTTTCCAGCACTCTCTTACATTATGTAACAGTTGGGCACTTTCATTTTTTTTTTTTGGTTTGTTTTGTTTTAAATTTAAAATGATATAATTAATTTTTAAAGAATATGTGTTTGGGGTTTAATACATAATATTCAAAATTGTCTCCACTAATGTCCATTAATTCTCAAGAGCTACAGTTGTTCAAAAGACAGAAAACATTTTATATAATGTGGGGTAACACACATTATATAAAATTAGTACTTCATAAAGTACTAATTAAAAATTAGTACTTCATAAATTTAATATTAAACATTAGATCAACAGTACCTGAAATACATATTCAAACTAAAAATTCAAAGCTGAATGTTAAACTTCCTTCCCCCACTTTTTCTTGTCTACTCTTCTATTTGTTATCTAATTTAATTTCCATTTAATAGCACAACAGCAGTAAGCAGACTACATCTTAAAATGTTACTTTCAAAATAAAATACAATTCGACACTTGTAAGGCCTCCCCTTGTCTCACTCTCCAGCGTCCATCTTATTTTAGGCAGAACTAAGAAGTAGCGATTTCTTCTTCTAACACTGGGTGGCGTCCGATTAACTCCTGAAATCTGCTGCCTATTTAATCTTCCCCAACAGCCCACTGTCTCAAACATTCGGGGGTCTTCCAGGTGTTTTTCCACAGACAAAATAATCAGAGCAGGACTAAGACAAGAAACAGAGATTTTTTTTTCCCCCCCTTTCATTATAAGTACACACAATGTAAAGGCAAAGAGGTAAAATCTTTATAACCTTCATGCATATTTAGGAGATCTCTATGGATATAAATTGGGAAGAGGTGAATGCTATTATTCTAGTGATGAAGCTTTCTCTTTAAACTATTTTATTGAAAATGTGCATGTAGTGTGATGCCTTCCAAGTGTGTCTAATGCTACTATGACAAGGCTCCAAAATATTAACTTTGTAAATAATCAGATTGAATTCTCAAGTGCAATCAGGGAAATATAATAACATTTTATAAATTTGTTTATTAAGAATTTGTAACATTTAGAGCTGCTGACCCGAAAGATCCAAAGAACTCTGAAAGCTCCCATTCACAAATGTCATTCTTGGCATGCAAATAATTTGCCTAATTATTTTAGAACTTATTTCAGTTTACCCCTGGAAATTACACAAATAAATTCTCTGGGAAATTGAGAATGATATTCTTGTGTTTGTGATTGTTCTTGATTGTTCTTCTGTTACTGGCTGTAATGGATTAACCTCGGCCAGCTGCCGGCTGCCCACCTGTCTACTGTCTCACTCCTCCTCCTCAACAGGACAGGACACAAGATAAAATAAACCCCTTGTCAGTTAAGGAAAAGACATGAGGACCACTTAACAATTTCTGTCATGTACAAAACAGACTTGACTTGGGAAAACAAATTTAATTTCTTGCCTATTAAAATAGACTTGGATGGTGAGAAAAAAGGACAAAATTAAAAAAAAAAAAACAAATTCAGTTTTCCCAGATTCACCTTCACTCCTTCATTCCTAACTCCTCTATCTCCTCTGCTGTCCCCTCAAGCAGCACAACACGGGTGGGAGGGGAATGATCAGCTCCTCTCTGCTGCTCACAGTACATTGAGGCGTATTTAAGACCAACAGGTTGACTATGAGTGAAGTCAAGATTTGGTCAACAGAGGAACTTACACATTCTCATGTTTATTTAGGGAGTCAAAACCACTGGCCAGTTTAGTGCATGATACTTCAATTAGGTGTATCTGTTCTACTCTGCTCTCTGCAGTTGAGTAATTCAGTATCACAATGTAATGCAATAGAGATTTAATATATACATGATGTTTATTTCACTATTATCTCCTTAAGGTATTTATATGATATATGTACCTTAGACTTGTTCCCATGAATTTCATTCCACATTTTAAGAGAAGCCAAAATAAAAAGAAGGCCATATCAATACAATGCACTATTTAGGCCTTTTAGATTCAGCTCTAAGCTATCCCCTGGGTTAATACAGCTCCATGACAAGATGTCTGCTCTGGTCTTGAAAGCTATATATCCCCATTAAGCTGCTACTGAGGATAATTAAAGCTATGGTGATATGAGAAGAAAGACTTGCTGTAACAAAAGGTGTGATCGTATATTCTTCAAAGTATTATTTGACAGGGTAAAAGTACAGAAACCATAAATGTTAGTCTCTAAAAATGAAGTTAAACTGAAGCATAAGATAATTTTGGGAACAAAAATGTTTCACTATTTGTTTTAAAACAGGTATTCACAAAATAACAAAAGGAAAAGCAGATCTGTGTTTTTGTAATTATGTGCCATCTCATCCGTGGCACAGAACATTTGTTAACAAAACAGTCCCTTGCACTGTGTGCTCAATAGCAGAGTCTTTATATGTGTAATCAGCTGTATAAAGCAATGAGAAGTGAATTCCTAAACACTGAACTCCCGAGATATGTCTGGAACATGACATAAAACTACATAATGGGGTGTGCAAACATGCCTTCTTGCCCACACTCGGCTCGTTTCACCCGGGTAAGGGAGTTAACTCCATAGCTGGCCTTATTAGAATGTATTCTGAGAGCTGATGGGCTCAAGCTAATACTGGGCATAAGCTGGATGAGCTTCAGAGGTATTCTAATTTGTGAATACTCTTTCAAGTATACTACCTTCAAGTAGGTGATCTTAAAGTCAAGATTCTTGAAGTAAATAATGAAATGTTCTTTTCCAAGTTCCTTAAAAAACTGTGTCAGACTAGTTATAGGCAGACACTACCTCGAAGAAATACCAAAGATGAATGAAATATTATAAATATTTCTTACATACTCTCCCCATGCTTTCTTCACTAGAAGTACATAGAGAGATGTGAGAGTGCAGTCTTGCTACAGGTTACAAAATGTGCTCTTCATAATAATTTGTTGAATTCTTGTGGGTATAAATAACATGAAGATTTAGGAACAAATGTTGCATGAAAATAATCTATAATATCTATCACTACTGGCTTAGATCTGTTTGAAATTAATAAGAATAACATAAGGTCATAAAAGAAAGATTATTCCTGAACAACTATGTATATTTCTCTTCTTTAAATAGGTCTGCTATGAAGTGAAGGATAGTAGTGTATTATATAGTCTTTATACTGTAAGCCCTCATTGCAATGGAGCTTTTATGTTTCACCAATTTTGTTCTATGGAGCTTTGTATCATTCCCTTTTCTCCTTGCGTTAAGTCTTGTTCTTTCACAGCTTTAAGGCTTTAAGTGAATTCAATGTCTCACACCTTCATGCCATCATTCTTAGTAGAAACCACTGGTCTTTTATTCCTGAAGCTTTGTCCTGCTTTGTCCTTGGTACAGTCTTTCTTGTTCGATCTTTTTAACCAAAGTTAACAGAGCTCCTGTAAGTTACTAGAAACAATATATTCCAGTCTATAAGTTATTTTAGGAATATGGGAAAAAAAAGACATTTAATTGACTATTAGTTCAAACTGGTTAGTGACTGTTGGTGAAATTGTCATTGCAAATGTTCTTGCATACTCTGCGTGCACAGCCCTGTAGGTGAGTGTGGTTATCCCAGACCCAACAGAAGGGGCATCTGCGTTCAAGCTCTTAATCTCTTTCTGATTATGCTATTACCATCCTAGTGGGAATCCTGTAGTGGCTTTTCTTCAATCTTTCATGCAAATCCTGTCTGTGTAAAAAGTTGATCACAGCCCAGTAACCAGACTGTATGCTTAGTTGTTCATTCTTTTCTGTCTGATAATTATGTACTTACAAAAAGTAACATATGTTCAGAAAGACAGGATTTTTGAAGGTGTTTACCTCATAACCTGATGTTTGTAGAACTCATTTGGGATGATGATGTATGTTTTTGCTTGTAGGTAATCCACATCTTCTCTATCACCTGATGAGTGTTCTAATAATCGGATTATCTCTGTTACTTAGATTGTTATTTATAGATTTTTTAAAAGAATTTTTTTTGTCTAAGTAGATGACCTAAGTCTCATTTGTGTCCATCTTGTTGGCTAGGTTAATGACAGGAAATAAGGGGCAAGCAAGCATTTTGGCCTTAGTCTTATAGGAAGCCATGTTTGGTATAATTAAAAACCTAGCAGACTAAGTAATTAATAAAAAATAATTAGAACTGTAGATGCATATCTTGCTGTCTGTCTTCCTCTCTTTAGAAACATTTTTACCTATAGTTAGCTGATGCCAAACAATTTTTTATTAGCTTTGAATAGAAATCACTTGACTGAAATTGCTGAACAGCAGGGAACAACACAGCAATGTGGGTTACAAAACTGAATTTGACATTGAAGAGTAATAACACTAAGGACTCAGAGTAAACTTATAAAAGAAGATATTTGTGAGTTTAGCCAAATGCAATGAAACTAAATTCAAGAAGCCTGAAGTAAAGTGGAGAAGATAACTGAAACTAAGAAGCGAAATTATGATGTGATTTGGAAGAGATTGAAAGAAAAGGGAAGAAATATTCTGTTCTTGCTAGAATAACAAGGTAGTCCATCTCCTTGTGTGAGACTTGTGCACAGCTATGTCAGCAGTATTTGTGAATATGCAAGTAAATTTGAAGTGTATAAAATCTGCCCATTTGATGCTTTATTTTTTGCTGAGGTATTTATCTGTGAGCTTGTTCTACTAAATTGAAGGCACGTTTAAGTGTTGCAGTAGTTATTTTGCTTTTAGTTATCTTACTCCCCTCTCTACTAATTCAAAATTTGGCAATTTTTGTGGCTAATCTAGAAGGAAGCTGAGCTACCAATTATCTTAATATATATTGATACTAGATTATAAATCGCTGACTGACCAACAAGTGCATCAGGATACTCCTTCTACCTTCAGAGAGCATCAGATGGAGAGAAATAACTTTCTAAGGTGCATTTGCTCTTCCATAGGTTCACAGATGTGGATTCCATCCAGAGTCAATGTCAGTGGAAAAGTGTTAAAAATATTTCATTCTGTCTTAAAATAATGAAGATACAAAATTTACAGTGAATGAGGAGATGTCAAACACTCCCTTCTCTGTGGCTGGGACTATGGAGATTAGTTTCAATTACATGACTGATTTGGAGATGGTTAAAATTAGGCTAAAATGATCAACAAATTTTAAATGGTTCCAGAGACTTTTACCTTATGCTGTTTCTCATTTCCCACTTTCATCTTCATCTACTGTTATATCTCCATTTTGTGCCATGTTTAAGCTCAAAATGCCACAACTATACAAATTAAATAGGGCCTTGTGCCTATTTATTAGGAAGAATACCACAATAAACAAAACAAAACAAAACAAAACAAAACAAAAAACCAAAAAAAAAAAAAAAAAACAAAAAAAAAAAAAAAAAACCAAAAAAAAAAAAAAAACCAAAAAAAACGCAGAACAAAACCCAAAGACAAAAAACAGAACTCCCCCTGCCAAACTACAAAACAAAAGGCCCTACAAAACCCAAAACCCACACAAAAAAAGAGTCCCCAAAACCTAAACTTCCAAGTGTTAAAAATTCAGTGAAAGGAAACTTTTTAGGAGTTTGCTATAGTCTTAATATTCAAGCTTTTTGAGCCCCTATTTTGGTAAGCAAATCAGTGGGACAAAGACTTCCTTCTCTCTGCCCTTTTGTGCACACTATGGAGTGCCTCATCTCTTCTGTGTCCTGACCAGGAACCAGCTCAAACCTGCTGCCCTCCCTACTGTTCTGTGTTTCCAGATTTATTTCCCAGGGAAATGAATGTCTTGGATGGGAAATGTGATAGAAAGACTTCAATCTTGGCTTTACATGGGGTAGGGATACAACTAAAACAGTGACTAAAATCCAAGAATATTTCAAGGTTTTTACTTAATGATTTTGCATTGCCATTGCTTTAGACTATAATTTACTTTGGAAAAGATAAATTGATGAGCAAGATCCAACCATCAGCTTTATTAAAAACATACAATTTCTTGAGCAATCTTTCCTATCTTGTCAGAATCATCAGATTGTTTGATTAAAATTTATTTATTCAAAGTCTACTCAATGCAGCTATTTTTTGAGAGAATTCTTTATCTTTTACGTACTGTTTTGCTCTTGTTTCACAGCATAAATATGGTACTTTTTTTTCCTTTAATGTGTATTGTTTTGCAAAAAAAATGAGCAGAAAATATAACAAATGCACATGTAAAATTTGTTCTGTTCCTGTGCCCGTTCTAGTCAACCCTTAGGTGAAACATATTGTAATATATGTTCTATATGTTAGCATAGTTTAAATTATATTTATTTTTTGCAATGAATACTTCAAAGGAACAAAACATATTATGTGCCTCAAAATGGCTGGAACTGTTGCCAAGAAAACAGCAGATGTTCACTCAATTGACAGCAAGAAAACTGATATTCAACATGTAGAGTACTTATTTCAGAGAATTTATGATTTTTTACTGGGGATTTTGGAGACAATGTGAACTGAAAGACAAGAGACATTCTATTTTTGGCTTTGTTGTGACTTGCTGTGTGGTCTCTAAGCAGTTACTTCACCTTTCTCTGTCTCTATTTCTTGTTTCCCCCTTTGTCTCTTCCCTTTAGAATTTAGGGTTTTCAAAGGAGTCTGTATTACACATTTGTAGCATGTACAATGAAACCACTGCAATATAAATAATAATTATAATAAGGCCAATTTTAACTCTGTCTCCAGCACATAAATGAAAGAAAATTCCTCATTTTCTGTAATTTCAGAAAAAAATACTTGTTATTAATGTTCTTGTGAACACAACAGGAGGAACTGGAGATCGATCAGTCTCGTGTCTTCATTCTATAAACTTTTTGGATGGTTTTAGTGAAATCAACTCACAGCCAAGCTGGAGTCCAACCAACCAACAGAAAAGACAGGCTTTTAATCAGGCTTCTCTACAATGGAGCACATCCATTTGATAAATGAACTAATTAAGCAAATGAATAAGTATAACCTACCACTGTGAATGACACTATGAAAAACCTTCATATCCATATTAATAGTTCTAGAAAACCAGAAAAAAAAAGGATGGGAAAAATACAAGTTCAATTCATGAAGCACATTTATGTAAATGAAATTTTACCATGGGCAGTGGTCCAGTGTAATGCATGCTCTGTGTGTATAAAGATGACAAGGGGTAAAGAAGTCTGAAATAAGGTTATTTTGCTTCTGAGGTTTTCTTAATATCAGCCATTTCACAGGCAGAAGAATGTAGCAATGACTCATGCTCTTTCTGAATGTCCTTTTGTAAAAGTAATTAGAATGCCATAACACCTGTATCCTGGTTTTTCCTTCAATATCCAAAATCTATGCATAACCTCCCTAGGAAAAAAAAAACAAAAACAAAAACAAAAAAAAAAAAAAAAAAAAAAACCACACACAAAAAAAACCAACAAACCAACAAAAAAAAAAACCTTTCATGATTAAAAAAAAAAAGAAGAAGAACAAGAAAAAACCAACTCAGACTTGTCATGTTTCTCCCATACATACCCTTGAAACTCTGGCTTTCTCTAAAAAATATTATATATAAATAAGACAAAAAGAATGATCACTCAGGTAGCCAAAATCATGTGAAGAGGTAAGACTTAGTTATTAGAAACGAAAATTTGAATGAATTTGTATTCCTATGATACAAATGTTATATGCTGCTTATCTTCATCTGTCTAATTTTCAGCTGGTTGTCCAATTCAAGGTGCTTTTCATTTCAGTATTATTTAATGAGTTGGTTTTTCCTACAATTATTACCTTTTAGAGAATTGTTGTGAGATTTTGTTTTCTTTAAGACACAGTACAAATATTAATAATTTGTGTGATAATATCTATTCCCAGAACCTGGTTGTTTTTTTTTTTTTTTTTCATTATGAGATTAAGAATCATCAGTGAATTATCTACCAGGAGCAGAAATCCAGTTAGTGAGTGCCTCTGAACTGAACCTGTTCAAAAATTGCCATTTCTAGCTAGTTATGAAATCTTTTGCAAAGAAGAGTTTTGTTCATTTTACACCTACTATAAGAATTAAAGCAAGCAGTAAAACAAAAAAAAAAAAAAAGGGCATTCATCAGGAAAGACGCTGTGGTTGCACAGATAATACTTTGTTAAGATTCATTCCTATGATATGTCAAATCCTTTACCATTGAATTTACTGTAATACCGAATCATAGAATCATACAATGGTTTGTGTTGGAAGGGACCTTAGTGATCATCGAGTTCCAGCCCACTGTCATGGGCAGGGATACCACCAGTGGATGAGGTTACTCAAAGCCCCACCCACCCCAATTTTCCGTGCTTTCAGGGATAGGCATCCACAAATTCCCTGGGCAACCTGTGCCAGTGCCTCACTACTCTCATATACCTAACATATAATCTAAATTTCTCTCTCATTGAAGCTATTCCCCCTTGTCCTGTCACTACATGCCCTTCTATAAAGTTCCTCTTCAGTTTTTTTCTAGGCCCTGTTCAGGTCCTGGAAGGTTGTTTTAATGTATGAGTATAGTGGTAACCTGTTGAAACAGCTGCAGCAAGTGGGAGCATGTTGTACAGTTGATAAATAGAAATTTAAAGCAGGTTAAATTGACTGTAAAGGTGCTTTATGGGTTATTAGCTATACAAAATGTTTGAATATGAGAAATGAAAAAGCATCCTGTAAAGTCACTTGATATGTATGGAATAATAATAACTTTCTGTAGTTATCCTGCAGAACCTCCAATAAAGAAACAACAAATTTATAAAATACAGTTGTGTAATAAGCAATTCTTACATATGTTAGTTTGGAAAAATGACAAGTATCTCTGATAGAGTTACAGATTTTTCATATCAAATGTAGGCTACTGCAATTATCTCTCTTGTAGTATTTTTCAGACTTGTCTTTGTTAAGCCTGTGATGTGAGTCTGTATGTACGACATGGCTTACTGACCATGCATACTGTCATGTACAGTCAGAGAATGCCTTTGGTTGGAAGGAACCTTTAACACCATCTAATTCCAAGCCTCCTACGATGTCAGGGACACCTTTTGCTAGACTTGATTCCTCGGGGCCCCATCCAAGCTGACATTGAACACTTCCAGGGACAGAGCATCTACAGCTTCTCTGGATAACCTGCTCTAGTGCCTCACCACCCTTACTGTGAAGAATTCTTATTTGGTATCTATTCTGTACTTTCAGTTGGAAGTCATTACCCCTTTCCTTATCACTACATGTCCTTGTAAAAAGCACTTTCAAGCTTCCCTGTAGGTTTCTTCCAGGTAATAAAAGCTGCTGTAAGATCTTCCCGGAGCCTTCTCCAGGCTGAACAGCACTCAGTCTCTCAGCCTGTCTTCATATGAAAGGTGAGTTCTAGCCCTCTGATGACCTTTACAGTACTTCCCTGGACTCTCTCCAACATGTTCGAGTGCTTCTTATGTTAGTGGCCCCAGAGCTGGATGCATTACTCCAAATGTGGCCTTGCTGGAGTGGAGTACAGGGGAATAATCAACTCCCTCAACCTGCTGGCCTATTCTTCTTTTTATTCAGTCCATGGTACATTTGGCTTTCTGGGCTGTGATTGCACATTTCTGGGTCATGTCAAGCTTCTCATCAATCAAAACCCCCTAGCCCTTCTCCTCAGGGCTCAATCAATTTTCTGCCCAGCCTGTGTCTGTGCTTTGGATTGACCTAAGCCACCTGCAGGACTTTGCACTTGGCTTTGTTGATGTTCATGAGGTTTGCAGGGGCCCATCTCTCAAGCCTGAATATGCATACTAGAATTAGAAATAGCTGAAATTTTACTTTTGTTGTAAATTGTTGAAATGCTGAAATTGAAATTTTACTTTTCATTTCTTAAGTGCTATTTTTGGAAAGTGCCTGTTGAGTTTTAATTAGTAAACACAAGCTACTGTTTTAGTTATGATTATTCCTTGTTATTTAATTTAATCTAATTTTATATTTGCAAGAAATCCTTGTACTTCATTACCCTTATAAATGAAGCTGTTTTAGCTCCAAGTCTTCTGTATTCAAGAAGTTCTTTTTATTTCCTGAGACATCCTGATTTTTAAAAAGAATATAGTGATCTGACCTTGAAAAACAGGTTCTCTTTTTTAGAGTTTAGCTTGTTCCTTTTATTTTGTACTGCATCTCTGGTGTATCAGGTCATGCTAATCTCTGTTGTTGTATATTTGTCTTTCTGCAAACTGCCCCATGCCATTGGACCAAGGGATAAGGTATCAACATTGTTCTTTCTCATAGAAGATCAGTGCTTCTATGGCCCTTTAACACGTGTCACAGGTTCCTGGTGTAAAATTGGATTAAGTTAAAATGGGTAATAGTGTAAAGAAATCAGAGTTGGAAACAATCAAAATGTTGTACTGCAAGCTGAGAGCGATGCACTTTTGGGAGAAAGAAAAGGAATGTAAAATACTAGGCAAAGTCACTTAGAAATTTCAAGACTGCTGTGATGCATTCAATAATATCACAGGGGAAAGGAATTTTCTTTACAAGAAACAGGCTGTCAGTTGAGACTATTAGCCATTCTGTTACCCCTACATAATAAAGCTAAATCGTGTAAGCTGTGCAGATAACAGATGGACCAACAGAGACAAATTATTTGTGATGTAACTGATAACTAGGTTGAAGCTGAATTATTGTGTACTTCAAAAGAGCATTGAATAGTTTGCAAGATTAGGGAAAACTTGACTTCCCAAATGAAAACAGTGAGAGAAATGAAATATATCTTGTTATGAGCATGTTCTGATCCATAAAGACAAAATGCAGAGGCAAATGGATGACAGAGAACAGATTTATTGGTAATAAATGGGAAGACAATCACAGCAAAACACAGTTGTCCAGTGCCCACAGGATACACAGTCATGGTAACAATTATACCCATCTCCTGCAGAAATATATAATTTTCTGGACAAATTAAAATGTATAAAAATAATTATTTTTTACTTCTTTCTTTGCATATATACAGTTTTATGTCTAATTTTTGATGACATCAGTGGCCATCATAGATCTTGAAACAGACAAAGAGACACACCTGATTGCTTGATTAAGAATGACTGATAGAAAACAAATATTGTGGATGACAAAAGCATGACTTCAGAGAAGATATGGTTTAGACAATATTCATCTGATATTAGTATTGAAAACTTGCTCACTTTGTAGAGAAGAATAAATCAGGGATTCTATTTTTTTTTTTTTTTGTGTATTCGACTTCTTTGTAATTTAAATCTCATTATTACTCGTATTTTACTTGGGTAAATGCAACAGTGATTAATAAAAACTTTTTTTCATTGGACAAAAATATTAATAACTTCTAACTTGTTTTATGCTAATAAATAAAGTGTAATTCTTTCTAGTTTTCCTATTTATCACATTTTTTTACTTTCCTGATCTGTATAGGATGAAATTTTACCAGACTCCAAAGGTGGATGAAAGTTTTCTTCAAGGTAAGAACTGACTGTTCTGAAGCCTGCCAGTTTTATTCAAATCTTTTTTTTTTTTTTTAATTGAGCCAACTCTGCATTGTAGTGATTTTTACTCAGAATATCCCAAAATCCTCACTCAAACCAATAATCATGTGTTGATAGGTGAAATTAGTTTCAGAATCCTAATGAAGCTCAGCAGCTGGGAGACAGACAGCTCATCTGAAGATTAAATGAGAAAAATTGCCACTTTTGCTGGTTCCTTTAGGAACTCATTTACATTCTGTCAGCTCCCATTAGGGATGGGAACTGCAAATATTGAGGGAAATATGCACGACTTCAGTGCTGAAATGGCCAATCGTGATCAGTTTCTTCCTGCTTACAAAGCTGGCAGAAGATTTTATATAGGTATGCCTTCTGGAAACAGTGGGTGATAATCTGATTGCTTTCAACTGTCTCTTAAAATTTTGAATTTAACATAACTAAAAAAACCAATACCCAGCATAACAAGGAGAACACATGGTAAAAATGTAATCCTAAATCTTAGGACTAACATTCCTGGAGTCTTCTACAAAGTATTCTGTCCTTTTTGTTTTTCTTGCCTTTTCTTTCAACCATGGGTCTGTAAAGCTTCAGTATTTCTTTTTATGTGACAGTATCAACAGCAACGACAAGAAAGCTACCACACAATTCATCTTTCCCTTGTTACAGCCCTGAATTTCTGTGTACTTGTGTCCTCATAGTATTGACAAGTCTTCATGAGGTCTGCTGGCAGAGCCAAGGAATCTATAGCATGTAGGTATTATCCACTTTTCCACTGGCTCTGGTGCTATTTATATAGATCACAAGTAGTGGTGATTGTGCCAATGAAATAAATGCATTTAAGCATTCAACCAGGAATGCAAAAGACACTGCATAAGTGAATGCAAGAAGAGAATGCTACTTTAAACATGGGAAAGTGTGATGCTGCTGTGTTGCAGATTTTTGTTGTTTTCAATTTTCTTTAAATAAGAGTTTCAGAAGATTAATAAGGGCATGAGAAGGTGGCATAAGATGCTCAACAAATGTTTTTCTACTACACCTGCAGGAGAGTTTGATGACAAATTCATAGTTTCAATGAAACAGCTATATTTTCTGTTTCAGAAATATTTAGGCAAATTCTAAATGGAAAATTATTTTTTGTTAGATCTACAGGTTTGAGTAACTTATTCCTAGCAATTCTAAGATCCCTAATGTTGTTGATTTTTAATAAAGCTGAGTAGAGTACTATGAATAGTCTTGCACTCTGAAGAACTAGAATAATTGAAGTCAGTTCTACAGGACATGAATCACACAGGTAGAAATGTAGCCTTTGCATTACACTTACATGTTTAGGAGAGGATTACAAAAAGCAAATTATTTTGCAAAAGCAGGAATAATAAACAGCTTCATTTATCATACATTTTGAAAGTGAATGCTACGCAAATCTATGGTCATACTAAATGTGAATACAGCGATTGCAAAGACAGAATGATTAAAGATGTTCAAGAATACTTAGAGATGTTCAAGAATACTTCATACATCTGCAGATACAGATTTTCAACTGGTGCAAGGCTTTCAGTGTATCACCTGACAATCCTTGCTTCCTTGCTCCTTACTTCCACTCCTCTAAAGTATATAGAAAAATATTTCAGGATTTTGAAAAGAGCTATAAGAGTGACACACGTTTTGGAAACCCTATTTCAGAGTCTTAGAGCAAAGGGCTTAACTAACTGACTTTATAATGTAGTTCAAAGAATTTCATTATAACATATTCACAGCTATTTAAAACACTAGAGAAAACTGGAAAATAAAGATCTCATTTTACAATCTACAGATGTCCTACAGAATCACATATTATTTCAAATGCATGAAACTAACACAAATTAAAAGCAGAAAGCAGATTAATTTAGTGTCAAGAAACAGCACACACTATCAACCACTGAAATAACCAGTACATACTAGTGGACTCTTCTGAAATCTTAAGTAAGCTTATAAAAAAGCATACAGTACTTTCCACAACACCTGTGTCAAAAAAATATCTAATAAAATATAGTAGCATTTATGTACATGCTTAGGATTTCAAAAATTTGAAAGGTATACTAATTCATATGTCCAAAATTTGTAATCTATATAAAAAGTAAGTTCATAGGAGCAACTGTCCAAACAGCTTTGTCTTTATCTCTAGTAATATCATAGAACAGATTCTTGTGGTATCTATGTCCAGGCATGTGGATGCCAGAGAAGTGATTAGAATCACCAAGAATGTTATCACAAAGGTAAAATTGTGCCTGAGTAATCTGGTGTAATCAGTCCATCAGCGACGGACTGACCACATTGGTGGATGAGGGAAGAAGGGCTATGGATGTCAAGTACTTTGTCTTCTGTAAGGCCTTTGAAGTGTTCCCACACAACATTCTTGTCTCTAAATGGGAGAAATGTGAGCCTGATGGATGGAATAAAATCTAAAATGGATAAGGAATTGAACAGATGGCAGTTTCTAAAGACTTGCAGTCAATCGCACTGTAGCAGCGTGTGGCAGTGGGAAGGTTCCACACAGTACTTTGTCCATTAGGAGATTAGTAACAAGTGGCATCTCTCAGAGGTCGATACTGGAACCAGTATTAAATAATATATTTATTAACAGACACTGGGATTGAGGGGGCCCTCAGCAGGTTTGCAGACCATACCAAGCCGTGCAGTTGATTCACTTCAAGGAAGGATGCAGAGGGGCATTTTTCAGCCTGGAGGAGTAGGCCTATATGAACTTTATGAAGTTCAGTAAGCCCAAGGTCCTGCACCTGTCTTAGTATTAAGACATAATTAGGATGACCTCAGAACCGAGAACTGATACCGATTTTAATTACACTTGAATCTATGTGCAAGGGTTGTTTTAGAAGGTTCATGACTGGTAGATTTTAATTTTCAAATATTACCCTAAATAATAATGAATAGTACTTGAGGATCATTTTCTTGCTTTCCTGATTTGATTAATGATTTCCAGAGTGATTGCTGGAAAAAAGAAAAAGAAGTCAAATTTATTGATTTTTTTTTTTCTGGGATTTCATGTATATAGAAGAGATTTACATAGATAAATGTTATGCATTTGCATTGCTGGCATGTCTCATTTTTTTCACTGTCAGTCTTAAGTTAAGAAGCTTTCTTCATTAATTTCCTTACAGGTCAATGACCTGTATAACAGCTCTGTAGTGTAAGCACTCTTATACTCTATAAATTGCCTTACATATTAAAAATATCATCTCCACATAGCAAACTATCTGTTAATGAATAGCTGAATGACTAAAATGCATGTTGAGAAATGGATAAAGATTTTGTAAGGCAATTAAGCTTAGCATTATGCTTACATTACTAAGGTATTTGCATTACAAAAGAGTATTGTACAGTAGAAAAGTGATATGAAGACAGATATGTTATTATTGTGAAACTCAACAGCCTTCATAACTAACTCCCCTGTTCTGTTTATACCATGTTAAAAAAGAATTTGTTTTGAAGCTATAACATTCAGTATGTCAAAAATAAATATTTATAAAAGTACTACTGATTTACAAGGGAGGCTAATATGAATGTGAAAACATATTGACCATTTGAACTAGATAACTATTTTACAAGACTGAAAAAATGAACCTGTCATACAACAAGCAAATATATAATCCATTTTCCAGTAAGAACGCAAATTTCTTCTGACATAATTGTATTTTGCATTAAATCTTTGTTACTGCTATTCAACATCCATATCAAAGCATTGCCTGAACAAGAACTCAGTGCACTATAGGGTGTATAAAATAGAATTCCACTGTCTATGATATACTGTTTATTTGAAAAGTGATAGAGAATCATGGAGATTGAAGTCCAATAAGGGCTTTGCGGTATAGAAACAGGTTGAACCAAAGCAAAATATACATACTAATTTGATGTCATATTATCCCAGGCACAGTATTTTTTTTTGAATTTTAGGAATTCTATAGGAAAATAATCTGATGTAAATCTTGTAAGTTTTGTAAATCAGCCCTAAGGCTCCTGGAAATTTACGTGCACAGCCCATCAGCAGTTTTGGCTTCCTAGGAGTGCAATTCTGTAAGTGTGGCTCTGCATGGTGCCCAGAGCCATGTTCTTGTGCTGAACAAGCAAGACCTCAAAGTGAATTCAATATAACTTTGAATATATTGCTTTGGGATTTGTGCTAATGTATCTGCATGGTGTTCCAGTGTGCACTGGTGACATTTCAGAGATAGATTTGCTGAGGGAGATAATTTGGCTGATGCGGCTGCCAGACACTTTGGTTGCCACAGGACTGAGGATCGCACAGCACCCTTGTATCATAACACCAAGCAATTTTTCCATATTGTCTAGTCTTGAACCATGTGGATTGAACCCAGAAACATGGATTCTGGGATTTCTAGGATGCCAACTTTTTAGACAACCCACATCTTCCACTCTTTTAATAGGGCTGTGTTTTCTTTCCCCCAAAAGAAATGGTTATTTGGTTACATTTTTTGTTTCATAACATAATTTCACAATATACATTCTTTGATGAAATGGAATTGTCCATCTCTTAACAGTTCTAATTAGGTATGAAGAATAGAAAGAAAGATGAAGTGATGAGAAGGTTAATGATGAATTCTTGCTACCTCAGAGCCTCTAGCAGCTACCTTCTTTCAAGCTGTGAGGTAGAAAATGAGAATTCTGGCAATGAAAAAAAGAGACCATGACAAAAACTGATATTAGTTCCCCTAAAGCAACATTTTTCAGCCTTTCCAAGTAGATGTCTAATTATTTAAATTTAAATTTTCATTGCCATCTCCCTTACAGTTGCTGCAAAAGCAAGTTCAAAAATGTATCAGTGAGAAGTCAATAGTCAATTTACTTGTGTAACTCTGGAAAGGTTGTCAGAGAAAACTTTCTTCTGAGATTACAATGTTAAGGAGCAGGCAAGTGAGATCATCTTCATTTCAGATGGTAATTACAGCACTTCAGAAGCACCCAGTTGCCTCTCCTGACACCATAACTCTGGGAAGGTAAAATGAAGTACCTTTCCTGTACTTTTATATATTAGATTCTATACTGTGATCCCCCCATGCCTGGCAATATGCCGAACCTATAAAACATTATTACTCTGGTCAGTTAAGAAGCACCAACTTTTTTTCCACTGTCATTTAAAACTTCTAGAAGGTTTGAAAGGTTTACCCTCACAGAAGCCATACCCTATTGGGCTATAATTGCATGAATGCTGTCTTTAATTAAATTTGAAACCAGTTTCCTTGAAGAAAATATGAGACCTACTGGTCTGTAATGCCAAGGGTCATATACGGCTTTTTTATTTTATTTTTAACCTAAGATAACAACTTCCCAATCTTCGGGAACAGTGTGTGGTTTACTAAGGATCTATTGCATATCTTCATTGCTACCTCTGCTATTTCACACTTCAGTTCCTACAGAATTCTTTCATCAGCACCATCTGGTCCCAGTGATTTACTGCCCTGGATTTTTTTTTCTGAGTTGCTCAATAACATCTTTCTTAGAGGCATCAGCCTTTGTTAAGTCCACTCATTAATTCCTTATAAAAATTATCTTTGAGTCAAGAAATTTCCTCATTGCCCTTCACAACAAATATGAGTGTAGAAAGCTACTTTTCATTTTGCCTTGCTTTGATTCCTTTGTTCATTAGTTGATAGTTCAAAGGACTAGTAGTTATGCTGGCTTTTTTGCTGGTTTCTGAAAATGCTTAGGTTTCTTCCTGCCTCTTGAAGATGTTTTAATGATCTTAGTCAAACTTCTTCCTCCCTTATTTCTTCCCTAATTATCGTATTATTTTTCCTTTTGTGCACATTTCTTCTGAGTTTAATGGTAGGACTATGTTTATGTTGATGTGTATTATATTATGTTAATAAGCTCTCAAAAAAATGAAGATTGGGTACATTTTGAAGCTGTATAGTATGAAGAATTAGCATATTATTATGTATTTCCTGTGCAGAATGAATAATTCTGTGGTAAGTGGGGTGTAATTTTGCACCTATATTTCTTACCAAGTGCCTGGGTAATGAATGTAAAAATTTCCACCTTCACTAAGTCTGTGCATATGTGCTTATGAGCAACATGGGGCTCATAAAGGAGCTCCATGTTGCTCATAAGGGAATCTAAGCCTCATAAGGGAATCTAAGGCAAGACCTCTGGATGGGCAATGCTTGATCATTAAAGAACATCCTTGGTGTTTTCCCTTGTCTCTGATCTCTGCAATTCATATGGAGTGCAAGGAGAGCTTGAGAAATGCATGTGGCATAGCCTGACAAATAAGGTTTGTCAGTCCTGCTGAGAAATCACACACTCCTGAGCTGTGAGTTCTGGTCTCAGAGCTGGGGCTCACCTTGGCAGGAGCTGGGCTGGGCTGGTTTCAGCTCCTGCCTTGGAGCCACGTGCCTTTTACCTTCCCTGCCTGAGACTGAGCTCTGCCAGTGCCTCCATGGGAAGAGTCTGGCAGAGCCAGGGGACTGTCCAAATAAGAAGAGCCCCTGTGGCTGAGCCTGGGGAGGCTGCAGGGCCACACTCCTGCTCAGCTGACTCCAGCCAAAAGGCAGGAGCCCAGGCTAAGGAAGAACATAAAAACTGCCTGAGCAGGACCCCCACAAGGCTCAGAGGAGGGGCCTCTCACCATGAGCATCATATTCCTCCCTGTGAAAGTCTTAGATTATTAATGACATATCATGTATCATCTGGTTACAGTCACCCAGTGTTGTTTCAGAAAGACATAAAATTTCAAAATCAAGATCTAGAGAAAAGGTGAATATAAACCAGGAACAATAGTGGGTTGTTTACATACAATTTTAGTTGAATTATTAACATAGTTTTTCTGCTACAATATGATAATTTACTCTTTTAAACAGTTAAAACACTAACAGACAATAAATTGAATGCTCCATATATCTGGTTTCCTTTTGCCATAATAAAATTTTGGATGTAACATTTTTGAAGGCTTGACCCAAAAATTTCAAGGTGTGTCTGCTTTGCAACAAAGTCTTCATAATTCATTCTCAGCCCCTGACTGCTGTGCCTGGTCCCTGGTTCATTTTAGCAAGCTCCACCTTTCCCTGTGTGCTTCAGGTTCCATCCTTATTGTCATTCCATCTCTGTCTTCTACCCTTTCATTTTCCAAATGTGAACAGCTCCTCTCTCACCTCCACCTTCTGGAGGATTTGGGTGACTCAGACTGCAACAGCTGAAGCACAGAAAATGTGTGACTTTCTCCAGATGACCTAGCTGCAGCCTGCTAGAGAAACAAAGCCCACTGGAATGAGTCACCATACAAACAGCAACAGCAAAATGATGAGGTCCCAGGATCCTTTCGTAGTTCATTTCATATTCAGACTCACATTGTTCCCTAAGAAAGCTTTTTCTCTTAACCAATAATTTCTAACTGTAGGGTGGAAATTTTCATAATATCTGAGAAATGTACTGATTATCCTGGTTCAGATACACATGCTATAAGGATGCAAATTGCTTTCCTTTGATTGTATCACTTTATGAAAATATACTGTCAAGAGAAACATTGATGTTCCTGCTGTAGCTTTTTTTGACTAGGAAAACATGAGATTGCCAAAAGCTAATTAAATATGGTGTTTTACATAACTATAGCCCAAGTTCAAGCCAGGCATATAGGAAAACAAGGGAAAGTGCTAGCATACAATGTGACAGATGACCTTTTTTTTCATATGGACATAAGTTATTTGGCCTATTAGCATGCTTATTCATTTAATATGACGCAAAAAACCACATTGCAATTCAAATGTGTAATTATAATGGCCTATTTGGAATTGATATTTATTTGTTGTTCACATTATATGTAATATCAGCATAGAAGCCTGCTGCCATTTCTTTTCTATTAAAATAGTTTCTTTATTCTACACAGTGTTGGCAGTTAATTTAAAAATAAACATCACCTTTGAATTCACTTATTAAATTTGAAAAAAATGACAGCATGATAGTTTGATCCATTATTATGAGCATAATGTTCGAAATCAGGCTTTATTTAGTAGCTTTTAAGGACTTAAGTGTTAAAAATATTATTGTAATTCTAAGCAGCTACAAAATAGACTCTGGTTGTATTTTCTACAAAGACATTAATAAATACATTTATGCTATCAGTGGGTAGTGACATAGCTATTTGCAGACATAACCATCTACATGTATCTTGTTTCTGGCATATTTTTGTATAATCATATATTGATAGCATTAAAAATTGAAGTATGATAAAGAACAATATATGTAAACAATATATATATACACTTCAGATAAATATAAGTCTTTACATTCTTCATGCATATGTGTATCTTGATGTCACAGCAAAAGTCCAATGACACTCTTCAAATATAGTGAAAACAGTACTTAAGCAGGAGCTTAGCTTCAAAATGTAAACCAGGTAAATTCTGGAAAGACATATGAAAATATGAACACATGCACACACACAGTCACATATATATAGATACTGCTGTGGCCTCAGATGAAGTTCAGTACTTAATTATACTATACAATGAACCATTATAAGGAAGAGTTCTAGCTCTAATTTTAAACTAAATTCATGTTCAAAAATTTGTGAAGCGGTATTCAAAGAGACTTTGCTTGTTTCCTAAACCTGTCTTTTGCCTCCAGTCTTGACCTAGTAAAAAAATATATGCCTATGTACAGAGCATACATAGAGTCATTGGTTAATTAACAGAACAGTCTGTTCACTACTGTAATACACTCTATTATATTTGAATATTAAAAAATAATACTCTTTGTCCTCATGCAATTCATAGCATTATCTGTAAGTAAAAAGAAACATAGAAAAGTCACAAGTAGCTAGTCCCATCTATTTTGCACCCAGTCAAAACTCGATTTTTCTCTATAACTTTGATCTATTCATTTCAATTTTAAATGATAAGGTGTTAGCATTTCAGTCTGTCTGGTGGGAGATCACTTGCAACACTGCACAGCCTAGGCATTAGAGAATCATCTTCCTATTTATCCTCACCTTTATATGATTTTAGGGTTTGCTCCAGATATGCACAAAGAAATTTTAACTTTTCAGTATAGCTGTCATATCTTTGCTTGAGTATTTAACAAAGTTAAATACTCTAAGCTCTAAGTTTAGCTCTAAAATCTATTTCAAATTGATTTGTTATTTTAATACTGAAATTTGTAGAGCTACCTATAATGTGCAGCACCATCACATATTTGTTTTGCTGTGAAGATTAATTGTTCCTATATGGTGAAATAGGGAATCTAAAACAAAGAGTAGAGTTATCTAGGTAAGAAAAAAAATTGCAGTCATAAATTGGCATTACTGAATAACATTCTAATGGTCTAACTTTTCTTTTTCATAGAAAACAAGAATGTTTCACATTCCTAGAAGAATTAGCATTTTCTTAAAATCATATGCTCTTGATTTATCCCAGCATTAGCTACTGCAACACTTTTACAGCTCTACCAAACCTTAATACAAAAAAGTGATCTGAATCTGAATCAGATCCAAGCTTTCTACCCAAATATTGCAAATCCACCAGAATCAGCATCGCTAATTCTTTAATAGAATAGATATTTTATGAAACCTGACAACATTAGTAGAGATTTTTTAAAATTGCAGATTAAGCCTTTTATAGAGAATCACAAATGACACTCAGGTTCAATAGAACAAAGATTTCATCTAATATTAGTTTCTGGCAAATCAATTTGCAAGATTATTTTTGCAGATTAAATTAGCTATATTGGGAGGTCACCCTCTTACTTCTAAATCAAGAAAGAGAGACAGTTGCATAATAGCACAATGCTGTAGATATATTATTAACCAATCTTTCACAATAAGGATATTTGCTATTCACCAAGAAGGGGCGAATAAAATAGAAAGGTGTTTTATAAGACAATTAATATCTCCTGGAAGAAGCTGGGGAAAGGCCAGCTGAATATCACCAAGAGTGTCACCTGTCCATATTTTAGCATTCAATCTCTGGAAAATGTGAGAAATTCACTTAGAGTCAGAGAAGGAAGATGCCACCATTTAAACTGGTTTACGATCTATATATTCTGGGCTGCATGATGCACTTGTATTCTTAAAAATATTATTTCTGGCTTTGGAGTACTTAATTAATTAAAAGATATCAGTCTGTCAGTAGCTGGCGACTTATAACATCCAGGCAAAGCAATTAATCTGGATTTGAAAATTGCCACTGTTTAAACTGAGTCCTAATGTTTTACCTGTATTTATATACATAAGCAAAAGTAAATATAATAACTGACAGGGTTTGTCCTCACAAAAGCATTTGTATTTCATCTGAAAGCACAAATGAATACACATTAGGGAAAGGTTTCCTGTTTTATAACAATGTTTAGTCAGTGGTATTATGTCTCCTCCTACTTGCCTACCTCTCTGTACAGATCATTGTTAGACTCCTTTCCTACATCATGGATGCCCCATCCCTGGCATTGTTCAAGGCCAGGTTGGATGGGGCTTTGAGCAGCTTCATGTAGTGGAAGCTGTCCCTGCCCATGGATGAGGGATTGGAACTTGATGATCTCCCCTTGCAATCCAAACTGTTCTAGGATCTTTAACTCCTTTATTCAGAAGAATTTCTCTGATTGATAGAAACCTCTCCAACAGTGTATTTTCTTCTCTAATGCCTTGTGACTACAGTTCCTGATTAGCAGGTGGTGAGTAATGGATTGTTTTATTTTTAAAGTAAATGTGCAAAATTGCCATGTTCTTTTTTCTGATGGCAAAATCCACAGGGAACTGAGAGCCAGTGTAATAGCAAATGCAGTATCTACAAATTTTACTAGCTGCAAGCAGTAACTGCAGCGGCGACTGGCCTCGGAGGGGAAAGACGATCACCCCTTCGGGACGTCCCTGCTAGCTGTGGCCAGCACCACCAGCAGCACTGGGGCATTCTCCCGGTCCTGGGTCCGGTCAGAAGGGCGTCTAAGGCTTTCGCCTTAAGGACGGGGATCCGCAATGAGAGGGCTGCTACCCAACAGGAGAGAAGAGACGGACTCCAGCTGCACTATAGTCCAGGTTTATTAACTCCAGGGAGACTGATACCTGAAGACCCCAAACTGCGGTCTGACATTAGCTTATAAAGAGGGGAGGGTACAGAAGTGGAGTTTGGTCTTCAACCAATCCACAGGAAGGTGGGAGTAAGGAGAGGGTGATAGACACAGTGAGACAAATAATAGGAAAAGCTTGGGAGGGGCCCTGGCCCCTGAACCAATCACTCGATGCCCTGACTGCAAGATTCTAGATGGAAGGGATGGGCTACTGAGTGATGGACAGGACACCAGGGAGGGACTAAGGGACAGATACATGGGTTGCCGATGGTAATGGGGAGGGGAAAACTGGGCTGACGGGGCGAGCAAGGAGAGGGAGAACCAGGGCAGAACCATTGCAAATAAAGGGGTGCATGGAACAAACCAATTTACAACTTAACCAAGTTAAAGCATAAGAAACACACCGCAACAAGTAACAAATAGAAATACAAAGCTCAACTAGCCTTTGAAATGAACCATAAGTGGTTCTTTTAAGACAATCTTAGCCATGGACTGCTGACCACTGCAAAAGTAATTTAAGCAGCATATTTTTGAAAGAATCAGAAAAATTAGGAAAGGGGAAAGAGGAACAGTAATGAACACATGAAGGTTTTTTTAAGCAGCATTTAGTCAATTATATCCTTCATCCTTCTAATTTTGTTGCACTTTTCAGATTTCTGTTTAAAAGACAATTTTCCCTTAACTGCTTCAAGCTAATTTTTATGTCGTACCTTCTATTGGTTATGTGTCTCACATACTTCAGTTCTCATTTCTTTTATTATCTTCTTGTTCATTGAGCTATTCTTTTTATTAATTTAATTATCTGCTTTTGCTTTCCTTTCATTCAATTTTATCTTCACTTGTCTTTATAGTCTTTTGTCATGTCAGTTCCCTTCTGTTTCACTCTTACTCCTTTCCAGCACTAGCAAAGGAAGCAATTGCCTTGAATTTAGTGAGTTTGGAAGGACCTTTAGCTATCATTAAGGTTTTCTATGATAGGTGAAAGAGAGCTTCTCCTTGCACTGTACCTTGAATGGCTGGTGCTGACCCCAACAAAAATTCTTCTTTCATTCGTAATATATAGAAAATTTACTGCATCATTGACTCAGGAAGACTTTGGTGGGTTTTGTGTGTTCCTCCCCATGACCTTATTTTTTAATTTTTTTTTTTGATGGGGTGTGAAACAGTAATAAGAAGAGTTCCAGCAATCCAAGATCAAGAAGAGAATCTGGAACACATACTGTAATACCTCTCACTAACTGCTTACTCCAATATCTCTTACTACCTTGCTGACTTGACCCTGTCATTCCAAAGATTTATATCCCTTAGGTTTATGGAACAGAGTGATATAGAGTATGAATAGCATGGACACCAATGTACTAACACAGTAGACATCAATGTTGATTTTGGTGGTGGTGAATCTACCAATTTAAAACCACAGTGTCTAATCTCCAGTCTTTTCTGTGAAAGTGAGAAAATTGTTGTTCCAAAATGTGAATCAAGAAACCATACCATCCACTCACTCCCCTTAATAAGTCATGAATGTGTAGAGCAGAAAGGAACTTATATGCTCAAGGAAGACTTACACAGAACATAGAATCATAGAATGGAACTTAAAGATCATCTAGTCCCAAACATACATCCCCTACCCACCTATGTGCAGGGACAACTCCCCTTAGACCAAGTATACCAAGGCCTTCTCCAGCCTGGCTTTGGACACTGTTGGGGTATCTACGACCTCCTTGGGCAACAGGTTACAGATTCTAACAACCCTCACAGTGTCTTGTCCAACACCATGGAGCTGTCAAAGTTAGTGCCAAGGGTGGATTCACTGATGACTCTCATCCCTGTCCTCAAAACATAAGAAGATATCATAAACGTCCATGAAAGCTCCTGACTGAAAAAAAAAAAAAAAAAAAAAAGGAAACCAGAATGCTTCTGCAATGTCTCATAATATTCTAAAACTTTGGGGCATAGAGAAACACAGGTGAGCATGGACCGCAATGGAGGTGTAGAAGCCATAGTAAAGTTATAAACAGGAGCAGCTGCTTGGGTCAAAATCTTGCATTTGAAAATGAAGGCAGAAGCATATGAGGCTCCACAGGAAACAGCAAGTTAAAAAAAATTAACACAAAAAATAAGAAAATCCAAGAAAATTCTCATAAAAGTATTTGGCATTTATATTTGGAAGCTGGCATGGGTTTAAAGTAGAATTTATCCAGGACTTCAACAAGGACATAGTATGTGATCTAATACTGTGTCTTCCTTGAAATTTACCAGTCATAATTCAGCTGACTATTTCTATTCCTCACTTCCACCTAAGTAAGTTTTTTGGTTAATTCTACTTCAGGTCCTCTCTTCTAGTCTTCTCTTTAAGTCATATACATTTTTCAGATGCACCTAACTGCTTCACATTTTAAATCTCTTCAAGTTTTAAGTCTCTTCAGGTTTATTTAACTCACTATTTCCATTGTTCACTTAGAGCTGCATCAGTTTTTTGAATTTCTTAATTTTTGCCATCTGCTTCAATTTCTGGACTTATATCAGTTTTATATCAACTTTTCAATCACTCTCATCTCAGATTTCTATTTTTACATCTTGCTTTAAATCACATCCACTTTCATACTGATGTAAATTATATATTCTAATACTTGTTCTTGGTATATTTACTTATAAAGGATTTCCAATTTGTATAAATTGTTGTATATTTGTTATGTTTGTAGTACACTTATGTGTCATTCTGACTTAATAATTAAATTGAAAAATATTTTGTAAAAAATATTTCTTTTGTAAAAAAATTTTGTAAAAAAATATTTACATATTTACATATTTTGTAAATATGTAAATATTGTGACTGGTAACATAGAATTCTTAAAATAGAATGTTTTTCCTTAACAAAGACCTAAAACAAATCTGAAACAAATGGGAGTCATTCCAAGTAGCATTTAGGAAAAATGCAAAGATAGCATTTTAAAAGAAATATACTCCCACATTATTAAACTCAGATCCATTTTCACAGGAAAGATCAAATATGAGATAAATTTAGGATAGAAGATAAATTTTAAAATAGACATACATTATATATTGATGCTATTTTAGTAGCACCTGTTTCTAGATGACAAGATAAGTAATGTAAGCAAATATAGCATACCAAGCTGATCCAAAAGAAGGAAGACAAGACCACTTTTGACTTTGACTTAATCAGAAAGGCAGAAAAGAGTTGACTAACTCTACTACAGCTACTTCTGCAGAAAAGAAATATATCCGCCTTTTTTTCTGACCCTAAAGACAATGACTATAGGGTCAATGATCTACCAATCTTAATTGGTCTGGATTTTCAACCATGTACTACCTGCTGTATAGTTGGATTTTTCAAGTTAAACGTTGCAATGTTAGAATCTTATTACTCAGCTACACAGAAAAATAGATTGACATGCAGACAACACTATTTCAGGTTGGGGAACTTTGTGTAAATATCCTGTATTAGGCATCAAGTAGGGTGTCCTGCTAAATACAGGTACCTCAGCTAGTTACCTTCAGAGGCAATGGAAAGAAAATGACATGTCATGTTATGCCTCATCTCATCAGCTGAATGACACCCTAAAAATGTCTATCCTTTGTGACCAAAAGGTAATGACTAACTAAATCCTAAGGCAATTAGCTGAGGCAAGGAATTCTGCACTGTAGGTATCTTCAGCTAAGCAAGATGCAGCCCAGCCATTGTGCACAGAACACGATACAATGCACAGGACCTCCCACAGAATGAGTATTTCTATTGTGGTCTGGTGTAGAATGATGTGACAATGTGGCTGACAGTTTGTGCTGATCACAGATCCTAAGCAGCATCAATTTGATCCAGTAGTATGGATAAAACATGAGAATGATCAACGTCCATAACACAAAAAGATTCAGATAAATCCTAATGGGTATTAAATGGAAAATGGCAAAATACCAAAATCAAATAAATAAACAAACACAATGGTTTTCAAATTAATCTGTTGATCATAAGTGAGAACAGTCCAGACTTCCAAGGATGGGATCGTCCAAAATTTGCATAGTAATTATGTGACCAATAAGAGTATATAGGTACTTTGTAGTACTGTGATGACATAGCCAAATAAAATGTATAGATATTTTGCACAAATGCATATGCAATGTGTCAACACATTATGTCCCATCATAGAGGGACAAAGGAATATTTGTGCAGTTGGTCCTAGGAAGTATCCAAATCAGGGTTCTTTCAAGTTAGAGAGCAATTAAGAAGGTAAGCAAAAAGGACTGTGAATAGGCAGCACTTATTACCAAGTCCATGAGGATGACTGGGAAAAGAAAAACAAACAAACAAAATAAGCAGCATCAGGGGCAAATAAAAGCTCCTTTTGGGGTGAAGGACTGAGTAGTATAAGTGCATCTGGAATAAGTGAGGAAGATACAGCAAGATGACAATTCCACTTAATTGTCTGACTTCTTTTGTCAAAAACCTATTAAGCCTGCTCACCCTGGTTACAGGAACTTAGCACCACCAAGGGTCATAGTTATTTTTGCTAAACATGTGGAAACAATTTCACAGACCTGTTTTTTTTTTTGGTCTTAACATCACTCCCAACACAAATTCTAATTCCCTAAATGATACAAATCCTAATCTATAGACATATTTAGTTGCAATACTTATAAATTTAGCATATAAATCATTATTACTTTGAAATAGATATGTCCAGAGACTCATTCAAAATAACAAAAACAAAACCTAAAGCTAAAATATGTGAATCACAACTTCTGCAGTTATCTGCGTCTCAGAAATTTCTTAGTGTCTTGAAAGGAAACATGGTATATTTTAAAATTAACTGGTTAAAACTGGAGGCTTAAAATAATTACAACAATAAGTATAACTAAATCACAAATACTTGTTGCCTACTGTATAAATATAAATGTATAAGAAATCTCCTTATAATACAATATATTCCTAACCATGACAATGTTTCCAATCAACAGTATAAAAATTTCAATAATATTTCTTCAGGGACTACTAAGAATTTTTCAGTGACCTAGGAAATTTGTCTAATCAGTAAGTTTTCTGAAGGAGAAAAAGACTTTTTAACAGACCTATCTCCTTGAGGTATAAACAATGAAGATTTTGTTGCCTAAATTAAATGGGAAGGAAAATACAAAAATAACAAGTTTTCCAGGACAGATTCTTTGTCCTTGTAGTACAAAAATATTTTCTTCTTCTCATTGTTCCTTCTGCATCCCTGCAGCTCTTCCCTCAGAAGAGGAAAAGGCCATCAAAAGTCTTTGAAATTTCCTTTTCCTTCAGTCTTGGCTCAGAGTCCAAGGAAGTCCTGCTGTAAACAATTCCTTCTCCCCCTGACTCTAGGAGACAGGATGGAAACTTTGGTGGGGAAGAGAAGTGAATCCACCACTAACCACTTGATGAAAAAGTGATTGATGTAGGACTTATATATAAAAATGGAATCTGTGAAATAGGTAGAATAGTTGAGAAACTGCAAAAACTGGACAGCTTAATTGATGAAATGAAAAGGAATTATGGTCTGAAGGGACAGAATCATTTTGAGGAACGGGTCTAATTCCAGAGGATCAGTATGAACAAATCCTTCAGGGCTGTCAGGGTGCTAAGCAAGGACCAAAGTCATCTTTCTGACACATGCAAGGCAAATTGTATTGTTACATAAATCACTTCAGGAAAAAACAGGAATTCCAGAAGCAGAAGACAGAAAAAGAGAAATTCCTACAAGACTCCTCAGCTGTATGTTCATCTCCTTTCGGTAACCTATTATGAAAAACAGAGTAATTGGCAACATATCTTAGAGCTGATTCTGACCTTGGTGTGGGATTGACCAGACTGTGACAAACAGATTAATTCCGGACAGATAAGCACTGAGTTCTATAGCTTCTTGCCAGTTGGGGAATGACAGTATTTTTATTACCTGTTTCATTAGATTACAGATTCTCACAAAAGTTGTAGAAACTTTAGAAGATTTTCAGTTGCCTCAAGTAAAACCTGCAGCTCCATTTTAGACACTCTGTCTGGCATATATGACAGAAGTAGTAAATCAGTGTGTACCCTTCTGCACAGGCTGCTGTAGACTTGGCGATGTGATACCTGTATTTAAGGATCTTGAAAATACAGGCACAGGACAATATGGAGGCCCCAGAACTGTAAACCACCTACCAGTGATCAAACACCTCTTATCATCGGAATAGTGTGGTAACACAACAAAGAGCATGTGTCCAGCATAAGAGAAACACATAATAGACAACAAATTCACATCTAGGTAGACTTGCAGACCAATGAAGTATGAGTAAGGTGTAAAGTGTATTAACAATTATAAAAATGTTCTTAAGCAAATCCTAGAGCTAAGAAGGAAATCACCAAGACCACCATGATAGTCTCAAAAAACCTGAGGATTCATAATATAATATAATAAAAATAATAAAATAAATATAATTAATATAATATAATATAACATATTTTATATATATATTTCCCCTTCTGCCTTGTGGACTGAAATTGAATGGTATGGAGGGACATAGAATAGATGAGCAATACACCAAGTAAAGCTAGTATTTATCATTTTAAAGGCATATATTTAGAATTATAATTGCTATATAATTGTTAGTATCATTATACCTGAAGAAGAAATAATTCTTTGGTTAGTTTGTTAGATCTAACAGTACAGATATGTTGTTGATTTTGAGTTTAAAGTGTGTTCAATTTATTCCTAACATACTTTTGAATGGGAAGAGCTGGTAGGGATTGGATAAAGGAAAGCTATTACACACAAGTGAAAAAGAAAAAAGAAAAAGAAAAGAAAAGAGAAGAAAAGAAAGAAAAGAAAAGAAAAGAAAAGAAAAGAAAAGAAAAGAAAAGAAAAGAAAAGAAAAGAAAAGAAAAGAAAAGAAAAGAAAAGAAAAGAAAAGAAAAGAAAAGAAAAGAAAAGAAAAGAAAAGAAAAGAAAAGAAAAGAAAAGAAAAGAAAAGAAAAGAAAAGAAAAGAAAAGAAAAGAAAAGAAAAGAAAAGAAAAGAAAAGAAAAGAAAAGAAAAGAAAAGAAAAGAAAAGAAAAGAAAAGAAAAGAAAAGAAAAGAAAAGAAAAGAAAAGAAAAGAAAAGAAAAGAAAAGAAAAGAAAAGAAAAGAAAAGAAAAGAAAAGAAAAGAAAAGAAAAGAAAAGAAAAGAAAAGAAAAGAAAAGAAAAGAAAAGAGAAAAGAAAAGAAAAGAGACAAGACCCACTTTGGTTGAATGAGGGACTGTTTGGAAAGACATCTTAATCTTAACTAATCAAATTATTTTGGATGTAGAGTTGGGATAGAACAATATTTTGTGAGTTGGTGAGTCAAGGCCTTGCGACCCAAGAAAAGCAAGAACTCATCATGTCTAATCCTGGGTGCAAGACCTGCTGAAGAGGTTTAAATTTTTACGTGCAAAGACAGAGAAAACAGAGAACTTGGAATAAAATACAAACAGGTTTTGTTTTATATTCACTGTAAGGTTCCTGATTTTTTTAACACCTGACAGGTATTTTGTCTGGAATGGGAAGTTTTATTATAAATTTGAATGCACCATGTTCTTCTACCACACTTACTATGAGGATGTGTGGCAGAATTTTCAGCTTATATACCATTGCTCACATGAATTTGGGTTTTTGTGAATTTGGGTTTTGTAACTATAAATATTTTTTACACTGAATTAATTCCTAATTCCACAAATGCTTCCATAAATTTCACTACTTTACATGATTTTAATTCCATAACCTGTCAAAAAGCAGCTTTGCTAATTAGTTTGAGGTGTCTATAGAAGAAGAAAGTGGTTTTATTGTTGTGATTATACACTCTTTAGGAATGACAAAATCATGGAATCATTGAAGTGGGAAGAGCCCTTCAAGATCAACTAGTCCAATGGTCAACGCAGCATCACCACAATCACCACTGAGCCATGTACCTAAGGGTCATGCCCTGACCTCTCTTGAACACTCTACTAACTCCCTGGGCAAATTACCCTATTGTCTAACTACACTTTTAGTGGAGGAAAAAAAATAAAAATCTAGTATCTAATCTGAACCTCTCCTGGCACAAGTTAAGGCCATTTCCTTTGTTTTTTTTTTACTTGAGACTAGGCAGATAGTTGAGAAAGATCAATGAGGTCCCCCCTGAGACTCTTTTTCTCCAGACTAAACAATGATCTTTCTTCAGACTTTAAGGAATGAAAATCTTTAAGAGCCAAGAGAACAGACATTTGACATCAGCACCTTATATACAGCAAAGGCAATTTCAAAACACCTGAATTCAAAAAGATGACAAAATTTAATGTAAAGTTTTGCTGCTTTGTTAGGAACAGGGCTCCAATGGCCTATAGATTGATTCTGGTTTTAACTTTTGTGAATAGCTTAGAAATTGTTCAGTCATCAGTTATAACATTGAATGAAGATAAATTTGTACACTTCCCTTTACCATTTAGAGAGAGGCTTTAACTCATTATTTTTAATCACACCTCTACTTTGGTTACAGTTTAAAATCTGTCATCCAGAAATCCCTGAAGCTTACAGTGTTTCTTAGTTTGCTGAAAATACTTTTGCCTTTGGCTGCCCTTAGGGTTGTGGCTAGAAGAGCCCAGGGAAGTATGCCAAGACGGATGCACAAAGAACTCTACTGGGTTTGTAGTACTTTATAACATTTTCCTTGAAGGAGAGCAAATAATATCAGAGTGTTTGAACACTGGGAAAAAAGCCCCTAACAAATTCAGTGAGAAAAAATAACAAAATTGAAAGTCCTTGTATTGCTTTAAAGCACTTCTATTCTACATCTGGGCAAAAATGTTCAAGTCTTTTTATTAAAAACTTAACACCTCTGACAATGTAATCTATGAATGAACTGTTAATAATTACTTTGCTCAAAAGAAAAAAATTCTTCTCCTGGTTTTATTAGCTTCTAGGTATTATAGTAAATTTGTTTTCATTAGTAAAATCAATAACTTTTACATTTCCTTACGGAGCAATTTTGCTACTTTATTTTCTTCTCCTCCTCTTTAATCTTGGTTGCAACTAAAAAGGGTAGAATCCAAAAGGTAAGTGAAACGTCACTATTTTCCTCAGCTCTATAGCATGTAATTTGATCTGTGTAAAGTTGTGCACTCATTGTATGCGTAGACATGACTGTAACATTCAGATATTACAAACACATATTGCAATGTGCAGACATTACTGTATATATTCAGCAATCTGAAGGGTGTTAGAGCAGCAGCTGAGATTGTGCTCATTGTGTGGTATCTAAAACGCTGTTTTCTGTCTGACACAGCCCAGATGAGGATGTGAAACTCTAATAAGGGATAAAAAAAATCAAGACCAGGATCAAAAGGCTGGTACTAAAATGGTAGCTAGCTATAAAGATAAAAAAACAAACCCAAGGTCAAATTATATTAAAGCACTTTTTGAAGCATTGATTTTCAAAAAAAATATCTACTGAAGTAAACATTTTTATGGAAATAAATATAGGGGATTTTTTATTAAGAAATAATATTTTATTATTTTAAAGGTGTATTTTAGAGTGCTGAAAATAAAAAAAAAAATAAACATACACAGCTCTAAAGAGAGCCTGGCTTTCCAGGTACCTTGACCTTCCTTAGGGCACTGTATCACTCTGCAGTCTGAGAACTAAATTAAGCTTTGATGTTCAGAGTTACTGAGACTCCCTGCATCCCCTTGAGTGAAGCTTGTCATTGTTCTTTAAATCAATTAATTAAAAAATATCAGTTACATCCCTAAACTTGAATGTTTATTGCAGGAAGACCAAGTGTTCTGATTCTTTGAGATGTTGGATCTTACTGGAATCATCACAGTCACTCTAAAGGTGAGGGTCTCCACATGAACAGGAAAAAAATAGGCTTGGCACAAGCACCAGTAAACAAAATATACCAGCAGGCCAGAGTTTGAGAAGAACCAAAATAGACAAAGCAAGCTGAGAACATAAACATGACCTAGCATGTCATTCTAAAAATTACAGACACTCAAGACTGTTAACTATTTACCAGTCCTGCAATTTGATACATTTGATGATTTTGAAGAGGAACAGTACAAAGCTCAGGGATTTAGAGCAATGTGAGGTGCTATGCTACTACTCTGCAGAGAAATTAATTTTTTCAATTCGAGAAAAAAAAAAAAGATGTGATGAGCATGTCAAACTAACTGGGAATTTCTGCTTTATATTTGCTTCAGATTAAACAGTCATGGATAGTTGAGCTTCTGGACATGTATGTTATACAAGATCTGAAGATTTTTGTGTTTTTGTTATCCTCAGATGGGTTTGAGGACAAGTAAAAGTGAACACCATAGGGATGCACATTGAAATGCACTGCTGGAACATATAGGCAGTAAAATAAATTAGGGCATATTCTGATATTTCATAGGAAACTTTCTTTGTAAAGTTCAAGAATGAACAGAAAACATTCCTCATAGGAAATTCGAATTTTAGAAAAAAAAATTCTACACTTCATGTTTATCATATAATGACAATGTTTATTTTGATGTAGGTAGAGTGTGATGTATATGTATTTAAATCTCATGGTTTGTTGAGCCCCATGTAATAAACTCAGTGAATCATTGTATTTGCAGCCTTGAGAAGAATTAATTATAATCCCATATCCACAACAAGCTTTAAACACTTTAATTTGCATAAAAAATGCAAAAGCATTTTCCAGATCTCTACTGCCTCTGAAATATAAATAATTTAATTTTCACGGGAAAAAGTTGGTATTTTGCTCATGTATCATATGATAGTGACTTCCTCCATCTCTACTGATCATACAAGTGAACATTATCATCTTTTTTCTTCAGTCTTTCTTCTCAGTCTGTCCTCTTAAGGTAACAGAGATATCACCCTTATTAATTACTCGGTAACTTAAAAATATTGTAGAATATACTGTTTAGAGTCACATGAGTCAGCATGATAAGGTAAAAATACCAGCAATGTCTATATCCTGTGCCTGTGTTTCATGGTGTATTTTTTATATGAAAATATCTAGAAATATCTGCATAAACCGAAATACCCATAAATCAGTGATATACAAATTCTTTTTTTTTTTTAAAGTTTAGCAACAGAATTATTTAAATGGATGTGTGTTTAAAATTTTTCTGCATACGAGTAGGTTATAGTTTCTTCCTGTTTCTCTTGATCGAATTCAGATAAATAATCAGGACTCAATCTTTTTCTTTGTGTTGTTTTCACCACATGATACCATTGAAGACATTTTCAGCCAAGAGGAATACAAAAATAAGGGTGTAAAAGTGCAGAAAAACAGTCATGAATATGTCATACCAGAAAGAGTTAGCTATTTTAGGATATCATAGATGTTCTTCAATTTAAAAATGCATTACTGTGTTGCCACATTTCTTCATATAATGGTTCATACAATTTTCTCTAATTGTAAATGCACCATGAAAAAAGATTCCTGATTGGATTTTTCATATATTTCTATGGAGCTTGGCAATAATGATAGCTCTGTGGTGAACAGAAATTTGCAAATTCATTTTTTTCTTTATTTACTTTTCTGATTGTTATCCATATACAAATATAAAAGCACACTGAGTCAGCAGTAGTTAAATTTTCTTCAGTACATAGGATAGTTAAGCATATTATGCAGTTGGACTAGAAATGCTGGTAATTAGAGTTATTGAATCTGGCTGGAAACACATTAATTTCTGTTGATTTTATCACAGTGCTCAAAAACGTTATCAAACATAAAGATAAATGTATGAAATCCCACTAATATAAGGTTTTATTAAGGCCATAAAACAAAGCTAGTCAATGAATGAGAGAATGTAAAATACCCTATCTTTTTAATGGTGTCTCTTTGTTTTTCTCTAAGCTCATGATGAAAGGATGTAGGCCTGGATTCAGCCTTGGTGTAACTCCACTGAAGTTAGCAGAGATACACCAAACGTGGTTTTGCCCCAAAGGATTTTAGATTCATTTATTTTAAATGAAGTCCATACATATTTTAAAACAAGCATTGCCCTTCAGAATGCCAAAGTAGTGAGTGTAAAAAGAAAGGCTCCTGAAAGATAAAATAAAATGTGTATGATATGAAGTATTTTAGGACAGAAAGTCGAACAATTTAACCACATTTCCAGCCTCATTCATCTGACTTATCTTGCTTATGCAATGCCTGTGAATTAAACTCTGGTAAAGGCAGGAGAGGACAAATCTTGTTCTTCTGATTGACTTGGAACCTTCCTAAAAGGGACCATATCATTCACTTGTTGGGTATGCTGTCTTACTCAGAAAAACAGAAAGAGATGATACCTTTTGATGTGGTATGCCATCCCCAAGAAGAAAGGGTAGAGCCTTTAGTTCACTTTTTTTTTTTTTTTTTTAATGCATTTACAGTTGTACAACTGCTGTCTGAAGAGAGTTATAGGCTGCATAGAGATGTGCATGTGCAATCTTTACCCCCAATCTTCCTTTCCAGTGTGTAGAAAGGTGGGAGAAAATGCAGAGGTTATGGAATGCTACCTTACTCTGCTGTCAGAGATGGAAGTTGATTTTTAAAGGCATGTAGGATCACTTGCTGTATTCATATCCCTACATGAATTGCAGATCTAGTAATAAACTTCAAAGTGTTCAGAGTCCCCTCTTCCATCTACTCTGTTGCTTTTTAGGCAGGTGTATGCTCTAGCGTCCGCCTCAGCTTCCAGCTGCTGCTTCAAAAGACTGCTAGTCTCCTGAAAGTCCTGGATTGTGTCTGTAAGCTTCATATTAATGTGTGAGACATCATAGGGCAAAAGAATGGCTGCAGCTGGCTGAGTATGAGCTACTGTACCTCCTTCTATGAAACACAAGGACAACACCAGTACCATTTGCTATAGTCTGAGTGCCATGGAGAGGAAAGCATAAAATATTTCCTTTCTGCTATCAGTTGAAAGGACTGAATCTACTTGCATGTGAGGCTACGGTAGAAACCATATCTCCACATCAACCATAGTTACTGGACTCTTTCCCTGAAGCAAATAGCAAATATGAATTCTTGCTACTTGTGAGAGGTTAGTAAGGGAATACAATTTCTCTGAAAAATAAGGAGCTTTTTGTCGGTTTTTGTTTGTGTGTTTTTGTGCTTATGCAAGTCTATTCTCTTGTGGCATATTCAGCAGGATTATGCTTTTCTTAAGTACAGGCAGTGTTTTAGGAATCATGGTAGGCAGATTTACAAATATGTACATTATATCTAAACAGGGAAGAAGAAGATGTCTGTTGGGCTGTAGCCAGCCTCCCTTACCAGTGAGCACATATGAGACTACTCTCAGCATGAAATTGCAGCCAGCTAGGATGTGTCAACATGCTGCTCCTGTTTTACACGAGAAACTCTGTGATGTTCTTCAATATACTTTGCCTGGAAGAAACACTATGAAGGACTCAAGGCATTACCTACACTAATGACATGATCAGGTTGAATTTAGTTGTATATTTGAAGACCTATAGTTTATTAATGCTACATATTTTGTTGGCTATGTTTTTACTTGCTTTAATCAATTAATTACAAATAGTTACAGCAACTACAAGGAACCTACAAGTCAGTATCCTGAGACATCAGGATATGCAAATGTTAGAAATTCACTGCTAATTCACTAGGGATTAATTTTCATGTTACCTCTGCTACAGACTGAAAAGTGGGAACCAAAAGAGCCAGTGTCCCAAAGGAGAGGAATTTGAGAATCTGACAGTAGAACACAATAAAAAGAAAGAAGATTATAGTTAACATATGTGCCATAAATATGGCTCTTTCCTTTGCATGGATACTAAGATGACATGTTGGGTTAGGCACTCAGGTAAAATTTGGTTTCAGACCAGAAAAACTCTCACACAGGTATTTCATTTAGTCTGTTGCAAAGGTTCAATTATGTCTCTCCCATAGAACTGGCTGGATTTTGATCCAGAGATATTATACAGAATGAAAGATGTAAATTTTTTTTCCCCTTAGATTCCTATCAGTTTCTTCTGACTTCTATAATTAGTTTAGAAAAAGATCACAGTAGCACAGGGATCGTTACATGGTTATTCTGGGATGAGATTTTGCAGATTATGTTTATACTGGCACGCTTCTAGAGCAGCAGGTATAGACACAAATGACTGGGAGACTACCAGCTATGCTGAATGCATGCAGAAAAATACCTCTTCCTTCTCATATTTTCAATTTTTTATTAGGAAGATTGATACTGGTTTATCATGTTAAATATTACAGATACATTAAGAGTCAGAAACTCTTATTGAATGACTTCTTTTCAACACAAAGGGGTGTGTAAACTAATTTCATCTGACCTGCACTCAGAGAATGCTTATATTATCAGTCTCTCACTATACCTTTTCTCTTTAACTGCAGTTTTTATTTTGATTCCAGTAGTGGTAAAGACAGAGTAATCTGTAATCTACTACATAAATCTAAACTGTATTATTCTTAAACTGAGGAACACTATACTGTTTATAATTTATTAAAAGTAACAGTGCTATTACAGAACTAAAGCAGATGTTAGCACCAATCTAACATTTAATTGGCTCATCTATTTTAATATTTAGAGTTAAACCTCAACAGAAATAATAATTGGGAGATGAAGAGCTAAGATCTGAACACATATTTAGATAGATGACCAGATATCAGCTCTTTTTGGGAGTTAGAATTTTACTGGGGAAGGAGATTCCTTGGCTTTTTTTTTGGTTGCTTTTGTTAAGTAGTTCTGTAAATGACTGATTTTTATTTTCTAAGGAAAAAGGTAAAATGAGGTTGTCCTTTAAGTTTTCTTAAATTAAAAATGCCTATAGTCAGTTTTCTCACTCTTTCACTAAGGGCAGTACACAGCCCTGTAGGTGTTCTTTATAAACAGAACACAATTACTGCTGTGTGCAGTATTCTGACCTTTGTATTGGTGCCCTGTATGTCCTTTTCACTACATCTGGGATATGCTAATCAGACTCCTGACAGAGACTGAAATTTATTGATCACGTTACCCCTGAAATGCTTTTTTTTTTTTTTTTTTTTTTTTTCCCCCACTGGCTCAGCTTCCTGTTCCTTTTACTGATTAAAAAATGTGATTCCACACCAAACAGTGCGTGTCTTTAGCTGGCATTAGCATACCAATCCATGCCCTGAGTCAAACAGTTGTTGGAAGAAGTCCTGCTTCTCTGCTGTGACTCCTTTTGTGCAACATACACTATACTTTGTGGAAGTCTCTGAAGAATACGAAAGTTTTAGAACATCCACCTTCTGTTTTGATGAGTGGGAGGAGCTGACAAATGCTGGAAAGATTAAGAAATGTGTTTTCTGATAGTCTAGATCCACCCATGAGCATCATTTACCCTGATTTCTAACTTCTAATTTTTGTATATATACTTTTTTTTTTCTTTATGGAGGAATCTCTATAAAGAAAAAAGAATTATACTGCTCTGCCAGGCAAAATTGTTCTGGGCAATTCCTATGAATGACAAGATGAGGGATTCAGAAAGGTGAAATGTGACTCAGAAAAATCATAACTCCTTTTCCACTCCTGAGGTCTTTTCAGCAGGTCACAGACATTCTGGTCCTAATGTGAGCGAATGTTCTGTTGGCGTGGTGATAGGCATTTGCATTACACCATTACATGCTGCTCACTTATTCCAGAGACAGACACACAGACAGACACACAGGCACACACACAGACATACACACTGGCGTGGCCGGTCACACAGGTGTGACAGACAAGGCACTGCCTTGAACAGTCCTTGGGCTGCAGAGGCAGGAGGTCACTGCTGCAAGCACATACACAGCACTCTCCAGGTTCACAAACACGTGCACATTCGTGGTTCCCTCAGGAATCAGCAAGGCCCTTTTGTCTACCTGGGACTCCTGCCACCTGGACCCCTTCCCCCTCCACAGATCTCCTCCCTGCTGGCTGGTCCAGCTTAGTAATCTCTGCACACACGCAGCACTCACACAAGCACCCCACAATCTGGTGCCCCAGCAAGCAGTGTGAACCCTCCACCCACCTGATACACTTGCTGCCCCTTTGTCAGCTGGTCCAGCTTAAAGTTTGCCAGAGAACATTCAAGCACACTGTCCAGAGCCCCAGCAGCCAGCACATGGCACATGACCTCTGTCCTATGGTGCCACTCCATCCACCAGCACAGAGATCCTCTCACACTGGTATCCTGAGTAGCTGTTTTTTGGGATCTGCACCATTCCCACTCCATGTGTGGAGGTTAAAGATGCCCACTCACCCCAGTTACTGAGACCACACTTGCTCCCATAGATGACACCACAGGTTAGGGGTACCCATTCTCCCAGACTGTGTCTAGTGGCTGGCACCAAATTCCACTCACACATATACAGGTCACACCAGTAGCTGGAATTCATCCATTGCATTGCACAAATACACACAAGGTAAAGAGTGGAATTACACAAAGAGAAAGTTAAGAAAATATTACTTTAATATCCTCGTGTTTTGTAGGGCAATGGTTAGAGACAGGGACAACACACACCCTGACGTCCATGTGGCAAAAGAGAGCATTTATTGTATGAGCCCCTGTTATATAGGGGGTTTTGAAAAACCCAGTCTAGGTAGCTCATTGTTCTGATCTTTGACACCAGCTCCCCGACCAGCGAGATGTCTGCAGCCTAGATGGAACATAATTGGTTGAGGTTCCTGTCAGTCAAGCCAGGGACTGGTTTTGTGGATCGGGCTGGGTTTCTTAGTCATAGCAGAATTAACTGCCCAGTACAAGCCAGCATGTACAGTGACAAGAAAATGTTTAAGAAAAAGAGATGAGAATACAGGATAGACTGAGGTGATGGGACACAGGGTTCAGTCAGAGAAAAGTGCTGACTCACCCCATTTTTCACGTAGCTGCTCCTTTTTATGCCATTTTCTGTTTGTCCCTCACTTTGTCACTCCCTGCTTGCCCTTACCCTGCACATTGCCTCACCAGCTGGCATAGTCCCACTGACCTCCTCCCATGTACCAAAAACCAGTGTCCTGGTTTGCCTGCAGCTTCCTGAGAGCACATCATTTAGTGCTAATGACCAGGTTTGTTTCCTGTTCTCTTTATAAGTGCTAATTGCTCAGGTTTTTTGTCTGTGTGTTGTCTTCTTCCCCTTCCTTATCTTTCTTACTGATTAAAGGAACATTTTCACCATCTATATGCCCTTAGTGATTTGGGTGACTAACCACAATTGTTTATATCACAACCCCTACTATGTGTCTGGTCAGGTTTGTCTCTGTGTGTTCTCGTTCATGGCTCCTTTGACCAGATAACCTTAATGGCACAGACAAGCCCCTTACACTTACCCTCATATATTATTTTCAACTACACTAAAGCCATTTCAGAGGAGAAAACATGTAAATCATACAACACAAAACAGAAAAAAACCCCCAAAAACAAAAAGCAAAAACAACAACATAAAACCCAAACCAAACCAAAAACAAAACAAAAACAAAACAAAACAAAACAAAACCGCCAATCAACCAACCAACCAAACAAAAAAACCCAACAAAACAAAACCCAGAAAAACACAATAAGGGAATGTGATTGAATATGTGTTTTTATGAATACAAATTGAATTAATATTATATTATATAAATCAGAATCATCCTACAGTTAATGATACATAAAAAAGCAATACCATAAATAGAGGAGGAAGAGGTTCTATAAAGGTTTTCAAATAGCTCCTTTGTTAAATATCTCAGATGAACTCATTCTTTCTCATATGTGCAAACTCCTGAAGAGCAGTAGAAGTCTTACATACATTTACAGATTAAAATCACAGCTGTACATTATTACACACTCTACAGTAGGTTAAACCCAGAATTTGTACTTATATTAAAACATACAATTTTAAATATAAATGCTAAGCCAATCTTTCTTTATCAATAGTCTTTCATGACTAAGTAAAATTATGTCAGAAAGAGATTCTGCTATTTCCTAGGAATTTTTCTTTGAAACTCAAATTTAGGGGGAAAAAAGACCTTTTATGAAGTAGCCCTGTGAGTGTCTGCTAATCCAAGGATCTACTCTAAATACTCTCATTTAAGGAATAAAAATGTATTTATGCATCAAGTGTTGATAAAGCAGAGTAGCAGTAATTTGTTTTTGTTTTCTGACCTCTGATATAGTCTTTCATTTGTTCCTTAAATAATACCTTTAATGATTCTCTTTATCTTATTTTATTCTCCGCTCTCCTCTTATTCTTGGATTTCACTGCTATATAGATTTTTTTCTTTTCCACAGCTATGACTTCAGAAGCAGAATCTTCTAAGGGAATGATTTTCTCCTGCTGTGCTCTCAAGGGTCTAGTTATGCCCCTTATAGTGATGTCCCTGGTGACTATTTTGTTTAAACTTGGAGAATATCTGCTTTGCTTTTGTATTTTAGCAGTAAAAAAACAGTATCAGTCACAGTGACAATTGCAATATTGAAAACCTGTAGGGAAAAAAGATGAAATCCACCACATACAGGTCAATGAGAAAAATCCAAGATGAAATTTTAGGCCCAAATATTGAATATTACAGTATTCAGATGCAAATTTGTAGGTTGAAAGAAATTAAGATGAAACATCCTCTTATTAGCTTGCACTGTGATCCCACAATGGCGTTAGAGATGGAAATTTTCCCACAGTTATTCTTGAGCTGCCACTTTTTTAGGAATTATATATTAGATCCTAATTTCTATTTGAGTAGAAAACAAATATGTGAGTGGGAAAGCCTGGGCATTGCACAGAGAAATTAGATATTTCAAAATACACCTGTTGATTAGGGATTTAGAAAATATGGAGGACACAAGAGTTAGTACCTGAAATCCTATTGCTTTTCAGTCTCAGGACTCTGACATATCTGCAGGTAGATATGCTCATCAAATGAAAAAGAAATGACTGTAGACTATCTAAGCATCTATAATAAATTACTGCCCATGGGCCACTATTTCCTGCCAACTTTACATAGAGAGTTTTATGAATCATGCAAGAAATTGGTGATAAAGATAAAATATCCATTTCAGTCCAGCAGTTTCAGATCCATATCTCACCATGACCACTTGTTATAGGCTAATTATATAACAAAGCTGCATCACTGTGCAAATCAAAGTGTATGATTCATGAGAGCAGGGCAAAAAAGAACAAAGTGTAAGCGTAGCTGAAGTGCAATTGTTACGAATGATAACTTAGGAAGAAGGCTGAGCAGCTTCTGATTGTACTGGTTTCCAAGCCAGTTTCTTGCTGGACTCAGACAGCCAGTTATTGCACCATTTCATTCCCTGCTGTATCAAAGCTGTGAAAAGCTGGGCTCCCTTTGCTGCCAGCTCCAAACAGCTGGGACAACAGCTTCTGCAGAGGGAGAAGACCCTCCTAGCTGGAGCTGTCAGTTCTCTTTTTTCTTCGTCCTTCTCCCCCCACCTGTGGTGTGGAAACCACGAGCTTTGTACATCCACTATGTCATTTCTATGGCATACCTGGCCCAGCTCCTGGTCTTCTTTCTTTCAGCAGAAAAATAACTCTTCACTCAAAAACTCATGAGACAGCTTAAGAAATCATCCAGCATTTCAGTCCCTGCTCAGTGGGATGTTAATGCCTCTTACACTGGTAACATTTTAAAATTTCTGAGCTCTTGCAACCTGCTACTCTCAAAAAATTCATTTGTAATCATTCAGACAGCATTTCAAACTGAAGTGTGAAGGCAGCTATCAAAATTTTAATAGTGCCAAAAAAATAAAACTTTTAGGGGTTATAATTTTCATTTTTATTGAGAGCAGAAGAGACACAATATCAACTTGCTGTTGGCTATTTATGTACAAATCTCTGTTTTTGTCAGTTAAAGAAGGATTTTTTTAAAATACTGGAATCAGAAAAGTATTTTCATTTGTATATTCTTTAGAACACTTACTCACTTTTTGTAGCTCTTGGTTATTTTAAAAATAGCCAATAGGAACTAGTAAGTACTGTCTCTGTTACTAAGAAAAAGATATTTTCATTGTTTTAAATAAATAAAGGTGTGCAAACCAAAGCAGAGATCCCCTTTATTGTTGATTCCTGTCATATAAGTTTCTTTAAGCCCTGTGAGGTTGCAGTAGTCACAGTAACAGGGTGTCAAATCTGAAATAGTAAGGAAAACAAAGTAGGAAACTCACCAGCAGGTGCAATGGATAGAACCAATTTATCTATTTATTCTGTAATTCTTTAAAGGAGCAATCTATTTAAGCAATCTATTGGGAATGTTTTAAATCATTTTTTAAGGGATCTGTACAACAGTTTCCTGTATTGTACAGCAAGCTGCTACTACTCAGGAGTTTTGGGGCCAATTCCTGGTTCACATGATAGAAGTGTTACCAGTATCATAAAATAGATGCAAACATATGTTATGAAGTTAATGCTAAGATAGAAACAGATTGGGCTGACAACATCCTGGAGACTGCATTAATGAATCATTTGCATAAAGTCACTTCAGTGGAAAACTTTATATTCAGTTTACTAATTTTCTCAGCCTGAAAAGAGGTAATTTAAAACAGTAGTGAAAAGAAAATATCTCAAGAACTGGTGGTTAAAGACATGTACCATAAGTATTTCCTCTACTATGACTCAGTATGTCCTCTACTATGACTATGACTTCCCTGTATCTTCTCAGTACTCTCTTCCATTACCTTTCTAAGATCGAATTTCCCTATTTATTTGCAACACAGGGAGAGAGTTTCTGCCCTTTCAAAAGACATTCTTATATCTCAGTTTTCCTTCCAGTTTAAAGGACCTTCTAACTGATAAGAGTTTTTGCAATGAACTCTCTCTGTGTGTGTTTACATTTTCTACCAGAAATTCCAGACTTGAGAATTTTGAAGTCAAATAGACAAAATCATAATTTTTTTGTAACGATTATTTCTTTGTTGTTTGACTTTCCTTTTACCTAAATGCTTGCATATTTATAGAAAAATACATTAAAAACTATTTTGTAACATATGTAATACTTTAAACAAGTGCTTTTCTAATACCAATTTTATTATTTTTGGGGAAAAAAAGAAGTTTTTCTTACAAAACATTCTATAGTTTGCTTACAGATAGCTGGCCATCTATTTTAGGAATTTTTTTTCAAAACAATGAGCATATAAAATTGGAATGGTCTGGAATTTCCTTACTTCAAAATTTGTCATGAAGATATGTAGTTTGTTGTATTATACAGAGTTATAATAATGCAAAGGCTTGTTACTAACAAATGATTTTTGCTGACTAAAACCACCTGGAAAGTGTGGAAGTAAATAACCAATAATAATTATCTGTGATTTTACACTGCTGCCTATTACCCACTAATTATGGCTCTGGCCTCTCTCTTTTTTTAGATTTTTAAAGAAAATTGTAAATCATTGTCATCAAGTCTTTGGCTTATTCAAGCAAAACTCTTTTCATAATACTTTCAAAATTTAGGTTATGTCTGTATTTTAAAAGCTGCACCCAGTGATATTTCCAAAGAAAAGTATCTCCAGTGAAATACCTTGGGGAAGATTAATGTTATCTTACTGAGGAACTGAGTGACAAAAGAAAATTTCTCTTTAGATATCTAAAGCAAAATCCATCAAATATCAATACTTAAAAAAAAAAAAAATGGGAGGGTTTTCCAGGAAGATGTGGCTTGACATTAAAAGGTATTGCAAAATATGCACAACAGAGAATAAAAATATAACAGTCTTATTCATGATAGAGGACCCAGAAAAGAATGAGGTACAAAAGTCAAAGAAATATTATTTCCAAGAAATTAAAGATGAAATTAAAAATTAATTCAACAGTTATTTAACCCAGGGAATTCCAAGGAAGACAAACATTTTCTGTACATTTCACTCTGAAGAATTTAGATTGAATTTCGATTTAATTAACACGCATCATCTCTGTGATGAAATAGTTCCCATGTGCATACTCAAGTACCCTTCTCCAGGCCAGATTAAAAAAAAAAAAAAAAAAAAGAAAAGAGACAATTGGGACACTGTTATGAGAAAAGGAGAAAAGGACATCAACTTTTTGAAGTGACACCTTAGAGCAGCTTGTAGCTGTTCATAGCTTTCAGCTTTGAAATGGAATATTCACTTCAGGATGCCATACCATGCCATGGTCACCTCTGCTGGCTGCCAGTGGAGCCCTGTCATTGGACAGGATGCAGAATAATTTAATTTTCCAAAGTGGAATGAGAAAACTGGCAAACACTTCCCTTAGGCATTACTTATAGTCCTAAAGTGACTTACTTAAACAAGTCTAGTCACTCTCTTTAAAAATAAATTTTGTATTTATCCAATTTATCCAATGTCTTCTCATTTCTGTATGTTTACTCCTTGAGAAGTATTATTTGTTTTCTAGATACCATTCGAGTTGAAACTTTTGGTCCTGCTATAAGTATAAATTCAAAATAAACAACGGTTAAAAAATAAACAGAGTTTAATGTGAAATATGAACAATTTAGGACTTTTTTCTCCTGAAAAACAGTCATTCTCTGAATTCCTACAAATAACAAATATCCAGAACTTATGACACATTGATTCCAGGAATATGACACTCTTTGTTTTCTAGGAGAGTAGAAATAAACAGTATCAGTAGGTCCTGTATTTTACATATTTTATGAAATCCATCTGGGAATTACAAAGAGTCAAATTTAAATTCTAGAACTTTTTTATGTAAACTAATACTGAAAGTAGCAAATAATTATAATATGGTAATGACTCTGATGATTGTTGTAAGATGACAAGGAGAAAATACAACAGAAAGTAAAAGCTCATTCTCACAAAGCTAAATCCATGACTGAAATTTTACCATCAGATTTTGTAGTAATTTTGCATTATTTTATACTGAGAAGGCCTTTCAGAGCTTTGGGATGTGACCAACTAATCCACTTAATACTTATTTAATTATCTCAGCACTCTGTTTTACAATTCTCAATGAACTACTTAGATGTGAACTGATACCTTCTCATCACAGATATTAGAATGCAACCTTCACAAAATTTAATCAAGGGGAAATTAAAGTAGAGCAATCTTAAAAAAAAAACCACCAAATTATGTCATCTATATGCTAGTAGTTCTGTTCAGTTACAGTTATTCACAGAACATACATGAATAACATTTTACATATGAACCTCAATTTTGTGATACATTTTGAAGACATAAAGGCTCTTAATAATTGAAATTTCAATCATAATTGTAAATGGAAGATATAGGAAATCATAATGGTAGTAGTTTATATATATATTAATACAGGATATATTAAATAGCAAAGCTACTTTTTTTTTTAATAAGTATATATTATCTTCAGGATGTTGATCCCTTACAGTTAAATTATAAGATCAATAGTAAACACTGCAAGAGCACTCTATGAGTGATACTGATGTGATTAACCCTGTTAATTATACCTAATGCTGACATTGGAGAGGGGTATATTGTGTAAATTTCAAGTGTTTGACCACTGCTTCAGCAGTAAATGCTGGATTGACATGAAATTATGTACACCATGTGCTGGACACCCACAGGAACTTTACAATGGGGAAGAGTCATCTCAAGTAATGAAGATTTCATGAACTTTTGTAACTGTTGTAGCTTCATTAAGCTAAATTATGTATTACAATGGTGTTTTTAACGCACACGTCTGTAAGACTATTTTAACGTGTCTGTAAGATTATTCTATCATTCTGTCTTTAGGTAACAAAAAAAAAAAAATCACTTATTAAAAGTTATATTCCCTCTACCTCTTGTCATCCTGTCTTCATTGAGAACAACTAAGAACATGTAGTTTCAGAGATGTGACCAGAGTCCCAATTAAAGAATGCTAGACCCTAAGATTTTGGTTTTAATTTTTTTTTTTTTTTTTTTTTTTATGACTGTCAAATTGAAGTTGAAACCTTTGTCATCACTGCGGAAGACGAACTGACTAATTTCACTGGTTAACTACTATGAAGTATTGTTAAAATATAAAAATGCTGCATAACTTGCATGATTTGAATCTTACTTAGATTGTTTTTCTTCTGTTCACTAGGAGTGACTTGATATTAATCTGGAATATGCAGCTTCAGGAGCTGTTCTTCTGTCTTCGTCTTGTGCTTTCAAGAGCCACAGAACTACAAGATTCCTCTATTTGTATGTGTATTTGAGAAACAAGTGTTTGTTACATATTGCTAACAGTTTAAAGTATGAAGAATTTGTATTTATTGATGTTTTTCTCCCACACTGGTCTTTCTCATACTTGATTTTTTTTTCGTCCCCAAAGGAAATATTCAGTGCATATGTAGATGATAAGAAGCTCAATCTATTTAAACTGGAAATGTACACTGTTCAGATCCCAAATGAATTTGTTTGGTTTCATTATGTAGTATGCTGTGTTTTCCCCCCCTCTTACTGGTTTTAAAATCCTGACTGGGTAATATTTAGAGTTGCTGGCTGGGCTTACTTTTACTTTACTTGTAACTCTCTCCCGGGGGAGAAATGCATCACAAGGAAATGAGCAGGTGGCTGATTAGGGTTAAACCAAGACAATCCTTACAGAAGATACAGAAATTCTTATATTCTGCAGATCGTCTTTCAAAATGTTCCTGGATAGTTCTTAGCCTCCCTGAAATCAGCATCAAATGAGGGTGGGCAGGCATACTGTAACTCATGGAGATAAGTGTATGCAGCAAAAATTCCAATTGTGACCATAAGAGGCATTTGCTCTGGAAAGTATTTTTATCTGCAACTGCCAAAACATGAGTTGATTTGTGTTTCTCTGCTGTAATAGGTGAAGTCTAAGGTCATGTCTTTTCATATGGGATGGTCAAAATATTTAGAGTAGAAAATCCAGACACTGATCATAAAAATAAATAAATCCCCTACATAATCTCTCTTTACAAATCTGTTTTAATGGTTGTTTTATTTTTATTTTCCTTTATTCCCGTAATTATTCTGCTTGCAATATCCATTGTCTCACAGTCATTCCTCACTGTGTGGACTTGCACATCCTTTCTTGCCTAGATCCAAATGGCGCAGCACTGCATCCGTAAACGGTGTGTCAGAACAACCTTGCAGAACCATTAAGTGACACTGAACTTTAATGCTAAGCTTTTACTACTGTTTCTTTCATTCTGCAGTTAAGACACCAGCTTTCATTGATAACTACCTCAATCCTGCATGTAAGCTGTCCTTGACTTGTATAAACAAATTCCCTACACTGTGTAAGGCTTCTCTTTTGTGCATTGATCAAAATCTTGACCGTAGCCATGAATGTTATCAAACATCTTACCAAGGCTTCCCTCATTCCAAACACCTTATTATAGGAACATATCCTAAATTCTGAACCTTTGGGCCTGGTATAACTTTTCATGTTCTTGAGCTTAACAGTATGTTTTTTACAGAACAACTGGATAAAAAAATAAACTGATTTTATTTTCTCAATCACATACAATAGGGCTTATATATTTAAAATAGTCTTTAATAAGTATCTATTTTAAATAAAATATCCAATTTTTTCATGCTTTATTAAAGTGACTGTCTAGCATAGTTAGGCATTGCAGTGGGAGACCTAATTTTAAATACAATTGAAAGTATTAGACTATGCACCAGATTCCACCATTTTCCAAATTCAAGTGATTTTTTTTCTCTTAGTTATCATATGGCACTGAAAGAGTTAATTAAAGCATGGAATTCAAGAATATAAGCTCATCCTCTGAGGAGAGAGTGACATGTCAAGAGAAAGAGTTTTATGAATCTATTTATTTTAAGTGCTTGACAAGAGCTCCATTTAAAAAAATAATGAGCCACACGTGCCACTATGTTGAAAGAAAAACTGGAATCCCTTGGATGGGAACACTGGAAACAGACTGTCTACATTTGACCCGCTGAGATCTGTGCATTATTTCAGGCTTGTTGCGCTCATGTTTGAATTATTGTGTGCTTCAGTGTCATGACTCTGTGTTCTTTCTATATTTTTCTGGCAATAAAAGTTTCTTGGCAATTGTATGTGATAAGATACTGTATGTTTACTTGGTTAAAATCTCATGTGTGAGAATTGAATCTTGCTTTCCGATTTATTTTTTTAAAAATCATTTAATATTTGAATTGCATCTATTTTTACATCTTAAATCAATACCAATCAAATAATACAGAGTGATAAAATACATTTCCATTCAGCAGTGTTATTTTATTAAAATTTAATTGATTTAATCTCTGTTTTAAAAGTGGGATATAATACAAGTAAAACAAATCAAGTATCCTCTCCCTCAGAGAAGAGGCAGTGGGAAAATCATGATGACACATGCAATCTCATTAGCAAGCTATCAAGCAAAAATAACTGTTATTAATCTCATCTGTCTTAACTGTATGAGCATGTGGCCAGGGTCTATAATTAAGTTTCAGTTTCTAGAATGCAGCAACTCTAGAAATCAAGAAGCAGAATTCTAAGTTCAACCTTCTGATGTGATTTAGCCTATTATGACCACTGCTCGCTAAAGAGATTGTATTCTGCTTTTATTTTCATTTTGGTTTCAATACTGGCTTATGTGGATTAGATTTTGAAATTAAAACTATCTGGATTTATATCCAGTTTTATCTAAATCACTAAAATTTGAGAACACTGGAGAAAGAACAGCTTGGAATTTGTGATGAAATAAATTTTGTCAAAACACATCTATTAATTCAGACTGAAAAAGTTAGTGGGAGCATATAAAATTCAAAGGGTTCTATTTCTTTTTAAGAAAGCATTTTCTAGCCACAATAAATGAGAATTATAGATAGTGCCTAAACCCTCAAGCATCCAATAGCTTCAGTTAGAGTAGCTAGAGTAAGAGTTTCACCATGTCTTTTATTAATATACATATCTTCACATACATTTCTTTATCAAAAAATTGAAATATCTCAATTTTGTACAGTTACTGACTAAATTGTTAAACTTCAGTGATTTTTCCATATCAGATTTTCTGATCAGCTCTAATAAATTTGAAGTCTATTTTTGATATACTTCTAATTCAGACGGTTCTGGAATGGTGCAAAACACAATGGGTGAATTTGCTTGGGTGTTTCTGGCACAGATGGATAGCTAATGTGTCCATATTAACAAAGAGATTACTTTTCAAGGAGAAATAATTAATCCATAGACCATTTCACCAAAATTCTGTTTTATCTGAAACATGGTTTAAAAAGAAGCAGGTATATATTCACTTCATGTTGCAACACATTGACATAAAGGGGGAACATTTTTTTGAGAGACACCTATAGATATATAGATATAGATTACATATAGATGATATAGATATAGATATAGATGATATAGATATAGATATAGATATATAGATATATTTATAGATATACATATAGTTATAGACATAGATATGGATGATATAGATAGATACAGATCTGCCATTACATATTTTCACTTTTCTGAGAGGAATAGAAGTAGCACATTATAATGCAGTAGCATTTTCAGCTAAGACAAGTGAATTCTTCAGATTAATTTCCAGTTTTTGTGGAAAAACCCTGACACTGAAAGCCTTTGTGCAGTGCACAGGACTTGCACTCTACCTGAAGTGTGAGTGGAAAATACACCTGAGCTCAGAATAAAGGACCTTTATCCTTTGAGATCAGTATGAAGAATTTTGAGGGTGTTTTCTTCTGGACATTACCTTTATTCATTTGTTCTGACAATACAAACCCACCCTGATGCTGGGGGAAAAGAAAAAGCAAAATTCTCCCTTCACCTTGGTGATCAGGCACCTCAACACACACTTCTTTTGCTGACACTAGTGAGCAGTTATGATGGCTTCTCAGCAGCCTCCAGCATGTAATAGTAGACTTCTCTGCCCCACACTTCTTCTGATTATACATCTGTGCCTCACTGATTACACTTTTGTGCCCCACTGAGTTGGGAACGACCAGTTTAACAAATAATGAAGTATGTCAGAACTTCTACAAGAAAAAAAAATTTATTCTCTGTTTAGGACAGGACAGCCTGATTTTTAACACTGTTTTTTTGTTTTGTTTTGTTTTGCTACCTAAAGAGAGAGTATTGAGACTTTAATTACCTTGGTTGGTTCTAGACTATTTTTTTTAAATCTTCTATTTGAAGTTTAGAATTTCTAATGATGTAGAGACCAAAACTGCTATGAAACATGCAGCTTTATGAAAGCCTAAATAAATTAGAGAAAAAGATCTAGGAAGAAATGTTCAGGGTGCCTTTAGCAGGAAAATGATCACCCACCTCCCCACACCCCCATCCACACAGATGTGTATCTAATGGATTTAATTAGAAAAAAGTTCAAACTGGATTTATCAATAGAACCTTGACACTGACATTATTTGAGATGTAATTCTCTGATCAGCTTTATAGTTTTTCAGTATAATTTGGTGGAGGTATGAAAGTGCTACCTTGCCCGTCCTTTGAGCTACTGTAATACACAGGTGCTTCTATACTCACCTCTACTGCTTGTCCCTTAATCCTACAGGAAGAGTTGATTCTGCATGTCCAGTCATTGAGATGTCAATTTGAAGCAAGTGCACACACTTAGAGAATGCAGTACCTGTCCGTATAATATTGGCCTAAATTAAGGTTCTAAGAATTACTTCAATTCACTCATAAACAAATGACAGCAGCGTGACAGAAAAAAAAGCCTCTTTTACAAATATTATATTTCTTACCAGCTTGGTATTTGTGTTTTTTCTTAAAATGCATATAATGATACATCCTCTAATTTTAACTTTCTTTCCATGTTGACATTTCAAAAGAGTGAATAAAGAAGAAAATTGCCAAGAAGAACTTGATGGCTTTTCTTAGAGTTGGGAAGTACTAAGTACTTAGTACTTACTAGCATTCTGGGAAGAGAAAACAATGTCTGCTATGTTTTTGAATAAAATACATCAACGGTGTATTAAAGGCTAGTAGTCAGTTCACAAAACAGAGGTTGTGTGCCACCTGAAAAAGTGGCTTGATGGTTATGCTTTGGAATTTAATGGAAGAACTCACATTTCCCTGTATTTGATTTGGATCAGGCAAAAGAAGGTGGATTCCTGAGGACATTTGAAATACACAAATATAAAAGATTCCCATTATATAATTTTTTAATTTATTTAGATTATTGATTTGTTTAGATTATTGATATTTAGATAATAGATCACCCCATATGTGTCCTAAAGTAAGGGAGGGAGTATCTCAGAGACAGATTACTTAAAAAGGCAACCACGTACCCAAAATTTCTGGCTCTCATTTCTGACTTAAAACATTGACAAAGGAGTATGCATCCCCTTACACAAACCCTAAACTTAAATGAAAAAGACAGGTACTTCCCAAAGAAAAGTCTTCTCACCCAAAGCCAGATATCTGAGATAGAAGAAAAGAACTGCATTCAAACTTGCTTTGTTAGTTTTGGAGATCTTATCCAACTGAAGGAAGAAAGGAATTCAACACTAATTATGTGACATTATGAACTGGCTGCAATGAATTTTTTCTACCAATATAAATTCATTTATGAATTTAACAAAGCTTAAGTGTAAAAAATTAATTTCCCCACATCAGAAAGCTCCATAATAAAAATCTGCAATATAAAAAATCTTAAATGTTTTTGAAATAGGCACTTAAAACATTACATTACCAGTATTATTGTTAAATTATTAAAGTGAATACAGTTTCAGAAAATTTTTATGAGAACAGTATTATTGTTAAATTATTCCTTTCTGAACCAGAAAGGACCCAAAAGGACCATTGGGTCCAACTCCCTGCCCTGCACCACACCATTCTCGAGAATCACACTCTGAGCCTGAGAGCACTGTCCAAATGCTGATTGAACTTTGTCAGGCTGGTGCTGTGGCTGCTTCCCTGGGGAAGCTGTTCCAGGGCCCAACCACCCGCTGTTGTGAATATCCAACACCAACCTCCCCGGACACAACTTCAGGCTACTCCCTCAGGTCCTGTCACTGTCACCACAGAGCAGAGATCAGTGTCTGCCCCTCCTCTTCCCCTCATGAGGAGGTTGTAACTGCAGTGAGGTCTCCCCTCAGTCTCCTCCAGACCGCGACCTCAGCCACTCCTCACATGTCTTCCCCTCATGGCCCTTCACTATCTTTGTCACACTCCTTTGGACACTCTCTAATAGTTTAATGTCTTTCTTGCACTGTGGCACCCCAAACTGCCCTGGTGACTTGAGGCTAGTCTGCCCCAGTGCAGAACGGAGCAGAGAGGGGCAATCCCTCCCTGGCCCAGCTGGGGATGCTTTGCACAATGCGCCCCAGGTCAAGCTTGGCCCTCCCAGCTGCCAAGGCACTGCTGACTCATAAAACTTTCCACCACTGACATGAGAATAAAACATTTTCAGGATTGATGAAAAGCAGTAAAGGGCATGTCTGAAGCAGCATTTTTAAGATTCCAGAAAAAAAAAATCTGTAATATGACAATAATATATTTGATTTTAATCATTTGGTAAATAACTGGAACATTTGTGTGAAATTTATAGCATCAGTTGAGCATCACTTTTTCAAAACTAGAACACATTAGACATCCAGCTGGGATAATTTAGTGTAGAAATGGTCTTTTCACAGTGTTGCTTAAATGAGTTAAAAAAAAATTTTAGAAGCAATATTTTTTTAAAATTATTTCTGTGCTTGAAGATGTCACTTTCTGATATTTTAGGGGTTTTTTTCTGGTCATAGCCTCACATGGAATGTTATTCTGGTACAGATTGCAATAAGTAATTAACGAGAGCTGTTAGAATTATGGGAGAGTGTTGGGCAGAGGTGGACCATCTGCTGAGTACCAAATATTTTTTTGTCCACATCTTACTATCAGACTTATTCTGTAGCTTCCTGGTGGGTTTTTGTTCAGCTCCAAACTGTTTCAGAGGATGTAGTTACACACATTTGCCTACATCCCTGACTTTCCTTGAAGCTAGAATTTACAGCCACAGAGAATGTGATATTCTGGGTAGAAGCAAGAATAAACTAGACAATACAAAAGCTGAAGGACTCCCCAAAGCAGTAACGTCCTTGGACTTTGACTATGGGTTAGCAGGAAAATGCAAGGACAAGACAGTGAGACCATCTGGATGGTAAGAAAACCAGTCAGGTTAGATGATCACAGGAGATAGAAATTTTTGGTGGGAAAGGAAATGTTAATTTATTCCTTCTGTTCAACATCTTCCTAAGAGAGACTGTACAGACAAAGCTGTGAATATAAAATCATTAGAAAGTGTCAACAGCTCAAAGTGGGTTTTGGGACGTTGTGGTTAGAGAGTGTTAAACAACATTATCTTTGCTCTGAAAATGAGAAATGGAGAGACAGATCTGCTCAGTATTATAAAATGAACCTCTTACTGAATCAGGAAATGAATACTGGTCTCCTGAGGGCAGTACCAGTATCTGACCTACAAATATTTTTTTTTTTCAGTGAACATTTTCTTTTCTTCTTCTGCATTGTTTAAAGCCTTGTTACAAGTTATTACACCTTCAGTGTCCAGTCAATGAGGAAATCTGGGTATCTGAATGTCATATTTGCAGATGCAATCTGGATTGTTGCACATGTGTTCTTATGGATTTTTTGCACACATATTCTTGTAAAAGCATATTCTGCAAGAAACTAAGATTTTCCAAAATATGATACAATTTGCCTTAAAGCCTGAGTCTTTGATGGATGACAAGAACCTTCATTCCCGTCAGCTGGAACTCTTGGAGTTATTTGAGCTCATGGTCAGCTTAGAATGAAACAATATATTACCTTCCCAGATATTAATTCTGTGGCTCATATTAAAGACAAGTTTTTGGAATGAGACCTTTACTGATCCAACCCATTTTTATTATTAAAATTTTGAGGAAAGGTGAAAGCTACAGGAATACCTGAGCCATCTGGTCCCTCAAATATTTATTAAAAATGGTCTTACTCTGTTGACTCATGAATCTTAAGTTCAACAAGAAAGGATCATGTTCAGTTTCATTTTCAAATACAGAAGAAAATAAACCATGTATTCATGTATTAATGTTTAGTATTGAAAAATAGTTTTCCAGCTAATCATGCAAATTGTCTTGGTGATTATATTGCCATTGGAGGAAGATAGGTTCCAAATAAAAGTTTCAGATTATATTAAAATAAATTTACTTCAGGCTAGTTGTCAGTATTTCTAGATTCATAATTCAGCAGGTAATATGTTCAAAAATGAAATTAAGAATTCTTGCTTGAGGACATCAATACATAGGAGTAGACATTTAAAGATGCCTAGGACAACCACGTCTGTGTATTTGTGATTGCATTTGCCTGAAAAACAAGATATTTTATGGCCCATATTCAAATAAATGTTGGAGGTTTTCTTCCTTTCAAACATCAGTGCTTGAGGAGCTCCATGCAAGTTGGCTTTAGTGACAGAATAAGAGGTTATGTCAATTCAGTCACTGTATAAAAACAACTTTAACTACTGTGATTGTGCATTGTCATGATTTATAGATTTCAAGAGAATGGGACTCTTTTTAAGCTCAGACTTTGTCTACTGGCACTCTAGGAATGCTTGATGGTATGTTCAATGGCACAGGGAACTGTCAGTTCACACTGAATACATACTTCAGCTATACTGAAGATTGTAACAAAGGTCGAAAAAACTCCTTTGCACAGTTCAAGATACATCTTCATACATATGCTGTTTCTTTTAAATCTAGGTCTCAATTCATAGAACCATAGGATATGCTGAGTTGGAAGGGATCCATCAAGATCATTGACTCCAGCTTCTGGCCCTCTGCAGGACACCCCAAGAATTACACCATGTACCTGAGAGCATTGGCCGTATAGGTTTTCTTGCTTTTGTTGATGAAGTGGAGAGCCTGCATCTTCCAGAATGATCCCCTTGAAAAAGAGAAAGAAACTTACCTCCTTCCTGAATATGACTGGTTTTGGTTTATTACTGATCAACAGTGACATTTCCATGAATTGAAGTATGTGCACAATTTGTCTTCATTCATGAGTAGCTGACCATAAGTATCCAAATAGACACTTTGCTATCAGTATCTAGCCTTAGCCAGATGTTTTTTCTCATTTCATACTCTTTACTGCATTATTTTAGACCATGCATAATTTTGACCCACCTTATAATCTTGCAGTCAGTGTACCACATAATAGTAGCTTTTGGCCTATCACATATATGAGCAAAATATTGCAGGTGGATTAAATTATTTTTGCAGGTCCCCCTCAAACCTATCTATTCTATTCTATTCTATTCTATTCTTTAAATATATTTCATGGCTTAGTGTTCTGTGTGCCACACTGAAATTTCTTTAGCCATAGGAACACCACACAGACCTGAGATAAGATTATCCCTTCAAAAATAAACTGTTTCCACACTACTGCATGGCTGCATTGGCTACATCCATACAGATGCTGGAGGTATCAAGATAGAGACTTGAACATTAAAATTGTCACCCTTATCACCTGATGAAAATGAGTAATTGTTCTAATGTGAACTTCAAGATATCATTACTAGAATCATCTCTTAGATATAATCATATTCACAATGCCTGTATATTACATAAGTGCTTCACTAATTTCACACTCCAGTACCTTGGCAGTGTGAATCTGTGAAACACTTAGGAACCACGTAATTTGTTATATTCATAGTCATTATGCTGGTTTTTGCCAATCAATTAATAGCAGGATAAAGTATTTTTTGCTTGTTATAAAATCATTCTCCAGCAAAAATTTAACTCTGGCATTGCATATTTGAAAAATTGTATTCTTATATATTTTTCTCCTCCTTAACTGCTCTACCACATTTTGATAGTATTTAGAGAGTTTTATACAGTATTTCATAAAATAAGACTTTTATTAATTACTCTATTTCAAAATAGCTCTCCTTACATGGAAAACCTCTAAATATTTGCATGAACTTCACTTGTGATCCTGGTACTGGTGCAATATGGTAGCATTGGAGCTGCAAAGCAAACTCAGTTTTATGCTGAGCTTGATTTTCAAAATATTTTTGTTATTCAAGATTTCTTTAGTTTAGATTTTAGATTGCTATTGTTTTCAAAATCAAACAACAGCAGTGGAACAATCAGCACTGAAAGAAGGAGTTATTTCTTCAAGTAATTTTTGGTTTCTATGCAGAAGAGTCCTGAATTTGTTTGCATTATGGAATCATGTTTCTCCTTGACATTCCTGACTGAGAGCTTTAGTTAATATCACGTTGAATTCCATGGAAACTTATATGATCAGCACCCATTAAAGTAAAATTTCATGGTTGTAATATGTTAATTTTTATTCACAGGAATTTTTTAGAAACAGCTGGGAATGCTCTCTAACAACTTCTGCATTTTACTGTTGGCTAAAAGATCTGAGGTCTTAGAGAATGAGTTCAAAACAGGTTATTGCATAGACAGCCAGGTGAAACAGAATAATTTCATAGCATTATTTTTTAGTCGTAATAAAGAGAAACACCTATTTTTTCCCCTAAAATACAGAAAAAAACATAATGTTTTCTAGAATTCAAAACAAGCATTTAGAATGTAATACTTCATGTGTTTCATTCTAAAGGAAGGGAAATTTGTTACAAGCTGAATGAAAAAAGCTGAACTGAGAAGCAGGTTATGACTTTACACATTACACTCTTAATATTTACTGCCCAAGAAGTAATCTGTGTTAATTCTTTTACTACTGGCTAGAATGAGTCTGTAGATTTTTGTGGGGTTTTGTTTAGTTGTGGTTTTTTGTGGTGTTTTTGTTTGTTTGTTGTTGTTGTTGTTTTGGTTTTTTCTTCTTTTTTTTGTTTCAGTAATTTTTTTTTCTTGTTTCAGTTTTGGTTTTTTTTTTCTCCTTTTTATCTTTTTTTTTCTTTTTCGATTTTTGATGAGTAAGAAGATGCAAAGGGCAGGGAAATAATTCATTCAAATTTGGGTATTTAAATTTGGGTTTATATAGTGGATTGTCATCAGCCATAAATCTCATAAACCTTATTGAATTAAATACGACTCAGGACAGCACCTAGCAAAAGCAAAATCTGTGGGAATGATGTATCAGTGCTGACTTGTGGAAGCCAAATTATTGCAGTCAAACAAGCCCACAATTAATGACATAATTTCACTTTGTTTGAATTAGTGTATGATTTTAGAGAGAAAGAAAAAGAGAAGTTTTACTGTCTGGTAAATGGATTCTGGTTATCACATTTTCTACAGCCATATTTCTGCTCTGAATGTAAGTACAGACAGCTTATGGTCAAATGAATCCTTTACCTTCTTTTGCAATTCTTAATTAGATTGAACTTCTTGAGAATAGTCACGAAAGCTGACTTCTTACTGGAATCCTATGCTCTCTATGCTAAAAGAGGCAAAAGAACTGCTGTACCAGAAAATTTTTAAAACAGTTCCTTCAGATTAGCTGTAAGATTTATTTCCTGATGCTTAGATACATTTGCAATGTTTCTTGGTACTTGTTTTTCAATATATGATTGCCCTTCTTTAATTGAGGAGTACAGAAGTAGCCTTCATATTCCAAGAAAGAGAGGCTGAATCCTGCAGAGGCCAGGACTGTATTATGCTCTTCCAGGCAGAGTAGGTTGCTGTTTGTCATCCCCAAAATTTTAGAGTTTTAATTCTTAAGATAGAGGTCCCATTTTACAAGTGTTCTTTACACTGTTTATACCTGAAATCTGGTTGATTCCAACTGCTTGTCAGCAATCTTTCCTTTTCCTCATTTATCCCTCCTCCAGCTGCAGTGTTAGCCATTTTTCCAGAAATAATACTGTTATACTGAGGCTGCAAATAAGGCAAAAAATAAGCCCTCTGGCATTTTTTTAGAACACATACTCATTGATAATTCTTTAAATACAGTATATTAAATCCTACATGCTAGAACATTTTATTCAGTTTAGTATGTATAATGTTGGTGTTTGCAGTTTCTTCTTTGCTAATCAGCATGTTCAGTATGAAACAAAATGACCTATAGAAGTAAAACAAGATCATCAACATCATCCTTATACAAGTTCATTGATAGCTTTTCCTGATCGGTGTACAAGCAAGTTCAAAAGAATGTCTTTCCTATAAGCCCATGCTGATTGCCATTAATTATATTATTCTCTTTTAATAGGTTATTCATCAAATCCCATATCTCTTGTTCCATAATTTGTCTGGGATCAATGTCAGGATGACAGGCCTATAATTAGATGTCCCATTTATACTTTTAAAATATTGGCATAACATTACCTTCATTCCAACCCTTTGGAAATGTTCCAGTGCTCCAAGACTTATTGAAAATCACCACTGATGATCAAGAGATCTGCTCAGCTGACTCTCTACAGCACTTGCAGGCAAAATTATCTGGACCTGCTGATTTAACATTTATCATACTGTTATTTAGCAACCTTATTATTTCTCATTAATATGGAAAAACTTTTACAATTTAAATCTCATCCAACCACAGTGTTGAATTTTTTCACAAAACCATAAAGTTATTCCCTTGTTCCCAATGCTGTAATTCAAATTAGTCTCTGGTTTTTAGGGTTTTCCCCTTCTATAATTTTTCTTCTGTTCATCTTTTTTTCTTCCTCCACGTATATATACTGGATATAGTCTTCTAAGCTTTTGGAAATTTATCTAAGATTATGAAAATAATTCTGTGACTCTGTTAGGTAAATTGTGATTACATACCTAATTTGCTGTGTCTTTGAAAAGGCAGATTAACTCTGCGCAAGATTCCTGAAATTTGGTTGTGTTTAATACCTCAAATCTAGTAAGTAATATTGATCATATTGTGCTTTCTGCAAGGTCTAATCTGATATATTTATTAACAAAGTTAAATACAAAAGTAAAAAAAAAAAAGAAAAAAAACTAAAAAAACCCCTAAAAAAAAACAAACAAAAAAAAAAAAAAAAAAAACCAAAAAAACCCCACCAAACTTGTTTTGGAACATTGTGGATGAGTTGCTTGGCCACTTTAAGAAACATTGTCAATGGTATTGTCAAAAACAGGGTTTGTAATGAATTTGTGAAAATACAGTTTTACAGACTTTAATGGCAAGGTTCATTCTATTGCTTGATACAAAGACTAATACAAGGGAAGATCAAATTAGAAGTAATTTTTAATTATTTACATGGAAGCCAGGAATGCAAAAGTAGGTAAGAGCAAAAAGGATTTGGATGCAAAGATAAGGGTGCAAAAGTGTGTAGCAGCTGTTAACCACTGTGTACAAAGTGATTTACAGCATTTACAAAGTGATTTGGTAGATTTCACTATAGTTATAACAATGACTTAACTATGGTTTTGAAATAGTAACATTCTGTCATGTTTAACCTCTGCTGTCAACCCAGCCCCAGGTAGCTGCTTGCTTATTCCCCCACCAATGACACTGGGGAGAGAATCAAAAGGAAATCTCCTGGATTGAGACAAAGAGTTCAATATGGAAAGCAAAAGCCATGCACACAAACAAAGCAAAACAAGAAATTAATTCACTGTTTCCAAGAAGCAGGCATATATTCAGCTGTCCCCAGGACACCAGGGTGCCATCACACATAATGGTGACTTGGGGAAACATATGTCATCACTCAAAACATCCCCTCTTTTCCTCCTGTTTCCTCCCCTTTACATACTGCGCATGATGTCATAGGATCTGGAATACTCCTTTGATCAGTTTGAGTTACCTGTCCTGGCTGTGTCTCCTCCCAGTCTCTGATGCAACCCCAACTTCCTCACCAGTGTGGCTGTATGAAAGGCAGAAAAGACCTTAGCTCTGTGTAAGCCCTGCTCAGCAATACAAAAATATCTCTGTATTATCAACCCTGTCTTCAGCACGATGGGAAGTATGTTAACTCTAACCCAGACAAAACCAGCACATGTTCATACAATAACCAATTCACAGACACAGAGGTAAAATGACCCATACAGCTATTTCTATGTGTGAAAAGGTACCTATCAAAAATTCCCCTCAGGTTCAGAGAAACACTCCCCTCACTCAAATCTGTTGTGTTTCCTCACAGGAAAGGGGGGAGCATCAAGGAGTATGGAGATGAGGGCAGAGACTATCAGCCCAGACCTCCAAGTACAACCGCCTTTGGGAGCTCTGAGAGGTTTCAAAGACAGAGGGAGGTGGTGGCACAGTGTCCTGTGGTCCCAAGGTTACTAGCTTCTGTCAGCAGTAAGTTTCCATCCTGGCTAAAATGCAAATTGGCTGTTACTGGACTTTTTTCCCCCAAAGTGCAGTAACAGTGACACTGTTCCTCTGGGGCTACAATTCACAAGAGTACCATACCACTCAGGCTACAATTCAGGTAAATAGTTTACCAAGGTAACTAAGGATAATTGCTTGTCCTTTGTTTTCCGCCTTGGTTTTCCGCAGCTGATGTTTCTGGCTGTTTCCAACTTTAGCATGTAAGAGCTTCTGGTCAATCAGGGAGTGACTCATGGCCCAGCTGATCCAGTCAAGGGATGCTTCATTGTTCAGTGAGCTTGGTCTAGGTTTATAAGGAGCTTCTGAGATCACAGGGCAGTCCCAGAATATCCTCCACAGACACACAATCTCCATTTGAACACAGAGACTCTGACACCAAAATGACTGTAATTACAGTTTCCTGCACTTGGTCTTTTTGATTTTACTGTTTCTACAGTATCCCCATTTCTTTGTTTTCTGACAGTGGGAGTTCTACTAAAGGAAGCTGTAGGCTGTGTTATAAGAATACATGTTAGAGGATGGGTTTTTTCCCCATATTCACTAATAAAACAAAACAAACAAAAACCAACATCAAACAAAACCAAAGCAAAACAAAACAAACAAAAGCAAAACAAAGAAGAAAAAAGAGAGGACTTTTTACACAATTACAGAAACTTCTGAGAGTATTCAAGTAGCTGGAAGTCTGTAGAAGAAAATGCAAAGTCATTACTAGTGAACTCAATGGAGAACAAAAATAGTGCTTGTTATACAGAGAACTCTGTTATTTCATCAACCAAATTCACTTGCCCTTTAAGACAGTTAAATGCAAAACAAACCAACCAACAACAAATGTGGGAAAACTCAAATATCTTTGTAATGTGAGTAATCAGAAACCACTTTGAACATATCTGTGGTAGACAATATCTTCAGACTATTGAGTAGAAAGAGGGAAATTTTATTGCCACATTAGTGAGGTCATTGCCTGAATACCGACGGTGTAAAGCTCTTTAGAGCAAAAATGGCAGATTGAAACAGGTTCATAAAACACAGATAAAAGTATTCATGGTTTGACAGTGACCTAAACAGAGACATGCTTTTTGGCTTATCCAAGAGAATTTTCAGAGGTGACTTCATCATAAATGAAACATACTGGAAATTGAAGTATAACTGGTTTTTGATTTAATGAGCCATTGCAATAACTTCTGAAAGATCAGGACACATTCTGTTGTATGTGTCATTCATTCAAGAGAACTGACTTTTGGAAAGAGATAATACAGCTGAAAGTAATGAATGCATTACAAAAATGAAGCAAGATTATATGCATTATGGTATGCAACATACTAGATTAGCTAATTTTGTTGATTTCTTCATGATTTAATATCTGTGAGTCTAGTGAAGAGTTAATATTCGAATTATACAGCTAGAGGGGAGTATGCAGCATTTAACAGAGCAATAGCAATAAAGATTTTACTTTGCTAGAGATGAGCTTGATACTGGAGCACTGCTGCCAATGAGAGGATTATTGTTGAGTTCATTGAAGCAGCCTTCTGTGAAGGCACTTATTTGGGAAAAAAAAGAAAGATTACAAAATCAGAGGCTAAAGTAATGATGAAAGGAGGAATTCTGGGTGGAACAAAACATAAACAAAGTCAAAGGTAAAATTAGGGAATATTGTCACCTGGATTGTTTTCAGTTTATTAAAACTAGGTGCTACACTTTGCCTGTGCTCTGACACTGCACATTTGTTTAAGTTTATGCTGTCCATAGTCTATACAACTTAATGAGAAATATTGCCTGCGTTGGATATTGGACGTTCATGCTGACAAGAAAATGTCACAATCAATACCAAGGAGCTAAGCTTGAAGGGTTCACCTCCAAAGAGAATGTTGACTTCTGGAGGTTTGCCACATATAGAATGAGCCAAGGTCCTGCATTTTCTCAGTGAGTGATTTAACTCTACAAACGCTCCGGCTGTTTTTCATAAAAAAGAGTGGATTTTTAAAAAATATTTTCCACTCAATTCTGATATAAAAAAAAAAAAGCTACTAGTTATGTTCATGTACTGCAGAAGCCAGATACAGTTGTAAGGCAGTGATAGCTTTAATGTTTTAATAAAAATTAGAAAATTTCAGGGTAAAAAATTAATTTAAATCCATGCTGCTCATAATCCAAAAGGTAAATGAGCCTAACATACTGATTCAGTAAAAGTTTGAGCAGTACCCTCTGTTTCCCAAAAAGGAATCACAGTTATAACAAAAGAGAGATGATGAAACTCAACTTAGTGTTGGATGAATGGGAGTAATAATTTATCCTAAGATTCTGGGAGAAGAGGTGTGAATTTGGTCTGGTTGAGATTATGATTTTCCACATAACTGCCCACCTAGTGGTGCTTTTTGCAGCTGGAAAGGTATTGATAACACACCAGCATTTTGGCTTCTGCTGAGTAGTGCCGACACAGCATCAGCATTGCCCCCTTCTCCATCAGGCTGGGGTTGGAGAAGTTGGTAGGTGAAATAGTCAGGACAGCTCCCTTTAACTCACCAAAAGTGATATTCCATACAATGTGCCATTTCTCTGTAACGGAGGACATGGTCCACTTATTGGGGTCATTACAACATTTTGCATGAATTAGTTTTACCACTACAGCAGAGACTTTGGCAATACCCTTGAGATTTTTCTGTGGGCTAGACTATGTATATATTTATGTGTCTTGGTCTTCTACTAAGGTCGTTCTTTTTTTTTTTAATGGAGTGGGGATGTTGTGCATCCTAATGAATGTGTGAATACATGAAGCATTAACAATTAAAATTAAATTAAAACGAAATTTTAAATTGTTAAGGAAACTTCCCAGCGTGACCATTCTTGAGCCTCTCTTCCAGGCAGACCAGGCTTTCTCACCGCTTCGACCCTGGGTTCCCATTGCAGAGTCTCAGATGTCTCATTCCATAAAGCTGTTTATTCATGGTGTAGTGACACAGAAACAGCTCCAGCTGGTGCTGCTGAGGAGGGACCCCCAAGAAAGGAACCCCATGGCTTTTACACCTCACAGTCTGTCTGCAGGTCTCACTCTTCCTCCCGAGACCCCTCTCTTGCCTTTCTTCATGCCCAGCCAGCTCATTGGCTGTCATTCCCTTTCATCTCTTCTGTTACCCAAAAGATCAGCAACTCCAAGCTCCAGCTGTGTGTCCCCGTGTCCATTTACCTGGCTGATGTCACTAGTTCACATGCCCTTTGCTATCTCAAAGTCTGACAGTTCACGGCCTCTTGTCTCAGACTCCCACCCAAGCCCAATCTGCATCTCCATCTTCAGCTTTCAAGCCCAGCTACCTGGACCAAATATATCCCTCAACAAAATGTGCATGAGATTTCTTGCAATTGAAAAAAATTAGACTCTCTGCTAAGTTATTTTCTACAGCAATTCCTGGAAAGCATCATAAGCACAGCAGACGTGTGGCTGTCACTTGCTTGGAATCAGTTAACTGTTTGAAAAACAAAATTTGCAACTAACATAGTTTTTGTCATAGTAATATTTTGATGTTGTTTTAACTTACATGACATATCCAAATGAAAAGAAACACATGCTGTTCTTTTTCCAGGTAAAAAACACATAAGAGGTAGCTCAGAGAAAAACTCTTGGTTCCTCTGAGAAATATTGTTTGATGACTCTGTAATGAAGCAGAAACACTTTGTTAGACATACAGCCTGTTATTGGCTGGAACTACCAGCAATACCTAGAAGCTCAGTGAAAAGTTAGGAATGCTATGTAACAGAAGTAACATGGAAGGATGGCCAGAGAAACATTTGTTTTTTTAAAAGACATTTTTGGTATTTCAGACTTTGCCTTCAATAGTATAAACAGTTATATTTTAATTAATTTGCAGAGATTTTAGTGAGTCCTGTGACAAAGCTAGGAAAAGAAGGCAGCTCTTACAATTTATTTTACTTCAGCTAGAAGATTTTACATTAGCTAATATATATTTTTCTTTTTCTCCCCCTTGGATTTCTTAGCTGCATATATCTCCCATGTATCCTATTATTGCAACTTCACTAAAAGCCTTTCATAAAAATGCACAGAGAATGTCTTCCAGCCTGGTAAACACTTGTTTTATGTAAACCATCTCTGCTGAGATTTAAAGTTTTGCCCCAAGGAGCTCAGCTGCAGTTCTTCACATCTTCGGGGAAGCAAGAGGAGAATTATTTGCTTTCTCATATTTAAAAATTAGGTTCTTAACACTTTTCTTGAGTGATTCCTGTAATGTCTCATTTTGATGTTTTTGATATTTTTTCCCATGGCTTAATTGTACTACTAATTATCTAGTTGATTTATTCACCATATGAGTCAAGAAATAATGTAATTTCTCATTCAGTAGCATAAACTTTGAAGTAGGAAATATTTTCACCTATTATCATAAACTACACAACTAAGAAATTTTAGTTTGTTTACATAAAAAATGCTTTTAGTTTATTTACATGTAAAAAGAGAGGATAGTTAGTAAGATGGGGTCTAATGTTTATTTTCTTTCAAGATTTTTCATTAATTTATTTTTTAATTTGTTTTTAATATTCCTCCTACAGAAGGAGTGAAAAGAACAGTGTTCCAGAGTCTCTGGAACTGCATTTTTTACAGAGGGCTCTCATTATTTGAGTATCAAAAGTTTCTTTAGAAAGTTTGTATTGCAGCTTGCTAACAAATGTTGAAGGTAAAATATGTAAGATAAATGAAGGTAGAATATATAAGACAAATGAAGCAATACTTTTTAATGGTATCAGTGAAAAAGGAAGAAATATGTTCACCTGTGCTCCATATCAAGGTAATAAATCACTTAGCTTTCATAGCAGAATCTTTCACCATTTTAAATGGTAACACATAAGAAATATATCTTGCACAGATTGAAAGGACAGAATTCTTTGAGTTGCTTGCTTTCATACTGCTGAACTCCCTGAAATGAAGCTCCTATCATTGAAACAGATTCTGCTGTTAGAGAGAATGGTTGAATAAATACCACAATTCTTTAAAATAATCTCTTCTTTAGAAATAATATTTGATCTTGTTGTGTATCATGTGACATTTTCTGAGACATTATTGGCCAAGGGAAATTGTTACCTGTGCAGCTTGTTGACTAAGGCATCATGTTTAAATTAATATCAAACACATCTGTTAGATGCATTTCATATCTCAGAAAAACCGCATTAAAACGAGTGTTCATTCACTGGTAATTTAACATCAATGAAGATGTTTTCAGGCAGGATTTTTTCCTCTATTTTCTCCTTTATCTGTGTAGGATCAAATAATTTTTTATGAAACATTTTAAAAACCCCAAGTATTTATCTTCTTTCAGAAGACAATCTCCCATTTAATCTCTCTCTGTTAAGGAAGAATTATACAGACTCAAAAAGCAAAAAGGAAAAAAAAAAAGGTAGGAAAAAAAGTAGTTGCAGCTGAAGAAACCAGTGAATTATCATCTCTTCTTCCATGTCCACTACCAAATTTCTCTTAGATGAAGCTATATGCAATAACTGCTGCACAGATTTTTTCACTTCTATACTGTGTGGTTTCTTAAAAATTATTTTGACAATGACAGCTTTGACGGCAACTTCTCTCTCATCCTTTGAGTGTGATTTTCTACTTTCATGGGAAGAGCAGCATTGGAGGCTGAACATAAAATTGTCTCCTACCATCTGTTGGAGGCAGACACTGTAATAAGGAGATATGAACAGGTAGAATCCAGGGAGATTTCATTAGGTTTATACAAGTGGCAATCCAGAAAAGTATTCATAGATACTGTCTAATATTACCCAAACATTCCTTTAACAACCCTTTCAGATGTTTTATCCAGAACTTTGATTTTTCAAAAAAAGAGATGGCAGACTTCTATGACTGGTATACTCTTTAGAGGAAAAATCCCAGAGTATATGCAAAATTTCATAAAGTACTGTCCTTGATACAACTAAAACTGGCATATAGAAATTGGCCTTTATTCACGCTGACTCAAAAACAAACACAGATTTTGATACTTCAGTAAGAAGTGACCTGTTTGCTCTCAAAGCATTTAAAAACTAGTAGTTCCAAAGTAGATACATGTATCTGATGGAAGGTTTGTGTCCTTCTCTTTTTTCTAAATCTAAAATAAAGGACTTTTAATTTTTTTATTAGAGTCCTGTGGCTGCTCTGGGTGAATATAAAACTGGACAATAATATCCTTGCTGTGAATTCAATCGAATATTCTCCATATATAAGTTGTTTTAAAAGAATATGATCCTAACACATCTGAATACATTTTTATAGTAAGGAATGGTGCACTAACATCCATATAGATTGTACAGAAATTATCTCGAGAAAGTTATTCTTTGATACAACCAAAAAACAGGAGTATGACTTACTGAAGGAAAGCAGAAATGTAAGTGACAGATTGGAGCATTTCTTTAGTATTCAGATAAATATTGGCTGTGTATCTGTGCTTCTGTGAAATCTGACAGAACATCCTTGTTTTTACAACCTTTTATCTTTAAACAACTAGTCCAAAGATGCTGAGCATTCTAATATTAAAACAGTACCTATATTAGGTGGATGATTCTCTTATATCTATTGTGATATGTAAGACAGAGCTTCATTCTTTATTTGTTGCTTATATATTTTTTATTACATTTTTTGGGTTGGGCTTTTTTTGACATTGAATTTTCTGTATTTTTTATATTGCACAAGAGAAGTGAAAGATGTGATGCATGCTCATTCCAGAAAAACAATTTGCATAATTTTTTTTGTGTTTTTCTGTCTTTCTAAAGAAGAATAAGTTAAAGAAGCACTTTCATAACATTAATTTTGATTTTCCTAATAGCATTTTGGACAATCATTTACACAGAAAATTTGGCTACTGCTGTTGCCACTGCCAGTTCTGCTGATGCTTTACTCAACTCTAAAAGTGCAGAATGAAAAAGCCTGTAGAGGATCACACAGGATTTAGTGAAATGTCTTGTATTTTCTTTTGCTGTTAAACTCATTGTATTGGGTTGACATGGCAAGGGAAGCCTCTGAAGGAGTATCTTCTGTGAGAGGAAGCATGGAACTGCCTCATTTTGGCAACAGCTGGTTCCAGCCAGCTCTGAAAGACCCCAAAACTGGACCAAACTGAGCCCATGATCCAAGCTGATGCCCATCGGTGATAACATAATTAAGAAAGAGTAAAAAGAAGGTTGTGTAGCAGTTGTGAGAGAGAGGAAAAATAAGTGAACAGCTCTACAGACACCAAGGTTAATAAAGAAGGAGGGAGAGGAGGTGGTTCAAGTACCAGAGCAGAGATTCTCCTGCTACGTGTGGAGAAGATCAGGCCCATGGAGGAACACAGCAGCAGGTCTTCTGTCAGGAGCTGTAGTCTTGTAGGGAACCCAAACCATTCCTGAAGAACAGTACGCCATGGAATGGACTTTTCTGGAGCAGCTCGTGAAGCTGGTGAGAAGGATCCACACTAAAGAAATTAATGAAGGGCTCTATCCCATTGCTGAGGAACCCACATTGGATTATAAGAGTGTAATGAGGAGGGAGTAACAGAATCAGAAGGTTATGAAATTAGTAGAACCCCCATTACCTGCCTGACTGTGCCACTCAGGGGGAAGACTTAGAAGAGATAGGAATGCAGTTGAGTCTGAGCAGAAAAGCAGGCTGAGTACGTGTTTTTAATTTTGATTTAATTTCTCATTATTCTACTCTATTTTTAATTTATTGTAAATTGAATACATTTCCCCAAGTCTAGTCTGTTTTGCTTGAGTTAGTAATTTGTGAGTGATCTCCCTGTCCTTATCTCAACCCATGACCCTTTTCACATTTTTTTCACCTCCTGTCCTGCTGATAAAGGGGAGTGAGAGAATGGATGGTTTGGCAACTGGCAGTCAGCAAGGTTAACCCACCACACTGATTCATATTCCTCCTTTAGTTATGGAAGGCTGATTTTGATTAAACCAATTTTTTATGATTTTTGAGTAAGGCTGAAATAGTGTCTGTTTGTGATCTATTTTGCTGTAATAAAGAGAGGCTCATAGAGAAAGGTAATGAATGTTAAAGACAGGTATGTGAAAATTATTTCTGGATAAGCATATCTTCCCCTATACTGCTTACATTTGGCAGAATTTTCTTTTTATTTTTAAATACTGGCTAATGGAAATTCTATTCAATTAATATACTAAAGCTTATATTAAACAGATTTAACATTTGGGTTTTTTAAACCCTTAATTTATGTTAGCATCTGAAAACACTGATATTTGGAAAAAATCTGTTTCAACAGTAAATAACTTGGGAGACACTGAATGCAATTATGCAATTTCTCCTACTACCACACAAATTAACTGTCAAAACAAAAGAATTCTCTACTCATATGAACTACCAAAGATCTGTTGCTGGTGGCAAGGTTCCAAGGGCTTACAATTTGGTTTAGTTCTTGATATTCCACATATTTTTGCACATGCACAGATTATTTCTCCAAAATTTTAGGACAGATTTTGCAGTCACACTTGAGCAGCACTGGAGAACTGACAGCAACATGAGGCAAAGTGAATACCAGTCACACATACACATTCATGGATCAGGAAATATTGCCAACCTCTGCAGGGCTGGGCCATCTTGCACAAGGTTAAATTTGTATCATATGCTTCGATCGTAGCATTCAGTATAAAACATGCCAGGCTTAAATGTAAAATATAAAAATAATTAAATGAGTCAGAGATGCCTGAGATTTGACAAGCATGACCAAATCATCTTAACAAATCTTTTTAAGACTCCCCATTCTCTATCACTACCAATGTCATACTGCATCCTCAAGGATGTACCATCAGTTAAGGTCAATAATGGGAATATAATAATGAATTCTGTTTGACTGTGACATTTGGGAGCAGGTCATATGCTCTGGGTTTCTCCATAATGCACATATCTGTCACTGGTAGATGGGAACATTTCTCATAAAGGAAAGGAGAAAAATTGTCTGTTCCTTCCTCTCTCTCTTTCTCTTTCTTTCTTCATGGTAAGGCAATCCAGTTTTTTTAGGTTTTCTAATTCTTGAGAAACAGCCCTGAAATCTAGCTTGAGTATTCAGTTTGAAACAGCATTTTGTTACATATATTGCAAAAAACAGCATGTATTTTCAACTTCCCTCAGGTGTTCGTGACATTATATTTTTTTATTAAAAACTATATAATATACATGATTGATTCATAATATGAATACTAAAAGAATCAAATGTTAAATAAAACACATGATCACCATAATTTTGTTTGTTTCTAATGACTTTTCCAAAAGATGGTCTATGGACAGCTTGTAGCACAGCTGTATTTGATTGAATTAGGTTGGTTTGAATTCTAGCGCTGTTTTCAGCTTAGTGGGGTTTATGTTATTCAGTGCTGTGTGCTGCCTCCTGTGGATTACCATCACTAGGGCCTATCCTGGGCTATCCTGATATCATCAATGCATATGTCAATAGTCTTGTAGCCTGCTTCAAATTATTTGACTGTTCTTCCCCTTTGCTACACAAGAAAGCAGAGCTAATCACAGGGCATCGAGTACTGGAATATTTAAGACTGAATGAATGAACTTGTTAAAGTGAATTGCAGTGACTGAAAGGATTCCCAAAATTAATCTTATGGGGGTGCAATTACCATTACACCAATCCCAAAGGAAGCATCACATTATTTTTCCCTTATGTTTTCACCTGCTATGCAAAAATAACTTGGTTCACTGTTTCTTTGTTGTCGCAATCTTTCAAATAAATATCACCATAAAATGAAGAGAACTATTCCTCATAAAGATTTTAGAGATTCAAAATAGATTTTCTAATATATATTGTGCAGAAAATGTCAACAAGCTTTCAAATATTCAAGAAATTTAGACAAATTACATTAGATAACAATATTTTTGTAAACTGCAATAAAACTGTCAAACCTGAATACTGACCAATCATGCTATTTTATCACATGAAATAGACCTGTTGATGGTGACAGTACTTTGTGCAGATTGCTGGTAGTTTCAGGACATTTTATTCTTAATCTTTGAAGACAATACTTGGACATTATATGATGAAGTACATGACAGTTTTATATTTACAGAAACTCAGATCGTTGTTGAAGCCTGAGAGTAGAAAGAAAATCATTGACATTGACTTGGATTTCCTCTCAGACCCAGTGTTTCCAATTGCATAAGACTTTGTTAAGTGATGTAAATGAGTGATATCAGGGTTTATGTCATAAAATATTATTTGTTTTTCAGAAGCATTTTCCTTTAAAGGAGAATTTAATTTGAAGTGTAAGTAGATGAAATGGAGAAAAAAAATCTTAGCAGACCTATCAAGAAAACAAAATGTTTTGAAGAAAAAAAATGCTAAAAACCCAACAACTTCTTATGGCATCACTGAAACTTATCACAGCTGAAACCATAAACCAGCCTTTCAACTCCAAAGACGTGTATTCTTATCCTGCAATGTCAAAGAAAATATTCAAGGCAATGTCTTCTCTTGTTCTTGAACTTAACAAAATTAAGCCACTGGTTATTGCAGCAGCTTGTGTCAGAGACAGATTTCAGGACTAGGTGAATCTTTTTGAGGACTTTGCCCTGGTAATTTCACCCCTTGTCAGTCGCAGTGGTTCCAGGTAAATGCCTCAGCTGGAGCAGTGGCACACAGGTAGTTGCCATTCCCTGCATTTGTAGTTAAAGTAAGGTATATTTGAAAAACTTTGTCTGCCCTTTGGAACATTTTTTATGGAGCACAGTGTAGGAGCAAGAGCAGATGACCTAAGAACACGGGACTGCTATATGCCTTCTGAAATACTCCAATAGGAACATGCAGTCTCATCCTGCCAGACAACCTCAGTAAGCACAACTGTATTTCATGAAGCTGTGGAGTGCTTTGTATCATTCCTGCTGTGTGGCTTTGTTTTGTGTTCTCTTTACTAAACAACTCGCCAGGTCTTACCCTGTGTCTGGAAAAAAAAATATTGCAAGCATCAATGCAGTGTGTGTTTCAATGCAAGTGACCCAGGTCCCTGATCCCTGCTCCAGACAGGAAATGAATGCATCTCACAAAAGGATGAAGCTCTGCAACTCTACACACTACAAACCACTTTAAAAATAGTGATCTGGAGCTGCTGACAGGTTTTTGTCATCTAGAAGCAGGGAAGGCCTAATTATCATCCAGCTAATCCCATATGGAAACATAGTTTAATAGACTATAATTTTGTGCACTTCACAGTAGCTGCACAGCTTGCCTTAGTTGCTCACTAGCTCTACAAAGTAGCTTGCACAAAGCTATCCCCTTGCAATGAAAGCCGATGCCAGCAGAAAGAGAATGAAGAATGGGTTCAGGTGGAACAGTCTAATCAGGAATGTACTGTCAAGTCCTTTCAGTTATATTCCTCCAAAGGAATTTAGGCATTTCAAGTTAACTCTCTCTCCAGTATTCATTGCCCTTTTCCGAGCATCTGGAGAAGAGAATTGACAGTTATGTCATGCCACATACTGTGTATTTGGAGGACAATTTGCAGATGGAGCTATAAACTGCAAAGGAAGGAGCATTATGGGGACAGAATGTATATACATACACAACACACCTCGTTCAACAAATGCTCATTTGTGTTTTTACAGTTATGTGCCTGGCTATATATGAGTCCTTTGTTATCTTTGCTACTAATCAATACAGCCGAGAAAATAAGATTCAGTAAATATAAGCAAATACTTATTTTGCTTGATAAAATATGTACATTTGAAGATTAATTTTGTTCCATAAAAGCATTAAAATATTAATTATTTCCAAACTTTGGTGATTTATCTCTGCGTGGTTTTGGTTTCTGCCTCTCAGGGGAAATGATATCACTGTTAAGGTATATTAAACTACTGAAAGTGAGATGACCATGAGATTCAGCTAAGTCAAGTATTTAGTGTCAAGATCCATATAAAAATGAAAGTAGATGCACCTGAATAACTTAAAACTATTTGAATTAGCATGTATTTTCCCAGTTATTCCCATGTTCTACTCCTTTGTTTGCCCTTGTTTCACTGCCTGCTGCTTGCCCTCTCAGTAAATTTGTGTGCTAGCCTAAGAAGACATTGGAGCTGATTATGAACGATGAAGAAAAGGGAATTTAAGTTTAAAAGCAATAAAATGGTATGAGAAAAAAGAAATTGAAATAAAAAAAAAAGATGTTTTGCAGTGTAGTGCTACTCAGGGAATAATTCTAACAGAATTAAACAGCCACAGTACAACAGGGGCTTGTTTTATTGAAGGCTTTAAAAGATCCTTTAGGGTCTTGAATGTGCAGTAAATGGGGCCCATCTCTCTCTCAGGAATATCAGCAGGAGTTTTGATGTTGATATTAGTGTAAGTAGGACTGACCCAAAGAGCACATGGAGGGGAAAACTACGCTATGATTTTCAGCATTAGCTTTGAGTTAATAGTTCTAATTAAAGTCACTATTCAGAAATTAGAGTGTGCGTGTACATCATGGGCTCCCTAGATTCTACCTGAAATATGGCAGCTATGGAGAGCAAATAAATTTCTTCATATTTATCATCTCCAAATGAAAGCTAATATCAGAAAACCTTCTGTTACTTTACTGCTGCCTACTAGACAAAATGAGCAATTTCTCAGTGGTAAAATGTATGTCTGTAACTCACATATATGGATGGATGTACCAAAGAGATAAGTTCTTCTCAGGTTTTGGAACTTTATTAAAACAACAAATCAGCAAAAATGAAGACTAGTTCTAAACATGTGTTGGATAAGGGTCCTACAATAAAGAATGTGAGCAGGTCTCAAATTCCTGCTATTTGGAAACTTTGTTATGAGACATTTCTGTGCAGACACCAAGCTTGAACTTGTGACACTATTGTTGTGATAAGGCTTTTAAGGGCAGTGTCACAGCTGTTTTTTTCCCAAATCTGAAAGAGAAGGCTTCTTGCCACACTTGTCCCCTTAATGTTTTTTGTAATAGGAGTGATATAAAAAACATATGACATAAATTCGAAAATTATGTACACTAATTTTACAATGTACTAATTATGTACACTAAATTTATTGTTATTTTTTAGTAAAACAAATATTAAAAACTATTGCACATTGTAGGCCCTGAGACAACCTCTTGAGATAAGCAGTTACATCTTATTTTCATTTTTATCCCAGGGTCATTTTTCTGAATGAGAAACACCTGTGTCTCATAGCTGCATAGATTTAAGGGGTTATGTCTTTCTTTACACAAGAGACCTGAAAAACTTTGAACTGCACGGTGACAGAAATTGAAATGATCTATAGAGTTAAATTCTAAAGCTGTATATCGTGGTGGCAGGGACTTCTGGTCAATAAGCTCATGTGAACTTGTTTCCATTTTGAACCTGCATGTACTTACATCATGTGTTCCACACAAGTTCTTTGTCCTGTTTTAGGGACTTCCAACATTAACTTATAGACAAGATTAAAAACTAAAAGGTCACATGATGTGACCACCACAGATGCTGGGAAAAATTTCCCATCAAACAGAAGCATGGATCATTTCTCATGGCTACAAGGAATGGGTAAAATTAATGAGAAATTTGATATAGGGCTGCAGTCAGATCTATGGTATAATATACTTGTGATTTCTGTAAGAGTTTTGATATTATGTAGACCCAAAATAAATGTTCCCAATTTAAGGAAGTCACATATAAAAATCTTGACTTGAGCCTATTCACTTCAGAGTAGTAATACAATTAACATTTGCAAGTCTAATGACAGATCAATGATACAGCTCATAGAAAATATTTAAAAAAAACCCCACACTCAATAACTTGATACTGTTGCTTAAACAAGCTTCTTTTGTCTTTTTCTACATAATATTGAAGATAATGGTTCTGCACTGGAAAAGCAGGTATTCCAATAGTTGATTTTGATATCAAGTGCCAAAGGTGACATTTTATGAACTGAACAGGTTTAAAGACGCTGTTTTATTTGGACTGGGATTATATTATCTGAAATACGTGAACGCCCAGTGATTCCTTCTTACTCTATATGATGTCTGACATTGCATTCTGAACTCAAATAAAGAGGTATACATACATTTGGTTTGGCTGTAGCATAACAGCATCCTTTAGTCTGTACTAGAATGGGATTATGGGGGGGCCTTAAAATCCAAGAGGCTTTCCCTCATATCAAGTGCTCTTTGATTGATTTCTGATAGAAGACCACAAATTAAATTGCAGTCTAATTAAAGTTATATATATCACTAGCTAAACTTCTTGCTGCAATTCAAAAAATAAATAGCATTTTAAAAAATAATTAATTCCATGATTCACATATCATTCTCATTGAAATAATCACTACTATATCAAATTTGTGTCTGAATTATTACATACATAGACTTACAGATACATATAAGTTATAAAATTTCCCAGTCTTCTTCTTTTTTTAATCTTTCTTGACATGAAAGTCAGAAAGTTAAAATCCATTCTGCTCTTTCACCACCTTTGCAAGCTTTTACAAGCGTAAAATGTTGTAGTTGATGAGTGCTTTTTCCTCAGATGGGAATGCAGGTAGTAACACTGGCTGATGAATGAACAGGTAACTCTGTAAATATGTATCTTCTTTCCATGATCTCACACAATAGGCACAACAGGGATTCTTGCTGTAAAACAGCGAGGACCAAACCGTGTTGCTCTCATCTAATTCTACCTCTTTCATCCACTTACTGATGTATTGTTAGTGATCAGACTCAGCAGTCCAGCATCCAGCAGCCCCCAGGGAAAAGTTCTTATGAAGTTACCAGTGGCTGATGGGTAAATTATATGAAAACACCAGGGTCCTATTAATTTAAAGTGTCTTCAAAATAAGAATGATGGCATTGTAGACCTGGCTTTTCTTTTTTACTCCATGAAAGCAGCAATCAAATAAAAGTAAATGATTCTTATGAAGTGCTAAAATAAAAGTAGTTGTCAAATACCTTTATAACGTTGTTTATAAACCTGATTACAGATTTTGGTCATCATTCTCTTGTAAGATAGCCTGCTGTAGCAATTATAATTTAAAATATTGGAGGCACTGCCTGTTGGTCTCCTCATGCCAGAGGTATTTTTCATTTATCAAGGACATACTGAGGGCTCAATTCCCAACATGTAAAAAAAGGTCATTTATAGAGACTTGTTGCTGCTACTAAATAGCAGGCCCATTAATACTTCCTGCTGTTTGTCAGATCGGACATTTTTTGCCCCATGATTTATCTCAAAGTATCATTAAACTGAAGTTATCAACAGAAAAAAGAAAGATGAAGTGAGAAATGTAGAAAACCTTTTACATTATTTCGACTTAATCTGGGCACTGCTTATTACTTAGCTCACTAATGAGATTTTTTTTTTTTCCTGGTGGAAAAATTAATCTCAGAAAAAGCAGGTAAAAAGGGCCTAGTTTCATTAAGTTATTTTGTATGAGCCACAATTAATTCTGAAATAATCTGCTGACAGTGCCACTTGGAATTGTGGAAAGGATGAGAAATGTGGCTTTAATATTTATTTTCTATTCAACCATATGTATCTATAATATTTAAGCAATATAACATTAAATGAGAAACTACCCCTAAAATTTGAGTATAATTTTGCCATTTGGAGAATGATAAATTACTTTATAAAATGAAAAATACTTGGAATCTGGCCCTAAATTCATAAGAAACCTCTTTCTCCTTTAGTATGCTCTCTATGGCAGTACTGAAAATCTTACAGGTAAAGTCAATTAAAGCAGTAGCTCATGATACATTGGTCTCAAATTTATGCACACAGAGTTTTTATTTTCTTTCTTTCTTTTTTATTTTCTCTTTTATTTTCCTATTTTTAAATTATTTTCACAATATACCATTTATTACATAATATGCAGAATATGGACTTCTGACAGGATATTTCATGCAAGTTTTGCATTTAAGAGTTTCAGGCCATTGTGCAATCAAGGTCTTATGCAGACTTGTATATCCCATTGAAAATGATTTCTAAATGGAATGAGCCCAAATTTTTGAAACTGATGAAAAGTCTCGAAAAAGCCTATGACTGGGATTATAGATCCCTTGGCAATATTCCCATTGAAATCAGCAGAGCAGAGAATTGCTGATTTCAATTTTAGAATAGATAGTGATAAAGAGTTAAAACAGGAAACCAAAGAGGAGCATTAGACTCTTAGACTCTTGTATGGCATGAATTAGGCACCTCACACTGGGTCTAACTCTCATCCTCTGTCCTGGGGTCACCCTCCCCATGCATCATATAAAGTTGTAGTAAATTGTGTAAGAGGTGAGCACACAGAGCCCTCTGCTAAGGGCAAAAGCCAATGTTCTAGCAGGAGGAGTTACAGATCTGCCTCTGACATGCAGCTGAAGGAGACATTTTTCCCTTAATCCAGTGGTTAGTAAATTCACACAGCCATGTCAGGGGATTCTGTGAAAATTTCCTATTTACCAGAGGTAAACTGGTGCTTTCAGCTCCTTTGCACATCTCCTGGCACAGGACTTTACAAGCCTGGGAAATGGTAGAAGAATGAATTGAGTCTTTGACTTGTTAGCTTGCATTTAGAGGCTGAGAAATAATCAAGGTTCTAGGCTTTACTCTTCATTTTCTTTAAAATCCAATTCTTTAAAATCCAATTAGTGTTTACTGTAAAACATAAATAGAATTAGAACTGAGATTTCCTTCATCTCTCTGTTGAATCTAGCACTGGGTTTACCTCTGCATGCTTTCTTTTGATTTTTTTTACTGCTCTGAAACTGTTAAACTTCTTTAATTTCTCATGCTTAGTTCATTATTTTGGGGTATGTATTCTTATCTGTGCAGCCTCTGGGGCTTCATACATGGTACTATTATTTGTATTTCCACAGAGGGTGGGATTTGCATTGAGAATAATAACCTGTTATGCAAGGCTCAATACAACCACATGCCACAGTGTGTTATCCACAGAAATTACAAAATTAATTAACGTATTATTTCTGTTTGTTACTTCAGAACATATGCAACTATGATCAAGCTATTTGAAATATGCTAAGTGTTGGTGTTGACTGAATTCCTTACTAGAAAGTAAGCACTTGCATTGGCAAAAAGCCAGATAGACTGATAGCAGGGTTTGGCCTACAGTAAAGAGTAACAATAATTTGCATGTTAGTAATTGGAAATATATACTCATGCATGACATTTACCTTACCTGATATGTCACCAATGAATATGTAAACCTTAACTTCCATTCTCCATCTGTAAAATTGAAATAATACATATTCTTCTCATAAGAAAGCAATGAAATAAAGTCACTTATAACCAAAGAGAATTTATCTTTACATGTGGCAAAAAATTGTCCATGATTTATGTGATTTTTATGTTTATATATTATATATAATATATATAATATATATTAATATGATATGATATGATATGCTATGCTATGATATGATATGATATAATATAATATAATATAATATAATATAATATAATATATGTATGATTGATATATTTATGATTTATAACCTGGTTTTGAATATAGATATCTAAATCTCATTGAGACAGGGAGAGGTATTGTACTACAAACAGGTAGCAACTACATACCTACTATTTAATGGACATTGTCCATTACACACACTGACAGCAGCAGTAAATGTAATCATTAAGTTACAGGTTGTATCATAATTCATAACAGGATTGGCAAAATTTTATCTTTTTGATTTCTTCTTATTTTAAATAATTTTAATGTTAAAAATTCTGTCTTTAAATAATAAAGTCATGAATGGAAGGAAGCAAAACAACAGGACACATAAATATTTTCCAGATCTATGAAATTTTAGCTATAATTGTTTTTCATTCTGTCAAACCCAATCTTCTGTCTGAGTGTCACTCTAAAAAACTGACTTGAATGTCCAACTCTTTTTCCATGAAGTCTCATTATAATGACAAGTATTTAATGATAACAGAGCTTAACTCTATGACATTAATAAACAGCTAAATAGTAATGGAATTATTCCAGTCTAGTTAAAGCATATACAGTTGTTTCAGTCTGTAGCTTTTTTTTTTTCACTCATGAGATTCCACTGGGAATAGTTTGCAAAGAGGGACTTTTGAGAGGATATACCTATTCACAAAAAATAAGAGGATAAGAAGTGAATTTTTGCATGCAGTGGGAGACAAAGAATAGGTAAGATGTCTATTCATATCTTGAATTCACCCATTCTATTTAAAACAAATGCAATAAAACCCCCAACCCCTCTCAAAACACAACTTCCCATGCTTTTAATTGGAATTAGAGCACTCTAGGTTAAAGCTATTACAGTATTATTTAAGACTAGAATAAAAACTGTGGGTTTGGTTCATGCTGAAGTAGGTTTATGCAGGTCCCTTGTGACATATAAAGTTCATTGTTGTTAAATTCCACTTCTGAATATCCTACTGTAATATGACTAATCTTCTGTATATATGTAAGAGATGTACTTTTAAACCTTATTGTTATCATCACTACAGAATATTCACCAAGAGACCTCTGGTTTAGGAAGACTATTAATGGTGTGAGGCTGCTCATAACAATGTTACAGCAAATCATCACATGCTGCACAGAACTCCCATCTTTCCTTCCTCCCTTCTTTCCTTGCTCCTCTTTTGTAAAATTCCCTTCTTTCCTTCCAGTGAAAGAAATCTCTGCAAAGCTATTAAGGGTAATGATGGGCAGATTCCTCTTCCCTGTTTTAAAGGATAAGCAGATAGTCAAGTTCATTCACAGGTACACATTTGCTCCTGTGATGCCACATGCATGTTCTGTCAACCTAGATATCTTAGCTATCTGCCTTCCTAACTTTGTGTTTCAGTGGTCAATGTGTGTTGGGAAGACAGCACTTTTTGACAAAAAAAAAAAAAAAAAATTAAAAAATTTTGCTAAATCTTCAGGTACAGGCAGTGCATGAGAGCAAAGCTAAGGAAAATGGCTACACTATTACCTAACTACAACTTTAATTAATTTTTATGTTCCAAAATTTTAATTTTTCATCCTGGGCTAGGATCTACCCCTTTTACCTGGTCTTACTCTCATCCTTTCAGCATGTCTTTGGGATCTGTGGTCAGGACTTCATTATGCCTCGTGAGCTGCAGGATGGAAAGGTTTTAATGTGTTTGGAACATCAAAAGCCTCTCCAGAAGGAACAGGTAATTTATGAAGTGCATGCGAGATTTGTGTGCAAAGGTGAGGTGCATCTTTCTTCTTCAGTTTGATATGCTAGTATTTATTTTTAAATGCTTCCTTATCGCTGGCTGATTCTTCCTGGCTGATCATAGGTGAGGGATGAGCATAACCCTCACCATTTCCCCATGCTCAGACATGGGAATGCCCTGGGTTTGCCGGACCCTTCCCATGGAGGCACTGGCACAGTCCAGGCTCAGGCAGGGGAGGCAGCAGACACTTGGACCTGACATAGGAACTGAAATCAGCCCAGCCCAGCTCTGGCCAAGGTGAGACCAATCCAACCCTGAGATTGGTGATCTAAGCTCAGGGAACAGCCTTTTATGAGAAATGGCGGAAAAAGTGGAATTTACTGTGTTACAATTTTGGCCACAGATAAAACTGCTATTTGGTTTTGGATTCTGGAGGGTTTTTCGATTTTGTTTTTTTACTCATCTGTTTTTATAACAAATATTAGCAAAGTCACATCTTACACTCTTGTAAAAAGTCCTATTAAAAATATATTCATCAGCATGATAGTTTGTATTTAAATATATTTTAATGGTGAGTTTCCTGTAATAGATGAACACATACTACTAAGCTGTTTTTCACATGGACTTGATTCAATAAATTAACTGGTGGTCTGTTAGCCACACTCCACATTAGCGAAAGAACAACATTTGTTGAAATTAATTGCATCCAGCTTTGCTAAAGAGCGTTAGCATCTTTTTCCCTAAAAGTACTAAGTGCATTGTGTACTCATACATATATATATGGTAAAAGCTTTTTTCTTACCATTTTCTTGGATGCTGTTGAATATCACGAATCTAAAAGTGTCATTTACTGTGTAGACAGATCTCTGCTTTTATGTGAATGCATAATATTTATTTTTAATGCTAATGCATCCTCTCTGAAAACATTACTAATGTGTAATCACATCTTTCTTTTGGTTTAAAGCTGGGCATGCTTGCATGACATTAGAGGAAAAAGGTTTAATATTCTTTTTTTCATTATTGTTGTTCTGTATTAAAAGGACAGAATATGAAATGCACAAAAATGCTTTATAAAAATTTTAGATCTTGCATTCATAAATTAAGCTGTAAAATGTGTGACCTTTTTTCATTGTGAGCAAAAATTATCACAGGAATATGAGATCCAACTGAATGAACTCACATACAATGAGAAAGAAACACTTCTGTACACTTCTGACTGATCTTTGGACATTAGGCTTTGTTTTTTAAACACCCAAGCAGTGCTAAACTGAAATTTCAAAAATGTGCTAAATAATTGCTTATAGTCAGAGGTGAAGGATAGGAATAATGGGTTTCGAATTCTTTCTTTCTTTCTTTCTTTCTTTCTTTCTCTGCTGTAATTTGAAGCTCATGGCAGTTTATATTCATTTGGAAGAGGAATTCCATTGAATTGTGGCAAACTGTGATACTCCTGTAGACCATACAAAGACTATTATGAGTATAACAGATGTTAATTTCTATAATGTACCATATTATGATAACAGACTAGATAGCTGACACATCTGAAAATGGATTAGAGTTGACATTTCATGTGGGCAGGCGTCATGCAAATGACAGAAATCTGAATGAATTGGTCACTTATCTTAAGTATCTTTCTCCACTTGCAAACTTTGTGTAGGTGTGTTTATTGTTTGTGTAACTGTTTATTGTTGGCCAAGATTCCTATCATTGTAATCAACAAGAATGGGTAGGGGGTAGAAGTAAGAAAAGTATACAGTGCTTTTCAGATCTTTCCTCTGGCTTAAGATCTAGCTCAGAATAATTTACTTTCCTGGGTACTCCAAGATACTTATCTAATCATTGGACTGCATGAGCAATTCATTCTAATGTGGGTTAGATATACAAAATGGATAAAGGGTTAAAATTATGTGGGATGAGACTTACTGCTAAGGAACCTCTTACTTCAAAGGCACCTGATCTAAAAAATTGAATCTATTGCTCTAGTGTGTTCTGGAATAACAAGGATGTTTCAACATCTCTACCATAGAAAGAAATTGCTACCCTAGATATAAACAATTCTTTCTTCAAAATTCACATTTAAAGACTGAGAATTTGTGCTTAGAATTTGTAGAAATATATATATATATATATATATATATATATATAATACTAGATAGTTGTGAAAATTACTTGCTTGTTGTTTGTTATGTGTATTTTGTTAGTATTTTTCTGAAAACTAATTGAGTAAGGAAGTGCAAGAAAGAGGTAAGAGTAGCTAAAGAAAAGGTTGGTTTTTTTTTTTAAATAGGTGTATGCTAATAAACATCTAGATGCAGCATTAATAAAACTGTGAGACTTATGATTTAGAAACCAAAGAATAAACAAATGTGCAATGAGAAACATCATTGTGTTATCCCTGGTTCCACTGTTAAAAGTCACAAATTGGGGTCTTGTATTTTTATTACTTACTATTATATATCCTTTACAAATATATCCAGCATGAAAACCTTGCCTATACATAATGCGTACAGTCTTTTTCTTCAATGTCTTTCATAATGAAGAGGAAAACTGTATTCATTATGAATATTCCAGACTCCTGGAAAACACAGCGTTAGAAATCTACAGCACTTTTTACTCCTATTGTTCTACGGGAATACATAAAAAATGATTTTGTGGCTTGCTGTATATATCAGCCCAAACCAGATTAATGCAGTGATTCTCCACAATGCACTTCTTGCTTTAAAAACTCTGTGAAGTAATGATAAATTTTCACCTGATGAGTAATGATGAGGAGATTCTAAAGAAAGATAACTGAAATTGTCAAGAGAGTTACCACATAGAAAAAAAAAAAAACAAAAAAACAAAAAACAACCAACCAACCAAGAAACCCAGAAAACAACGGAACAAAATCACTTGGAAATAGTATGCCGTTGATTTTCTTTGTATCTACCAGGTTAAACAGAATTATATATATGTATATATAAATATATATGCAAGCAAGATCAGAGGTATGACATGTAGAAGTCACTTTGTCTTCTGTCTTCTAGAAATCAGAATTGTAAGTTTGTTGCTGCTTCCTTTTCATCGAAGTATTTAAGACTTTCATTTTAGAATTCTGTAGGGTTAGTGACTTCAAAGAAATGCATTTATAAGTTTCTAGCTAAGCATGTGCTTGTATCTTTGGTTTGATTAGAGACAAAATTTCCAGCAATTTACCAGACTAAGATTTTGAAAAACAAGATATTAACATATAATCTTTATGAGAAAAGTAAATGAAAGCAGGAAATATCATAATATTTGTGTGTGCTTCCTTTGCCAAACAATCTTTCTGTCTGTTCTGTATTAAAAGTCTGTTAGGTGTTAGAATGTAGTGTGGTCTAACAACAATCTTCTGAAGATGAGCAGTAAGAAGGAAAATTAGAGTGGGATGAAAGGATGATAAAATTTCTGTAGTGAAAGTGAATATAGAAAAGCTATCGGCAATAGCAAAAGAGTACTAATAACCAGAAGTGGGAAATGAGGCATTCTATATGAATAAAGTAATCTTCTTTTTACTTTAACATACTTTTTTCTCAGCTTTAGTAATAATAATAACAATAATTCTCTTCACTGTGTGTGAATGAGCACAGAACTTTTACAAGTATAGTCACATGGCTTTGTGAAGATGTCCTGCTGCTTCACTGCTCCGCTATTGAACTCTGTGGACCGTTTTTAAGATGAATCTGAGGGGATGTAAAAGATAACATTAAGGGCGTATGCTCAACTAGAGAAACTAAGTCTTTATGTTATTTACATATTTTTGTGGATTCAGAATTTAAAAAAAAGAGGACAAAAATTATTAAAAATATTTCCCGAATGTCTGTCATTTTCCTCTCTGCTTTTTGGTGAATAGACTTTGTTATTCATATTTTTATTCTGCAAACCTTTGCTTTTAAATCAATTACAAAAAAGAGAGTTTCAGGAGACTGCAGTTATGTCAGAATAAGTAGGTGATTTAAAAGAGCTATCAATTGGTTTTGGAACAGTTGTGGATCACAAGGGATGCTGAACTGTTCTCATAAATTTGTATTTCCTAGCTATCAGAGAGACTAGCTATATGAACTTGCTGGTCGAAATTGGAATTCTTAAAATAAATTTGTTTCAAAAGTCCATATAGGTAGTTAAATGGTGTCTTCTTAATCAGGTAGATGTGAAAATTTCATATCCTGAGGAAAAAAACACAATCAACCAGTTGTGAGAGCTGCAGAGCTTTAGTCCCATCAACAACACCTCTCATACTCCTTCTGAGGCATGCAATTAACACAGTGACCTTTTTATTTTTTTGTCCCCTCTTCGATTCTGTACCTGGTTATACTTCTTGGGTGCTATACTCTGTGCTGGACAGCTGAACAGTTCAGATGAGTTGCAGCTAAGCCTTGAGACCTTAGTGTTCCAAGCCCAAGTGAAAGTGAATAAATATCTCCAAATTTGACTGGTGATTAAGTGATAAGTAGTTAATTATCAAGGAAATTATTATTTTTTGTGCTCCAAACTATCTAGTCTCATTTTGGAATGCTTCCCTGGCTGAACACATGAAAGTGACATGGCAAAAAAATCTCTTCTCCTTCTAAAACCTCTTCTTTTTCTCACCCCGGTAACAGTTATTTTAAATGCTGTATTCAGAGTTACAGGAAATAAGATTTTCTCTCTAGAGTTTTCACTTAATTTATTATGTTGTTCTCTATGAACAATTCCATAAAATAGACAACCATCTTAAGATACCCATACAAATTCAATATCAAGCTAGGACTACACTAGGGAAAACCTTTTAAGATGGACCTTTTAACAGGGATTTCTTATAAGAGTGTGTCTTGTGATTGCATTCCCAGCCCTTCATTATGCTGAGATTAATGCATTTCCAGTACTGTAAATTTTGATAGAACAACATCTTCCCTAGAATAAAAATAATAAAGCATCTCCCTGGCTTCCATTCCAGGTACTTTTTCATTATTAGGTAGTAGAGTGGATGCACTTCCTCAGAATCACAGGAGATGCTCAGTTCTATCTGAAGTCAAAACTGGAGAGCCTCAGAAAATGTTAATGCATTTCAGAGATTATTGTTTCTTGGCTATCCTCCCTGAACATGGAGACAGCTATAGTGCTGATGCTTCCCATTCTCTAAAGTCTGTCAAACCCAATTAAAAACTGAATTCTGATAATCCTTGTCCTTTTCAGTGGCAGCTTGCTGAGGAGATATTTTTCTTACTTTCTACTTGCTCCAAATAATCCTTCTGTGTTTACATTCTGTTCCTCTTCCCATATGTAGACATGGATGTACATGAACACATTTCCTAGAACAAAGAAGACTACCTGCTTGCACTGCCATATGTGCCAATATTTCACTATGCTTACTTTTTAATATAAAGTTAAAAAACCCCCAACTTGTAAACATCTATGTTCCCTTGCTGTCTTCCTTTGAAAGATTACCTGTTTTTAAAATGCTTTCTGGCAATGCGTTCATCTCTATGAGGCTTTTTAAAATAAAATATTTAATTTATAAGTCTATGTTATGATGTTATTTTCCAACTGTTATGATGTTCTTTTCTGAGTTTTCCAATTTCAGAAATTGGCTCCTGTACAGGGTAATTTGGAATACTGCAGATAAACTTCTCTGCATTGCCTTCTGGAGGAGACTGCAGAAGGAGAGTAGGAATCTTGGTCAATCATACTGATCCTCAGATTAGTTACCTTTTTCAATGGGATCATTGTCTTAATTTTGCTGGAATCAGTAGAATTTGGTAATTTCAAACTACACGGAAGAATTAAGACCTCATTAAGGAAAACTGTTGAGTTCCTTATACTTCAGTGGAATGTAAATTCCTAGGTGAAAACCATAATTTAATGTTTATTTTAACCAGATCTGCAAAACATAAGATCCCGAGAAAAGATTGTGACAGCATTCTTTACTGTGACCATGAAGAATGCTTCTGAGTTTCTGAGTTCTTTTAGATTCTAATACAAATCTAGTGTTCAGAATTCTTTCAAAATTACTAAATATTGCTTATATAGAGTCACCAAAGGGAAAAATACCCAATACCTCCAATTTGGATTTTTGTGTATTTTTTTTTAATTGCTGCTTTTGAGGAAGTTCTTGCAAGGAAAATATATTGAGATATAGAAAATACAAAGAAATTACTTTTAGCTCAAGAGGCTACTCTACCTTGAATAATTTGAAGTTGTGAAGGTGGTGGAAATAAAATGTATGCATATATACAAGAATTTCAAGTATTTACTTGCAAAATGAGCTGCAACGTGAAAACTGAAGGAGTATTTGAATGAGCAATGGTAGTTAGAAGTGCCTGAATTTTGCTATAAATTTAACACTAATGTTTGTGGTGTGAAATGTTTCTACAGAGACGTTCAATAGATATAGTCCTTTGCCTTGAAATTCAGCACTTCAGTAGAAAACTCTTAATATACCAAAGTTATAGTATTGCAAAATTTTAGATAAGATAACCAAGTTCAGTTTCAGAAGAAATGAGTATTCAGAGGAATGTGGAACTTGATTCTCTCTGTTAATGTGGCTTGCCTACAGTTCTGTGTGTTTTGTGGATAACACATGGAATGTTAACAGTGGTAACTCATAAGTATAAGCATATTCTGCACTTAGCTTGTGCTTGTTATCAGCCTACATTTTTAAGAACTCCACAACAATTTTTTTTATTTTTCTTCATTTTCTTGAAATGTTAGAAAATGTAACTGAAATAGCTAATTGCAGAGTTAGAAAGTAGATTTGTTTAAAACTGTTTATCACTTAGTAGCTTGTGAAGATGGCTTTTTTATTATTCCATTATAAAAACTTAAGAAGACAGCCAAGATATTATCAGGAAGGGAAAAAATGAGTTACAATTCATCCAGCACAGCTCTTCTTTCTATACCAATTTTACTCACACATGTAAAGTTAGCAGGTAAATCTGGAATTTTATTCCAAACAAAATTTGGGATACCATCATTTACTTGCTAATGATTGCAGCTAAGATGGGAAAGAAATTTTCTGGAAAACAGAAAAAGTCACTGGCAAACAGGTTGTAAAATAGTATGGTGTTCTGGGTGAATGTTATGCCCCAGTCTTCTTGGCAGTTTTAGGGGAAGGTTGATTGATTTATTCTAGGCTGTGAAAAGAAGAAACAATAAAATTTTCAAGAGGTTAAAAAACACACTTCTACTTGCAAACTTTAGAACAGTATAGTAGAATAAGGCACCTGGCAAATTTTAAAACAACACCCAGACAAAATAGGGCATTTCAAAAAAATTAAATTACCAAATTTATGCTTTGCCAACTTTAACTTATCCATAGAACAACACACTTACTAAGACATTAACTGGAATTTTTTAGCCTTGTTTACAATATATTTTGAGGGGAAGTTAAGAGAAGAAAGAGAGAAGAAAAGGAGACAGAAAGGTCTCCACCCATGATCTAGCAATGAGATTTGGCTGTTGCAATTTCAGTGTCTGGTTGTCAAAGTGATTGTCGCAGTCTTGATCCATCAGGGATGGAAAAAGCCCACAAAACGTGGAGTTCAATAGTTAGAGATCAAGGTCTGGTTCCCAGAAAGAATATTTAAGTTACATCTGAGAAATACTCCCTTAAGAAGCCTTTTGATCTCCACTGTTCAGCAGATATACAAGTCTAAGGTGAATGAGAGGAATTCCATCAAATTTATCACTCACATCAAAAGTCTATCACAGTGCGGCCTATTTTATGTATGTATGATTTGATTTGATTACATGCCAAGATGTGTGAAAGAATTGCTTTCTATGGGCAAAGGTAGGAATTATTTTTAAATTTAAGGTTGCAAAATGGTTCAAACCTTTAAGGATTTCTTTTTTCTATGTTGTCAAGAAGTTTATGTTATTTTAAACTATGGCCAGAGAAATTTGGTCATTGAAAATTGGCACCACTAACCATTCCCATGGCTATGGAATTTTCAGTATTGTTTCCTGTGCACAGACTGGGTATTGGCAGTAATAGTAAGAAAAAATCATGTTTGAATATCTAATTTGGAGGCAATACCAATTGCACTAACACAGCTTCACAATGGTAAGTGGCAAAATATGAGATTAAATTAACATTTTTTACAAAATGCTCAAACAATGAGAGTTTATTTGGTCTGGCTGAGCTGGAGTTCATTTTCCCCCAGCAGCCCTCACAGTGCTGTGCTTTCCCTGGTAGCTGCAAAGGAGCTGAAACCCTCCAGAGTTTTGGCTGCTGCTGGGCAGGGCTGGCACAACACCATCTCCCCTTCCTCTTTCTTCCCATGGCAGAGGGCAATATCCTGAGACAGAACCAGGCCAGCTGACACAAATTAACCTAGGGGCTATTCCATATCATCTGATGGCAGCTCAGGTATGAAAGGTAAGGGAGGGAGGAAGGACAGGGGATAATTGTCATTTTATAATGTTTGCCTTCTGGAGTAACTGCGCGATGTGCTGAAGATCTGCTTCTCAGGAAGTGGATAAACTTCACTCACTAATGGGAAATAGAGATTCAACTTTTTTTCTCTTTTTTTATGCATGTGTAAGCTTTTGTGGTTTTTTGCTTCTTATTTATTTTCTGGGTTTTTTTTGTTTATCTGAACTCACAAGTTGTTTTCCATATTATTTTTGCTCCCCTGTCCTGCTGGAAAGGGGAGTGGTTGGGTGTCTTGGTGGGTCCAGCCCACCTGCATCCAGCCAGTGTCAACCCCCTAGAGAGAGCAAATATAAAACCTTGAAAAAACGTCACTGGTAATCAAGGTTTAGCAGAAATTATAGGTGAGAAGATTAAAGAAACAGATGAACCACTTTTGCAACAGTTTTTTTCTTTGTAAGGGATATTACAGTAAAGAAAGAATTCAGTTTAAGCAGTAAATAGCAATCTGAACATAGCATAAAAGGAGAAAATAATATGAGGGTATAATTCTTTGCTTATTTTCAACAAAAAAAAGTCGATATAACTAATTGTCTCTTCACAATTGTCTCTTCACAATTAAGTATCTTCAGTTTACACTGAAAAATTTTAAAATTATGAATGTGAATTCATTAGCTCTTTTAAGACACCTAACTTTCCCATTCACAAGTCCTGAAAAAAAGACTGACTATAAAGATGGAAATGGATAGAAAGTGAGGTAACACCATCATAAACATGGGAGAAAACAGTTGCAGATTCTATGTCACATAACTAGACCTGACTCTCAGGTTACATTAAGTATTATCAAATAGTCTGTTGTGGATTAGTCTCTAGACATCAGGAAAACACTTGCCAAATGTCCTTGAGAAAATCTTTGTTCAATTAGACTTACTGATTGGCTTTTAAAAAAAGATCAGCATTGAAAATGGGTCTTCGGAAGTCCTGTAGCTCTTCTACTGTCTTATTTCTCACATGGTTTTTATGAGAGCGCTTAGAGCAAATACGTCACATGAGAAACCTTTATAAAAGGTTCTGGCACAGAGTAAATTTGGAGATAAAAGTGTTTAGGGCCTCTGAGAAAAATATTACTGCTTGGAAATAAACCCTATGGCACAAGAATAGAGCTCTTGCCCAGGCTAACAACACTCTGGGGGGTCTCTTCTACTCCTTTGCATTCTATACTTAAAATCTCCCTGGAGAAATTACACAAATTAAATTCTGTGGGGCAGTACTTTTAATTTTTCAAAAAATAGCAATAAAAGCCTCTCTGGACCTTCTGACTGAAGGGCTAAAAATCTGAAGCGAGCTTTGTTACCAAGTAAACTGCATTAAGAGTAAATATTGATACTTCTGCTTACAGGTCAGCATAAAGTTCATGCTGATTTTGGCACTGCAGCATATGGTGCCTTGCTGCCACATTACATTTTGAATTTGTCATTATTTGTATTTGTCATTACATTTAATAACAAAAGAGAATTCAAAAGTTTGGGAAAAAATAAAGACATTATATTAAAACTACTGGTTTAGGAATGTGGATCACTTTGTATTATTTCTTTTATTATTCTGGAAAGCAGCTCTGAAGAGAAGAACCTGGGGGGTCCTGGTGGATGACAAGCTGCTCATGAGCCAGCAAGGCATCCAGGAAAGCCGTTGGGAAGAGCACTGCCAGCAGGTCAAGGGATGAGACCCTCCCTTTCTACTCAGCTTTAGTGAAGCTGCACCTGGAGTGCAGTGTCCAGTTCTGGGCTCCTCAGGACAAGAGAGATGTGGAGATCCAGGAGCAGGCCCAGGGGAAGACAGGAAAGATTAGGGGAATGGAGCATCTTTCTTATGAGGAAAGGCTAGAGAGTAGGGCCTGCTGAGCCTTGAGAAGAGATGACTGAGAGGGGAATTCCCCAATGCCTATATTTGAAGGGACAGCATCGAGAGCACGGAGGCAGGCTCTATTTATTTGTGCCAAGGACAGGAGACCACGGGCAGAAACAGAAATACAGGAAGTTCCAACCGAACATGAGGAAGAACTTTACTACGTGGCTGACTGAGCACTAGAACAGATTGCTCAGAGAGGTTGTGGGGTCCTCCTCACTAGAGGTGTTCAAAAGCTTCTTGGACACAAACCTGAGTAACAAGCTCTAGGGTGACTTTGCTTGAGCAGGGAGGTTGGACTGTATGACCATCAGTGGTCTCTTCCAAACTTAACCCATTGTGTGATTCTGTGATTTTCATGTTCTTAAAAATGATGCATAGATAACTAATGAAGAATCATAGAATGAAAAAGTCACATATTTTGTCACTTCCCTTGCTTTTAAATAAATTGGTAATAGTTTCTTATAGCTCTGTGATTTTTATGAAGTGTTTTTGAGAAAGAAAACTTGAGGGCATATATGAAATTACTTTTCTCTAAAAAATACCACAATTTGTTGAAAACTGCAGATATTTCCAGAAAAATTCTTTGGGTTGTTTTGGACAAGCAGTGGGTCACAGGTAGAATTCTGAGCTGCAGCTGTTCACAAAAATAAAAGAAATCTCTGAAAGACAAGACCACTAATGTCTGTATTCCTACTGGTTTTTTTTCTTACTGTATACTAAAGAGACTTTGGGACTTTGAATGTTTGAAGGATTTTTGGGTCTGGAACTTCATGCACTTTCATCTATTTGTTTCTTAATAATCTACTGCTTTGGAAATTCTTTGCAATAGAGTTGAAGAAGTAAATGTGTTAGTATCTAAATGATATAATAATATAATTGACAATAATAATGTTATTATTATTGACAATAATATAATTTTCAATAAAGACTTACAGAAACAAGAAATGCTTTAGCAATGGAAAAAGAAATAATGTGATTATTTTTAAAAAAGATTCTGCTTTTGAATCTTCTTTGGTTGTTCAGGAGGTTTTTTTGGGTGATTTTGTTGTTTCATTCACTCACTTTTTTTGTTCATTTGTTTGTTTTATTGTTTGATTTCCGCCATGTTTGCAGGTAACTTAATTCTGTCCTGAATTTTTTTCTATCTTCTTAATTCCCTACTCAGTCTGTAAACAGGAGAGAAAATAGAATTGAGGAAAAGCACAGTTGCTGCTGATGCATGGTCTTGTCTCCCATGTCTTTCCTGATTTACTACTGCCCTCAATGAAAGGTGGGAACACACACCAAGTCCAAAGAGAGTTTCAGTAGGAAAGCAATTATCCATCTATTTTAAAAAATGAACCAAGTCCAGCTATCCTACTGGCTTAATAATATTATATCATGTTTTATGAGGCAGAAAGTGGTGCTGCTATTGGCAAGTTTTGCCTAAAGCTGAATTATTAGAAAAACCAGAGAAATAATATTTTTCTTCTAAGATAATTGGCTAAAAAAAGAGAAAGATGATTTAATTTTTAGGCTCAATTTAGTAGGATTGGCTATATCATTTTGCTTTATTTAGTTCTTCTTTTGCAGTCTGTGAAATGTAAATGTGAATGCAATAGAATCTAAATCTAAAACTGTCTCTGAATATGAAAGTTCCAGTGGATTCTGTGAAAAAGTTATGCAAGCAAAGATTTTTATATTTATTGAATAAGTCTAATTCTGAAAACTATGCATCATTTTTTCTTTAACACCCCAGTATTAAGGTCTTAGTAACATGTGGTAGAGTTTTTTCCCTACTAATGATTTTTTTTCAGTTAATTTGACATAATGTCTTTTCTAAAAGCTTTATCCTTTCATCCTTTTATCCTGATGCTGTAGCTTATTACTCATTAAAAGCTAATAATGTTTTACAGCCTCTTTGCTCCCCTCTGTTTTGTCAAGGAAACCCCTTCTCTTTTGGTACTGCGAGGGTTTATATCACATATTACCATCTTCATTGTTATTAATAAACCCAGCCTCCTGACAGCAGGGGTTAAATGACTCTGCTGATAACTGTGTTGAATACATAGTGAAGCTGAGAATTGGCATCAGAAAGTTGTTCTGAAATAACACCAGTGTATCCTCTATTAAAATATTTTAATAGAAGAAATGAAATCATTTCATAAGGAAATCAGCAATACTGTATGTATATGTGCCCCAGCTTATCTTATTCCAGGTGATTGGCTTTTCAAATGTGAGAGAATAAAGAGTCTTTTTTGTTGTCTGCAGTTTTACATTGAACTTTACTGATCTGACATGGAGAAAGTGAGTAGGAAAACAGTGTATTTTCATTTAAGAGCAGTAGTGTCCAAACATCTTTAAGGGTATTTATACATGCAGTATCGTTATAATCTACAGTATTAATTCACTTTGCATAAGTCAGTCAGTCTGAATAAAATCTGCTTAGTGTTCATATTATACTTGTTTTATTTTATGTTCATGAGACAAATGTGAATGAATCATAAAAATTAATTAAATTCAGATCTAATCCATCATATAGATATGTCATGTATTGTCTCATTTCCTTTTTATAACCCTGGATTTTAATTTGATCTATTTAAGCATCTTAAGGTAAGTATATATTTTAATAATCATTAAGAAAAACACATTTCAACTCAATTTTATCATATTCTATTTTCTGCTTTGAGTTAATTTCTTTAACATTAATGTGGGTTTTTTCTCATGTATTATGTTTCTCCTGTGTATCATTTTGGGATTATTTTGCCTCCAGCTTACTGAAAAAGCTGTTAGGGAATTTCTCTGTAGTTTCATATAAATGACATATATAAATTTTGCAGAACTGATGTCAGTTAAATATCTTTATTTAGGCTGAAGAAACAAGTAGTTACATAAATGGAACACATTTCAATTTGTCCACACCACATTCCAATTTAATTCAGAGTCAATATCTGAGACAGAGTTGAATTCTCTGTTCACAATTCACAATTGCACATGGCAAAAAACCAAAGAATATCTTGCCTGCAAAAACAGAGGATAATAGAAAATTTTTGATATCTCATAAGTATGGTCACATTTTAATATTTACTGATTTTTAGACTGTTTCAGGGTGTGAGTTTTCTAAATTATTTTTATATGTATATAGCTGCAACTGAATTTAAGTGTCAGCTGAACTGGGATTACATGGTGTCATAATTTAAATTACTGCAGGTACACATCATTCAAATTTTCCATGAGAAAGTATTTCAGATGATAAAAATTAAAAGTAATTAAAGGCTACATTGTGTTTAAAAAGGTAAAAAAAATATTACTCTGGTCAAGAGAATGAATTTTTAAAAAACATTTTTGAAATATTTAATCTGTCACATATGCTACAAGAATATGCTACAAGTCTGTCCAATAAAGACTATGCTTTTTAAAAAAGTACTGCTAAACTTGATCACATTTTAGAAGATGTTTCTGCTACTTCTGTATTTTAGAAGATATGAAAACAAAATTGTTTTCCTCTAATACCCTGTTGACTAATGCTATAATATAGTTGTAATCACCAAATATATAGTTCTTATTTAGTAATTCATCTGAGGGACACTACAGTGCTGCCTGAAGTGTATTGGATTTTATGTCAAATACATGCACCTCTAAACTGGGGTGGTTTTGCTAATAAAGAAATACTGTTCAAAAAAAGCTATGATTTTTTAGGGCATTTTCTGCCTTTGTCTTTTCTGAAATACTTTAGGTATCCTATGCATCCCTGGATATGCTCTGCATGCCTTTTCAGTAGACTGGGGTCCTTCATGGAAACTCCTACCCCAATCAGGCATAGTGTTAGTGGATGAAGGGAGTGATTCCAGGAACTTTCTTGCCTGACACCTCTCCTACTCAGACACCTGGCCTCAAAGTACAGCCAATTACACTGTGAATACACCTATTTCCTCCCAACCTGACCCTGTGGTTGCATTGAATTGTTCTCTATCTGTGGCTCTAGACACTCTTCTGTCTAGGCATCCTTCACCTTCTTCTGTCTTTGTGAAACTCATTGGCAGGGCTGTACCAGGGATGAGAGAACACAGATGGGAACATCCTGCGGCTGGATTATATATGGGCTTTGAAGGAATTGGAAATTCAGGACATTAGGATTTGAAGGCATCTGTGCCATATCTGGAAGGAGGAACTATGAGCCCTTGTCATGAAGGCCAGTGCTGGATGTACGACACACACGTCATGCGGGTATTTTGATCCTACTAATAATTGCCTATCTTTATTTACAAATATACGTGCATATATGTATTATATACAAATGTAATGTTCCTTCTTTTCTGTTGTCTACTTTGGTTCACTCTGCTTTTTGCTTGACAATCCCTGTAGCACATTCTGCTTTCAATCTTACTTGAACTACTTTTCATTTGTGAGTACACTTTATCCTTAAATCCTTTCTTCTTTAGACTCCATGCCTTAAACCATCCTTCCTGCTTGCAGATTTAAGGCCTGCATCAGCTTTCACTTGAATCCTTATGCGGATATTTGTCTCCTCTTACATTACAAGTGAATTTTGTTGTAGAGTTGCTGAGTTAATATATGTAAAGCACTTTTGTGCTCTGTTCAATTTACTTGAATCTTAAATGGATGCGGCATGCTGGTTTCAAAGATAGCATGCATAGGAAACCTGATATTAACCTCCAGCCATCTTGCATTCTACAACTTAACAGACACAGGCACTAAGGCACTATGCATAATGAATGTGAAGGAGTGATCTATATGGCTGGTAGCTTTAGAGGTGTTATACCTGAAACAAGTGTGATGAAATATTATCAAAATTCTCCCAATTCACCTTTTAAAAGAAACAGGCTCGTTCCCTCTATAGTGATCCATTTTTTGTACTTCTCTCAATATTTTCTTTTAAATACTTATGTCTGTTCACTCAAAGATTTTGTGCTATGCAAAGAAGAGGTACACATATAGCTTATACTGCACTGAAACTCTGGTTTGGGATTTGAAATGAGTTGTGAGATATGCATAAACCTTCTGGTGCACTGCAATACTTAAGGCATGGGTAATATTTATGTAAAATTTGAGTGCAGTGCTTTACCTACTAGCTGAACCTTCAGGATAACATTAAGTATTTAAGCTTACTATATTGTTTATGAGGAAAAGAAGCATTTTAGAATGGGAACAGGTTTTCCTGTTGCTATTTTTTTTTTAAGCACTCAGGGGAAGAGGTTAGGTTTAGATGAATTTTAGGTACAAATTTATAAAGGGTCTATTCAGCTCATTATACACATTCAGTGAAAATCTGTAATACTTATCATACTCCAGTGGTCTGGCTAAGTACTAGTAAGAAAGGGTCATTATGTATTTTATTAGCAGAACTGTTTTTCAAGAAAAATTAAGGAAGTCTCTCATCAAAGTACCTAATAATCCAGTGTTTGAACACTTCTTAAGGCTCATGTCTCTGCATCATTCTCATGACTTGCTTTCCCCTTCATGACATAATTCCTCCCACATAACAGTGGAGGGCACCTTCTGCAAGTTTGCTGACAACATCGAGCTATGTGGAACAGTTAATGAGCCAGAGGGAAGGGATTGTATCCAGAGGGACTGTGATAGGCTTGGAATTTGTGCCTGTGCAAACTTCTTGAAGTTCAACAAGGCCAAGTGCAAGGTCCTGCATGTAGGCCAGAGCAGTCCCAAGCATAAATACAAGCTGGGTGGAGAATGCATCAAAGGCTGACCTGAGGAAAAAGATTTGGAGATGTTGATTGACAAGCAGCTTAACATGACCCAGAGATGTGCACTTGAAGCCCAGAAAGCCAAATGTATTCTGGGCTGCACCAAAAAAATGTGGCCAGTGGGTCAAGGGAGGTGATTCTTCCCCTCTACTCCAGCCATGTAAGACCCTGTCTGGAGTACTGCATTAGGTCTGGTGTCCCTGATAGAAGAAGGACATGGACCTGTTGAAGTGAGCCCAAAGGAGGGCCAGAAAGATGGTCAGAGGAATGGGGTACCACTCTCATGAGGAGAGGCTGAGAAAATTGGGGTTGTTCAGTCTGAAAATGGAAAAGCTGTGCAGGGAGAGATACAAGAAATCTGAAGAGCGACTAGTTACATGGTATATAGTCTCAGGATAAGGGAAATTACTTTAAACTGAAAGAGAGTAGGTTTAGGTAAGATATTAAGATTAAACTCTTTACTGTAAGAGTGGTGAGGTACTGGAACAGGTTGCCCAGAGAATCACAGAACTGTTATTGGTGGAAGGGCCTTCTAGAAATCATCTAGTCCAAATCCCCTGCCAAGGAAGAGGACAGGTGAGTTTTGATCAGTTGACACAAGAATGTGCCCAGGTGGATTTTTTATGTCTCCAGAGAAGGAGAAAACATGACCACCATGGGCAGCCTTTTCCAGTGCTCTGCCAACCTCAATGCTTCCTCAAGTCGAGGTGGAAATTCCTGTATTTTATTTTCTGCCCATTGCTCCTTGTCCTGCCACTAGGCAACCCTGAAAGAGTCTGGCACCATCTTCTTGGCACTCAACTTTGAGATATTTAAAGTTGTGGATACCTCCTCCCAGGAAGTGTTCAATGCTAGGTTGAATGGGGCTTTGAGCCACCTGTTATAGTGAAAGATGTCTCTTGCTATATCAGGGGGTTTGTAACTAAATTATCTTTAACCTCACTTCCTACCCAAACCATTCAGTGATTCTGATTCTCTTCTGCTCCACAACTATACACCTATACGTCTGCTCTAACAATTTAATAGTACACTTCTCTGGTAACAACTGCTCTTCCAGTTCTTTGGGTCAATGGAGGCTGTTTTCAGAGCTGGTAAGAGTTCTTAAATTTCAAAGCCACTGCTAGGTAGTTTTGCTCTTAAAAAAGAATCCCACTGACTAAGTAAAGGCACAGAACTAAACAAGTATTTGGGTGAAAATGCAATAATCAGACTAATGATCATATGTGTGATAGCTAAAGATGTGGGATTCCTATAAAAAATATTTGAAAGGACCTATCACTTCCCAGACAGGAGAAGAGAAGAAAAGAGAAACATATTATGTTTTTCTTATGCATATTACCATTTCTTGACCTTGCTGATGCTAATGGAAAGGGGCAAGCTGGTTACAAAATTGATTATCTCCTTCATCTTTGGGCCACAGAGAATTATTTCCAGTAAAGGAATAGCCCTTTGTATTCATAGATTTTGGCATTTCTGTTATTCCTATTTGCAATAGGTTAAAACTTAGCCAAATGTACATTTTGCATTATTGCAAGTTTTTAACATGTGACACAAAAAAATTTTTGAGGGAAAAGTGTGCTTCGTTATTGAATCCTCGAGGGTTGTCCTTTTTGTGTTGTCAGAATAAGATTTAGCTCTTCTTCAAAAAATGACAGGGAAATTAGACAATTTAAACAAATATATTTTACTCTGTATAGTTTCTGATTTCCCAGCAGTAGCTTCCCTCTGTAATGTTCATAGTTTTCATTTAATATTTGTGTCTGAATAGTAACAATATAATTTCCTTTCCTTTTCCCTTTCCTTGTCTTGCCTCCTGCCATTTCTTCTCTCTTTGAACCTAATGAAACATAATTTTCTGGTTTAAATGGGATCAGAACTTTTTTTCTACATTTGAATAAAGTATGTAACAAAATACACAAAATAATGAAATACACAAAGAATTTACAGTGCTGGAAATAAATTGACTTAGTACTCCATATATACCCATATTTAAGTGAATGGTTGCACTACCATTTCAGAAATAATAAAAATTCATTACAGTCCTGAGAGAACGGACAGAAAGTCAGAGATATCATACCAGAAAGGATGTCATGGAGGTCATCTTTGTCTCATCTTTAGTGGCAGGAAAAAGTTTGTAAGGTTACAGCATCCTTAATCCCAATGTCCAGAAAAAAGCCCTGCTTCCTAAGCAGAAGTGTGGAAACCTCAGTCATCTGTGGGTTGGAGAGCATTCAATTTTTTTTCCAAAGGAAAACAATAAGTATTAAAAATATATATATTTATGAGATGCAGTATATACAAATGTATGATTTTTTTTTAATATTCCCTTGTTCTTTCTTTTATGCCATCTGCCAGCTTTACACTTAAGCATGTATTTTAAGATAAAGAACAATTTTTCCACAAATGACACATCTTTGGAATAAGTTAAATTAACAGGTAGAATTTCAGGAATGCTGTTAAATTTAAAAGCTGTATCAAACCTGCAAGCTTCTTCCCTGGAATAGGATAAAAATCATCAGAATTTACATAATTCTGGAGAATCACTGGCAGAATATCACCCCAGCCCAAAGATGTTGCATAACCCTCTTCAGAATAAACTTTTTTTTCCAAAACTTTTTGCATGACTTGTGATGATTTCACAATATTCTAAATACATGCAAATCTTTTACATAGTCATGAAACAGAGGGAGGATCCTTCCAGCCATTAGATTCCAGACTGCAGTTGATGTCTGCTTCAGCTCCATCTTTATGCAAAGGAAGTTTTCTCCTCTTGTTGATCCATGAAGCAAATGTTACATTTCGGGAAGGGAACAGCACAAAGACTATCCACAAGAAAGAGGCCTGTTAAGTGCAGAAGTCAGGGATTTTTTTTTCTTGTCCAAGAGCTTTAAATCTTATTGACTTTCTTAAAGTAAATGTGTAGAGACTAGTGCAGTGAAAACCAGATAGCTTTTAATATTGAAAGAAATTAATGAGGGAAAACATTATCAGTCAAGGAGCTTTTCACATGCTGAGGAATTAAAAACACATTTTTTATCTTTAAAAATGAGTCAAGCTATTCTGTCAAGTTGCAAAAAAGAATAAGATGACTCAGATAAAAATGAATTTTAAAGTGAGCCAGATGCCATAATGTAGATGATTCAGAATATAGTACTTCCTCAGATGTACTATATCTTCCAGTAGCAAAATGTTATTAAATATTTTAATACATGTGGCTAAGTTTATTGAGAGTGTCTTTGAGTTGCTGTCAAACATGTTTTGGAAAAGAAATACCAAGTTCATCAAAGTACTCTCAGATGCTCATAACAATAGACATTCTAAATATAAATATTAATAAAAGACTATGCAACTGGATTTAATTTTAATGTTAAAAAATAACCTTTCAATCAAACCTGTAAATCAGAGTTTTCAGAAAACAAAAAACTATTGGCATTAATGAAACAGAAATAATATTCCTCTTCAGTGGAAAACTTTCCTAATGAATTGTGTCTCTATACATTCCTGTTGTTCACACTCAAAAACACATTTAAAATACCTTAATACAGGAAATTAATATATTTTACAAAGTACACTATGATTCTGTCTTTAAGGTGTAGATACTTTATCAGCATTGGTTTTAGGCACTTCCTTGGCTGTGTGGTCGTTATTTCTGTTGCCTAGTGATACCTACGCCTTTAAACAAGTAAAAGGCTCTCGTTGTGTGGATTGTAAAAGCACCATAAGCATTTTGGATTACATTCTTGAAAGATAAGGCATTCTTTCTTCATGAAAATATGAACTTCTGTAAGGATTAACAAAAATTCTGTCATTTGCATTTTATTTCAAATATTCAAGCTTTCTTCTTCTTTTCTCAGAGGTCTTTGAAAAGATAAATTAGAAAACTAAATGTTACTTTCTTTTACTTGTCTGTCAAGCAGAACACAAGTGCTACAGTGTGAAAAACTTAAATTGTCTTATCTCTTTTTCAATTGACAGCCCTCAGCATTTTCTAAATGTTACATTAAATAAGTAATAATACCATATCTATTTATTTGTTTCATGTCATTTCTTAGGTAGAAACTTGCCATACAAAAAAAAAATGCATTTAAGATTTTCTGGTCCCTGTTCTAACTAAAAATCACTTTTTGAGCAGAATATATGAAGAGACCTTATTTTTTTATGCTCCATTATACAACAGCCTCAGTTTCAAGGGAACACTCTGCTCTTCTCATAATAATTTCTTAAACAACTCAGCATGTTTACATGCTTAAAGGGAAATTACTTAAATATGCTATCTTTAGAAACACTGCATTTTGTTACAAGAAGACTGAAAAATTTGAATTCTGAATCAATAAAATGAAAAACAATAGTTGTAAGTAATATCACTTACTGCAAGCTTTGTGACAAATGTCTGGATAGCAATTTTGATGATCCTACTTATTCAGAGAATGGAAATCTACTGCATATGGCCTCATTTTTCCAGAAAACTTAGTCAGGTATTTATCTGTAAGTTACCCCTCTGGGTTTATGAAATCCTATCTGTGTACACAGCAAACATTTATCTTATTGAAAGGCAGGGTTATGCTTTTATGCTGCTTGGTTTTTGAGGCATCAGGACTTGCAAAGAGCAAAACATAACTGGGATGACTGTTTCCACACTGAAGTTCTTCTGCATGGCTTCTGTTTCTCAAATTCTCAGAATTTATTTCAATGCAACTGTTCATTGCATTCCTACAGAAATATTCATATTTTGGAAGTTTGACTACATGATGACAAGTGAAACAGCCCCAGCAGGGATGATCTGAGCTATGTATACTTCAGCAAATGATGTGGTTGAGTTGGAATGGATTTATTCACTGGAATGCTTGGTGCTGAGAATCTCATGTGCATGTAATTCCTGAAAGTATACTCCAGGCTGGCTTCAGTGCAGACTCATGGGCTGACTGATCTATAATCCTGGATTTATTGCATTTTCCAATTTAATTTCATTTGTAAAAAATTCAGCTGATGTAGTCTAAGAGTGGTCCACAATGTGAAATGAGCAGTGTATAAGTGTATTTAACGACAAGATTCACTTTTGGAGAACACTTTTGATTTGAACCAGGAAGAACTAGTAACGCAGATGCAGAGTCCTGAATTCTGAACATGAAGACATTCCTAAATCATAGGACATCAGTTAAAAATCACTGTCCTGAATCACAGAATAAAGAGGATTTAAAATCTTGTTACAACTTTTAGGTGAACTATTGCTTATTATGAGATAGGGCTGTGTGGGACACAGCTTGCCAACAAGACAAATAGCAAAACAGATATACTGGAAATAGCAATTTTATCATGCTTGTTTATGACTTGCATGGGGAAAGTTATGAATACCTAGGAACATTATATTCCTTGAAAGCTCATGTCCTTGTGATTATTTGGTTTGTTATACGGGTTTTCTTGTGGTTTGGGGTTTTTGTTGTTTGTTTTGTTTGGGTTTTGTTTGTTTGGTTGGTTGGTTTTTGCTTTTGAATGTATTAAAAGAAATTTCCAAATTCTACTTGGCACACAACTTTCAATTCTTAAATCTGAGACCAAATAAATGTGGAAAACTGCCAGCATTATTAGAATTCTCTTGTGGGCATCACCACGTTCTGTTCATCAAGCTGCTGTACCCATTTTCTTAGCCCTCACTGGGAAATTAAATAATCCTGACTGACAACTGACACATTAATTGCCTTTGAGGGAGCACACCTTTAAAAAGCAGTAATTTAAAGTCTTCTGCTTTGGTGGAAGAACCAATTTGCAGCATCATCAGTCAGGGTTTTGACATGTAACTTTGCACTTGCCATTTTGTTAATAAAGAATCACACTTGAATCCTGAGAGAGTGTTTCCCTAAAGAGAAACTTAGATGTCTTTGTGAAATTAAGATGACTTTGATAGGGACATGTAATGAATGTTTAAATGAGTTATTAACCTTTCATGACTTCAGTGAGTGTTACTGCAAGACAATTCATCATTATATTGTCATAAACTGCAAAAAGGTGAATATCACAGTAAGATCAATTTCTTTAAAAGTTTATTTCTAGCTAGTTTTATGAATAACAAAACCATGTGCTTGTGTTTTTAATGTTTAGCAAACTGCAAGAAAGAAAGAAAATCTTGACAATAACATTTATGATATAAGTAAATAAACAGGAAAATTTTAAAAAATCATCCAGCAATTAATATTTTCAAATATTTAATTCAGATCAAATATTTCCATGCATGGTTCTTGTCAAGAATTGTTACATATTGTTCCTTTCTATCAAAGATAGTTTCTGTATGTAAATTAATTTATCAAAAAAACCCTTCCTTTATATTTTATCCCATGCAAAATATCAATGAAATGGAAAATTTTAAGGATTTTATAATTTAAAATTGTCAAATTCAAGTGCATGTTCAATTCTGAGTGCAGAAAATTTTCAATGCTGTAAGGTCTATTTTTTTTTTTTTTTTTAGATGAGTTGGGTGCATTCCGAATTCACTTTTGAGGAATGAATGAACTTGTTTGATCAGTTTTGTCTTGTTTTCATAGCCCTCAGTACAAGACAGTTTTGATAAATTTTCTTTTAAACCTATTTAAAAATGGTTTGATTACCTTATTACTTTGAAAATGGGAAAAAAAAAATTCTGTTCAGGAAGTACAGTCTTCCATGAAGAAAAAATCTACCTTACCAATAAACTTGTTCAGCTTTTAAGTCATTTAGAATAAGAATTAATAGCAGGCAAACAATTGCTTTTCAGTAGTTCAAAAGCATGTCATGTCTTTAGATCCTCTGTTGACATATCTGCAGTTCTATGAAATCAGATATGTTCTTTGTAAAGGCAAAATTGTATCTCACAACAATAAGATTGCTTGTTTCTGGGGCAAGCCACGCATACTTTTATTGTCATTATATTGGTGAAAAGGTCTCTTAAGTCAATAGTTTCTTTTACTGACTGAAACCAGTTAATACTGACATACTTAAATTAGAATTAATAACAAGATATTATGGACTTTTTTATTCCTTCATTTTCAAAATAATATTTAAAAAGGAGCTGAGAAATTGCTAATACTTTGAAGATATAAAAGTCTGCTTTATTTAGAAATAAATGTACTGTAAGTATAAAGAGAAAAAAATATTGGGAAAAGCAAGTGATGTGCAAAACAAAATATTGAGAATGAAAACTTTAAGCAATAACATGAAGCTTTTAAGACTGGAAATGCACTGCTTTGTGCAGGTGACACTTGCTCCCCAAGAGCTGTAAATTATTATACGCAGTATGAAACTGGAATCGAACAAAGATACAAGATTATTTTCCACAACAGGAACTATATGTCCTTTTGACACAATTCTGTGACAATTACAAAAAAATAAATGTGCCCTTTCCTGTAATGTGTTTGCTCTCATTATTTGTCTTTTTTGTCATCATGTCAGCAATTTCAAATTAGAAAGTTAAATCATGGCAAATTGTCACAGTGGTAGTTCATGCAGTGTGAGAAGTACATTTATGTGATTGTTTTAGTAAATGGCTCATTGAAAAAATATTTTCTGCTCAGTTGAAAGTTTTGCTGCAGGGATTAAAGCATATGAATCTGAAATACAAATTCAAGTTATTCATGTGTAAAAATTGACCTTTCCCTGATATATTCTTAATAAAAATATTCACTAAGTTGATTATGAACTGGAATTTTGTGTTGATTTCATTTTACCTTTGGCAATAAAATGAATGCAAATTTATGTCATTTAAATATTTAAAATTAAGTTAAACCAGAAAATTTACATAAGTAAAAAACCAACTACTTATGTGTTATAGAAATTATTTTCTTTAAAAATTGTCATATACATTTCTTATGGACAGTGTTCTCATAAATGTTTTTCCTGTTTATTCTAAAGCAAAATATAAAAATAAGAACAAAAGAGCAGTATTTCTGTCTGAATTTTAATAAGATTAAATTTTTTTTGCAAAGTAACAGTGAATGCATAAATAGCAACCCTAGAAAAATTGAAGATACTTTAGTTCAGAATTTCAAATGTCTGAGATCGTCATCAGAGACATGAAAACTCCAGGGAATTGCTTTTTCCCTACTGTTTGCACCTGTAACAAAAAGTAAATAAATAGTTTTGTCATAGATATGTACATTTTCATATTCAAGATAATTTTGATATTACTATCATCTAGCTGCACCCAGAACTCAAAGGCTTTTGCAAATCATTATATGCAAAAAGCCTGTCACAACATTGTCACAAGTAATCCAATTTTCTTCTCCTTTTTCCCTAGCTTTTCCAAACTGTAATTAACTTGCATATGAAATGGAGATTTAATCTTTTAAGATATGTTCATAGCTGATAATGTGCAGAAAGGTTAAGCCACTGCATTAGTACAGAAGAAATAATGGATTACAAAATATAGTGAACTCTGAACCATTAGGCTCATTTTGGCAATAGACACAGAATCATCTCCTACCCACAGCTGTGACTAAAAAAAAGAAAAAAAGGGACACAGTCTTTTGTTTGGGGTTTTTTATAAAGCCAGTATCTAGGTACCTCAACGTGATATCTGAAACTGGATAGGATCTAGCATCTCTAATGCAGTTTCAGAGTGAGGCTATTAAAAATCACAATTATTTGTCATTTTTGCCTTGATAATTGGCCAAGACACTAGTAAAACTCTGCTTCCTTACGAAGTCTACAAGGAGTTGTCAGAGTTAGGACACACTGACTACTGCCTCACCCTGAACATTGGGGCTTGTATGTGAGAGCTGCTGCACCCCAGAAGCTTGGGAAAGGAGGGAGCAGTGTGCATGTGTGTTTGGGTATGCACAGGAGCTGCAGTTTCAGAGCCATCACTTTCTCTCAAGCACATTCTTGATTACATGGGAGGGTACTGCTTCCCTAAAGGGGTTCTTTTAGTCACTTTGTAGGAGAAATGTGCTTAAAAAGCTTGAATTTAGTTTCTACAGGGAACAGGAATCTTCTGGTTCTTAACACTTGAACATTCGCTTTTGCAGCTTCAATAATGTATTTGCAATATAGCTTTTTTTTTAATGTACTTTCATACAGGTAAGTCACAACAGTTTTAGGACCCCAACTCAGGTCATTGGGTTGACAAAAATTATCTACTTATTTGTTTTTGGTGGGGGGAATAGACAAAGAACATAGCCTGACTTCTTTGGTTCTTTGGAGATCTGGTTCATTAGACAGATGAGAAGAAATCCTCATTTACAGTTTACTGCCCATTGTCTTCCTGCTGGAGGCTGGAGAACTGTTCTTACTGCAAATGAAAGCACATACTGTTGCATGGATGCATCAAACTTGATTTTTTTTTTTTTTTTTGTAGAGATGACATGAATTTTTATTCTGTTGCTCATAGGGCTCAGGCAAATGAAAGGTACTTTCATTCACTCCAGCTTTAATACTTTAGCAAGACTAAAGTATTATTTTACTCTTGCTAAAGTATTAAATCTGGAGTAGCCAACAGGAGTAGGTTAATGACATCATGGTATCATCATGGTAATTCACCGGTTAAATTCTTTTCTCACAATAAATTACTGCAGAAGACAGTCATTAAGACATGCTATCCCTAGGACATCGCTAGGATATCTGCAGAGAATGAGCTCTGTTCTCGTATGCTGAAGTAGATAGAAAGAAAATGGTAGCATAGATAATCTCAGCAGATTTTGAGTTGGGAAGAAAGGAGCATTAATTCTTTGCTGTTCTATGAGACTTATTTTCATATGCTTTATCTCTCTCATGCTGTTCATTTTCCTGTAGTTAGTATTTTCATTGGAAATCAAACACAGAGACAGAATATTACTTCATTGATGTTGATGCATCTTCAGCAAAATTGTACAAGAGTAACTTGGTCCAATAACTCTGGAAAGCTTTCATTAAATGAGAGTTTACCCTGTAGCAGATTTGCAAGATGTTCAAATTTCTGCTAAGTCAATCAATCTCCATAACAAGAAGATAGTTTTATGGAATGCCTGAGGCCCTCTGATTCCCTGTTGGATTCTACAAGGCAAAAAATCTCAGGTTTGGTCAGCTTGTTCAGAGGAAATATCTTGTTTGCTAAGAATGCTCCACAACAACATAATCAGAATTCCTGACATATCTGTCTGTGTGCAGGGAAAAAAAAATAAAATAAAACAACACTTCCTGTTACTTAAAGTAAATTTTTTTTCTTAATTCTTTCTCTTTAATACCACAGTCTGTTTCCAAGACATTGCAAGTAATTTCAATAATACTCCCTGTTCACCTAGAAATTTGCAACTGCCTCATTTTGATTAATATTTCAAAGCAGATTTCAATAAAATTGTTCTGAATTTAAGTGGAATATAGAAACACACACAAGCTATCTACACAAAAGAAAATATGAAGATGACAAAAATACAGCATTAAAAACAGAATAGGGAAGGGGTTTTCTGATTTGTTTGTCCAGATTTAAGTGAAATGTATTTGCCACATGTATTTGGTCTTTGTCATTCTGCTTTGTGAGACTGAAGGCAAAAGGAGAAAAGAAAGCCTAAAAATACTGAAGTATTTTTAAGATTTTTAGGATTTTGTTTTCTTGGTGTACTCAAGGTACAAAATCAGAGAAATTCTAGCCATATTGCTGAATGAAATTGATGTAATGTTTTATTAGGAATTCAGCAGTTTTCAACAAAGAAACTTGTGCCAATACTTCTTTTCCCAAGCTGAAATACATTGTAGGTTGACCTTGCCTGGATGCCAGGTGCCTACCAACAGGACAGGGGAGAGAAACTAAGGTGGAAAACAACTTGTAGGTTACTATAAGGTAGCTCACAAAAGTCTACGCTTGCATAAGCAAAGAGAAAAAAAGCACATTCATTCTTTAAATCCATCAGTGAGTGGTGTCCATCCACTTCCCTGGCAGCAGGGTTTCAGCACGTGGAGCAGCCCTTCCAGAAGGCAAACACTGCAGATAACAAACACCCCTCCATTCCTCCTCCCTCAGCTGTTACACCTGAGCTGTCACACAGTGTGGAATGGCCCTTGGGTTCATTTGTCTCAGCTGGCCTGGCTGTGCCTCCTCCCTGGAGTTTTCCCACCCCAGCCCCCGGTGGGGCCGGGATGTTGGGAGGCAGCGCTGGTGTTGTGCCAGCCCTGCCCAGCAGCAGCCAAAACTCTGGAGGGTTTCAGCTCCTTTGCAGCTACCAGGGAAAGCACAGCACTGTGAGGGCTGCTGGGGGAAATGAGCTCCAGCTCAGCCAATACAAAAAAAGCTTTAACGGAGGAAAAAGTGTATTGATACAAAATAACATACTCTGTTTCTTACATTACGGGAGTTTGATATTAGAACTGAAATAATTCTAACAGCAAACATTAACCCCTGATTTTTCTAGTCATTGATGAGCATAGGTCATGTTTGAAGAAGATGGATGTATCATTTAGGTGGTTTGGTTGCTGTGTATATCAAGACTTTCAGTGCAAAATGAACACTTTTGTTTGATTTCTGTATGAGATCCCTGATATCCTGATTCTTTTGTCAAGTCCCTTCCACTTCTATTAAGGCAGAAATCGCTGGGTTTTTAAAATTTCCTTTATTCTGTTTTTGTTTTTCCTCCCTCTTCTTCCCTCTTTTATTTTTTTCCTGTCCTTCTCTTTCTCCCTCTCCTTCTTCCTCTCCCTCCCAGCACTCTGATAAAAATACCCAAAAGCCATCTACCTGGTGACTTCCTTATTGATAGATACATAAATTTTCCATTTCTCTTCCTATGTGTAAGAGAAAAATTTGGTCTAGTTATGAGTCTTCAAAGGATAAAGACAAGACAGTAGCTCCTTGTTTTTGTGGTTTATTATTATTATTATTATTATTATTATTATTATTATGCCCCCTTTCTCTTTCCACTATGTCTTTAAACAGTTTTAAGACATCTTCAGAGTATGCCTACAAAGTCCATAGTAGGAAGCTAAAGTCATACATTCATTTTTAGTCTTTATGATTTAATTATTTTTCACCTCTAATTAAAGCAATTTTGAGGAAAACAAAACTGTTAACTTCAAGTTCTTGCAGCAAAATACAGAGAAATGTGGATCTGCCTAGAAGTGGATGACTTTGCCTCAGCTAAGAGTTCTCAAAAAAACCCAGCTGACCAAGTAAATAGCTCAGATTGAATTTCATTCTTGGTACAGTCTGTATTTCCTATGCTTTTGTACTTAGGGCTTTTTTTTTTTTTTTTTTTTGGTAAGGTTTTTTTTTCCTTTTTTTTTTTTTTTGGGTTTTTTTTTTTTTTTTTTTTTTTTTTGTTAACACTGTAACTTCGTCAATCCAAAGAGCAACAAAGAGTTTTCATGCTGGTGAATTTATGTGACACATTGGATCAGTCTGTAACTGCTCATTTGTGCACAAGCCTCAGAGCTGTGATTGCAAAAAAGGCAAAACTACTGGCAGACAAAGACATCTTACGTTATTTTGGAAATCCTTGCTTCCTGTTGGACACCTGTTTATGCAAGAACTTTCATGGTCATGGACAAAAATCTCGCACTGCCGGAGTTTAGGGCACAATCTAAACCAAGATTTTAGAGCCCATAGCACAATGGATGGACCAGCAGGGAGGGACCTGTAGAAAGAGAGGACAAGAAAGTCTGAGTGTTTCTGCTCTCAGCAGTACTAGCCGCAGAAGCTGCTGAACTGAGCTCTAGGTAGAACAGCTGATCACTGTCCCTCTCATACTGGTTTGCCACCTTTACAATTTGCTGCTTGAATTGCTGCCAGAAGGAAGTCTTTCAAGTGAAAGAGAATGGAAAAAAGCATTTGAGATCCTAATCCCTGACAGGTGAATACATTTTATATTAAATATTGAAAAGCAGAAGCAGTCATGGAAACAGAGACGACATCACCAGGCGACTGTTCCATAAGAAGTTTATCTTCTATGTTGTATTCTCACAGAAGAATAATCTTGTTTGTTAATTTTTACCATTTCTTTCTTCATTCACAAGTCCTGTTCAGATGATGATGTAGGATTTAGATGATAATTAAGATTTTAGCACAGTACTGCTCAGTACAGTGTCCCCATAACAAGACTCTGACAGACTGGTCACGCACAAGTCTCACCTTTCCTGGGGCACTGAGAGACAAATCCAACTCTAAGAGTTCAGGAAATCTCCCCACAATAAGGGTCAAAGAAATCTCCCCATTTTACATGACAAACAAGTAAAAATGTTTTGGTGAGAGGTCTTTAACAACATGAAAAGTACCTTGAATTTTATATTTTTGTATATAAAACTGGGATAGAATGAAGCAGAAACTTTCTGATATTTGTCAAACATGAGAAAAGGATTTTGTTGCTTATATACTGTGCAGGGTTCATCTTTGAATAGCTGTATAACATTTTATTTTGTTGTTTTGTTTATACACAGGTTAAAAATGTATAATCTATAGAGCTACCAAATATTTGTCAGTGCATTTTGGTAGGATTAACCTCCCAGACATACTAAAATCTCTGATCAGTGATTGAAGCTTCACTTGAACCACACACTACAAGAAAGTCATAAGGAAACAAATAAAAACCAAGAGAAAATTCTGCCCTCCCAAACTTAGCAAGATGAATATATTTTTATCTTAACCTTTCAACATGTGAGGTATCCAGTAATATTTGAGTTTCTATATATATCTTTCATAATTCTGTGTCAACTTGAGTTATTACAGCAACAGGTCATTTTAAAAGTATTGAATAAAGTTCTTTGTGTAATAGTATCTGATTTTTCAGTCTGTTAAGGTAAATATATTTGGAGCTGCAGGATTGTTGATATTAAATAGAAAATAACCTTTATTTTTAAAAGCAATATTTGTAATACAAATGTGCAATTTATATTTGATTTCAGATATTTTCTTTATCCCACTTTTAATTTTTTTTTTTTGTCGTTCAAATCCTAAATCTAGAGTTGGTTTCCTGTAGGAATTAATGAATTGAGAGTTTTCCCCCCGTTTTTAATCTCAGGACCAAAATTAAATTGTGATTAGAATTGGCTTCCCATTGAGTTTTATTAGGATGAGTTCTGATTTCTCTGTGAAACCCTGATGTTCACCCACATTCAATCGACAGGATGTATATTTTGGTGGCATTTTGTTATCACACAGACTCGTGTTAAACTAATTATAAAGACATATAAGTTTAGATTTATTTGAAGCAAAACCTCAGAACTACATAAGTGCCCTCTGAAAGTGCACTGAAATTGCTGCATGTTGGCAGGGGTTGACTGAGGGTATCAGATCTTCTCTGTGGTCATTGCTCCAGGCTGCAGTTTTTTCCATACCTACTGAGTATGGATAGTGAGGTAGTAGAAGAACACTCTTTCAAAACATCTACCAGTAGGTGATAAACTGCCTTCCCAGACTGCTACTGGTTGCCCCTAGGTTGTCCCAGTGCCTTGCCAAACTCTTCTCCAGTACAAAGTGTTGGCTGAAATATTCTTGAGACTCGATACACAATGGCTCAGAAAATACTATATAGAAATCATACTTCACCTGTGTGTTTCCTGATTGCTGATTCATGGTCAAAAATTCACATTGCTCTTTAGTGAGAAAGAACTTTTCTTCCCTCCTTTTTCTTTTCCTCTCCGCTTTTTCTATCTGCTTATTTTTTTTTTTTCTCATTTAAGTCAGCAACAGCAAGGATCATTCAAGACATGATTATGCTCATTTATTTTCTTTTGCTGTTACTATTAAAAAAAAACAGACTAAGGTCACATTATTCTGGAGAGCTACACAACTAGCACTTCAGATATTTAACATATTTAAAATAAGGACATCACCAAGGTTAAGCAGAAGAAAACAAGAGAGGCAGTAGTTTAATGCTATTTCTGGGAGATAAATATCTCAGCTTTACAATATTTAAGTTGCTTGTAACCCTAAAGGACCACAGATAATTCCCTCAACAAAGCATGAAAAGCAAGAACTGCCATCATACATGGCTGTTGAAAACTCTGCTTTTAATATGAAAGATTGTTTGATCATAAGTCTCCAGAATGCCTTTCTCAGAAAGACGTAATGGGGTCACAAAAGAAAGAATTTCAGAAGGAATTATCAAGCTTAGAGGAACTTGAAAACGAGGTGCTTTCAGGAAATAAGTAATGCAATCAAAGGGTGACTAATTGTGGCACATAGAGATCCTCTCAGGGGTGGGTGTAAGGATTATGTTTTAGATCTCAAACTGCAAATGTTGTTCCTTTCAGATATGCTTTGCAGCAGTCCTTAAGAAGTGAAGATGACCCAAACGGTTGCAATACTAAGAGTTATCCAAGTGTTACTTGCTCTTTCTGCATAAAAACACCTTGAAACCTATAGCCAGAAATTTTACGTATTGAGGCATCATATTTCAAACACACTTTCCAGACACTGAAAATATTTTGGAGATATTGCAATGTCATAGGCACTCACCGGCAAAAGTAAATCCCTAACTTTCAGTTTCAGCCATTTGTGTACTTCAATACCTAAACTCACAGTTAGCCACATAGCATATATCAAGTAGTGAAATAGGATAATTACAGAGTTTAAAGTCTATTATATCTTTGCTGTGCTCAGTAAGTTCTTTAAATATTAATCAAGGCTCCAGGGGATTACCAAAGGGATATTTCATAAAATATAGTTCTTCTAAGCAGCTATCAAATGCAATATGAAATTATCATTTCAACAGAAAAACACAACAAAAAGAAAAAAGAGAAAAAAGAAAACATTGGTATGGCAAATTTATATCTGTAAAATAACAAAACAGTATGAAGAATAATGTGAAGAAAAAAAAATTAAATGCAGGGAGAAGCAAATATTCTAATCTCATCCAAATTACAATGTCTTTGCATGAAATTAAAAGACATTATGTTTCTACAAAATATAATACAGAATTTTGACTAGAACATAGATTTAAGTACTTGTGTCAGTAATAAGGACATCTATATAAAAATAAAATAAGATGTGTAGTTTACTAAGTTCCAGTCAATTAAAAAATACTTTAAAATATATTAAATCCATGTAAACTTTAAACCTTATAGTTTGAAGGCTATTTACATTAAATAGCATTAAATTCTGTTCTACTGACTGAAGTGCTAACTAGATTAATCTCTTTTATCTAAGTGCATTTTCTGTATCTGTGCACTGACTGCACAAGGCAGGATTGTATTTATTTTGTTAAGAAATCATATAGAGATAAATAAGAAACAGATTTGTGAACTTCATCTGGTTTTAAGCAACTTATTCTTGAAGCAAATAAGCTTTTCTTTTTGACTGTGGCAGAGCATTTTTAAATTGTTTCCTATGGATATACTATAGGTTCCCCATGTCCATGAATAAAATTAGGTTGGAAATTAGAATAGTCTTTCACTAATGTGTTTATGAAATTCTAGAACAGTAAATAGTAATAGTAGGTGCTCCCAGACTGGAACAGGGGAAGGGTTTGAGGAGTTCTTCCCCTGAGGAGGAAGGAGCAGCAGAGACAAATGCCTTGAGGTAATTGCACGCCCCATTTCCTGTCCCCTCACACTGTTGGGGATGGAGGTAGAGAAGTCTGGGGTCAAGTTGAGCCTGGGAAGAAGGGAGGGGTAAGGGAAGGTGTTTTAAATTTTAGTTATTATCTCTTATTAAAATAGTCTGATTTGATTGGTGATAAGTTCAACCCGTTTCCCCAAGTCTGTTTTGCCATTGATGGCAACTGTTCAGTGTTCTCTCCCTGTCCTTATTTCCTCCCAGAAACCTTTGGTTATATTTTCTCTCCGATCCAGCTGAAGAAGGGAGTGATAGAACATCTTTTGTGGGCACCTCGTGTCCAGCTAGGGTCTACTCACCAGTGCCAAACTATCTTTTAAGGGTGCTGAAATTAGGTCTTATACTACTTTAATGCTCTTTAGCCAGCTTCTGTATTTCTTCTTTCTTTCCTATTGAGTTTTGATACTGCAAAAGAGTATCTGCATCTGCAATGATAGCATGAATTAAGTAAACCCAAAACTGATAGAGTTAATAGGCTTTTTGTCTTAGGAGTAATTTCATGATGGAATCAAGGCCAATCACCTTCAAATTTTAGAACTGCTCCTCATATCTTTGTTTCACGTAAAATGTCTTCTCTTTTTCCATTAAATAGCAAAGATCTTCTGAGCTTGAGGAACCTATTTTCTCAGAATTTTTGTTATGAAACGCAGGTTGTGGGTACAGGCTCAAGATCTATTATTTGACAATTTTAAAACATGCTATATTCCTTATATTTCACACCTTTTTTTGTTGGAAGAATTTGAGGTTTTTTGTTTTTTTTTTTTGCTTTGGTTTATTTGTGGTTTAGGGCATTCTTTTGTTTGTTTTGTTTTATATTTGGATTTGCATTAGGTTTTTTTTCCTAGTAGTGTTATTTCTGTTTTCCCAAGGCTTATTTCAGAGTTTATATAAATTCTGCTGTCATCAAAAGAAGATTTTAACTTTTTGCTGCCCATTAAATCTGCACAACAAAGGATTTAATCCTAATTTAGTTTTTGTACAATGAAATTTCTGTTTGATTAGGAGAAAAGTCTCTGCTGGCACATCTCTCAGGGTCATTGTAACAGGCTTCCAACTACATCCTCTTTGTCTTGAAAGAATTCTAGCTATTTGAATCTGCACACGTATTCACTGGCTCAGGATCCCTCATACAGGGCAATTCCTAATTGGAAGCTGGATCCTTTTTTTGAAGTGATTTCTTTTTCTTCTCATTGTTTTATCAAAAATTGCATCCTAAGCATCTGTTATATAGATATATATTTCCAGTTTCCAGCTACTGGTTGTGAAGAAGTGCAGAATCAGCTGTACCTCTTAGCGATGTAGGGGGACTTTGTGTGAGCCAAAAAACATTCAAACATTTTATAAGCTTAGCTGTTTAGGTTGTTTTTCTATGACACAAAAAAAAAAAAAAAAATTAAATTTACAGATTTTTTTTTTAAAATCATGTATTTTTTTTAGGAAAGTCATATAGATTGATAAAGAGAGAAAGTAATGCCTTAACATCCCCAATATTTTTCTCCTAAAAGGAAAGCTGAAAGAATTTGTGAAAGCTGAAACTACCCTCCAGAGCCTCAGTTTTATATCAGAAAACAGCATTTTTTTACTGTTGCACTTAACATATTTTTAAGTCTACTCCCAGTTTATAACTAAAGTTCCTTGGTGAATGAAAATATTTTAGTGTCTTTATGACCTATGATACATTATTTATGGAATTCTGTGATTATTTTTTTTTTTTTTACCTAAAAGGGAAAACTTTCAAGAATCACAAACTAGGTCAGTTTGGAAGGTACCACAGTGGGTCATATTGTCCAACCTCCCCACTCAATCAGGGTCATCCTAAAGCACAGGGCACAGGATTATGTCCAGATGGCTCTTGAATGTCTCCAATGAGGGACACCCTACAACCTCTCTAGACAACTTGTTCTAGTGCTCAGTCACACCACAAAAAAAAATTTCCTCATGTTCAGGTGGAACTTACTGTGTATTATTTTATGCCCATTGCCTCTTGTCCTCTGTCTTAGCACAATCAAGAAGAGCTTGGCTCCATTTTCTTGATAGTCATCCTTTAGACATTTATACACATTAATGATGTCCCCTCTCAGTCACCTCTTTTTGAGACTGAACAGGCTTAGGTCCATCAGCTTTTCCTTGTAAGGGAGATTCTCCAGACCCTTGACTATCTTAGTATCTCTGCAGTGGACCTGCTCCAGAAGCTCTGTATCTCCTTGTACTGAGGAGCCCAGAACTGGAGTTATCAGGGCTGAATAGAGGGACAGGATCAGCTCCCTTGACCTGCTGGCAATGCTCTTCCTAATGCATCTCAGGATTCGCTTGACCTCCCTAGCTACAAGGATGCACTGCTGGCTCACAGACAGCTTGCAGTCCACTAGGATCTCCAGGTCCTTCTCTACATAGCTGTTTTCCCTCTTGCTTATGCTGTATTTTGTTCACTCCTATTCATACCGCATTTCCTCAGCAGCATTTTCTCCCCCTCTCCCCATTTATTAGCAATACTGAATCAGAGACCAACATCCTAGTTGCATTTTTTTTAATATATTTTTCAACTGATCCTATGAATGTAAAAAAAAGGCCCCTCTCCTCTTTTAAATTGAACAACAGTGTAATAAAGTACCACATCTTGTTGTTACTTACAGTTTTCTCTTTCAATAGGAGTAAGACAGAAATGGCTCTCACAATTTTTCATTGTGAATTTCAGAGGATTAAAAACTGTGAAAAAAAACAGTGCATCAAAATGTACTAGAAAATCTCTGTTGCCTAATAACTAAACAGGTACCCTGTGAATGGTTAATTAGGAAAAATATCTCATGTGGAATAAGAAAATGATGGTCAGGGGATTAAAATCACAGAATTATTTCATTTGGAAGAGACCTTTGAGATCATTGACTCTAACCATTAAACCAGCACTGCCAAATTCAGCACTAAACCATTTCCCTAAGTCCTCATCTACATATATTTTAAATACCACCAGAATGGTGACTCAATCATTTCTCTGATTAGTCTGTTCCAATGCTTGACAATGCTTTCACTAAAGAATTTTTTTCCTAATATCCAATTTAAATTTCACCTTGTTCAACTTGAGCATGTTTTCTCTTTCCCTACCACTTGTAATTTGGGTGAAGACACCATCCCCCTGGCCAAAACCTCCTTAAAGGTAGTTGTAGAGAGATGAAGTCATTCCCGAGTCTCCTTTTCTCTTGTTGGAAGGTGTAGTTGGTCAGATGACAAACGCTGAGCCATCCCCCACATTATAAACAGAGAGAGGTAGCAATTACTAGAGCAACAGATTGAAGCTCATTATAACTTCTTCCATATCTCAGTCCTGATCTGTAGGCATTGTAGTGCCTCTACCTGATATCTTTGGACAGCATTTTCATTTGTACCTTTCTTCCACTAAAGATAGAAAATGAACTGCTGAATGTAACTCAGCAAGAGGCCTGGTTATGTTAAAGATAAGGGTAGGAAAGCAGGAGTACACAGTTGTGTTATGGTTCCCTGATAGAAAATACTGTTTTGTACACCATGCTTTTAAAGCAGCTTAGAAAGCTATATTAGACTGTACATGATAATCTAAGGTGATGGAAGGAATGAGTGTCAAATAAAGTGTATGTTCCTCTGAGGAAGATTTTAAAATGACAAACTGCAGTGCATTCCTGTAACAGTCAGCTCTCTTTGCTTTTAATAATTTAATAACATCTACTCTTATGTAATGGAACTACAGACATGGAAAACAGATTTGAAGAATGATCTAGGAGAGAAATAAAAATGACTACATATCACATTAGTGAAAATATATTCTGGTTCTCTCATGATATTTAGATGGGATTTGAGTTTCAGTGTAGAGTTTTTCTAGTCATTAGATGGATAAGAACAGAGTTGGTGGTCTTCCATGTTGTCTCAGAGAATAAGGAAAAAACCTCAGTGGCAAAAATTGTGCCAAGCTGAGCACTGTCATCCCAGAAAATATTATTGGAAAACAACTACCTAAACATGTATTTTAAATTTCAAACTCTCAATCTGTCATATTTAGCTTTTGAATGTACCAAACTTAAATCATAAGCACAGTATTGCAAAATGTAAAACCCAGTTTTACATGATACTCATTCTGATCATCAGCATCAATAAGATTCTGGGCTGTAGTGTGATAAAATGAAAAGTGGTCATCCAGTTCCAGTTTAGGTTGTATTTCCATTTAAGCTAAAAAAATACCCCAGGTAACTGTCAAAGTAAGAAACCACACTTAGTTCTTCAGATAATTGATTCATGACAGGAATCTGAGTTGTTATAGGAATCTGATCTAGTGCTCAAGAAATGCTGCAAAAGCTTTCTTCAGTTACAGGTGGTTTTTCATGAGGTCATAACCGATATCTGTACCCATTATCATGTAAAAACAGTCATCAGTATCCACACACTCCAGCTTGTGATTAGCAGGAAAAATACAGGAATTAATATTCCCTGATCTTACTCAAAAAAAAAAATAAAGTTATTTCTGATATGAGTGACTCCATCCAGCCAAAAGGCTATACACAACATTTCTATGTAGAAATTTCTTCTCATTTTTTCCCAAGACAAAGATCTTTCAACTCTAGTTTTACTTTTAACACTAATTATGTGTCAGTAACTTGCAAAGGGCTCATGGACTCATTTTGAGACGACTTGACTATAGAATCATGTGATAATTGAAATCATACTGATTTTTAAATAGATCTCTGGACACCATTTGGTAACAGCATTCTTCCTTCTGCCTTACCCTCCAAAACAAAGGCTAACACCATTGCATTTAGATAATTCACCAGGAGTCATGCCATCCACTTCATATATGGCTTCTTAAAGAACTCATTCTTTGCATCCTTTTCATCTGGAGACCTGTGAAATTAGATCTTCCTCAAGGATACAGAATGTCAAGAATATTGTAATATCTTCCATATCTAAAGTTTTCTAAGCTGAGCGACAATACAATCAAGTTTAGAAGATTCTCAAATTTAGTGAAAGAGAAAACAAAGACTCATGTGGCCAAATCTGCTGGAGAAAGATCTTGTGTTCTAGTTTCACTTCTCAAACTCTTTACTCTAGAAAGTGAAGATTACACCTTTTCCTTTAAAAGCCATATAAACTTACTTTTTTGATTACTGCCATATACTGAATGAATGTCTTCAGTGAAATTATTATGGTTTGAAATTTCTCTTCAGTAATTTGCTGTATTTATTTATTTATAAAATATAATATGATGATGAACCATGGTGATACATTCTGGTTCCTAAAGACACTAGTTACAAAAGCAAGTGTCAGGCAAAAATAAAAAAAAGGAAAACAATGTTGGCTACTTCAAAATATTCCTTGGTGGGCCTTATTTAGGAAAGCTCTATATGACTCCCAGGCTTTCAATGCTAGTAACACAAGTCTCTTTCTGAGGTAACTCACACAGCAACAAGCTGTGTGACTGCTTCAGAAAGCCAGGATGGATTGTTATTGACCATACCTATATGCTGTCAAACACATTAAAAAAATTCTTCTACAGCATAATCCATAAGTATTATAGATTGGAATAAAATTTTATTCATATTTTACATTCAGTGACCTTTAATTACAACTATTTCTGCATTAATGATGCATAGTAGTAAAACAAACAGAATGCTTATACTTCTATGATAATTGTGCATTACACAAAAACTAAAGATAAAAAACCCACAAATATCAAACCCACAAACAGAATAAAACTATTTCAAAACCCAAAAATCATTGCAGCAACATGAGAAGCACTTTAATATTCCACAATGTAATTAGCACAAACGGGTATAATTTGTCACTGTGTAGAAAATAAAACCATTTGATTTGGTATTAAATTATTCTTCCTAGTTGCATTCAGTAAGAAAGCCCTGTTCTACTGAACCACATAGGAGAATGGAAATACTTTGAAGAAAGAGAGAAAAAAAAAGAGAGAGAAAGAAGCAAAAACCACAACAGGAATAAGAACTCTATCTTGAGCCAAATTTCACAAAAGTATTCATATATCATTTTGCCCTCTGTGAGATTTGTTTGGTGATGTGTTGGTCTGTTCTCCTGTGACAATTCATACATTTTCATGTGGAACGCTGAAAGGAATTTTATAAGACTGACATCTAATACAGGAAGTTAAATTATACACTAGCCTTGCATTACAGTGTCATATGCTGATAATGCAAATTGGTATGGAATATTATTTATTCCAGTACTGCCCTTTCCTAAAATATTTTGCACATCATACCTGCTTCATATCTAGTTTTCTTTTTTTGGCAGGGCAGGTTGGGAATAACATATTGCCTTGCAAACAGTCGTGTTTTCTTGCCAGTGTTGATTCAGGGGAGTCTGGCACACTTCTGCATTTCAGGCCTGATTCTGTTCAGAGAGATTTCATAACAGTAAAAGTCTTTGGGCTGTAACAAAATTCCTTCTCATCCCACTCTTTCTCATAGAGGGAAGAATGAAGCTCTTCTAACAGTTTCTTGAACACCATCTCCTCAATAAGACATATGGTCTTTGATACATATTCTAGATGAAGACTGAGGGGCTGTTGATCTAAAATCTTTCATGCAGACTTGTTGAATGGGAGTGAATTCTGTGAAATTTCTACTGACTGATTAGAGAATGGAAATTTTTAATTCACAGCAATGTTTTTAAAATTTGTTGTTATAGCAGTAAATGAAAACATATTTATAGTTGTAACTAACAAAATCAAAATAAGTACCTTAATTATTGTTCATATACACAGTATGGACAACACAAAAAGAAAAGGAAAGACCTACAAACAGTCCCAAAATCAACATCAAGAACAAACCTAAAAACTTTATTTCAAGGTATTTTGGCTTTGACTGAATTTGGCTCTTTTTCTGTTAGGGGAAAAAAATAATATATATATATCCAGCCTCAATTTGTTATTTAATATCCTTGGAAGGAAATTCCAGTTTTCTGAGATTGCATTTCTAACCTGTGAAGGGTATAAAAATACTGAGTACTTCACACTGTGTGTTAGTGATAAAGCCAACAGTTAGAGCTGGGACTGTGATGGACTTGGTAGAGTTGACCTAATGCTGGCACCCTGGTCTTGCTTTCAAAATAGTCCTGCATGCCCCCGTTCTGTCACTGATCAGACAACTTCATGTCATGTCTGAATCTGCTGTTAATGACATCTGTGGGACCTTCTTCATGTTTCTTCCACTGTTGTACCTATGGTTCTTTCAGGTTGTCCATGTCAGGCCAAAATCAACATTTGAATTATATTTGTCTTCAGGTGTCTCAGATACCTGTAGAGCAATCACACCTGTCATGCTGTCTGCTAGAAAGATGGTGCCCACCCTGTCATTGTTTTAGGTTTTAGAGCAGAGTCCTTTCTGGCTATTCCTTACATTCTCTGTCCTTCATTGCCTACCTTATCAATTATTTTGTAAGAGTTTTGAAGCTAAGTGTTGCTTTATAGTACTTACATAGCACCTGCTAGACTTAAAGATTTGGTAAAATAATCAATTTGCTCTTTCTCAATGAAAACAAACTGCTAAACTGAAATTCCAGGGGCTTGTACATCCTATTTAAAAAATCTTATTGATGTTAAAAAGGAAGAGATGTAACATCCATTGTCTTCAGAAAATAAATTTCTGACTAAATAGAAGAATTTGCAGCAAGTAGAAATTCTCTTTGAAAATTTCTAAGGCTAAATCAAGATGGATCAGTGAAACAATGCAGACACTGCTTCCCATCTCTGTTAAAGACCAGCTGTTGAGCTGTAAGGCTACATGTTGAACAAATTTTTTTTTTCCTTTGTAAAGTCTTTTATTAATCTTGAGAATGAGTATCAGGAAATAACTTAGTTTGATTCGATATGAAAGGCTAGGTGGATTCTGAAGCACAGTAGTTGATAAATAAATCAATGTATTATCCATAAACTAAGCTAAGCTAAGCAAATTTGCTGTGGGATCGGTGAGATGCAATAAACACAAAACCCCACAGAACCATTTTATAATCACTTCATTGTAAAACTACATTTTAATTTCTCATTCTGTCTGCTATTGCACCCTCATAAAGTGCTTTGAGATGCATTTTACATGAATAGTATTAAAGAAAATTTAACTCTGTTTAATTCAGCTGTAGGAGCTGCAGCTGTCTGTCCACAAAAGAATGGAGGCATTTTGGAAGTAGTTTCCTAATGGATCCAATGCAACAAAGAGATGATATGAAAATATTTCATTATAGATATGTTTGGTATGCTCCTTAAAATTTTTCCATGGTGTCAAACGTCCACTTTTTTTTGATTTGTCATCATTGCTTATCTAGCATTGAATGTAAGCCTAAATATTAGATACTCACTTGTCCTGAAGTTGCTTAAAATTAAAAGGTGGCAAAAGCCAGATTGGAAAAATCAAAATAATATTTTTTTATTGTAGCTATAGAGCTATGTAAAATAGGGTTTAATGTGTACCTGTGTGTATACATACATTTTAACAAGTGAAATTAACTTCAAGAAAAATTGATTTTTCTAGTATTCAGAGAATAAACCGATCAGATTTCCAGACTGCGGGCTAGTTGTCTCTTTCCTCTGTGAGGACAGAAAACTATTATTTAGAACTTTTGAAAGATACATATCGAGTCAGTAATAAATTCTTCTTTCGTATTATTGAGGTTGCAGGCCTTGTCTGGACATGAAATAAGTTGATGATTACAAGATGGAATATTGTAAATGTGCTATAACCTGTGTGCTTTAATTTTTGTGTGTGTTTACTAGGGAATTTCTTAGTTTGAGCTATTTTAGTAGTTTGCACATGGCTTCAATAGCAGGACCAAGAGACTTTCTGTCATAGGTAACAAGCGCCTACCTTAGAACACAGCTTGCAGTTGTCAGAGTGATTTGCTGGAAGTTAATGAGTGCTGAATCCTGAAGCAAATCCTCTCCTCTCTTACTCATATTCACTGATTGATAACCTCACTTTTATGAACAGATTACACATACATATACATATACAAATACATATACATATACAAATACATATACATTTAAATGCATTAATTAATGCAATGTCTTCATCTGCCAACTGAATTTTTTGGTAAAGCAGAATTATGTGTTTGCAGCTGTATAAAAGATGCTTTGCTGAGAGGAATTTCTTGACCCAGAACACATGGAAGAACAGGTACTTGATTGCACTTTTGACTACACGATGCCATTATTCTGATAATTACAGACTAAACTTCTCTAAAAAATCATAAAAAAGATTAGTGAATTGTGTACAGTCTTCCACAGTTTTCTGGAAGGGACTGGTATCATGGCAGTAATTTCCCTATCTTCTCCAACGGTGTACCAGGTTTTTTCATTATAGGGCCTTCAGTTTTTCACCATCTAGAGCACCCAAGTGAATTCTTTAACTCCTTAGTTGGGTTTGAGTCTAAATATAAAATGAGCATATTTGTAAATCATGCAAAAACACAGTGTTACAGAAGATTGATGTTTGAAGTTTCGTCAGCACCTGAGAAATATCAAGGTTTAATTAACAAGCCATGTGATGGTGTATAGAGTCTTTGAATATTTATGGTGTCATTATAATTTTGGAACAGACTAAAACAAGAATGACATGAAACTAGGGAATATTTCAAAATGTTTTAAACAAAAACATTTGCTAGCAGATTCAAAACAAAAGTAATTGAGGCATTGATTTAAAAATTAAAAAAAAAAAATAGAATGACCCATGAACTTTTAAGTGATTGAAGTTTGTTTTCTTAGTGAGTGTTTTTGGGATTTATCTGTTTTATGTTATCAGACATATAGTGCATGAAAATCTACATTCCTAGGGTTTGATTTGTTCAATTAAGCATGCAAAATGAGAATGTATACTCAGTAAGACTGTAAACGTATCCCTAATTATACTTCCAAGTGTAAATTATTGAAGGGTAGATAGCCTCTGTAGCTTGTGGCAATCTGTGTGCATAGTGAAAAAACAAATGAAAACTCTCACTGCCAAGTCTTTTTTATCCCATACAAAAATTTCCGCTTTATCCAACCACAGCCCATGTTTCTCCACATGAATTGAACCTTGTTTGCTGGTTTAAAAATTCTTCTTCTATCCTGTACAAACCTGATTGTCTGACATACCTTCATCCTTTGATTTTAAAAGAGTAATCCTATTTTACATGAGAAGAAGGAAAATAATCCTTGGGCACTAGGGAAAGAACAGACTGAACTGAAAGCAAAAAAAGAAGTTTCCCAGATTACTTAATTTTTCAACCAAATCATAATCTTTGGGGTTTTTTGACTTCTCACAAGTTAAGTAACCTCAGAAACAGACTTAGTAAATGTTTGAAATAGATTTTGCCTTTAAATATTTTTGAGTCAGAGCACATGTAAATTCATCTTTGAAAGGCAGAAAGGTATTTTTAGGCAGTCTATTTATTTTGACATTTTATTCAATCTGAAATAGTATTTAAAGATTTCTAAACAGATATTTATGTTCATAACATTAAGAAAACCTGTGCTATTCTGCCCCAATGGTCCAGATGATTTATTCTGCCTCTAACAGATATAAATTACAGATGATCTGTGTAACACATATTTTACTTGAAAACCTGACAGAAGAATTTATTCAGAGGAAAACTTCCTGTAATTTGATTGAAAGGGTTAGTGATTGGTTAAAACAAGAAGAAAAGGGGGTGGAGACAGTAATAAAAACTAACAGAAAAAGAAAAAAAATCCCACTCATAATTTTGAAAACAATTTTTTTCTACTTTTTATTTTCACATCAAGATATCCATAGGTGTCCTTCATTGTATCAAATGTCATTATTAACAATAAAAAATAGCTATTGTGAACACCCAGAATTGAGGAAAAAACCTGCTTACTGCATTATAAAATTAATTATGTATCTCATGTAAACAATTCCTGTTTTCTCTTTCACTTTAACCTGGCTTTTATTAACTATGCTCAAAGAAAAAAAAATAGTATTCTGAAGCCTGATGCTACTTTCCCCTACAGAAAACACACATGTGAAATTAAAAGACATAAGAAAAGATAAAGCAGATAATTTTGTTCTAGAATTCTACTCTCCCACACATCCTTGCTGTGGAAAATACTGACATATCATCTTTTCTGTTGCTCAAATCATTGAATTTTATGGCATGGAATTTTTTAAACCTTTGATTTTATATTGCTTTCCTAGGTGTAGGTTAGGGATACTGTTACAGAAGATTAATCACTTTACTTGGCAAAGTTAGATGTTTTATAGGGAAAAAGTAAAAAAAAAAGGAGGCAAACAATAGAATAAGTAAAAAGATGTGTAGAGGAAAGAAAATATATTGAGGAAAGACAAACAGCATGAAGTTTATGTCTATAGCCAAGGTGTTACTCAGTAGTCATGTAATTGAAAAGAGTATAGTGATGTAATTCTATCTCCTCTCACACTGCTGCTGTATGTTTGAACTTTTTTTTCCCCTAACAATTCTATACTGCAAGGTTAATTGCTCTTTTGCTTTTCTCATTCACTTTGGAAAACTTAGGATCCAGGACAACCTTGATAAAATTCCACAATTCCCACATTAATCATGGTAAGCTGACAGTACTGTGCAGTGTTCAAATCCCTGAAAGGATTGAAACCATAATTTCCAATACAAATTAAATAATATCGTGAACTTTTGGAAGGTACTTAGTGTCTTGAAAAATGATCTTTGAGTGACTTTTAGTAATGATTGCCTACATACTCTGGTATACAAGCATGTAATTTTATTTGTATATATAAAATTTGAATAATAAATATTTAAATATTTAGAGAATCCTTCTTAATGTTCAGAATTGTAAGAAATATAACTATATTTCAGCACTGATAGTCAGTGAATAAGGGACTGTATCAGAGACTTCAGATACAGAAGAAAATATTTACCTTTACTCATGTGACCTTGAAGAGGTATAAATCAGGATTACATCTCTGGCCATGAGAGCTTAAATTTCCAACTTTATTATAACTTCACTGAACCCTCACTCTCCACAGGTCTTCCATATTTTCTTGGTGCTGCAGATATTCTTTCAGGATTTTTTAATGGACCAGTTCAAATGAGATACAGTTGTTACCCGTAACAAAGCAGGGTGTCTTTGCAGACGGAAATGCTGTCCCTGCTAAGGACTGCAGCAGGCCACTGAAAAAGTTAAAGGATGTTGTAGGTAGCAGACAATGCTTTACAGGATTCTCAGGTGGCATGGAATGCTGAATATTTATCATCAGACTTTATCATATTTTACAGATCTTTCTGAATGATATAGACCACAGCTCTCTGTAATTCATATTTTGTAAGGCCATATATATGCAAATAATGGATTGATATTTTTCTTTTGTATTCTGTAAGATAGTGTTAATTTTCCACAATTTAATTCAAGCTCTCTCTTGGCTTCATATCAACTAGAGAGTTAATGATTAATTTTGGTTTTTGGTTTTTTTTTTTTTTCCCAAATGTGAAATTTTGGGGATTCTTTTGGTCTACATATAAAATTTGCTTCCAAAATTTAGTACCTGAATATTTGACTGCCTTAGAGAGGTGACAGACAGAACACATTTTCTGGTCTACCAACACAAGAGCTGAGAGCAAATGGAATTCTTTCACTTTTTTTCACCTGATATTTTATTTTGACGACGTTACTATGAGCAAAATAATCCAGTATTTAATATTATGTGCTATCAGGGAAATTGCATTCATTCATGTTGATGTAATTGTACTTCATGTACTCTAGGAACTGAACACTCAATAAAATATTTATCAAATATCTAACAAGGTATTTTTATATAGCAAGCAGTTACCAAAAAAAAAAAAAAAAAAAAAAAATCTCCTTAAGATAAAACAGTTAGATTTTCTCCTGTAGTGTCTGATATCATTATCCTGGTTCCAGAGCTTAGTCATGTTTTACAGAATCATTTTTAACAGATAGTTGCTCCTTATACTTAAAAACGTGGTGTAGACTCATAAAAACCAATTCTCACAACTGTGGAGGTGTCTAATTTAATGAGTCTAATTTATCAGTTGAGGGGTGTCATGCAGCAGTATAAAGTGATCTCCCTCAGGAATGAAATTTGGCACATAAAGTTTTAAGCAACAGATCACCTGTAGCACAAGGGCCTTGTTCCATTTTTAAATATAAACCCTGCTTATTCACAAATAATTCTGAAATGGAAAAAAAAAAAAGATGTTAACAGTGGTGAATATAGAGAACCTGCAAAAATAAAAATGTGAGAAAACAGGGATGGAGACTGCAAAAGAGCTGTGTGCTGCACCTGGACTGGGCTTAAGAAATTTTCTTTCCAAATATTGCTGCAACTGAACAATTAGTAAAGTCTGATGGCAGCTAATTAGAAGCTATGGGGTTGCAAAAATGATGAAGAAATGAGGTAAAGAATTCCTTCAACTCAAATGTGCTACTTAGAATGAAATTATTTCCTTCCTTCCCTCTTTTATTTAGCTATCAGATCTCTGTATGTTAGATGTGCCCAATCTCACGTTTTGTATCACAAAACACTAAATCTTGTTGTTCTTCTAGCTTAATATAGTTTGTCACGCTTTGTAAAATTGTTTATGGCCTTCATTTTAAATATAAAAATAGTGGCTGCCTGTCATTGAAACTTTGCAAGGAAATATCCACACAAATACATGGGCCACTCCAAGACCTTTGCCACAATAGTATCTCAAGCAGGAAGACAGTTTGAAAAAACAGATTGGTTAAAATTCCTATAAGTTTTCATATGAAACATAAGAATTAAACAGATTTGCTTTGTTAGGAATATAAAAATCAATGAAGAATACAAGTAGGTTATATGAGTGGACTGGAATTTACTGAAAAGCTCATGAGGTAGTTTTAATTTTGAAAGATAAGAAAGTTTTAATAAGAGATTTATAAGATTAATTTGCTTTCATTTGGAGGATTTTGGTAGCATTTTGAGGAAGTTATTATAGTTCCAAATTTTTTAATAACTTTTTGAATTGTGTGCCTTCACTAAAATTACAGATACAAAGGATGCAACTACAAATTAAAGTACATTCACGAAATACACCAAGGGTTCTATGAAATATGTTAGTATGCTAGAAAAATGAAGAGGAAAAGAATCAAATTAAGGAAAGAAAACCTAAGACGAATATTCTGTCTCTGTAGGTCAACCTCTTATAGCAATTTTTCATAAGGAGCTCCAAAACAGCCCAGAGTTAATATCCAATATTTTCCTCTTATAGTATGGGGAAAATTACACAATCCCACCTTCCCATTTCCTATATAGCATTTGATAGTGTCTTTCTCAAGAAGTAGTAAGCTTTTAGTAGCCTACTTTTATACTCTCCATGAAGAATTAGCAGGACTCACAAAACTCTTATTAAACCCTCTGGTGTTGAATGACCACTAAAAAGGTTTGTTGTGAGGCACATCAGATTTCCTCTAGAAACTAAATGTATTCAACTAAATACATCTTTCTCTCATTATCAGGATGTCTAGAACAATTTGTACCTCAGGTGCTCAGGTTATGATTCTGTCAATCACATCCTGTGTGGAGACTCTTAAACTCTAAACTCATCCATTTCATCCTTACCTATGTCAAAGTTACTTTTCACAACAACATGTTTTTTCAGATTGTGACAGACAACCGATTGTCTCATCATGTGCTAAACTTTTAATAAGCCACTTTGATCAAGGGATTTTTGAATAAGTTCAAAAGATATTTGAGTAAATTACCATAAAGTCCATAATGCAATGCATCAGCAAAATATCTTTATCTTTTGAATAAAAGTCTATTATTGTAGCCAAAATTTGATGATCATTATACCTCTATGAAAATTTAATATATGTGTTATATTTTTTTCCTAGGCAGAGTGGTCAGCATACATGAAATTATAACTTATAGGATATTGTTAAACTTGCACAATGACACACCCACATAAAGGCAAGAGCTATGTGAAACACCCTGAACTATGCTGTATACAACCTTAGACATAAATACACCTAATAAACTATACTTACCTTGAGAGAAGATTTCCCAAAATCAGGTTTCCAACAGATCCTTCATTTCCACACCAGAGACAAATGCCTTAAATGAAATGGGCTGTCCAACATAGCAGATGTCCTCCAGCTACATTTGGAAGTGAAATAAAAAACATACTATTCATGAAAGGGTGACCACCTCTGACTGCTGTTTGTTTGAAACAAATGACCAAGTGGACTTGAAACTAGAAAGTACACCTTCATTGGTCCTTTTGAATTAATTTCTTCACTTGAACAGTAGAACATGTGTATAAGAATCCCATGCCCATAACATAGTCCTTTGTGTCTATTTATTTATTGTGTTTATACACTATGTATTTGTTTATACTGTTGCATAATTAGATTTACATCAGTGTGGTTATTTGAATCTCTTCATATTTAAGATGCTCACACACTATGTTTACAAAAGTTGGTCCTGTAATTGTGCTGACACTAATTTGTGGGAACTAGGGTTTCACAATATTTGAAAATCAGTCTTAAGAGGTTTTCCACCTGTTCTGGTTTTAGATTTTACAACAGTCAGGAGTTTTGTGCTGTACACTATAAATTTTGCTATTTCTTTCTCCTTATAATACAAGTAAATTGTCAGATGGAATTACCCAATGAGAGACCTAATACACAGTAATTTGAGTGTTTTGTATGCAAACACACCATCCTAAATTGTACACTAATAATTTCTTATTGATGTACAATTTTTGCATATAAAATTTAAAGTGACAACTTCCTACAAATGAATTTTGAAATAATTTACAGAATGAAATGGAACAGTCATCCTTATCTCCTTGAGGTATAAAAACCAATACTGAAATATGCCCTGTGATCCAGAGATTTGTATTGTGCTTTCAAAATTATCATTCAATTAAATTGAATTTTTTTCTTTATCAAGTATTCAGCAGATGCTTCTAATACCCTTCTAATTCACTATGTTCAGACTCATATTATTTTAATGTAAAAACTTATAAAATATTTATAAGGAGATGCTGCAAGACTACTTTTTAATTATGTTTATGTCTTTCTGCTCCATTTAAAATATTTATTGCACCATGAGAAGGTATTTAAATTTGGAGAGAGAGAGTAAGAAATATAGAGACTTTTTAAAGCTTATATAGATTATGCCAACATCAATATCTTACATTATTTTATCTAATTAAAGTATATTGTGGAGATTTAATAAGAAAAATACTTGTGGTGGTTTTTTTTTCTTTTTTTTTTTTTTTTTTTTTTATATGAGCAGTAAATCCTTTACAAGTTCCAGCAAAAAAAAAAAAAAAAAAAAAAAAAGGGTGTTGAAAAGAGCTGGTGTTTTTTGGTTTTTGTCTGGTCCCCTGTTCTACCAACACAAGAGGGACATGAGACATATTTGTGGTGCTCCACCCTATGAAGTTTTGAGTAGCATGTGTCACATGTCATGACCAGGGTTGCAGATTATTGGAGTCACACTTTGGAGAAGGCTCAGCTGAGAAAGCCCAGTGTCAGGACAGGACACGCTGAAATTGGGAAGCTGAAGTCAGGAAGAGACATTCTAAAGAACCAGGAAAAGAGATAATTGAAGTCAGTACTGAGCAGCAGGAAATGGTCAGAAATCCATCCAAGAAAAAGGGCAAGAATAAGAATTCCAACTCTGACATTAAATTCTATGGATACTTCTTTTTCCCCCCAGACACTCATATGGTATAAGTCTAATGATCAGAAGATTTTACTTGGTGTTTCACTATTTTCAAGTGAAAAGTTGTATGGTTGCTGCTCTTTCACCATGACTTCTTGAGAATTTTTATCAACTACCAGGGCACTGTACTCTGGTAATGCACAAAAATTCATATTCCACTGTAATTTTTTTTTTCCAGTGTGGAAAAAGGATGGTGTGAGAACTTTGGTATCCATATATCCTTCTGTTACAGCTTAGATGGGAAAATATAAATGAAGGTATTTTAAAAATCAATTGCATTTTGCATTCAATAACTTGGCGTAAGCTTTTCTTACTTGATATGATTGTACTTGATTAATTTAAACATTTCAATAAAACACTGAAGCTTTTTCTTTTAAACCTGTTTGGTTTTGAGATCAGCTGTCAAAATGGGAAATATATGCCAGTTGTTTAAATTGGGTTATTTTTTGAGACTGAACAGACTTTCAGGTAGGATTAATTGGAAATAGGATCATGCCTTCAAGAAAGTGATACAGAAAGTCCTCTTCCAGAATTCTTGGAACCAAGAAGCACTTTAAAGCAAATAGATACTCCTTACAAATAACATTCTGAGTTTTAGACATTGGAAGCTTAATGGATGTTGATTAAAAAAAATAGCTATATTTTCAAGACAGAAAATAAAGAAAAAATGAACTGGTCTTTAAAAACCAATTCTCCAGAAGGTCAGAAAGACTTGAGACTAGACAATAATAAGGTAAGCACAGGTTACCTCAAGAAAGATCATCTATGTGAGGTATTAGGAAAGTTTAAGTGCTAAATTCAGTCTCATCTAATTTGTGTATTACTGGCATTTTTAATGTAAAAAGTATAACAAGTCTATATGGACCAGACTGACTGGAAACTGACATTTTGTTTCACTGAATTGAATTAGGTGATCCAGGCAAATGCATCAGCAGTAAAAGTAAAATGTAAAGTAAAGTAAAAGTAAATGTGCCTCTGCAATTCTTCAAGTTTCCAAATCTTGATGTTACCTTTATGCTACACAGCAATCCATCCAGACTAAGTAGTAGTTATAGGACAGCCCCTCAAAGTTCATTGCCCTTCGGAGATGTTCCTCTAAATGAACTTGTTTGGAGAAAGAAATCACTGAGTAAAGGAGATCTTGAAGACCTCAGAATGTTTGAAGGAAAGATGAAAAGAACTCAGCACTGCTTGTTTTCACCTGCTTCCATGGCAGAACTCATTCTATTGGCATTGGCCCTCACAAAGATGTGAGTGATTCTATTCTGCCACTGTCTTGGGAAACTGAGAGCTCTGAGGGGACAAAATACTAGGAAAAACTTTTTAAATTGGTAGAAAGCAGATAACCACCAGAGGTCACACAGTAATTTCCACTTTGCTGTTTCTTCTGCATTGATTCCCTTCCTTTCAGTCAGATGAGAGACTCTTCAGGATCAGGTATTTATATAGTAGTATATCACACATTCATGTGCATTAGAGCTCCGTTCCCCTCTCAAAAGTCTAAAGTGTGCCTATTATTTTGGCTCTGACAGTCAATGTCAAAAGCAAACAGACTTTTAAGGAAGGAGGTAAGGGAAAAATCAGTATTTAGCAAAAAGTTTAAATAAGTCAGTCATATGTTATTTTCTCAAGCAGAATGATCTTGAGCCAATTTAATGAAGGTAAGTTACAATTGACTTTGAAAGGATTAATTTATACTCTTGAGTCTTCTCAGATGTAGAGCTAATAGAAAGCTGTCTGAGTACTTGAGTTTTCACACATCTTGCAGCTCCACTGGAGATTCAAAAGCTAAATCAAATACTCTGGGACACCTGGAAGGACTCAGAATGCATACAGGAGTGAGGTGATTGTTCTGATCAGGAGGTTTTTATTCCCATCTATAACAATATTGATAGAGATCCTCATGTACTCTCTGTTAATGTTATTCTTCTAATACTTAGCCAAACAACTCAGTACAAATTAATTATATTAGTTAAGTGTTACTAATTTTACCCTTTCAGTATCCAGTAATTTCACAAGAAATGGAGGATTATTTACAGTATTTATGGTGTCTTGTCACTGCAGTATCTGAGCTCCTGACAGTTTTTGAGACTATTAATCCTCACGTCATGTCACTTGATGTAGAATGTGATGGGGGAGGAGGAAAGATTAAGTTTATCTGGTCTGTGTTCCAGGCTCTACATATATATTATATAGTAAAAAATTCTCTCATAAAAAGCAATTCAGTATAAAAAAAAAAAAATAGTCCTCAGGATTTCCTGTGGAGTGCCTTCAACTGTGGCTCAAGATGTTGGTCAATTTTGTTCAGGCTGTCTCTGATCCTGTAAATTTACTTAAGCATGCCTTTAGACTGTGGTCCAATATACCTGTTCACCTGAGGAAAAAGTGACTGATTGCCACACCAGGGAGTGGCAGCTGCTCCTTTAGAAGCAGAGCAATCCCACGCCTCTAGATCTTGCGCTGAGTTTCATGGAGGAGGTCAGGATGCTGTACAAGACTTCAGCCAAAGTAAAAAACACAGTGCTGTAGACTGTATCCATGCTCTTGCACCTTATCTGTGTGCTTGAATTTCAGACATGAGCCCCCTTGCTGTCCTAAGAGCATGTGAATTATTAGCACAATTATGAAGAGAGCTAATGGTGATCACCAGCTCTTTGGAGAAAGAAGTGTGACCTCTTCATATAAGGTATCTGTTGTCTGCTGTGATTTTCAACAACTGAATTTCAAACAAAATGTTCGGAATTTTTATTGTCTGATCCCAGAAAAATGTTAATGTCCCACATATTCCATTATGCAGCTCTCCATGACAGGATTTAGGAAATTTGTAGCATCTCTATTTGTAATTTCCATTTATTTTAGTCCTTCACTATGGAAGATATTGGAAGTATTTTTCTGTCACTGTTGAGTCAGGACTGGATAACAGATGACACAGCCTCTAGGTCAGAAGGCTAAGAAGCTAGAAGCCCCCAGTTTATTGGAACGCCTTCTTTTATAGACAGTTCTGTTACAGGTGGACCTGATTGGTCATTTAATCAACTCATATCACATGATTGGCTAATTAAGAAGACACCCATGAATTTCTATAAAGAAAATGAGCTACATGGCCCAGACTGTAGCTGGTGAGGGATCTGAAATACATATCTCAATCATACCCTAATAGTTCAGTGATGAATTTTGCTGATAAATGGCAAACACAAGGTCAACATTGATGTCACGATTTGATACCTAAGTAGTTTTCTAAACACATAAATTCTGATAAAGTACTGTTTGCTGTTATTTTCCATGGTTTGTTTTCCAAATAATTTAATTTAGCTGGTTAATGTCATCTGTACGTCAAATAAAACACTATGGTCTTTCCAAATATTAAATTAGAAGTGTAATATGATTTGCCTCAAATGTACAGGTAATTCTTTAAAGTATTATTAGTCCCAGCATTTTAGAAACACAAAATTTTTAGAGCCTCACAACCTTGGCAGAGCTGCAACTGGAGGCAAAGATTGCTCAGTATCTTTTCTTGGCCCTGAGATTTCCAGGAGCAGCCAAACTGACCTTGAGTATGAGCACCTGTAAGGCTGACCTAATTTGCAGCATTATTGGTCCTTAAGCAAGTATGCACCTAGCACGAGCTTAAAAATGCATTTAAATTCTGGACTAAGTACACCTAAATTAGGGAAAACAACTAGACAAAAGAGTTTTTTAAATCAATCCCGTGTTGCCAAAAGTGTCACTTTAAGACCAGTTTACATTTCTCTGACAGTGTAGTGTAGCTTTATCGGTCCAGGAAGAATAAGACATCAAATACAACTAAAAATTGTAGGACATAAATTCATATAGCAAATGTATGACTGAATTTTTTCTCTTCTTCAAAAAGCTCAAGCCTGAAAATGTAGATAAAAACCACTTCTTGATACAAGTGAACTTTTCTGGAAGTTACCAGACTGTAGACAGAAATATTGCATGAAACTTTATACTTTAGTTACAGATAGCTCCATAAATTATTGTCTATTAGCCCCTTTCATCCTTCCAATCTGCAGAAGAAGCGGGATTTCTGTCTCCTGGTGACCAGTTGAGGGGTATAAAAGCCTTAATTTCATTCTACTTTTTTTGAAGAGTTTGATCTAAATGCAGGGTTGGAGCAGTTTGCTATATTGTTTCTGACATCTTTGTGATTTCGCACTCCTTTGCATAATGCTCTTTATGTCTTCATTACTTGAGTCAGCCATAACTATTATGCTTTCTGAAAATCAGCTTTCCTGGCTGAAATCACAGTAAAAAATACCTCTTGAATGCATAAGCAGCAGTCAATGTTTCTAAGCCATGTTTGTACCTGAACCTGCTGCATACTCTTTGCATGAACATAAAGTGGAATTTGTGGTGGGGCAGAAGCATTGAAAGATGAGTTTTGTTAAGGAGGGATGCCTCACTGACTCTGCCTTGATTGGTGTCAAAGACTGCTGATCAAAAACTCTTATGTTATCTCACTGACTGATTTCTAAGTATCAATTAAAAAAATCTCATGAGAATGGTATTAATAATGGTGTGAAATTCTGCATGACAGAGGTCCAGTAACAGAACTTCTGATTCACCTGAGTCTCAAATATGGGTCTTGAGTGAAGATTAAATTGAGGCTATAACTCAGAGAGCCCTCTGATCTAAAGTTTGCTGTATATATGTATTTTCTTTCATTTATTCATGATTTTCCTTCAGAATACAACAGACAAGTCCTATAAAGACAGAACATTATTCCAAATCCATCAGAAGTTATTCCAGGACTTTGGATTCTTCTCACAGCATTTTCCTTACTCTTTTCTTTAGTCAACCAGAAAAAAAACATGTAGTGGAAAGGTCTTTGTGAAGACCCAATTAAGTGTTGAGGGTACGTCATATCAGAATTTTTTTATTATTATTCTCTGAATATATTTTTTGCTTCCAATCTTAATTTCATTTCAGGTTCTTTTCTCTGTCCATGCATGGAGGATACCTGATAAACCTTAAGAAGAATTATAAAAGTCCTATTTCTACTGAATCCCTGCATTGGTTTCAAAATGTATGTGTTATAGCTAAGGAGCAAGGAAAAGAATTTATTTTCTCTGTCAACACTAACTCTTCTGGTGAGAAGACAAACAGAAATGAATCTTCTTTAGCTCACTAATATATCTGTAAATAGCCATTCAAATATGCCTCCATTTTCCTGTGTTTTGCTGATTGACAATTTATGGGCAGAGCAATCAATTCATTTGAGCAACTAAGGAGGAAGCAAAATATCACCAAGTGGGAGTCAGAGCGCTGACTCCTGTTGCCCTTCAGCTGTGCTGCTAAGGTGAGAAAGAAAGATCCCTTTGTGGCCTGAGAAATTTGGAATAAATGAAAGCCATCTCTCATTCTTTGTGAATGCTGCCTTAATTCTGGAAAAAGAGGACATAAAAGGTTACAAAGATGCACAGTTTTTCTGTAGAGAACAAACAAGGCAGAAAATATAATGTAGAAAAAAGAGATTATTGGAAAAAAATAGCTCAGAAGGCAGTAAGTGTAAGTCAAAGTGGGGAGTTAGGTAAGGAATGCCATGCATTGTGCACATTTTTAAATGCAAGAAACAATGAATACAGTTAAAAATGTTTTTAAAAAGAGAATATAAAAACTTTAATACAGCACTTTGTCAAATTATCCACTTACTCTTATTGTTTTTTGTCTTGGGACTTTCTGTTTCTACTGTTTCTACCTCTGCTGCACTCCCGTAAGATATTCTGGTCATTTATTCACTTTTGTTTTCTCCTAGCTAGCCTTTGGACTACTGTTTGCAAACTCTGTCTTTACTATATATCTAATGAAATTGTCTTGACCCCAGATAGATATTGTAAAGTCGGTTCTTTCAAAGAAGACGGAAAATGTGTGAGAAGCAGATGCAGGATAGATAAGTTCTGTTCAACCATTTCTGTTTACCAGTGTGCAGCTTTCGCAGCTGGAACCCAAATGCAAATTTGTTCAGCTAACATGAAATTGCTAAGAGCAAAAGCTTTCCTCACTGGTGTCTTCTGGGGCACTTCTTGTTTCCTGTTTCCAAAACAACCAGATGCTTTTCATGACCAGCTCTCCTAATAGAAATTGCTATCTCATAGTTCAAAAACTCGGAGCCAAATGTATCTGCAGTGTGACTCCATAGCCTTATATCTGGCCCTGAGTTCTCAAAACTGCTTCATGACACATTCAGGCTCCTCTTTGTTCTACATTAGCTGGCATTTTTCAGGAACTATTGTACACAGGGATATTTCCTGCTGGAAAGCTCATACCAGCTTTCTGAAGTACTTGGCAGTAGCAGAGGATCATTTATAAAATTGGTAGCCCACTTTTATCTGTTCACTTACAGCATTATTTGGTTAAGTGGCCCATTCTCTGAGAAATTGAGCAGAGTACAATTCTGGTCTTTGTTACAACAATTGAGCAGTGCCAAAGCTTTGCAATTGAGCATAAATGCAATGCTATGAAATATAAGTACTCTGCCATGGAAAATTTAAGACAATGTATTTTTTCTCCTCAGACATACTGTTCTTCTGTTTAATTTATCCATACAGCACAATGGTGACTGATTTCATCCTCCAGAGAAATCTGTCTAATTCCATTTGTCTTGGAACACGCAGGAACAGAATTCAATCTGGCCGACTTTAGACATCTAACCTGCTTTCATTGTAGGAACAATTGTGTACCTATGGAGTAAAATAAGAGAGAACAGATTTCCCTCCTTTTAACTATTGCGTTCAAAATAATTTCTATCCAGACACCCATTACCAAGTCTTAACAGATAAATTTCAATTTCACTTAACATTTCAACTCTATACTCATAATGAATAATGTTATGCCTTTGCAATTATTACTTCATACAGTATTTGCACTAGAAGTATCATCAGTACCAGACTTAGCTGTATATTCTATTTGAGCAGAATTGAAAATTCAGGTTCCATTTGCCTCCCTTAAGGTCTGCCTCATCTGAATATATGTGTGCCCAAAAAAAAGCAGTAAAATATGTTAACATGACAAATAAATACACATATTTTAATAAGGTTTGTTGGGATATTATGATCAAAAGTATCCTTGATAGTCCCAATGACATCACAGAGTTATTTTAATGATTCAAACACAGTAATCTTAATGCTTAACCAAGACTCTAAGACCACATTTTGTCTGAGAAGAGAGGAAGTGTGGCTAAACTGGAGGCATCATGCCTGGTCCTGACATTTGTGGGCAGAATGCACACAAAGTTGTTGGCAAGATCAAATGTAGCTACTCTTTATAGTACAATCCCTTTACAGTATTTGCCTTTCACTCCAGCCTTGCAGGCCTGTGGGGTACGCAAGAGGAGAAAAAGGCAGTTGCAGGAATATGGTTGTTATTACACTTCACTTCCAAAATCTCCTTGGCCTGCTGAGTGCTGGTGGCTCTATAGGTCCTCAGGAATTTTGATCATTTCATCTTTCACGTATAATTCCACAGAAGAGAGCTTTGTGGATTTTCCTAGATTCTGTATTACTTTTGGAGAAAGGGAATGAAATATGGGAAAATTATCAAGTAGATAGCTAATACAGGAACATCAAAGAACTTTTAGACTCTGACAGTCAGTCCAGGAAAACTTTCTTAAGTACTTTCTCAGGACTCCAGATTTATTTTCAAAGTAGAAACAACAAAACTCATATAAATAGATGCCTTTAAACATCTGAAATTAAATGATAGAACATTGTCATTCCCATGCCTTTTTTTGATTATATTAAAATATGTAATTAATGAATGCAATATAAGAATCTGATGAAATCTAAGGGCTGCAAAAGCCCATCATGTTCTTTCCACTATTTCAGTTCTTTTAATAAAACACTGAGATTTCTGCTGTAATCCACCTGACCAAAGTTTGTGGAAGCTGATCCATAGGAAGCTTCCATTTGGTAAGAACTTTTTGGACTGTGTGAGTGATAGAGATAGAAAGACAAAGAAAACTGGGGTTCTGAAGAATTATAAATTCTTTATCCTAGTGCAAGAGAAGTGGTTGGCTGCAATGGAATGTTCTGTCATAAAAGTTGAAGAGCTGGGTTTTGAGGTAACTTGCTCACATCGGAGAAATTCAGTGCAAGGCATATCAAATAACAGTACTGAAAGCTATGCCAGGTGTTTTCTGCAAATGTCCCCAAATTACTCAAACAACTATAAGATGGTGTCTGCTTACACACATTTCCTACTGTGCAAATCTGTTCACCTCATGCTAATTTCCTTCTACTGTGAGTGAGCAAAGGAAACCATTAGCAGCAAGATGATGGGAAAAGGTTTTCATAAACAAGTAAGCTACTTCCAGCAGGAATGCCCTGATTCAGTGAACCCACAAAAGAATTCCAAAACACCTCATGAGAGCTAGAATTGGTTTTTTTAAGAGCTATTCATAATTATAGTAACTGCTAATGCAGATTATTCTATTGCCTATTGGCAAGAAATTTAATTTCCCATCCCTCAGTAGAATGTAAGATCCAGCTGTATGGAATTTTTTTATTTTTATTAACACTCATTTCTTCATTAATTGACTCATGAATTCTTTACTGGTTTTTGGGGTTTCCACCCATGGAGAAACTAGAAAGTTCCCTAATCTAGCTGCATGAAAAAAAAAAAAAAGGAAGTAATAAGTATTCAAATATCTTCCATTTGACAAATTATATAATTAACAACAAAAATATTCCTTTAAATCCACTTTAAGATCATGATTCTTGCTTTCTTGCTACTGGTTGTCTTGAAGTTTGTATAATGAAGAACAGTTTTAGGCATTGTATGCACAATTCTTTATTATTTATAAATATTAACCTAAAATAACATATTTTAAAGTACTTCCATAATAATTTTATTTATAAATACCTAATATTTCACTTTACAGCCATATGGTAACACAACAACTACTTTCTTTCAGAACCAGGACATCAGCTCCTCAGTTTGACTTTGGAACATTTGCATTTACTTATTTTACATTTCCTTATTTTACATTTCCTTCAGTCTCCACAGCATTTAAAAAACCCTGATCTCCATCAGTACAGTTTCAGAACAGTGAACCACAATTGCCATTTATAATTTCCTGTCTTGGAGAAGCTACTTGGGACACAAACCCAATTAATTCTTACAATATTTCCCATGACAGATTTTACTTTTCAAACCAATCCCTTTCAGACCCTTTTCATCTATGTCTTTTATGATACTAAACAATTCTGTGGATTCATTCAGCCTGACTCAATTATAGGAAAGTGGGTGTTTTTATTATCTCTTACTTTTTACTATCTCTATCTCATTAGTGCTGTACATTAGTAAGCAAGTCTAAATACAGTCTTGGGTGTGGGTTAGCAATAAAACCTAAACTGAACTAAACTAAACTAATAATTCCCTGTGGTTTTGTTCATTCTCTAAGTGACAAGTACTGATGCATAACCACCCAGAAACAATTCAAAAGTGGAGGAGGTCTGTCTGACAGCAAACTCAGGGAAGGCATTCTGCCTCAGGCCTGCAGCAACTGAGAGATTGTGAGGAGTATATAACAAATATGTCTGCTTATTTATATCAGTAGGACTTTGAGAGGACATTGTTTCCCTTGGAAAAAATTGATTTTTCACAGCAGTAGTGAATAGAATGTCATAATGCTAAGTTTCATAATATGACTAAAGCACTGACACCAGCCATTTCATGAAATGCCTGACACTTTTAGGCATTTCATCTAATGACTCCGTGAAACAGTTAAATAGTGTAATAGAATGCCTATAATTCCAGGAACGACTTTCAATCATATAATGAAATGAATGATTTCTCAAGATGACTGCAAGGTATTTATAAAATCTTCACTGTGAGCTATGAAACAGGTGCTGTAAGCTGGGAGTTTGCCAGTCAATGTTCCAGGCCAAAGACAGATTGTTTTCGTGGAGTGGTATCATAAATTTGACGAATGGTCTGAATTAAAATGTCCCTTTTGTCATTTAACCTGATGCGTCTTTTGTAGAAGAACAAGCTTCAGATAATAGTAAGAGCAACAAAATCAAAAACAAAGTTATTGCTCATAATACGTTTTCAGAGAAAATAAACACTCTTACTGTCCAGGAAGCTGGCTGAAATGTTTCTGGGAAAATGCATTTTTGCTGAAATATAATTTTTAAATGAATTTAAATCTTTCAGGAAGCTGTATTTCTTGCCAGAAGATTGCTGAGGTTCAAAGTTCCCAAGTCACCTTTAAAGTGTACATGGCTGCGTGTGTATGTGCATGCATGTGATGGGAGCAAAAGCATAAGCACTGCTGGCCAGACCTTTCTGGGCAGAAACAAATGGCATGTGATATACTCACTTTTTTAAAGAATATTTGACAAGTCCTATCTTCATTCTGACATGAAAATAAAGTATGTTTAACACCCTAGGGTAAACAGAGACCAGAATACATACCTTCCTGTCCATTTACACCTCTTACTCAAAAAAGTTGAAATCCTATCTCAGATCCTAACAACTCCTGCACATTGCTACAGTAGGATTGATACCAACACACCTGACTGAAATTGGTCTGGTTGGTCTGTTAGGAGGTGGCACACTTTTATGACACCATTTTTTTAGAAATGTGATTTAGAATGTTTTCAGTCACTTTAAAATGTTCACTCATGGTAGACACTGTTACTCTGCAGAGATCGTAGCATCAAATGTTTTAATCAGTTTCAATCAACATTCAAAAGTTTCTAATCTGCACATGTACAAATAAAACACTAAAAACGTGGACATAAGCAACAACACTATTCTCTTACTCTAGAGTCATTGCATTGACTTCAGTGGAATTAGACCAAATTAGCACAAATGTGGAATAACAGATAGGAAAAATAGCCCCCTGTGCTTTATTATCATATAGAAATTCTGGTTTGGCTCTTCCTTTTAAATAAAAATTTCTATCACAGCATAGTAATGAAAGGAAGATCCATACTCTGAATAAGGAGTTTTGTAATGAGCAGCAGGTCTAGAAATAAACTAGTATGTTAAAAATATTGGTGGATTAAAATGTGGAAAGTGTTTTTCCAGTTGCATGGAAACAAGTGAGAAGCAAATTCACCAGTCTTTTCATGAAAGAAATTAGCATTAATAAGATTAAAAACTACTAGGGACTTGTAAGAATTGTAGGTGATATCTCTGATGGATAATGTTTTATTTGCTTCGGGGCAAGTTTAATAGTATCATTTTACTTTTCTATTGCTTACAATAGAAAAAATATTCAGAACTTGATAAATAATCTTGGTCAGGTAGATATACATAATACATTGGCTTTGTAACCATTTGGAAGTGCAAAAATATTTATTGAAAATCTCTTATGGCCATTAATGTAACTGAAATGAAAAAAGATAATGCAAAAGCCCCCACTGGTATTGGATCACATCTAGATTTTAGAGGAAGCCTGACTTATTTACAACATTGGCATAGCCCAATAGCAATGTAGTCTTATTAAGAAATTCCATGATTTCTGTAAAGCATTACTAAACAATGTTAGTTTTGTAATATACTACTGTTTTTCAAATATAAAACCTTTTGAACAAAAAATTATTACTCCTAATGTGAATGTTCTCAGTAAGTTAATTTTATAGATTTGCTGGTACTTCCCTGACTTAGAGTTCTCAGTTGAACTTTTTTGTTAGTGTGACAGTATCATGACTACTGTCTTTATTCTTGGTAAAGGAAAATTGATATGAACACAAATTCAGCCATATTTAGATTTAAAATCTCATGTCTTCTGTTCAGAATGTTGCCAGATCTCTCCACATCTTATTTCATTGCTACTGCCTGAAAGACATTTCTTCCTCTCAACAACCTTTTGATAACAGCACTGAGATAGGTCTGGAATCTTTCACTGGCACATTATTACTCTTTGATAATCTGGAGAATGCACTTAGGAAAAAGGTTTTGCTTTTACCCTGATCCAGAGATAAACAAAAAAATTAATAAGGTATCTCTTGTCATTATAATGTCGACATAGTAAAATTTTTTTACACTAATTTAATAGGACTAGTTGTCTTTTCAGTCCTCTAAGTAAGCACTATCTCTTAGAGCATGATTCTTCATCTGTGGAAATGTTACATATTTTGAGGAAGTGTCCTGTAGTGACATCATTATACTATATGCAAGAAACCCATTTTTTTCTTTGATGTTTAGATAAATGTGTTATTGATACTAGCCATAACAGTTATTAACCACTTTGGGGTGTCAACAGCTTTAAATTTAAATTTTAGGAAATTAAAATTCCATGCACAGCAAATGTTCTAGGATCACAATTATTTCCCATCTTCACCTTGTTATGATCCATCACTAAGGGCCAAGATATTCACTATGAATTCTTATCAGGCTGAACAGACACTGCACCATGTGTCATGGGGTCTCTCATGCTATTTATGCCAAGGGAAAGCAAGTGAAGGGAACAAAGAGTATCACCAGTTCTTAGATCTTACTTTGGTGCTGTGTGGATTGTTTGGAGCTGGGCTTACAAGACAAAGAAAACAAAAGAGAGAGAGAAGAAAGCAGAGAAAAAGAGATATAGAGACAAAGGAAAGAGAGGAAAAAGTGGGAGAAGGAGAGCCTAATAAAAAGAGAAAGAGAGAGAGAGAGAGAGAGGTGGGTTAATCTAGTCCCTTTTTAGGGACTTTTTTTACCTGGTGCACACCTCTGATGTAAATTAGACTTTTCAGATATTTGTTCACACAAGCACAGAAAGCCCTTCTTCAGGAAGTGAACTGGCAGGAACAGGGGGACAACACTGAGAACAAGTGTCCAGGTGGAGCAGGATGTTGGCTCAGAACACATCTGCCCCACCTCTCAGGACCCTCTCCGCTGACCACTTTTCCTGCAGCAATACTCAGAATGTTTGAGACAAAACATGCATAGGTCTGGTCCTCTACACAACTGTGCAAGCTCAGTTCCTTTGTCACTTTTATTCTACACATCTTGTACACCATTTTGCCTGGCTGCATAGTAATGCCTTCTTTCAACCTTTCTCCTGTGGATTCTGAAAAATCTCTTTTTAGAATCTGGCTCCATCTGTTACCACCTGGTCAAACTCTGCTTAATAATTTGGCTTCTGGATCTCTAAGTTAATCTTGGGCTCAGACTAAGATCAGTGCATTTGCTGCTTGAAAGATCTCAATAGAGAGAATTCTGATAATTTTAGAAGCCAAATGATATGTATGTTACATTAGCTGCAATTTTTGAGATGATCACAGAGGAGCTAATATTTTATATGTCTGTTTATATTCTTGAAACCATGCAAAATTCTGAGCCTTAGTACAGAGCTTCTGTGTTTAAGCACATTATACCTGATGTAGCATTTTTTATTCCTTGCTGATTATCATCAGTTGGTAGATTATCATCCTTCACTGTCAGGCTAAAATAGTTGAAATAAAGAAATGGGCTAGAGTTTTCAGTCATAAACTGGGATATGGATTTTAGGACACAATTTGTTATATTTGAGAGCCCTAAGTGTACTGTACTGTTTACTCAGCCTATAAATATGAAACTGTTGTCTTTCTTGACACAACACAATAGCTGTTTTAGTTAACTTTCCAGGAGAAAAAGCAGTCTATATTTGATTACATTACTTGACTTTCATAGAAAATTTTTCTTCATTTCCACTGACTCTGACAACCACACAGCACCTACACCCAGTGGTATGAACTATGATGATTTAATAGACCTGAAAGTTTTTACAGGCTATTGCTTTCCTTGCTACTCAGGTTTAGGGGAAGACTCATTTCACTTTTCACCCTATAGGAAAGTAAAAATTCTGAAAGAAAAATATTTAGGTAAGATAAATGGAGAAGAAACAAGCTACATTAAACAAATAAGTGTTCGGAAGTTATACTTTTCAATTAATTTAGAAGATCAGACTTTATTTATTTTCCATATTGACTAGACGCCATGACCTGAAATATCTTCTATCAGCAGATTTCAGTTTCTAACATGTTACAAGAAAAAATCAGAATAATTTTCCATAGTTTTCATCCTCTTGCAGAAGGACAGAATTTTTTCTTCCTCTTTAGCATGAAATTTTCTATTTCTGGAGGAATATTTTTCTTGCTTCCATTCCCAGAGGACTATGCAAGTATGTAAAGAAAGTAAAATTTCCACTGTCTCTTTGCTGTTGCACCTTGGAAATATTTTCTAGAGAGGACTGTGGCTATGATTGGAGAAAGAGTGATATTTCTTTCAAAATGTGGGCTTACTGCTGATGGAAAGATGAATTTTAATTAAGGAACGGGGTACTTAGTTGCTCTTTCACTCTGTGTCATGACACACCTTTGACATGTTTGTTGCAGATTTCCTTTTCTGTACAGTGTGATCAGTAGGTGGTTCTCTTTTCTGGTCTAGACATAATTGCTGTAATTGAATCCCTCACAGACTAAGAATGATCTGTCACTGCTTTATACCTCAAACATCTTAGTAAAAAAAATTAATATAAAGCATACCTAATAAATTGCCTGCTCCAGGCTATCTAAAGAATTTAGCAATATTCTGTTTGCTATAGCTTGAAAAAAGCTCACAGCACCTAAGAATAATTACCTAAATTTCTATATCAACATTTAATTCATTCTGCAGGAAGCAGTCAGTCTAGTTCTGCAGAGCTTTTCCAAAATGCTGTTCTAGTGTTAACCTTATATTGCATAAAATTCTGGTGTTCAGAATGTATATACTGTCATGGCACAAAAGTTACAACTCCACAGGTAGACTATAGTCAATCCTTCCTGTCTGAAACATTCTGTCCAGTAAAAGTCTCTTGTAAGCCAGATAATCTAAGTATTAGGTGCCTTATGATGTTATCATTAATTGTAAAACTGTTTCTTTCTGTATTGATTTGGTTTAGGAGCCTCTGGCAATAAGCTCGAGCAGGAGTTTGTGCTTATGAGACAGTCACCAGAGGCAGTTCTTCTCACTCCTCCTCCTCTTCCCCTCCTGGATTCTCTGATGTCCAGAGAGAGTATTTTATGATGCAGTCTTAACAGCTAACAAGCAAAAATTCATTTGATTCATTATTTTTGTTCGGAAAATGTCTTATTGTTCCTCTAGTTTTTGGTTGTTGTGTTTTTGTTTTTGGTTTTTTTTTAAGGACAAATTTTTTGAGTCTGTGTGCCTTACAATTGAAATTGGTACTAACATTTTAGCCCATGTTATTGTCACATTTATTCAGAGCAGAAAAACGTCTACTGAAACATTTACTAAGCCTTCATGAAATGAGAAGTTATCTGATCAATCCTGGTGTTATATGCTTGCTAATTAAAAGTTTTGATGAATGGAAGAAGTTTTCCCCAAAGTACTTTTCTCTCACAATTAAACCAACAGCAAGTAGCTAACCTCTGGCTTAGACTCACCAGCCCCCAAGCCCAGACATGAACTCCAAGTTTGCTCAAGCAGCTATAAGAGTAGTGGTTGAGAAAGATGCAAATTCTAATTAAATAACTTTTTTTTTTCATGTAGCATATGAATTTCACAAGAAAACCTATATTCATTACGGAAGTTCAGAGGAAAGAGATAAGGCTTATGATTTCTCTTTCTTGATTTCTAAGCATTCAGCTGTTTGGCCTCGCATATAAAAGCCTACTAAACATTAATTAATCAAGAGATCCAGGAGGGAAAGTTTATTCCTGTGCTAAGATTTATTCAGTTTTTTTCTCTTGCATTTCAGAGGATTTCAGAATAAATTGATGCTCTTCAAATACTGCAGCCAAGTAATTATTTTCTTTTAACAAGCTTATTAGTTTATTGACTAATGTTGAATTGGGCTTCCCAGTTATTATATTTAATTTTGGGAATATTATTTTTGAAGAGTGATAGGATGATTAGTGCCATATTAGAGTTTCATAATTTGGAATGATATAGACAGGGGTTTGCCAGCATTTACATTTCATATCCTTTTAGTTCAAGAATGGCTTCTTCCAACTTACCTATTAAAAGAAATTTTCACTGCTGGCCCATGAGTCTGTCTTTCAACAAATTAGTATAAAATTATTTCTATAAGTCTCATTAGGGATGAAAGAACTTGCATCATTTTTGCAATTTTTTAATATAACCAAATCTTAGAGTTTTGACTGAAGCCATACTTCAAACAGCATTTTAAAGGAATAAACAATATTTTAAAGGCAAATATCAAGTATGCATGATAGGTATTTGGATACTTCATATAAGGGGCATAGTTTATCTTTTTCTTTCTATATATCAATGAAAACATGTAGCTTGAAATAACTTAAAACTTGTCAACATCATTATGGCAAGGGCCATCGTATAGTTAATGAGAATTCAGAAAAGTTGAAAGCCTTCAAAACATACATAGGAGTAGCCTACCTTGTGTTTGGTAGTGCATCTTACCTAAAATGATGCAGTCTTGATTCTTGACTAACATGTTTATGGTTTCTTGACAATCTGCAGGCAAGAAGAAGAAAATTTTCTGTCTCCTATAGCTGACTCACATTCTCATCAAAAGCAAAGACACTGATTTTTCAATGCAGCTATTCAGCCACTTACATTCATACATTCATGCATACGTTCTCTGGTATTACCATCAAAGGGATAAGTGCCCGCTCTCCTGGGTTGGCCTGCAATACTAAAGCTGTAGTTCCCACGCAGCTGAGCCAACTATGACATTCATCACAACTGAGCAACCATCTGCCTGCATATAAAACAGGTTTTTTACCGTAGACTAAATGCTGTACAGGAAATTTGTTAGTTCTCAAAACACAGTCTGAATGTATTTAGCTTAGCCAGATTTAACGTTGTTCTGTGGAATTGAGCAAGTGTAGCTGTAGCCTAATACCCAGTTGGTTTAGGTTTTTTTCTGACAAGAGTAAATGTTAGGAGGGGGATTTATCCAGAGACAAAAGAAATGTGCATTATTTAAATGCACAGGCACTGATTATGTGGTATGGAGAATGGAGAAGCACAAACATGACCAGCAGGTTTGTTAACCGTTTTTCCAAAGACAGTTACTTATGTTTCTTTTCCCAGAATGGATGAAGGGAATTCTTTTCTCGGAATGAACAGTTTCTTTATCTATAAGACTGAGTACCTGTTACAAATTTTCTTCCCTCTTTGTGAACAGTTATGTTTTCATCATGTCATGCTCTTATAGATGAATCAAGGTCAATCAATGGTGGAGGACACAAAAAAGAGGTATTGACAAGGGCTAGCAGGAAAAAGTATTAAACAAGACAGAGAAATGATGAATAGAGAGAGACCAGCAAAAGCTAACAAAAGAGCATTGGAAGCAGGGCCACTGCTGTGCCCTTTGGACATTGAGCTAAGACCACTGCAGTTTTGAGGCCATCTCTACTCTCTGATTGTAAGCTTTAGGAAGACATGGAGCAATTTTAGGTCCATTCCTGACTCTGAGACTAACTAACGATCTATACAGAAGCCAAGGTGGCTTCTTAGCAAAAGTCAATTTTTTTTCCAAGGTGCCATAAGCCTTTTATTTGTGTCCAAAGTATATTTAATGTCTGAGTTACTTGTTTTTTTTGTTTTTTTTTTTTTTTTTTTTTTTACTTTCAGCGGCTCAATAATTTAGTGTGTGCAATCAGCAGATTGGGAGATTAGGATCACAGAAGGTTTAATTGTGATTTAGAGCAGTATTTAATGAGCTTGCAACTTATCAGAGAACCTACTACAGTCAGTACTGTTTTTAATGTTGAGTTACAAGGAAATATAGTATGGACAGCTTTCCAGAGTGTTGATGTCCAAAGTGAATGAATTCATCCAAGTCTCAGAGGTGTCAAATAGCCCCCAGTCCAGGTTTTTCACTGCAGCTGCAGTACACACACCACTTATTTCAGTAGTTTTATATAAGAGCCAAGATCTTCGGAACATTCATAAATTAGTATTGCAAATGAATTCTACAGGCATTGTGAAATTTGATCCTAGGTAAGAGAAAATTTGAGCAAATTTATATTACACTAATGTTTTTCCCTATGTTTTTTCTTGGTTTAAAGAGTTAGATGAATTTCCATATAATTTTATGACACCATACTCTGTAATAATAATAATTTAAAATTGAAGCACATCTACATTTAATGACCCATTGAATATACAGCTGTTAATTTCTTCAGCCACAGTACTTTCTAGTATAGGTGCGCACTAACTACTCTTTGCCTACTTGTAAATCCATTGGTACAAAGAATAGCCAAAGGGTTCTGCCCCCACAAAATTATGTAAATTGATCTATTCTTCAGATAAGTAAGATCGAAATGACAATGAAATTGTCTCCATTACCTGCATCAGAAGCTGTTATGGCCTAAAGAGCACGAGTCTGAAGCCTGTTAGTCTTTGCCATGTTTGTTACCATTCTTTTGCAGGGCAGCATGATGAGGTAGTTGCACCTTTGTCATAGATATATAGTTCAAAACAGCACCCTCACAAACTGTTTCTGATGATAAAATAATTTTCTGTGGCTAAGTAAAGCTATTAAGGTTTTGGAACTATTTGGATTTTGTAATTTTTCCTTGCACATGGAGGTAGTGCCTTTTTATCATGTCTGAACTTCATTCCTACTGCTCACTGATATATTTTCAAGGTGGAATTAATGTTAGAACCCTAAATTAGGTAGACAAGAACTTCTTCTCTATTATTTCAAAAGTATTTTCTTTTTTACCTTGTCCATAAACATGTATTCAGGAGCAATGTGCCCCTAGAATCTTAAAATTTTGACACAATTTAGGTGCCTAGCTTAGATTTGAATCTGTTCTTCCAATTGCTTTCTCTTCCTTTTTGCTTTCTCTAATGCTTGCCTCTATAGACAGACTTAACTAGCTGAGAAATGTAAAAGAAGCACCCATGACTTTGACAAATGTACGTAATACCATAATTCTCCCATTCTCCACAAAAGCACCCAATATGTTTTGTTTTCTGGGAGATTGATATTTTCTATGTGTCCAACTGATAATTAAATAAGCAAAAGATTTACATTATATATATATATATATATATATATATATATATAAACTTTACAAAATATACATCTCTTTAAAATGCGTGCTTTGATTAATCAGTATAATAAATGCCAAATTTTTGGTGAAAAAATGCCTTTCAGTCTCTACTGAAGTGGTATTCAAATGCTATGCATGCCTGAAAAGCTTTTGCCAAACAGATACTGTGAACCTACTTAGCACAATGTTTCTGTTTGTCAGGGTTCTATGTGCCAGTCAGACTCATTCAGTCACTAGCTGTAGAGATTAATTAATATTTGCAGTCTTGGTCATGCTACACATATAAATCTAACACGTGCTTTCAAGAAGACAAGAAACATCTAACAGGTGCAGCTGTAGATATTGTGCTGGCACTAGATAATATGATTATTTGGAGAAGAAACATTCTTTAGAAATAGTTGAGACAAATATACCATGGCACTAACTCAGTTTTTTAAGATCCTGTTTATCTGCTATGCCCTATGAATGAGAAGTAGTGCTTGAGAGTTGTAAAATGCTTCTTATTTACATGCTGTTTGATTATTTTGGCTTTGCATTTTAAGAAGATTAATCACCAAGAAATGCATCTTACCAGCAATTTTTTTCAGAATTGTTATAGTATACATGAAAACTAACTTTGAAATTTATTTATCAACAATCTTATTTTAAAAGGAAATAAATAGCAATGATAATTTTAACTGCTTATATCCCTGGAGACTTTGGACACTAAACAATAAGAGATTCATTTATCAACATAACACAGTTCTACCAAATTTTAACTCTAAAGTCCCTTATTTTCCAGGTGTGGAAAAGGAAGAATAAAAACAAAACAGTACAATTAGGTGAGGTACTGATTTAGAATCATGGAGATCAAAGTTCAAGTCTCAGTCCCACTGGCTACTTAGGTATTTAAATTAAATTGAAAGAATCCAACAGAAACATTAGTTCTGGTAACAAATTTTTGCTGGGAGTTTTTATATGCAAATCTGTACATCAAATAACTTCTCCAGCCTCTAGGGTTATTCCAGGGACTCAGGGGCTCTCTTTGCTTTATATTGAAAAATCTTTGGTTCATGGAGAAGCTGGATGGAAAGCTTTCAGATTTCTCAGAAAGTTTCACTTCATTAAAAGTGGTTTCTTTCACAGATTTACATTGTAAATGCCCAATTAGCCAATTCCAGATTTGAGTTTTACATATCAATACTTTCTTGTCTTTCATGACAGAAAGGTCTACTCCAGGTGCTATGAAATCATAATTTCTTCAAAGAAAAAAGATATTTCTCTATTTTGGTTGAAGAAAGGAAGAGTGTGAAATGAGGTATGCTAATTGTCATGAATACTTCCATAGATCATCACAGCTAGGATATTAAAGACTTTTTCTTCAATCACTTAAACCAATTATGTAGATATAACATTTCAAAAGCCTTTAAAATTTCTTTTTCATCTTGCCATTGTTTTCTACTTAAACTTCCTTGATTCACATTTGATGAGAAATCTGTTCTCTCCAACAAGAAATAATTACCTTTCCTCATAAGGAAGGTGCTGTTGCTTATAAACATGGATTTGTTGAGAGTAGCTGCAGGGATTATAAATTATCTGATGTTCATGAAAGCAATGATCTCTCTTGTAAATTGCATCCAAACAGGGATTTGATTCCTGCTTGGTTGAAGCTGCTTAATGTCCATGTAAAACTAATGTAAGTTTTAAATGCAAATTTTCTATATTTCAATGAAAACAACAAAGCTGCATACTAAATTTAACCAATAGTCTATTCTATCAAGTTGCTACTTTCTCTTTGATATTTAACTGGTCTCAGAAGCCATAATCACATTATAATCTGATTATAAGACAGTTTTTCAACTATGAATGTTCAACAATGGATTCTAAATTTGAAAGATTTATATGCATAATAACTTTACTTTTAATTATATTATAGAAGTTTGTGTTTAGATTCAGTCATTCCATCTTTTAATCTTGTTAAATATTTAGCATTACAGCATTGGGTTCAACAAGTTTTGCTCAAGGGAAAGAGCATATTAAAAATAATAACCATATTTTAAATTATCCAACTTTCAGTTTTGTTGAAAATCAGCTTCTTGTCACTGTAGGAGATGTGACAAATCTGCCTGAGTTTCCGTATGTTGAAAGGATAAAATATATTTTTAAGACAAAAAGTAGAGAGATATTTTTACTAGTAAAGGTAAGATACTCATGCATTAAAATGGGAAGCACTACAGATTGTATGGCTTGTTCATGGTGTCCAATTTATTAACTAAAAAATCTACAATGTGGTATAAATACACATATCTTCAACAATGTCTAGAGATGAAAGGCAATGAAACCACTGTTCTTTTTACAGTATAAAATTCCACAGAATTTTAGAGTAAAGTAGAGAAACAGCATGGTTCTCTTGACATTTAAATCAAGCAAATTTTTCAATTTTTTATCACTGTATACAGGAGGTAGAAGCAGTGACATACTACAAAGGATAAGTTAGAAACATTGGCATATCATGTAAAGAGGGTATTAGGAAAGACCAGGCTCAGTGACAGATGAAGCTTGGAAGGTACATGAAGGGCCCTAAGGAGCTTCAACTGGTACATTAGTAGTGAATATCTGAATAAGGAACATGTGCTCATTGAGGAATGAAGTAAAGGATTTATTGATAGTGAACACAGACAGGTCTGAAGTATTCAAAGTGTTCTTTGCCTTGGTCTTTGCCAAAAAGATCTCTGCTGGGGCCTAAGAAATGGTTCCAAGAGAAGAATATGCATCTGTGAATAAGAGTCAAGTCCAGGATTGCTGGAGATGGCTTGACTCATACAGGTCTATGGGACCCGACAGCCTGTAGGCAAAGGCATGTCCTCACAAAGCTACTCTCCATCATATCTGAAAAGTCATGGAGGTTGGGGAAAGGCTCCAGCAACTGGAGAAAGAGAAATGTTCAAAAATCCATCTTTAAAACTGTCTAAAGGCCAGCCAAACTCACCTTGTTACCTAGGAAATTTCTAGAACAAATCCTCTTGGAGCACATTTCTAGGGACATGAAGGAGAACAGAGTGTTTGGGAGCAGTCAGCATAACTTACCAAAAGGTAAATCATGTCTAACCTATGTCATTACACCTGAGGATCAGAAGAATGGATTTGTGCATGAGGAGAGGACCTTAGATATAGTGCATAAGGCAAATTTTTTGACAAATTCTGCCACAAAATAAAACTGAGATATCACACTTTGTATGGACAGGTAAATAGATGAGTAAAAAATTGATATAATGATGAAGATCCATGGTTAATGGGGCTCACTCAACCTTCAGGCTGATAAGTGGAATACTACAGGGGTCTTATTTTGGGATATGACTTGGTTAACCTCTTTATTAATGACTGGTAAGAAGGAACTTTAGAATCCGTTGTACACTCTCAGTCCAGTTTGCAGCTGACATCAGACTGAGATAACCTAATTTATCTGAGGCAGAGGGACCTAGACAAGTGGATGAATGAGGAATAGGAACCTTGAGAAATCAGTAGAGTCAAATGCAAATTCCTTCACCCAGGGAGGAAGAACTCTGTACAAAGATACAGGCTGGGTACAGAATGTAAGGAAAAGCTCTACAGGAAAGGCTTTGGAGGCCTTCACAGAGATGAGATAAGCCAGCAGCATCCTGGAAGCAGAAAAAGACAACAGCAACCTGGACTATATGAGCAGGAAACCAAAGATTGTCAGAATCCCACAGCACCTGGATGCTTCTTCAGAGTCAGAGTTCCAGCAAAACCATATCACACACAAAACAAATTCAAGTTTGTCACTCTCTTGTGACATACCATGTAAAATGCTTAAGGAATTTAAATTCTTCAGTAAGCAACAGTGGCAAAACCAGAGTCAGAAGCAAACAAATATCTCAGAAACAATTTGAAGATTATTTTGAAGTGGATTTACAAGTTTTTTTTGCTCTGGATTGATGTTGCATCCTGATCATGGGAGGAGTGCTGGTGCCGGTTGCCCACACGCTCTGATCCCCTTTCGCTTTTGTGCGTCAGGAGTGACCGCATCAGGAGTGGCCACGTCCCGCCTCAGCCACAGCAGGCTGCTGGATCGCGGTTTGGCCACTGGCTGGGATCCTGGACTGACAGGTGTGTCTGATAAATGTGGACCCATGTCTAAAGATCAAGGCAAAGGAAGAAGGAAGGACTCTTTACTTGCTTCTCCAAGCTGTCTTTAGTCTTTCCCATGACAGGAGCAGCGCTGGGAATGGCACAGGTGATGCAGCGCCACACAGGAGTGGCACAGGCTTGAAGGGAGGCAGCGGCAAAAGAGCAGGAAGTAAAGAAAAACAGCGGCTTTTATGGGGGGGCAAGTTTCCTGGGAGGAGATCATCTAATGAATCAAGGGCTAGATAGGAGGGGTCTAGGGGGACAAATGTAAACATAATACCAATAAAAAAGGGGTTGGGAAAGGTGCATACCAATGAGAGAAGGGAAATATTATAACTGACAATGAATCTTCTGGACAAATGGGTGCAGCAAATTATGATAGATCGGCTGCGGGGGTAGAATTTTGGAGGGTAGACAGGGAAGAATCTGGAATTATCATAACAGCAAAGGAGAAAAGGTGGGAAGGCAGATGGCAAACAACTTTAGGGAGAGACTAAACATATAATCTTCCAAACCCCACTGCCACAATGGACGTCAGATCCAGAGCTGATGGGACTTAAGGTCTTTCATATCTTGTTCATTATTTTTCTGCTAAAGATACTTTTTAACATCATCATGACAGTTGTATAAGTTCATGTTTTTGCCTTGCTCTTCTATTGTGACTGTCAACATCAAAGCTTTGGAGGCCTGCTGTGACTCTTTTCTCGTGTATTTTCTCCAGGCTGAAATACTTTATTACACAAGATCTATAACTTAATACTTGCTTTTTTCCCTTTAGGCAGCCAAAACTGTTCATCATCCATCAGATGTTGAAATTATTTATTTAGTTTGGTATAGATTCTAATTTTGTAATTTGTCTATGAACTTCTTAAAGCAGCAAAAAAACTCTGGTAAATTAGTGTTAAAAGTCAGACTTCTATTATAAAGGACAAATTTTTATTTTAAGACGTACCAATATGCATATACACCATTATTTTGTGCAGAACATCAAGTGAATTTCTAGAGATTGAAGAAGACAAAGGAGTATCTATAATTGGAGCAACTATATTGAGGCAGTACAGAATTTTCTCATTTTGGAGTGAGCAACAGGAATTCCTGCTCTTCTAGAGTTTTCTGAAAGGCAAAATAAATCTACTGTGATGTTCCCCAAAGAAGCGAAGGTTATCTTTGTCATGGGGTACCTACATGCAGCTTTGTGGGTTAGAGTTTGACATCCTGATTACCTTCCTAAGAGTTCCATATATGGTCATTTGAGGGTAACACAGAAATAAACAACAGATTCTCATATGCAATATTAGGAATAAATGTGTGGTTTATATACAAATTTCAGATGCATTCATTATTAAATTCTTACTGTTAGAACTTGAAAAAACTGAAAAAAAGTGATTAAGATACATAATGAATGTGGCAATTAAGTAGATGAAGGTCAGATAATAAAAATATGACATACATTTTTGTTGTTCAACTTACATCTGGATTTCCATTCATACAGATATGCAAGCTGGATAGTCTTATTTCTAATAAATATATTGGTTGATTATTAAGTGCACTTATGAGCAATCATAGGAGGAACTTAATACAAATTACAAGGGCAAAATATTTTCATTCTCACTGTGCGACATCTTGAGTTGTTATCAGCCACAATTTGTTGTTTACAGAAAAACAAAGTAGATTTCTAAGAATTGTCAGCTGAATCATTATAGTAGTGATACAGTTTTTAGCAGACCATCTTTTAAGAAAAAAATTAGTAAAAATACTACTGACTCCCAAATAATTTTAATTTTGGTATTTTGATTTCAGAGGTGTTCAGTTGCAAAGGACACATTTTTTGGAAAAGGTAGATTCTTTTTTTTTTCCCTGAAGGTTAGCTTCAGTGTGGCTACACTGAATGTTCAAACCCACTAGATGTTTCTAAAACTTTTGGTTTGAGAACTTTATATGGTAAAATTGTCTGCCCAGTTTCAGAGGAACTGTTAAAATTAGATCATGTGTATTTATGCATCTGTGCTAAGGCACTCTATTAGGATCAAGTATATATCAGATCTGAGGAATATGGCTGTTTTCACTTCTAGACAGTGCTACAAAACCAGTAAAATGGCATTCAAATCTTAATACAAGATTTATCAGAATGAGTACATAATAGTAAAATCAATGGGTTGAAAATACCCCTACATATACGTAGCTTTACTGTGGGAATATTGCCTTGGTTTAAAAACCTTAAAAACCTACTAGAGTGGTTTTTGTTCCTACTTCTTTGAATGCCTTCACAGACTGCAAGAACACTATTCTGTCTTCCAGCTGTTCCTAAAAATAGGTCTCACTTTCGGTTAACTTTCATATGTTGCTTTTTCTTCTACTTAACACAGAAATGCTTCAACCAACGTTTTTCCTCACAGGCTATCTCCTTCCTGTGAATCTCAGACTGGTTTTTCTCAATATACTTAATCTAATTTAGGTATCTAGTTTAGGTATTTAGTTCTCTCTAAGGAGGGCTCTTTTGCTATCCTACTCTCTTCCTATTCTGATACACCATCTTCCTTTCCCCTTTGCATTGACTTCAGTGCTTGTCTGGCACTCCGTTAGGTTTAGTTCATGACTCCTGGAGCAGATGTAGCAGAGGTGGGAACATGCAGCTGGGCACAGAGGCAAATCTTTTCAGGAGCAACCTGAAGTTGGATTTCAAAGTGAAATGTCTCCTTTATCATCTTTACAGGGCACACCAGATGTTCTTCCTAGTGTGAATTTTTGATTCGCTTTAGGAAAGTATCATCCCTACCTCTATTCATGTGATTGCACCTGATCCTAAGCACAACAGCCAGGATAGAAGCAGCAGCCAGACCCACCTCTGCTGTTTACCTGGGTCCTTTTGACAAAATACTACCATCAAAAGGTTTTTCATATTTTTCTTGATTTGGAGTAAGCAAATGATTGAAATAGATACCAGATTATACATTGAATTTGAAGTATTGGGATGTGGGTATTTTTCCCTATTTTTATGTTTCTTATGTTGTGCAAAGGCAGGTTATATTAATGAATATCAGACAGCCTCCAAAAAACCTCAGCAGCATTTATGTGCTCCCAATTAACTGGACTATTCTCTTTCCCCACTTCTGCTCTTCTTCCCCCACCCCACCCCCAGATCAAGTTTCATTCAGAAAATGACAGGGCACACTCAGAACGAATGTTCTTTCTCTTCCTCATATGCAGGTAATAATTTCCCCTTTGTTTATTTTCTTTCTTTGGCTGTGGAGTCCCGACTCTCTTTCCTTCTGAAAGAAAACAGCTTTTTAAACCTTAAAAACTTCAGCAAGTTTAATCCTCAGGGGTGGAGATGGGGGAAGCAACAAGCGATTAATTTTACAAAAATATTTTCTAGAGCTAACACAGGAACTTGCTTTTACATCATGAATCAATATTCTTGATATTTTTTACCTTTCATTTTGTTGTTTTTACCTTTCAGCATAATATAGAACCAAGACAATAGGAAATAAAACTAACATAGCAGAAGGATGTTCTTTCAAGATGAGGGAAACTTCTGAGAGGAAGAATAAGTACAAACACATTTGAATTAAGGAGGAAAGTTGCAACAGGAACAAACAGGAATTTCAGATAGTCTGAGAACCAGCCTGTGTCAAAGAGGGATGCTTGGCTTTCCAATTTTAAGAAAGAATGATAGCTGTTATATAGGATTTTTGAATTATTTTATGACAGCTCTATAGCAAGAACTTATTTTTCAATTTTATTCTGATATTCTCTGAAGGAAATAACCTGAACCATAGGACACAGTTGGTTGACTTCTTCACTCATCTGTCAGTCAGGAGAAACACCACAACATTCTGTCTTCTCACAGCTGGAATAAAAATGACAGCGATATCCCCTTTCTTGATCCTCTGTCTGGGAAATGAAACGTGGTGCTGCTGCTTGCTTGTAGCTAGTGAGATGAGAGAAACCAGTGATAAACAGCTGACATGACATGAACATTTTTCACATATCTAGAGAAAAAGATGTTTTGCATGTATTATACAACTATGTGTTTAAAATCCATGCTCCTACATTACTAAATTACAGTTTTGGAAGTGGTTGCTCTCTTAGTAATGTGATTATTGAAACTAATGAGGTTTTTGATCTTTGCAAATTTAGGCAAATCAGTTTAGCTTCCATGGCACAAATCTTGGCAGTCCTATATTTTCTTTTATCTTCCTATTGATTTCTGCCAGGAAGCAATATTCTGCTTGCATGGCTCTCAGTGCAGGGTAAAGCCTTAATATTTACTGTATTCCTATGTGAACACAGAGATGTAACATCTAATTGGTAATCACACTAGAACTGGGATTTTAGGTGACTCTTGTTCTATGTTCTTCATTAACAACATCAACTGAACTTGACTTTGCTTGATTTGGACTCTTAAAATCTTTAACCAGTTGGAGAAAGAATAATGCAAACATAGTTTAGTCTGCTTTGGAACATGTCTTTCTGATGGAAACTTGGGAGGTTTGTAGAAGTAGTGATAGTAACTAGTGAGATTGTAAAAGCACCTATATGTTTCTCTCCATCTCTCTGGGTGCCTCAACACAGGAGAATGGTTGCATAGGTAGAGGAAGGGAGTACAAAAAGGGGTACATCATCTGGGGAGAATAAGGGGGTACAAAATCCAACTATTACAAAGTATTACAAAGTATAAAAGCACGCTGCAACATATGTTAAAGAATAACTTTTTTCATACAAAATTTGAAGTCCTTTCTCTCCTTCCTTCCCAAAGATGTTTTAACAGGTATTTCAAGAGTTTGTAGTTAATCATCAGAAGAAGGGTAATACCTAAATTTATTAATAAGTCTTTGGGAAACAGTAGGATAATTTTTATCTTTCCAAAACTTATGAATTATTCTTTAAATCTGTGAAAGTGTAATTAAATAATGTTTCGTACATTTTATTAGTCCAAAGATGGAATGAACCCTACTGTTTACAGGAATGAATCCTACTGTTTAGAGCCAGTCAGGCATAATAAACCCTGTGTACCTGTGAGGTGTAGGCTCTGAGGCAATTTTGGGGTGTATGTTTTTACATTTTCTTAAACTGAACATTTGTGTTAGCTGATGACATTGTAATCTTTGTTTTAAGGTACATGTCCTACTTACTTGTGTACTCTGCAATGAGTTTGTAGTCAGAACAAGCCTTAACCTCTGGAACTATATGCCAAAAATGCTCTCTTGGTCCGCTTGGAGCAAGTTCAGGATGCCAAGGGAGCACAACTGAAATTCCACAGCTGCGACTATGACACAGGAATGTTGCTAATGTACATTTCCATGTACATAGCCATGTACATTTCCCAACTTTTCTGCAGATTTATTTTTGACTTGATGAAGGGGCTTATAAATCATGAAAAAAACAAGTTCATCCTCTGTCACTAACAATAGTGAAAGCATTTCAATATCAACATCTGTAGGAAGTATTGCCATCTAGTTTACAGATTATGTGGACAGGAAGATCTCTTTGGATTTTCAATCCATGAAGCTAAAGACAATAGAAGTTTTATAATGTAGAAACTCAGGGACATATAAGCTTTGCTGAGTCCAGTAAATCAGATAACACAAAATTTTTCTGACAGAGTCCAGCAATACTCGAGGAAAGCTGATTTTCAATTGTGGGGCCAAAATGACAGATTGTTCAATACAGGCAAGAAGTTTTTACTTTAATTTCTGAGTTGTTTTCAATTCCTCCTACTGTTGGTTTCCTTTGGTGTTGACAGGAAACAAGCAGGAACCAATTGACTTTATTATGCACAAGATATTCCCCTGCCCGAAAGGCAGTTGCAGGGATATAAATGCCACATTTGTTAAGCAGATGGATCTCTAAATTCATTCTAGGTATTAGCAGTTGCTAATTAATAGGAGGAGAAAAGAAGGAAAAATACCACAATATGTAACATCTCTCAAACATTACATCATGTATTATTCTTTCCATGTTTTGTCTGAAAAAACAAAAAAAAGACATACCCCCAACCCCCCCCAGAAAAGTGAGAGTGGTGGGGGTGGTGATCTGTCTATGAATTGTAAATGGATGCTGCTTATGCACTCTCTGTCTGTCACACTCTTTAGTGTTGACACTTTGAAAGATACCACAAGTCCTAGAGATGATAGATAATCATCCTAGAGATGATAGATAAAAATGCACCAGATCCATAGGTAGGTGGGGCTTTTGAACAGGGAGACACACTGCAATTATCTCTTTTTAAATTATCTATCTCTGTGTATGTGAATAATCTAAACTAATCTATTCTTAATATATTCTATCTTTGAATGAGCACCTGCAACACGTTTTCACTCTCAAAGATTCAAAAGTTTTCTTATTCTGTCTAGCTTTGTGTCCATGGAAAGCAAGGAAAGAGTGAGCTTCCCACACTCAACAAAGAAACTCATTTTTTTTTCCCTAATTCATTATTTCTCAGTTCAAATTCAAAGGTAGTAGGTGAGATATAGCAATATTTAACTTCCTGAATTTGGTAAAAATATAATTAAAATATTATTGCTGCTTTAAGCAGAAGGATATTTTATTCTCAAGTAAAGTTACTGTATAAAGAAACTACCCTATTTTTGAGAGTCTGGAATTTGACTTAATCATTGATGGTACATCCAGCAACACACAACACAAAACCCAGCTACCTAGGATGCACTTATCCTGATTAAGGCACTATTTTAATACATAGCTTTATTTCTGAAAAACAAAATCAAAAAACAAAATAATGAAAAAAACCTCAAAACAAAACAAAGAGGCCCTGAAAAAAGTATAAACAGCAAAAATTAATCCTGACTTTTGATAAAATTTGAAAATTTTAATCTATAATAGGAAGATGAAATTTCTATATTGTGTCATTACAGAGAAAGATAAATGCTTAAAGCTCCTGTCACTGAGTGAGTCCAATTCTAACATAAGTCAAAAACTGTAAAATATTTTTGTTTACTGGAATTTTTTTGCTTATAATTTAATTTATACCTCAATGTCTACCTCAAATAAAAAAAAATAAACCTACAGTCTACAGTTATTATAACTCCAGATGACAATATGTCTCAATCCTCTCACTAGTAAGGGTTGCTTTTTTCTTTCTTGTCATCATCACTATTTCATACAGTCATTGTGAGAAAAAGAAAATCATCTCTATCATTAGTAAATGGTCTGAGAATGATATCTATTTACAAAACTAGATTTCCTGTGTCCCACTCTCCTGCTTTGGTGACAGCTAAGACCTTTTTGATTCCAGATTAAGTTTTTCCATTGAAAGTACTAATACTGTGCCTGGGGGAAGTAAACCTTGCTAGTTTCTTATGATTTTCACCCCAGCTGTGAATCTCTATAATTTTCATCCCAACACATAAACTGTGTTTCTAATGTGTATTTGAATGCCTATGTAGTTGAATGCGATAGCAGGCAAAAAATCTAAACACGGCCTGAGGTATGAGAAGAGTTGCATTCCTTGTGTATTAATATTGAAATGTAGTTCCAAACCCAACTTTAGGAAAAAAAAGTAATTTCTGTCCTGTCTCAGTCTTTGTTTCTCCTTTCTACTTAATGTGTAATTTCATTACATTGTTATCTTAATTTGTTAAACTGAGTGCCCCTATTCCTGATTGTCAGAAGTGCTTATGATGTCTTCATTTAATGTGTTTGTACATCAGGACTATCTTAATTTGTTAAACTGAGTTATTGTAAAGTAACTATCACCGTGCCCCTATTCCTAATTGTCAGAAGTGCTTATGATGTCTTCATTTAATGTGTTTGTACATCAGGATTTGATCCATACATTGCATTTCTAGCTAGATAACTCACTGAGTCATAGGCCATAGTTGTCATTTTCCATGGGCACAGAAAATACTGGCTGTCACCCAACATAAAATTCTGGTAGACTTTCACAGCTCTTACATCTTCTTGCTCTGTTTGCTGACACAAGTGTTGTCTCCTTTGTCCAGATGTTTCTGTACAGAATTTCGTTCAGTTACTGGGACAGAAACTTTAAGAAACTTTTACTACTGAGTATGCTTTACATTCCCTCCTCTGACTTGATTGAAACCCTCTCCTAAACACAGCCTATTCATATGGCTTTTTTCTCCTCTTTTATTCACTTCTTGTTTCTCACCCTAAACTTATTAAGAACATTAATGAAAATATAAACTTCCTCACCTTCATTTGTCATTTCTTCTCTTAATTGTTCTTCCTCTTTTCTACTCTGCATATTTATGTATCTACTATATTTAATTACTATTTTCATCAAATTTGAAGGTGAAAAAATATAGATCTTTAGTATTCTTTTAGCTGTCATTAATCTCCATAATCTACAGTTTACAAATTGTGTGTAATTTTCACAGTGTTGAAATTTGTTACCTTCAACTCACTTGTCCTGCCTAGAGTGTCAAGATACATTACAGTAATAAGAAAAAGTCTTGACTGCTGGGACCTGCCATTTGCCTTTCATAACCCTCTCTCAAACCTCTAAAATCTTTCCCCACACTTCGCATTTTGTTTTCATGCAAAGTATTTTCATACCTGTAATGCTTATCTCTGCTTTTGGGTTATGTTCTCTACTTTTCTGCCCCAGATTATTTTTGCTGGAGGAACCTGTTTCTGAGTTCTTTCAATCTTGTTTTACTTAAATTTAGTTTTGGAGTTTTGGAGTTTTGGAGTTCAACTTAAGCTGTCTCTCCATTTACACTTGAGCAGTTTATAGCTATGGTGTATTTCTGGTTTTAGTAAGTATTTGCCTGCAATCCGAAACAATCCTAAAACATATCCCACCATACAGGTGGCCATCAAATTAAATGACAAATCATGACTGGGCATGAAGAGAGCTGAGATATTGTCATGTCTGCAGTTAGTGGTAGGAGAAGTGTGTAAGTTTAAATATCATTATTGCCACCTGAGGAGTGCTGGTGTTTGAAAATAAAACACACTTTATTCTTTCTAGACACACCTTAAACAATAAACATAATATATTTCTGCTATCTCTCAGTGGCTTTTTCTCTGAACTATACAATTCTAAATTTCCTAGCCCATGTCATTTTTTCCATTTGTCATCCCACTTGCCATATGCTGAATTTTCTCCATCCTCCATTAACTGACACTAGCTGTACCAAATGGATTTTTCTTATTTTCTACCAAAGTATCCCAGAGAGCAAGGGCAATTTCTGCATCTATAGAGCTCTGGAATAACATAGAATAAAATGGAATGGCTCCAAATTTGTACCATTACGCGCCACAGAGGATTTTATGCCTCAGCAACCATAGATGTTTCTTCACTTAAAAATAATCTTATGAGCACATATGTAGAGAAATTGTTTTTGTGTGGTGTAGCAAGCTTATTAGCTGCATAATAACTGCAAGCACAGAACTCAATGTATGCTAAGCTGTCTTGTTTCATTTTAATTCTAGTAGAGATGTACTTCCTATGCTACCAGATTTATACTGAAAGAGTAGAAGGTTACAGTGAACAACTAGTATTTTCTTAGAATCAAATCTTATTTGTCTGAATTTAAAGGTTTTTCCTCAGGTTAAAGATCTAGATTTTACTTACACTCTACTATTCAGTTGGATGTAATCTCAGCTGAACATTTGCAAACATGGCTGAAAATCTGTTTTATATTGACTTTTTGCAATTTACTGTCACTTTTGAATTTACTTTATTTAATGTCTTGAAAAAGAACAATTCCAAAGTGAGCTCAAATTTCAAAACACGCACTTTTCAATCAAGACAACCAAATAGCAAAGCATGTCAAAATAGGTTCAGAGAATGAATAATAGTAAAGCTGTGAACAACAGTACACTCCTGACAATATTCAATCTGTTCTTTAAAAAAATAAAGTATCCTTAAACTAAAGAAAGTGTTAGCTTCAAAAATAGTGTTTTCTTTTTTCTTCGGAAATAAACACTGCTACACACTGCATATAACCAAAGGATCAGAGCAACTTTGAAACATTAAAACAATGCATGTGACACATAGAATTTTGGAAACAATGGTTTACAATAGCTGTTATTTTTTCTGAACTCACCCAATATCATGTGGTATTTTACTTACTTTTCCATCTGTCACTGAATGGAATGACTGTGCCTGATGTGTGATATGACACTTAACAAACCTGTCGTGCAACACCTGATTCAATAATATAATGTCAGCTATTAGTTGTTCTGTCAAAAATATCCTATAGTTAAGTTTCTTAAAGGGTCTGGAATGTTACAGAACCGTATTAGTCCTGAAGTAGAATTGATTCATTCTTTCTGTAAAGTGATCAGTAGAAAAGCAACAGAAACAAGGTTTTCTCAAAAGGTCATGTTTCTTAACAAAAAAGAAAAAAATAATTAAAAGTTAAAATTTAAGCTTAAAATTATTGTATAAAATGTTGCAATAGAAATATTCTTTTAGCAAATCCCGCGCCTTTGTGCTATGCCTTTTAAAAATAGGTCCCTTCTTTCAGGTCCCTTCTTTCTCTTGTGCTCTCAGTCAAGCAGATTTGATGACATTTTGGGTTACGGCAAAACTTCCTTGCAGCATAAAATCTTAATTCTGTTATCCCAGGGTGTATCTGATTTTCCACCTCTCTTTCTATATTTTCCCTGCTTTCTACATATGGAGTAATTTTTCAAGGAACAATTTAATGGTTTTACTTTTATTAGGCACTGAAAACTACATTGTCAATGTATTTAAAGATATTTCAGAGGTTACATATTCACATTAAAAACCAAGGAGCTAATACCAGAATGTCTTTGAAAGCAGGACCATTTAGATAATTTGTATGCAGATTATTGGGAACTAAGATAAATCTGGAAAATGAAACATATATCACATGACATTGCGTTTGTTGATGCTTCGCAGAGCAATGCCTGAAGATCAGAGATCAATTCAAACCAAAGTTAAATGGTAATGAATAAAACAACACATGCGTCTAAAGCAGTGTAACATGAGACTTATGCTTCAGATTTCCCTCAGACATTACCTGATTTGAAAAATGGGAGAGGTCATACAAATTCCTCAAAGGAAAAATTTCAGGATTGGAATATCTTATTCAACAAGGACTTTGGAAGTGATCTCTAAAACTACAGACTCATAATTGTATATTATTTAGAAAAAGGGAATTAAAACTGTCAGAAAGAAAAAGTCAACAGTGGAAAGCTGAATAAGTAAAGTGCACTGAGAGAATTCTACAAGGCCAAATGAAAAAATATATCACTCATCCTTTTGTGGATTTTGATATTGTTGTATTTTGCAAGTGCTTTTGCAAGTACTTTTACTTTATAAAGTACTGAGACTGTCTCTCAGCAAAACAAAAATATAATAGAGGACTATAAATTCACAAATTGTTTGTGAAATGTGAAGACATAATGATAACATTCTATTTCTCATAGATTGAAAATGTGGGATTTTTCCATTAAATTATCAGACAGATGGTGTAAAACATCAAGAATACATGTTTATTTATTTATTTATTTACTTATTTATATATTTCTTTTTCCTAGTAAACAGCTCAACTCTGGTACTCACTGATTAGGTCATAGGTCATAAGAACTAAACAATGGAAATAAGCATCACTAACCCATGGATGTGGACATCCCTAAAACTCATACATATGACACCTGAGAGTACATATCATGGGAAATACCACTAAAGATTCCAGAATACCTCAATATTTCTTCCTCAGCAAAAATCTGTGGGTAATGTCAGAATATAAACCAAAACTGGATATCTAGTTGAGAACTGTCTGCCTGATTTATGCTTTCATCTTACTATCCAAACCATTGCAAAACAGATATTTTGAAATATTTTATATATATTAAAGAGTAAGTACTAACTTGCAAATTAAATACTATAGAACATTTTTTGAACTGTGTACAAGATAATCTATATCTGCTCTTTTATCTAATTTTTAAGAATGGTGCTGCTTAAACCAGAGTTTTATGAAATGCACATTAGCTTTTTGAAATCTGCTTCATTTAGATATAATCTGAGAACAAAACACCTAAATTCAAGGTGTTTTAATCTCATGTAGAAACCCATCCTGTAGGATTAGTGTTTGATATTTTCTGCTGAGGGTCCAGAAATGATAGAATTTCATTGTTGCTTTTATCCATTTTCATCCTGGTTCTCTTTCCTGCTTTGCAACAAATAAGATCTATGTAAGAGAAATAGAACAAGGCTTAGCTTCACTTGTTGCCTGTGCCAGTGGATGTGAATAAATGGGTATATTTAGTCTCAGGAGAATTGGTAATACTTGCAGGAAACAATTTGATTACCTGTGGCTCAGTGGTGAAGGTTTTATTTTGATCCAGTGAAGCTAGAAACTAATTTAAACCCACTAAGTAGTCCAGTAGAATTTATCAGGAACATTTCAGACTACAGGATTAATTTTTAGAAGAGTGTTTTTACAGTGTTTTAGGTGCCTTTCTCATCTACCTTCTCTACTTTCAAAGATTTCACTTCTCTTTCTCTTACTATTTAGTTTAGTCTTACCCAAAATGCTTTCTCATGCAAAATAAGCAGTTCTTTGTAGAATTTTCTTGAAAAATATACCTTCTGAACTAAAACCAAAGTAGTTTCACCAGTACATATTGTCAGCCCCAAGACTGCACAAATCTCTTATGACGTATACTAATATTTTTATTTAGAAAGGAATAAATAAATGGTCATGATCCTGAAGCTTTCCTTTGTGACATTTTACAGAGAAAGGGCTGCATTATATGAAACAAAGTTCTATGACAATTTCTGTGAAAATTTTTTTCCATTTTAATACACCTAACTCAAATTTAATGTTTTGAACTTGTGTCTCCTGTACATTTACATGAAACTAAAACTTTTTAAAAATAGATCAACATATACTATCAGGAAAGCAAGTATTTAAGTATTGGAGCCCCCTTGATACATTAATTTTTTATACACTCTTCCTTTTATCACTATAAATAGTTACATTTTTAATACATAAAGTACCACATTAAATCAGAACATCAGCAATTATCACAGCAAGATTTAACATGTTCTTTGCCTGTTGTTTAATTTCTTGATTTTGTTTTATTTTTTTCACAAGATAATTAGCCTACTAATAATGTAGTTACTGTCAAGGTATGCACTATACAGATCTTCATTATGTAAACATTGTGTTAGTGAACACTGTAATATTTAAGATGTTTGCAATCTGATCTACTGACAGAAAAACTTTCATGATATTTTTTCCTTTGTTTCTTGGTATTAGTTTCCTTTAAATATCTCTGCTTAATTTGTCTGGCTCCATAATATTTCTACAAAATTTTTGCTGGAACATAGTTCTCAATTTTCTTCTAAAAAATTTTCTTCTAAATCGAAGCACAGAATTTTATGAACAGACTTTTTCAGCCCAAGATCTGGGAATACTTTCAACACAATGTTTTTGTATAGTCAAATCATTGTATTTCCCTTCAAGCTTCCTAAGTTGGGATCAATATATAAGAAAAAATATCTTATAATTAAGTATATTAACTAGAATTCCAATTTTTTTTTTTGTCTGAAAGGCTCATTTATTTATACATTCATCAGAGAAGCAATTAACTGGTACACTAATTTTTTGTCTCAGTAATTCTTTATTAGTGTACTGTTTGTCTTCTGAAATATTTCTGGTTTTCTTTCAATATTTCTTATTCTAGAGGATTTATTTGTAAATATTTTTTTTCTTCCCTTTCTTTACTTTTAAATATTAGGGAAATGCATTCTTGCAAATAATGGTAGATATAAACCATTCTCATTTATGAATGGTTGAGACTATGCATTATACAGTAAATCCTGCCAAACACAATTTGATAAGATTTTAAGATGTCTTTGACCCTTATTTTTGAGGAAAAACAAAGTAAAACAAAGAAAAACTTAACCCCAAAAACAAAGCCAATTTAAAACCCCCTAAATCTCAAGTGAAAAAGTTTATTTCAATGCTCAGTTCACACCAGGCCAAGTGGAAAGAAGACTGGTGAATGCAAAAAGAATGCCTAACCCTAAAGAGCTCATGTGAATTCTTCAATTCATTTGTGCTCTCTTGACAGACGAAAGGGTGAAATTGAAAGTCCCTCAGAGAACTTCAACCATTCCTCCCCAGTTGAATCAGAAGGGGAAGGAAAAAGTATGTGTGTAAGAGAAAGCGATCAACAGAAAGTCTTATTACAGAAATAGAAATAGAAAGTCCTAAATAGAAACAAACACACACATCAACTTATATTATTGAAAAAGATGCATATACATAAAGTACTTGGAATACATGGCATTTCTAAACTTCTATATGATTTCTCCGTCCTCTTCTGTTACTTTTTAAAGTCAGAAAATTCACTTTACTGCTCAATGTTATATTTTAATTTGATTTATTATTTTATATTAATTGATTTGTTATATAATTCTGAAAATAAATATTGGAATTGTTGTGAAAAAATCTTTTACAAATATAATTGTGTTTATTGTGTGGCACAGAAAAAAAAAGTTATAGTGTTGTAGTTAATCAGTTTTTATATTTATTATTTCTTTTTGTTAGTAGCATAATAGTTCTTTTTATGATGAACCATGTTACCATTACTAACATGTAATCCTAACATGGAAAAAAAACATACTAACATGGAAAAAAAATCCACATCAAAATTTCTGTATAAGCAAATGTTCAAAAGTTTTAATAAAAATTATGATATATTGTAAAGAATGTTATACTTTGCATCAGCAATCAGCATCAAAAGAAGTCCAATAATTTCTGCAGAAAACCCAATATAATTTTCTAACTGGACATCTTTGACATAATGTCAGCATCCAAAATGGGCATGCTATCATCTGCACAGTTCTAATTACCTTTTAGATGGCTTTGCCTGGTATTGACTGCTGTGCATATTTCTGAACAGATAATAGTGATTTAAAAGCCTAATTCCTGATTAGGCCTGTGAAATATTTGTCTTCACACTTATTACCCTAGTTCTTATAATTAAATGACATGATGTTGAATTTGCATGCAAACTTGCACCAATAGAAAGCATAAAATAAGTATTTACAGAAAGCAACTCTATATTTATGGCTGTGATATGAAGATAACAAAGGATGTAGGATCCTGATGAATCCTCTGGTGCAGTCAGTGCAGATTTGGGGTCTGGGAAGGAAAGCTGTGTATGTATGGGAATTTTTTTAATGTGTATTTTTATTTTCATTTCATGCTTATATTATGGAATGCCAAATGGAGGGAGCTTTTTTTCCTATCTAGATTGATAAATTTTAAATAGAGCACAATTAGAGGCTTAGATTTACTGAAGGGCAGAGGATAGCAGGGTAGTTCAAGGGTATGTACTGTGTTTTTTCCAGATCCCATGTATAGGATAGGTATAGCAGATATTTTATAGTGGCCGAGTAATTGATTATAATCATGTCTAACCAGCATTTGTCAAGGAGTTAATAAAATTTTGAGCAGCAATACTCAGTTCTCTTATGCTACTATTGTAATCCAAACAATTTTGCCCTTTTGTTCCTATCTGCCTATCTCAGTTCAAGAAGGATTCTTGTCACCATGGTATCCTTACTCTTTTCCCAAAAATGAAACAAAAGTGTTTCTGAATTATCAAAAAAGCAAGCAACAAAACAAACAAGTATAAATTCTGGCATATAATAGGAAAATCTAGCAGAAGAGACAGAAAGAACATATTTTTCCTCTCTGTGTTGTGATAATAGAATATTTTTATGCATATATAATTTTTTCCCCAAACTCATTAGATTGATCAAAAATCATGCAGAAATTGATGTTAATGTAAGCAAAATTTCCAATTTTTTTATTTATCAGGTTGGCTTTGCAAGACCTTCCTTTTTGTGTTTTAACTTTGATAGAAATTTTGGTGAAATGAATAAACAAAATCTGAAAAAGAGCAGCCTGGCTTTGTGTTGTTTGCCACAGGAATACAGCAATGCTTTTTTTTAAAAATCTTGAAATGTTTACTCAATGAAGACTGAGACTTCACATCATTTAAAGAGATGTCTAAGTGTCCTATCCATTTTCTGATTTACTCACACACAGGAACAGGGAGGCATGTCCAATTCCAACATAAGAGATAACAGCACAATTAAAAACCACTGTACACCTTTTATTTTACCACCTAACTGAATTGTGGCCACCTGGTGCTTGTCAGATCCAGCAGCAGAGCAGGTTCTTCTAGAAAGCAATACTCAGAGACTGTTGGAAGAGACAGCAGGACAGAGTGGAATACCTTTCTTACAATTTTCTCTTGTCTGCTGAAAGCATACATTTTTGTAATGAAACTGATGGGAGGGTGGGATTGAACTCATCCTGGTTTGAATGACAGCAGTAGTTTTTATGCTGTAGTACTACTAGGAAAAAAACCTTATTCCTCTATCAATAGCCAATAAGAAAAATAAGTATGATTCACATCCTACTTTAGTGTTTCATGCTGAAACTCTTGCTCTGTATCATATATTTAACTCAGAACTGTATGTGACCATTTAATGTGAAGACAGGGATTTCACAGACATGAACATGTCTGAGTGCACTCTGTAGAGCATATACAGGGAATTCAGCATGGTCTGAACATATCACATTTGCTACATCTTCTTTGATCACCTCTACAAACTTGTATGCGCTAAGCTTAGCATCCCTTCAAAGACCACTGGTGTTTTGTAGCTTATCTGATGCATCCTAGGTAGGCTATCCTCTTGCATAGTCATCATATTAATAATGTAATTATTTTTACATTTATAATTACAATTACAAATATAATTACATTTATACAAGAAATTTATAAAAGTCAGTGAAATTAAAGCATCTTCCAGATCCACCCAGTCCAGATTTTTTTGTGAAAGAAAAAGATACCAGTGTTAGAATAGCGTAATCTTATTACTATTATAGTTCTAATATCAACCACAGCTACACGTGATCATGGCAACACATCCTGGCATGTCAAAGGTTCTTAGATAGTGCAAAATGTACATTATCCTCATTTTTGGAATAAAAAATATGACTAAGTGAAGTGACTATGGATAAAGAAAAATTGAGGTTCTCCTTGATGTCTCTACATGCTTGTTTTCCAGTGTGTTCATAAATTTAGCCAAATATATAAACTCAGACCCACAACAGAATTATAATTTGGTTATTGTGATGGTCTCTTTAGTGCAAAACCTTCCATATCTTTTGGAGGAATTGAAAAAGAAAACACAACATTTCGATTTCCCTTTTTAATAACTCTTTCAGTTTCTGAAAGTTTCAGAAAAAGATTCTATTTTATTTCTGTATTTATTTCTGAACTTGAAGAAGGCACTTGTCATAGCCTTGGACATTGATCAGAAAGAGCTAAGAAAAGTTGACATCATGGTGAAATTAAATTCCTTGCCATTTCTTGGCAGAAGGTGACATGCAAGCAAATACTTTTTTTCCAGTTTACCTGATGAAATTTGTCTGGACAATGTAAGGATCCAACTCACAAGGAAAGTTCAAATTCAAGCTGCTTAAGTGAAAAGAAAAAGCTGAAGATAAGTCAATGAGTTATTGCCAGATGTTCTGTGTTTCCATTTAAGTATTTTCCATCAGCTAACTGTATTCAACTGAGATGTTTTTGTGCTGAATCTTTTGCAACAAAGGACAAAATGCATTCTGATCTGAGGTAGTTGACACTTGACACAATATTCAGAAGATTTTATTACTTTTCATTGCTAGTCTTGAACTCTAAAATTTAGAGATATTATGTCCTCTAACCCTAAACTGATCTATATGACTGAGAAAAAATAGCTTACAATGAATCTATTTAGTAGAAGTAGATAGTTGTATGAGTAGATAGTCATATGAGTATCTACCTTGGAAGGTAGAGGAAAGAATTATATCCTCCCATAAGTAAGAATATAGGAGGCATATGTGTCAAGTTCTTTGTTTTACCAGTGCCTATCATGTGATTATTAATTAATTTTCAGTCTGTAAGCATAATTTTTAAAGGGACGTTAAAATTGGAAGGATAGTAACAAGCAGAAGAAGCAGAAAGTTATCACTGTCAAGTGAGCAACCTGTTTCATGAAGTAAAACAATCAGTTATTTTTTTATATTATAGGCTAGCAGTTTTTGCTCAGTTACATGCCTCAGCTGACTTTGATGTAAATTGTTATGCTTTAATAACTGGCTTACTGCCATCTATGTTAAGAGATATGTCACCATTACACTTAACATTCATTTCAGGGGAAGTACTTGTACTTACTAGATACTATCAGCCTTATAATAACTCATTCTTAGTAAATCTGAATAGCAATTGCACTCTGTGAATACTTTATTGAAAACCAAGATAATGTGATTGAGACTGGATGAACCATCAGCAAATGTTATCAACATCAAGTATAGGGAAGACATAATTCAGTCTTTACTAAAGTGTGTATGTATCATGAGATTAAAAAAAAATCTGATGCAAAAATAAATGTAAAGTTCACAAATATTTCCTTGATTCACTATTTACAGAAAACATCTACTAAAGGGACTGTTTTAAACTGATGTCTCAGAGAATGACTTTTTGTGTGCTAAATTCTTCCCCTGCAGAATCAAGGTGTGACTGCACGCACTGTCTTAAGTCCAATTCACCTATGCACAACACTAACTTCCGTTCGCCTTCACTGAAAGTGAATATGTAAGGAAATATTTGCAGGTGTGTGACACTGGAGAGAGTGTTGGCTCAACATATTTCAGATGCATGTGTGTGGGGTAAGGGGAAGGTGAAGAGATGCACTGCCCTGTACACCCCACCCCTCACAGCCAGGATCCCAGCAGGGCAGTGGCTGCCAAACCTGGCGCAGCAGAGCTGATGCCCCACACCTGGCCCTGGAGCCTCTAACCCAGCTCTTGAGTGGCCAAATAATCTGAAGTCCCACCTAAGGGAAGGAAGGCCAGGGGGTATTTAAAGTGTAACATGCAACAACCACATGTATTGACTCTACCCTCACTTGGAATCTCTACCAGCTGAACAGTGCTGGAACACTGTTCACACAGAAGTAGCAATGTTTGTTCTTTTCCATACATTTTCTCTCTTTTTCTTTCCTCTTCTTCTAATTCCCTATTCTTGGAATTTTTGAGTAACTTAAAATCAAACAGGCTTAGAGTTTCCTGAGTTGAATGGGTTAAGTTAGTGCTTTGAGAAATGTTTCAAGCTGACTGAATGCTGCTCTAAATTTTTTCTCAGTTCTCCGATTTTCTGAAGTTTCCAGTAAAGTTTTTTGTTGTTTTGATTCCTTGAGAATATCTCATTAGTATTTCTGAAATGTGGTTAACTCAGAGTACATGAACAGTCATAAGTCCTGTTAAGTGTCTCGTCAAGTGACACTTAAAAGTTTTGGGGCCTAACAGTAGGAAGGAGCCACGTTCATTTGCAGTTCATTCTTATCTGCAACCTGCAAGGAGACTTGTTGTACCAAATTAAATGGAAATCTTATTTGAACCATCTACTCCACAACCTCACTGTGCAACCTATGCCAGACACTCTCAGAGTAAAAAAAGAAAAACAAAAAAAAAAAGTATTTTCTGGTCTTCAGACAGAAATTTCTGTGTAGTCTGACCCCTGAGTCAGTATTGACCCATGAAATACACTACTAGTTACTGGTCTTGCACTAGAAATTATGCCAATGATCATCTGGACACAACTGTTCAGTCCCTTTTTAATCCACTTCACTACTGTTCACCCACCCCATAGTTCAACAGCTTACTTGAGATAGATGTATGGTATGTTCAGTTTGCTGAAGTGTTCTTCAATATTGCTGCTACTGGAGTGAGTCGGCTGTGAAAACACATAGGCAAACATATATGTGAGAAAGCACTGTGGGAGGTTCTTCTGGGGTCTCTGTACCCTGGCTCAACTTCTTCATTTAAGCTCAGGCCCCTGATCTACGTCCTTGTGTGCCCAGCGCTGTACCCACTGTCCCTGATGTGGTATCATTGACCTGACCTCCTTGGGTCTCAGACTGGCATTCTCACCATGGATGTGATAAACGTTATCTGACTTGCTGGTCCTTGACTCTTTATAAACACTTCTCTTTAGCAATCCCTTTCAAGATTTGTAAAGCTATTGTAAACAAAATCATAAAAAGAGAATTGATGGTGCACTGGGATTGTCTTCTTTAATAAATTTTGGCTGGATGTTTGAGCATTCAAGTACTGCTTTTACAATTCTCTATGGAAAAATCCCAGCAGGTGGCCATTCATGAAAAAGGACATTTCCAAACATTCAGATGTCTCATTTAATTGGTCAGGTTTTTGAAAAGTGTATGTGAAATTATATCAAGCACTGTCCCAGTATATAACCACACAGGTCTATGACAGATCTGAAATTCAGATTTTTATTAAGGTGTCATTTAAGGTATAATGCCTGGTTTGCTTGAGTCAGCAGCAAATATTTTCTGCCTGGCACTAAAGTCATATTGCCCTTCTCAATAGAAAGTTACCCAGTGTTGAGGACTCCCCATGTGTGGAGACACGAGGCTTGACTCCATGTTTTTCAGAAGGTTGGTTTATTATATTATGATATATATATATATTAAAATAATATATTAAAACAATACTAAAAGAACAGAGAGAAAAAGATTCATCAGAAGGCTTGAAAGAACAAGAACGGAATGCATAAAAAAACCTTGTGACTCTCAGAGTCCAATGTAGCTGCATCTGTGATTGGCTCTTAATTAGAAACAACCAACATGCACACCAATCACAGCTGCACCTGTTGCATTCCACAGCAGCAGGTAGTTATTGTTTACATTTCTTTCCTGAGGCCCTCAGCTCCTCAGGAGGGGAAAAATCCTAACAAAGGTTTTTTCAGAAAATATCACAGCTACAACCCAGCAACACTTCTTGATAAAAGAGAATCTAACTGGCATTTAATTACAAAGAAGAAGCAACTGTTGTAAGAGTGAATATTCATAAAGTACTAGAAGGTCATTGTGATTTCCTCCATTTTATTAAGGGAAAAACCTGAAGCGGAAAACGACAAATGGTTTGCTCAAGGTTATCTGGCAGTTGTAGATCTACAAATAAGCTTAAGCCTTCTTAATCTTAGAAAAGGTGAAGAAGACAAGATTGGTTTCCTCATGGAATGTCTTGTGCCTTCATTCGAACTCTTTCTGAAATAAATGAGAAAAAAAGAGTATTTGTTAGAAATTATGCAGCAATTTTCCCCCTGCCCACTCAAATATTCTTTATATTTCTGGGTACTCAGTAATTCTCTTTTTTCCTGATATTCTCTCTCACGCAATTTTTTGTGAACAAAAAAAAAAAAAAAAAAAAACAAAAAAAAAAAAAAAAAAAACCCAAAAAAACCTAAACCATTTTATATTTAAAATATCTTTCTGTTTAACATGTTATATTTAAGAGGAATAGGTTGCACTTGTGCCATTTTTATAAAAGCTCTTCTTGTTTCTATGGACATATATAGTAAAAGTGTCTGAAAGAGTCTTAATTTTTACCACTTCTCTTGTATTTAGAAGCTCAGATTATAGTGAATTATAATTTCACATATACTTCATTTTAATCTGTTTTAAAACTGATTTTAATTAGGCCATTATTGCTAGAAACATTTTCTTTACTTATGATGAGCTAAAGAAGATTACTTTGGAAGCTGAAATAATTTTTACTGATACTGATTTAGTACTTGATATAAGTACCTGTTTTGGAACTGCTGAAAAAAATACTTAAATCCGTAGTCTAAAAAGTGGTATTTGTGGGGTTTTATATAAACATTTGGACTTATATTTTGATCTGAAGTAAAGTTATTTCTTTCCCATATGATTCTCTTTCTACCTCTCCCATATTAACCATCTGTTCTGGTTTCTTTCTTTCACCCTTTCTTACTTTGTTTTTTTTCCTACCACAACAGTAAGTTTTTCTGTGCAGTATTCAACTGAAAATGTGAATTTCTTTCAGCCGTATATCAAGGACCACAAAGTTTCTATTCTTACAGGCTTCATATTTCATGACATTCAAGTCCAGTACCATTAAAGAAGCTGTGAAGAGTGTAAGATTTGATTATCTGAAGGTGCTTGGAGGTATTCTTTTAAAATCATGCTCAAGATCCTTGAAAGAGAATGGCTTACAAACCTGAGGCAGTTTCAAGCAGAAGTTTGTGGGTATGCACTACAACACACAGAAATAGAAAACTTGATATTGTGGGAAGCATAAGATTGAATATGAGTTTATGAAATATTCACTAAATGTCTTGCATGTGCAGATCTTTGATAAAGATGCCTGATTCACTAGGCACGCACTGAAGTGTTTCTTCCTGCATGGATAGTGTGTGTATTTGGTATTATTGCATGGAAACTCCAGTTGAAAAAATGGGAGATAAATGCATTGAAGACTTACATTACTAACTGAAAAAATCTGCTTGCAGTCCTCAAAGCTTTGGATAGTAACTGCTTTTAACTGCCTTCTCAAAATGTGTGCCAAGTTCCTAATAAGATAGAACTTCCTAGATCTGAATAAACTATATGTTGGGATCAGCTCACGCAACTTGCTTTGTATTTTGAGTTTCTCTGACGTCTTTATTCTTTTTTTCACGTGTCTCTACATTATCTAAGCAAGAAATTTGCAAAGTCCTACTTGCTTCAACAGTGTCTGCCCTATCTACTGGTAGGACACAGATCACTGAGATCTCCAGGCTTCTCTGATTCTGCAGTTTCTGAGATAAATACTACATGAACACAAGCCTTACTGATCTGTTCTATCAGAACTCCCAAACGAGAGTATTTTTTTTCTCTAAAGTCTTTTGTGTATCTGTCATTGTGTCTCCAAAATGCTGAAAGCAGGATTATCAGTTACCAGGAAAAGTTGGTCAGAGGTAAAATGATGAAATAAGACACAGTGAAAATATTGGAGACATTATAAGATGATGATCTTACGGTAAGGGCTAGTGAAGGCTAAAAATTAAACTTTGAGTACCAGCAGAGAATTAGGGGAAAATGCATTAGGTTGATAATATTAGCCAATATTTCCCTAATATATCTCCATTACAAATTGAAATTTGCTATGCAAATGATTACAAAGCATATAAGCATAGCCAAACCAGGAAAATGTAAACAAGTAATTTGCAAAATAAACTAATTATTAGTCCTTATTTCATTGTGATTTCAATGATAATGAAGTCCTTTTGCTCTTTTCAAGCAGCTGAACTTCAAGACCTTGGAAAATAGACTCTGGAGAGGTTGTAATGAGACCTGTACTGTACATCACTGTTATGAGTTAATTGAGCAGTTACTGGGAGATGTACAGTAGTAGGCATAAGTTTTGTTTCTGGATTAATGTGCAATGTGTGTACTGTTCCTGACAGAAATATAGGCAATTTTTCTTGGTGATTAGGCATTAAAACCATTTAACTAGTCATTGAAAGGTGAAACAAAAATATCTATCCAGTCCTCAATTTTTTTTTCTTAATAGGGAAAAATGAAATAAACAGACATTTTCCCATCAATACTGTGTTTGGAAATGTTCACTCAATATAGACTTTCAAGAGCCCTGAGGAAATGAGATCACTTGTGATGATCACTATTTTACATCAAGCCTGACTAAGTTCTAAATGATTCTTCTATAATACTTACAGATAACATGTTGCTGGTCTCTTTATTAACATAGTGCTTTCAGATGATGACATAGAAACAGTAAAAGCCTGCAACTTCTCCACATCTGTGTGAGACCTGTGATAGTGGGCTGTTTTCATTCACTTCAATTTTCTGTTTTAACCAGAGTATACAAGGTATTATGAAAAATAAAGATGAAAAAGTAATACAACAGCACTGTTCTACTTGTTGGGTTTAAAGCTCTTGTTTACTTTTAATTAAGTTGAGCAGCTTAAGGAAAAGAGAGGAAAAACACATAGCCAAAATTAAGGTTTTACAATTACTATCAGTGATATGGTTTTCTTGCTTAGGATCAAATTAGTGTGAAAGAACACGTAAATTTCTGTTGAGGTTGAGAAACTGAGAGGAAATTTTCAGAGAATTCCACTAAAATAAAACATGAATATTCATGGAGTGAGAAGTGTTACATTGCTGATATGGATCATGCCATCATAAGCATTCATCAGAGCTTTATATTTCCAAGACTACAGACAGCTTTTAAAGATGTGAGATAAAGTATGATTTTGGCTTCTTGTATTTTCATTTTTATTTTGTTTCCTTTTGAATGATTTATAGCTGTTGTACCAGTCTATCCACAAAACCAGCTTTACTGAATCATACACATAACTGTAAGTGTTCAAAAACCAGCTTTACTGAATCATACACATAAGCAAAATGCTTTTATTTCCAGTAGCTTTATGTGATGAAGTAATTTATTCCACACATGTATAAGTGAGTTGCCCAAATTCATCTCAAGTATAAGTGGGAATAAATCAAGATAAGTCATTGGAATTGCACCAACTTTCATCAATGCTGAATTTCTCTCACTCTATCAAGGAGTGGTTAAAGTTGACTCAGAGTAGATAGTTTTGCACCATTGATCAAGCTAAGATGAATAGCACATAATTACATAGAAAACTAAGAATATGTCCTGGTTTCAGCCATGGTAGAGTTCATTTCTTCTCAGTACTTGTTGCAGTGTTGGATTTGGAATTAGAATGGTGTTGATAACACAGTAATGTTTTGTGGGTTTTTTTGAGTTGTGTTTTTCCTAAGTCAAGAACAATTCCATTCCTAGTCTTATGTTCTGCCAGTAAGGAGGTATGCAAAAGAAACTGGCTGGGGGCATAGCTGGGACAGGTGACTCAAACTGACGAAAGACAGAATATAGAGACATAGAACAAGGTGCCCAGTATGCAAACTGGGGGACAGTTACCCAGAAGAAGGGGCCAATCTGGGTTCAGAAAGGGGAACTTGGAATCAGTCAGCGCATGGTGAGTAGTTGCACTGTGCATCAATTTTTCCCCTTTCTATTATTATTATTATTAATCATTAACTATTATTATTATTTACTATTCTTATTGTATTTTATTATCTTTTCTATTATTAAACTGTTTTTATCTCAACATCCAAGTTTTACTTTGTTTTCCTCCCCATTCCATGGGGGCAGGGGGGAAGAGAGGAAGGGTTAATTAGAAGCTGTGGAGTGTCTCTTCTCCAGCTGGGTTTAAAATCACAAGAGAGTCCTTGCAAAACTATAGCTTAATATCTGAAAATTCATAAGAAAACACATTTTTATCCACAGCCATCCATGTTACAGGCATTTTTCAATCTTAAGATCACCCCCCCACCCCCACAAAAAAAAAAAAAAAAAAAAAAAAAAAAAAAAGAATGCCTTTACACTTTGTTTTTTCTATGTTGAAAGTATAGGATTTGCAAAAATAAGTACCCATCAATTATATGTCCTATGTTTTTTTCCTAAGGGTGTTTAATTTTTCCACTTTATGTTCTCTCCTGTGATATACACTGAAAGTGTGTCTGTGCATGCATTATGCAGTATGGGAAAATTTGTCTCAGTATTTAGAGAATTGGGACCACAGTGGTGAAATTTCGTCTAGAAATGTGTTTGGTTTAGAAGGGTATCTGGATGTAAAATTATAGAAATAAGTTATTCAACTATTGGCCTTGAATATGAAATAGTGCTAGATATAGGAAATCAAATCTGATTTATTTGACAATAAATTCATCATTATTGCACTTATTTTTCCCTAAGTTAGAGAAAAGATACTACGCAACTTTCCAAAAATAGAGAAAATTTTTATTCCTATGTATTCAAATTTCAAACCAAGAGAGATTTCTTCTGTGCTTTATGATAGGAACAAGTAGTGCAACAGAAACAATACAAAGGTTCTATACTGGGAGAGAAATCACCTGTGCATGTTAATGTTAGAAGCATACATTAGTTCACTCTACAGTTTTTCCAGATGTATTAATTTCCCAGATGAAATTGTTAGATGTTTTCTATCAGTTGCTGAGGAAAGCCAGAAGCTGAAAATTTTATTTACATAATTTGCATTGAAGAAATTTTCTTCCTAATATTGTAAAGTAATTACTTCTTGTTTAAGCACGTCTTGAGGCAGAAATTTCTAGATATGATCCTATGTATAAAGACAACTATTGGTTAGCATGAAATATACATTCATTCTATTAATGCAGAGTGGTAAGTAAAATAGAAGTCTATCGTAGTAGAGGCAAAGGGAATATTATATAATGCACATGTATAGAGAGACAAAGTAATTATATTGCATGCATTGAAAGCAAGTTTTCCCTCCCAATTAGAGACCTCTTCCATTACAGCATTCTGCTTACAAGACTAGAAAGACATAGATTTTGTTAAGTATCTAGCAACAACATATACTTGAGCTCCAAAAAATATTGGACTGGCAAGGAGAGGAGTTGTAGGCAGGGGATTATGTGCACAGTACTGATCATCAGGGGCATCCAGGAAGAGGTTGCCACCTGTTTTTAGCAACGTACCATATTTTTTCTGCAAGTTCAGTGACAGAGCAGAAGGGAAAAAGGAACATATATTAAATCAGCCAAAGACAGCTCGAAGATACATATAGTGAATGTGTTTACAGTACAGGCAGGGCAGTGAGGTTAATTTCTTCCCCAGTGGGAAAAGGAGGCCAAGGTGTGGAGATGGTCACATGAGAAGTGCAACACACATCTATGAAAGGCCAATGGGAAGTCTCACAAATTTTCCTGCAAAAAGTGCCGGGTTCATTGGACTAGATCTGGCCATGCAGGCTTGTATTCACAGAGCTTTCTGTCTATACTGTTTTCTCACCAGGAGTCTTAGGAGTAGAGATGTGAAGTTGAGAGGACAGAGTGAAGGAATGTGGCCATGATAATTTCAAAATGAAGGGACTGATGAAGCTGTCAACTACCTTTTTGCTTTTAATACGCGTTCAAGAGACAAACAGAGTGTTATAGTCGTCCCTGAGTCCTCAATAAAATAGAATACAATCACTTGCATCACAGCAATATTTAGTGGCATTGTCTTACATCTATCATAATTATCTTTGCACTGTAGACCTGCGTGCAACAGTCACTTACAGTTCAGATGTCTGGTGGGGCTGATTTCCATGATCCTTGTATGAATGTTGAAATAGGATAAGGAGTTACAAGGGTTGCTAATCACTACAATATGAAAAATTACAATTTATTTTTCTTTAATTCCCAGATCAATCCATTCCTCAGTTCCAAGGAACATGAACAAATAACATATATCAAAGAACAGTTGCAGGTGTTTTTGTTGATCAGGTATTTATATTACTTTTGAGGTGGCTATTGTTGTATTTATACTGAGAGAAATCCATTCTCTCTTTTTGTTCTTCCTAATCTATTTTATTTTAATCTATTAATGTGAACTTCCAACAATCATTAGTAAGTCCATCTCCTCTACAAGCAATCATCACCACAATTCCTCATCTCAACTACACACTTCTGGCTTTTACCGATTGACATGTATGAAATACAAACTTACTTTCCTGGGCTTTTAGTACTTCCTAGTATTATTTTTAGGATTTGGTGGGAAAATAACACAGTATTTTATAACCAAATCTTACAAGAACAAGCTGTGAGACAGGCTTGTTAACATTTGTTGATCTTCTTTGGAAAGAACTGGAATGATTCAGTGCATCCTCTGCTGTAAACCATCCCTAACTGGGGAGAGTAGAAAGGTTTGCTGTGGAGAAATAGGATTTAGACTGTAGACCTAGAGGTGCTAAGAAAGCAATGTTAGAGGCAGAGAAAACTGAGAGGAGATTTGAACAGAAATTTCTTGGGGTTTTGTGGATTTCTTTCCTAGTAATATCTCAGTACAAGAAGAGAATAAGAATAGATTTTGATTACCACAGGAGCTGTATTTTTAAAGCATGTTAGGAAAAGTATCTTACATAACAGATATGCTATGGAAGTGTTATATTTTCTTACATATGTCTTTATCAGTGTGAAATAAATATAGATTTGGGAAATAGAAAAACAAGCAGAAGATTCCCTGCAATCTTCTTTTTAAGATCCTTTTTAAAATCTTTTCTGTCCCTTCAATCAACACCTGCAAGTCAAACATATGCTATTCTATCCTGTAAAAGGCTGAAGTCTAAGTCTTCTATTCAAAAGATGGTAGTGTAGTTGCACTACAAAGTTGGTCCGGGCTGAGTGCTGTATTCCAGAGGGGTCTTCTTTGAAGTACGTTTATCAAAAGTGCACCTCCTGTCCTGTAGCTTCTATATGCTCATTTATATAACCAATTATGGTGCTTCCTTTTTTCACAGGACTGTTGATTCAGCTTGTGATCCAGTAGAAGACTGACTGTGTGTTTTCTGTAAAATTTATTTGCATACAACTCTTCCAATCATCAGTCTAGTAGTCAACTACTGCTGCCCACTTTTTGCAGTTGTACATGTCACTGTTAAATATATTTTTCTTCTGTTCCAAAGAGAATATTTTTGTCTTAAAACCCTCAGCTTGTTTCCATTTTTTTTTTCTTCTGAGTGTATGGACTAGATTAGCTGAGAAGTTTATGTAATGAATATAACATCTAGTTCTACTTGTTATCATCCAGACCATTAGCAAAAATTAGCAAAAATTCCAGATCACATGGGTTCTGGGTGAATCCTCATGGAACTAGGCAATGAACAGATGTAAAGTTTTTGTTCAAAATCCTCCATCTTAAAGTCCTGCACTCTTTCCCCAAGATCAAAGTAATTGTTTTGGAGAATGTGGGTCACATTTAATACACCCTTGGAACCCCACCAAATTATTACAGTGAATTTAATATCTTGTTCTGATACTCTAAAAAAAGTTATTACAATCAATCAGTTTTTACACCACAAAAAATTCTTGTGATATCATTAAGTCTCTTTCACAAATTTGGAAATTTAGACTTAGGTAGATAAAGTTTGAGTTCAACTTGGAAATCACTCACAGACCTTTAATATGATTCTTATTCTCTCTCAGTCTTCTGCTCAGATCACTGACCCTAAAAATAAACTGTTTATTGCCACTTAAAAAGTTCTAGAAATAAATTTACTAAACTCTGTATTTATACTGGTAAATTAGAGAGTTAATTGGGATGCTACTGATTGCAGTATCTTGTCTTAAGTGTCAAGTGGAACTTTCATTGAAAATATTTTTGAAAGTGGAAAAGTTACTTGCATTAATCTAGTCAAATTCTTTGTCTGATTCTTGATCAAAAAAGAGTACTTTTCACATTCATTTTATTCAGGTTTCTGTAGGTAACAGAAAATAAGTCCATTTTATCTCACTTTGAAATCTCTATGTTCTGCATATTTGGGTAGCTATTTAGTTCTGCTCACAGTGGAAGCAAAATATTTACAGCAGTGATTGTAGAAAGATTATAGTACACACATTTCCGTGTGTGATCATGATGCTACTTTATTAATTCTGAAAGGCCTAGTTAGAGACAAGAACAAAACTCTACCCACCCCAAAATAAATATACAGAAATGAAAACCATGTTTTTGACCAAAGTTTAAAATAAGTTCTTTCTATTGAAAACATTTTTTATGATGGTAACAAGATATTAAATCAAAATAGTGTTTATTTCATTAGGTAAGAAATGTACTTTCACTCTTCTATTATATGTGAATAAATAAACATGCATGTTGAAGTTAGCAGTACTTAATTTCTTTCCCAGTGTTGAGTGACAAGTTTCATTTTTATCATAGAATCAAAGGTGACTTATTTCTTTTTTCCTCTTGACAGGAAAATAATTGTTTGTATTATGAATATCAGTTGGGTGCTGACAAGTGAAAGAAATTGCCAACTTTCAGTAACTCTAAAAAACAAAACCAGAACTGTCCTTGAAAGATGAAGATACTAAAATAGAAACTTGAATATATATTTTTACTTGACTGTTAAAACTGCATTGTCTTTTTCATGATAGACACCTGTATGAAATATGGCTAAATAAAGGCTGTAAAATTACTTGAAAGCATAGACATGTCTTAGGAAAAATATTTCTGTGTGACATGAATGCTGATCTAAACCCTTTTCCTTAGGAACTTTAAAATTATCTTTTAATATTAGAATTGAAGTAGTTCTGAGGTTGCTCAACCTCATAAAAATAACTGTGTTGACTCTCCCTCATTAGGCACAGCAGGTTATACAAGATTTTTTTAGTATTTGTTGTGAAGAATCGTGTCGTTGGATTCCTATATGGTAGGAATTCTTAATGGAGTTTGAGAAATAAAGGATTACAGATCCAGTACTGTCAAAGAAATAGATGGAATATCACTTATTTAATCACTTATGCAGTGACATTAAAGCCGCAAAAATTATTCTGGTGAAAAGAAATTGATACATAAATGCAGTCCTAAGAGCAGAAGATTTTTTTTTTTAAATTTTTCTTGTTCCAGACCTAGTAAAAATTATGGTATTTTTTCAGTTGCACTGTGTTTCATAGAGAAGTAAGTTAAAACATTGGTGTCACAGTTGTCAAATGTTTCGATGGTTACCAATAGGCCTAGATTCTTCATTGTAGTCCATCTCATTGAAAGAACAAAATAAGATGTTCCCAAAGCAAAATAAATATGTCACAGATAGGTGATCAAACTGTCCTGACTACAACAATGAACAACTTACAGAAGACGGCCCAATAGCTAAATAAAATACTAAGGCATGGACCATTTGCCACTATTTCTAATTGTTTCAATATGAACTTGAGGGAGAAAACACAACATTTTGTGTACCTAGTTTCCAAGAAGATAACAAAGCTATAAATTGCAGGTGTTGTCTGATTTTAATTTAGCATAATCATAAGTGGTATGTCTTATGACCCTTAATGAAATGAGGTAATGTAAATTGATTTACAGTAAATAGATACAATTAGGTTTCCTTTAAAATATGTGATATTATTTGAGTATGTTCAATTCTTCTTTTCCAGCACTAAAATATCACTTTTTATTAATTTAAGTATTATTGTTGTCAGGTTTCTTCCTGAGAAATCTTTGGATGAATCTCGCATAAGTTCCTTTACTTCAGATATTGTGGTTCGGTAGTTTAGAAGAGTTTTTAGAGATAAATGGTATGCATTGAAAAAACCCAAAAGGATTCAGTGAACTCCAAGAAGCAGCTGTCCGTTAAGTAAAGACAGGCTGAAAGTCTTTTGTCAAAGATCAAGGTTCCTGAAACATTGACAGCTTCCTGTCCTTTCCTCTTCCTTTCTCCATCTTTGTCTTCTACAACAGCTGTCTAGGCATGCTAGTTCCCAGAACAACCAACCCCTTTTCTTTCTGCCAAAACTGTCTTGCCAAGGTAATGATAGATACGATGGTCTTCATCTTCATTAGATGTAATTTGTCCAAAGGAATTTGCAGGGCAGTCTGGATACTGACAATGAGATTGATGTCTACAAAATAGGTCTTGATTCTTAGAGGGCTAAGACATGCTAATACTGCTTTATGGATGTATAACCAGATTTATAAAACTGGATTTTTTCCAGACAGCCGAGAGCATGAGGAGTGAGAGCTAGTTTGTCTGCAGGAATTTGTACAGACATGGTCGCAGGATGTAGAAGTGAAAACACCACCATTATCACTGAGCCCTGTGATACCTTTCAGTCATCATGGATAGGCATAATCCACCAATACAGGGATAACAAAGCCTCCTAAAATACATTTCTATTAAATCCTCCAAGCTAATGGGAAAAAATTTGGAAAAAAATATGCATCCCTTCTTTATTTAAATTGTTGAAGGAATGTTTTGCATTTGTGTAGGCAATAAACATATTTTTACACTTACATCTGTTTCTGGATCTCTTGGGTTAATTTAAACTCAAGGTAAAGTATTTTATCAAATAATTTGGTGGATAAACAAGTTACCATTTTAGAATATTTGCTAAATTATCATTTCACAAGCAAAATTGAATTCTTACGATTTTTAGGCCATTCTATTTACTTGGAGATGTGTGAAACAGTAACATTTAGCATATGGGAATATGCTGAAAGCACAGGTAGCTTACTAAAGGGAAAAGAAGGAGCAAAGGGATACAAAGCAGCAATTGACCCAGTTAGTGCACCAGATCAGATCCAATGTTACTAACCACATCTCATAACAGTTTCATCTGTTCACTCTTTAATACTGCTGAGACAGAAGTAAAGCAAGGGAAAGAAATTATTTTCTCCAGTATAATACTGATTTTATTGGCTCTTGTGATAATAATCAGTTCTTTAGGAAACAAAGAACCATCTCCACATATATATGTATTTCACATCTAAGTAACAAAAAGAAACACGTTACTTAAAAAATGATGCAAGAAGAAGCTGATTACCATATTTTGCCACATAATGCAAATTATGTTCCCACAAAACTTGAAGTTACACTGAATTATTCTTCCTCTGCAAAACAGGTTTTATTTTACTTTTCTTCATGGCATTTACATACCCTAGAAAGCATGGGACTGGAGCCTAAGTTTACAGAAATTGTGTCAATAAACATCTATGTTACCTTGTGACATTGCTTACTAATGACCTAAACATAGAGAACAAAATGTACAAGACAGCAAAGCATCTCTCCTGATTGTCCTAGGGTGACTTTATGATTCTAATATCCCCACCTGTCTATTCTGCTTATGCTGGATATTGAGTTTTGCACCTTTATCACTGATTCCAGGAGCAAAGGTGGGAAGGAACACACAGTTTGTTTGCAGAAACTGCACTTGCTCCTCTGCATTCCTTCTCACAGACAGTGTTTTCTGCAACATGGACAGCAGGACAGAGTTCTCCTCTGCTTTTAGTGTTTTTTAGCTAGCTGAAGCAAACAAGTTTCTGGGACTGTGGCTTTTCTTTTTCCTGGAACTGTTCAAAGCTGCTCTGGACTGAAAACCTAGAAAAATACTAGGAGGTCAAACCTGTGGCCCACCAGGGCCTGGGATGCAGCATTTTCCAAAGCAGGAAGGACTGATAAAGGACTGAGTGAGGTGAGCTCCAGCCCAGAAAAAAACTCCTTCTCTGAATTTACCATCTCTTCAGAATGAAAAGAGGTTTCATTGTTTAATATTATTCATTTTTCCATGTTTGTGAGTACTTTGCTTATTAAATAAACAGTTTCTTCCACTTCTCTTGAAGGAGATTTTTCTCATGAACCGGCTGGGGGAGTGGGCTGCTGAAATGTGCTTTTTAGAGAAGACCACTTCAGAAGTTTCCTCTCTAAATTTGCCCTAAACTACGACACTTATCTACAGAATTCTATCACACAAAGAATTTTTTTTGCTTCAACTCTTTTCTAGATAGCATGAAAACAAGAAAATTCTGACCTGTTATTCATATTGCAGTATGCGTTCATATCCAGTTGTTGGTAGCAGGGATGCTGAAGACATCTCTAAGAGGTGGCCAGAGCTGTGCTGTGTTGGGCATAGTTGTTTCCAAAGGACCCATCATAAGACACAGTTGAGCCCATCAGCTAAACTGGTGGTCCCTCTGTGAAAATACATTTAAGAAAGGTCAAAATGCTACGTAGTAAGCAAGGAATGAGTTAAAATCTGTGAGATAGATGTGTCAGTGAATATTATGGCCAGAGAAGACAGAAGGTGAGGGGGTGTTCCAGACACAAGATCAAGGGTTCCTTTGCAGTGTGTGGAGGACACCATGGTGGAGCAGATCACATGGGGGACCCCATGATGAAATGGGTGGATATGCCTTGAATTAACTGCAGCCCATGGAAGAACCATGTTGGAGCACAGTAAAAAAAAATGAATGAAGAAAAAAAGAAAATTTTAGGGACTGACAACTGTTCCCCATTTCCCATACTTTCTGTGACAACTGACGAGGGAGGTAGAAGAGTTGGGGATTAAGTACTTGGCCTGGAAGAAAGCAGGGATAGGGAGAGGTTTTCATTTTGTCTTTGTCAGTGTTCAACTCTCTTTTAACTGACAATACATTGAATAAATTTTCTCCAAATTTAGTCTGTTTTGCTCATGACAGTGAGGGGTAAGCATCTCCTTGTCTTTGTCTCAACCCAGGAGTTTTCTATCTCATTATTTCCCCCTACCCTATGGAAGAAGGAAAGCGAGAGAACAGCTGGATGGGCATAGTCCAGCCAGCTATGCTCAACCCACTGCACCTACAGCAGATTCTATTGTACCTTACATGTCTTGCTATTTTTTTTTCTAAGATTTTCATCCAAATTAAGTCCTTCTAGTGGTTTCCAGTATTATGCTGCAACCTTCTGCAGATTATCAGCAGTATGCACCCCATCAGCTACAAGTTTGAAGGGTAAAACAGTCACTTGTTTCACAACACCATGTTTCACAACACCACTTTCATTAGGTTTTTAAATACCATTCAGGAACACGGTTAAAGAACCAAGTTATATATCAGATTTTGAAAGGTGAGACAAAACAACATGATAATTTATTGAAATAAGACTCAAGAAAAATATTTTATTCTGAAATATGATTTTAAAATGTTGATTTTATTTTGAATAATAATAATGATATCAAAAGTGTAACATTTCTTTATTTACTGTGGAGATATTATTTTCCCTAAATCAGCACTACATGATAATCCTGAATTGCTCTTGCTGACAGTGAAATTATGGTGTTTCAGTGAGTTATAGAAACAGAAAACTATTTTAACTGGGCTCTGTCTTTTTGCAACAAAGATTATGAAAACAATATACTTACACTATAGGAATTTGCAACCACATCTGCACATAATGGCAAACACTTGAAGTGGTACATGGAAGAGAAACACAGAACTAATGCAAAAAACACTGATCTCCAGTTCTTTGATATGTAAACATTAATGGCAAAGAATCAGCTTAGATTCCCTGTAAAGCATTCTTTTATATATCTGGTCTCACATTTTTATTTTTATTTGTAATAATATTGACAAAACAACACCTATTCTTGATTGCAAGCTCTTGTGAAAAATGATATTGTAGCAATACATCATTCTGGAAACCCCTAATTGTCAGAGGAAATTAATTTCTGAATTGTATTGTGGGCTGCCAGAGTATAATGAGAAAGTGTTGTGATTTAACCCCAGCTGGCATCCAGGCCCAACACATCCACTCACTACATCACTCACCCGCTGTGTGTTGGAAGAGGGAACACGAAGAGTGAAAGTGAGAAAACTCATGGGCTGAGATAAAGATAGTTCAATAGGTAAAACAAAAGCCACAAAAATAAGCAAAGCAAAATAAGAAATTTCTACCACTTTCCATAGGCAGACAGGTGTTCAGCCATCCCCAGGAAACGAGGGCTTCATCACATAACAGTAACTTGGGAAGACAAATGCCATAAGCCTGAACATGATAAGCATGATGCCGTATGCTCTAGATTATCCCTAGAGTCAATTGGGGTCAGCTGCCCTGGTTGTGTCCCCTCCCAAATTCTTGTGCACCCTGAACCTACTTCCTGGTTGTGTGGGGTGAGGAGCAGAAAAGACTTTTACTCTGTGTATATACTGCTTACCAGTAACTAAAACATCTCTACCTTATCTGCACTGCTGCCAACTCCTTTCAACTTATCCACATACTTGTTATTGTGAAGAAAACTTTCCCCAAACAAAAGTAACCCAGGAAGCCACCTGGTAAGTGAGATGAAAATGGTTAGAGACATGAAAGCTCCACAACTGGGGAAAAAAAAACCCCTAAATTCTTGTCTAAGAAAAAGTATTACCTAGGGATCAAAACAAAAGTGCGGGATTTTTCAGGGTTTTTTATCTGCCTATTTTGTGTTTCTGACTCTCATTAAACTGAAATTAGGTCACCTACTGCTCTCCTGAAATTTGGTTAAATATGAAGGAACTACAGTGATTTCCATTATACGATTAGTGATTAAAAGATCTGTTAATTAACTAATACAAATTAGTCCAGAAAGATATGCAAAAACACTGGCATTGAAGTAAAAGACAGATCAAAACTTCATAGTTATTTATAAAATTATTAGAAATTTATAAATACATAAATTTTTTCTCAATTGTTTGTATTATTCTGGGTCTTCAGACCTCCAGCCATATTATAAATTAAATGTTTGCAAACATATATAAATATAGATTGCAGATTCATTCTCAGACTGTATCTTAGTGTTAAACTAGAAGTAGATTACTTTTATAAGCTTTCAGCTATGGTGAAATGTTATTCTTAAATCATCTGCTCAATGTAAATATAATATACTAATATTTAAATTACATAACATAAGTAATGTGAAAAATTCAGGATCATGGCGACACAAAATTTACTGTATCAGTGATGATCAAACTATGAGCACCTATCAAATTACTGAAAAATTCAGGCAGTACAATGAACTAATTAGTAGTTTGCTTTTTGGAAAGCATCCTGTGTTGTCTTACATAATGAGGTGCAGATGACATTGGAACATATGAATGTACAAGGCATCTCACTGAATTGAACTAAGGCTACTGTGATCATTCTGAACCACAAAGTGAACAATCTTACACTATAACAAATGCACTTCCAGTTAGTTGGTTGTGAGGTAAAAATGAATTCTATGTGGGACTTTTCCAAAATATTTGCTGAATATGTGTGGGAATATTAAAAAGAGTGAAAGATAGCGTTTTCCTGTGTACACCACTTGAATGACCATAGGCTCGTTCTCTGCTCCAACAGTTGCATTGCAATTAATATTGAAGTTTGAAAAAGTATTTATTAAAGTATTTAATCAATAATTTGATTAAAGTGATGCATATGTCATTGATTAACCAAAATCAGAATTAAAATAAAGTGCATGACTAATGGTGAAACTGAGAGCTAGTTAATGAATTCTGTTCTCTGGATCATTTATATTCTTTCAAGTAGACTATTCTAAAAAGATATGAAAAGTAGTAAATAGTATTCCATGACACTTGACCACTCTTAGAATTGAAAGAAAAATATGTATATGAAATGTAGGAAAGTTATTAGTAATTTATTTTTGTTCATTTTCTCCAGTTCCATATGTGCAGATGAAAACAAATGCTGCAAGAAAACAAAATCGAAAGGCTTCAAATTATTGTATCACTAAATGAGACAAAATAAACTTATCCAACACCACTTTGATGAGAATAAGCAGACACCTCTATACTGGGGGTGCTGGGAAGATGGGGAATAGCTCCTCCAAGATATATCCCACTCGACAAGTACAACCCATTCCTTTTGTATACATTTTTTATGCTAAATCATCATTACACAAGTTCTTTTACATACTATGCATTCTATGCCCACTCTTAAATTTAACCTTTACATTTGTTTGTTCCAATAGTTAATAACTCTGTCAATATTTTTATCCTAAACCAATAATTTTTATTAAGATCTACTGATTGGAATCCTTGATATTATAATCAAGATGGGAAGGCTAGTGGGTTTCCAAGTAGCATAACTAGTGATCATGATGGTCTCCATAGTTTATTGAGTGAAACATAAAGGTCCAGTAACTTCTTGGTGAGGTTTCTACAGCTACGTATTCCAAACACAGAACTACTAATATTTCTCTATCTTAAACTTCACAATTTTCTACTTATAATCATAACTAACCATTTACATTATTTGCTTATTTAATCAAAATATTAATAAGAATTGTACAAATGCAGGTTTTATATATTTTCTCCTCTTAAATTTAAAAAAAAGCGATATTATTATCTTTATAATACAGAACACAAAACAAAATGACAGAATAGACACACAATGCTAGAATTTGGAAGGTTTGGCATAAATAGTTAATCAAGAAAGTTATATTTAAAAAATGTGGTTGTTTAAATTGTTAAAGAGCTTTCAGGTTGATTTTCTTATTTATAGCACATGCATCTTTGTTTCTCAACCTGAGCTGTGTTTGTAGCGCAATAACTTCACACAATGTACTACCTCTCCTGCCCTAAGTGACTACCACAACAGATGGAGATCAAAGTCCTTAACTAAATGAAATCAATGGACATTTATAGATATTTTACAGACATTTCATGGGGGTGTTCTGTAGACTAAGGGAATAATATCTATGTACACTATCAAAGGATGAGAAAGAGGATGGTGGTTAAGGAGGATGTATTGGAGAGTGTGGAACCCAAGCATGACATAAATGGCCTTGTTAAGGGGTATGGAGTGTGCTGGTTTTGTCAGGGGTAATTAATTTTCTTTAAATTATAATAGCTGTGTTTTAAGAATAGTATTCTCCAGTTCAGTGCTTCCACTGAGACTCTCTGAAACCAGACCCTGCTCAGACCCTCTTCACCTTCCTCTCCCTTTCCTTCTCTGAGGAGTTGAGAATTATGGGGACAAAAGTTGCAAATCACTGGTAGAGATAAAAACAATTTACTGGAAACAGCAAAGAGGTAAGAGAATGAACAGTAAAAGCCACAATACTAATAAGAAAAGTGTACAAGGAGTGGGTGATTTACATGCAAAACACCCAGCTAGAATTGATGCTTCACAACTGCAGACAGTGGCGGCAGAGTATGTCAAGTGCTCCATCCACCAGGCTTTCTCCACACCTTTCTTCTCCAAACCAAGAGAGAGGTTACCCCAGAAATGACTTGAGATGTTGTTGAATAACAGAATGCCTTGGTCCTAACCCTTCTTGATGATCTGGGAGGAACCAGAACAGGAATATAGAGCTACATTTTGGATTTGTGCTGATAGCACGCAGAGAAGGTTTTGATAATGTTGAACAGTGCTTGCACAGTCAAGCTCTTTTCTGCTACTTATGATGCCCTGCCAATGAGTAGGCTGAGGGTGCACAAAAAGGTTAGGAGGATCCAGAGATGGGACAACTGACCTCAATATACCAATATATTACATACCACATAATGTAGCCATGTCAGGCTCAGCACATAATCCAGAGGGAAATTTGGTTGTAGGCTGGGTAGGTATCTGTTGATGGTGAGCAACAGTTTCCCCTTTGTTGTCATTTGTCTTTATTGGGTTTTAGTTCTCTCTCTCCTCATTTTCCTCCTTTCTCTCTTTTCATTACAGTATTATTGTTGTTATGATTATTACTGTTATCTCAATTATCAAACTCCTCTTATTAGAAAATATTTCTCACTTTTACCCTTCAGTTTCTGGATGGAGTGAGTAAGCAGAAGTTTAGTACTTAGTTGTCACCTGGGGGTAAATCACAACAAAGCATTATGTGATATTGCTAAATACAATTAAGCAGAGACCACTGTCTGAACCTGAGGCCAGCTGGCGCAGGCTCACTGAACTCACACAGAACAGGGTTTGGCCCAAGGGTTCTCCAGGGCCCATATGGTACCTCTACAGCCAAAAAAAGTAAATATAATTCTAATTCTGTGTATGTGTGTGTCTCTGTATGAAGGAGGGGGTTCATTTCAAAGTAAGTCAAGAAACTGCCAAGATATGTTACAGGTCATTACAAGAACGTTTTCACAGTAACAAGCAAAGCTTTTTTGTCTAGCCCTGGTGAGTGGGGTGGAATCATGTAATGGGTGTTTGAAGATACAAAGCCAACTGGGCTAATGTCGGAGGACCTCACAGGGCAGAGAAAGTGTGTTATTGTTCCTACCATGTATGGCAAATGATCCCTAGCATACATTAACACCTAAACCATGCCCAGGCAATGTCTTGGAAAGCAAATGGGAGTGGCTCCAATATTCCAGGGAGCATGCAAATACTTAAGCAGTATGGATGATGAGTGGTCTAATGATGACTTTGCCTCCTGCTGCTGTCTTATACAGTACAGATGTAACTTATCTGTCTCCATTGGCAATAGAGGAAAGTTTGGGTGAATAGGTAAGCTTTCCACAGAGTATCTTTATTTTCGATTATACAGTTTAGTCCTTAATGAAACTGAAGATCCAGAAGCTAAGATATTAGGTAAAACAAGTCAGAAAAAATAAAATGGGTTTATTTATTGATTGATTTCCTTGACACTCTTTGGTCTTTTCTGGATTTTTTTTTGTTTGTTTAAAAAAATTACACCAAGATGAACATCACATCCCTCCTAGTCAGGGCCTCAGCATACTGAAGGCTTGCTGTGTTACCCCTTACACAACAGTGGCATTAGAGGAACACTGTGAGTGTGAATAGAATCAAAGGAAGCAGCAGATGCTGTCAAGATTTCTATAGAAGTTACAGTATATCAGTAAATATTTTCAATATTAACTTGTACTTAGATTCCTAGTGTTTCTTTAAGTGAACAAATGGTAACTATTTGTTGTACTTTAGTTAGAATTTTTGAGATGTTTATTGTACACACATACACAAAAAAAAATTTGTTGAGTCCACGCATGTGGTGTTGTTTCTTTTATCCATAGCAGAACATGGTTGGTTAGAAGATAACTTAGACTTGAATGCAAAAGAGTATTACAACCCCACTGGTGAGTACTGCTCTGGGATCCCTGACACAAGACAGACATGGGCCTGGAGTGAGGCCAAAGTAGAGCCAGGAAGATGGTCGGAGGGATGGAGTACCTTTACTATGAGGAAAGGGTAAGAGACATGAGATTGTTTAGTCTGGAGACAAGAGGGTTTTGGCATCACCTAATTGCATCCTTTCAGTGCCTAAAGGTGGCCCACAAGAAAGATGGAGAGAAACATTTTATGAAAGGATGTAGTGACAAGACAAGGGGGAATGGTTCAAACTGAAAGAGAGTAGGTTTATATCAGGAAATAGGAAGTAACTCTTACTGCGAGAGTGGTGAGGCACTGGAGCAGGTTTCTCAGAGATGTTGTGGATGCTACATCCATGTAACAGTTCTAGACCACAGGCCTTTGAGCAAGATGCTGCTCCTGCCCATGACAGGGACATTGGAATTAGATAATCTTTAAGGTCCTTTCCAACTCATACAATTCTATGAATCATTCTATGATAATCCAAGGTTTTGAATAATCAAAGTAATGTAATGATATTTTTAGAACACAGGGATGAATTTAATTAATTTTGGAAATCATATCTACCAAGTATTCCCTACACTAATAAGGTTTTTTGTTGTTTTTCAACACTTAAAAAAATTATTTAAATGCATGTGTATTTAGGCAGGAACTAATGATTGTTTTTCTTTGTTCTCACTTAGTCTTACTGTAGACAGGACAGAATTCACAAAATACTGATATATTTCCAATTAAAATCAATTTATTCTGCCTTCCAAGAGGATTCAGCACAAAGCAGCACTTAACACTTGTTTTTAAAATGGTTTAATAAACCTAGCCTTACTTTTAAGGCAACAAGGCTATCTGAACTTGATGGTTTCAGAGCAGAGTCTGATTAGTCTGTTCCTGAAATGTTTAATGCTTAACTCTGGAAAGGATGACATCTTGAGTCATTGAGTGTATTTGCTTCTAAAGACTTTTGAAGGAACAATCAGAACCCCTTAGGATTTTAGACCGTGACAAATTCCTTGAAAACTGTTTGCACAAAGAAAGGGTTAGGATTTGCTAGCACATTAAGTGGTCTTTGGGCTTGCTAACTCTAATCAAACAGGCTTCATTTCTAGAGGGTGCGTGATATAAAATTCTTTATAATTAAAATATATTTAATTCCAAGTGCAAACTCTGTTCTTGGCCTTCAGAAGATGGAAGGCAGTCGGACAGTGTTAATGAAGCTAATTAACTAAAGCATTGGTTAAGATTTAAAAGGGTAGTTTCATCTAGCAATAGCTGGATATGCCATTTGGTATTGCTTTTAGGTTTGTGGTTTTGGGTTCATTTAGTTTGCATATGGAGTATCCTTTTGCAAAATTTGCTGTCATTTTAGAAACAAAATATTTTTGATTAATAAACAGTGGGGTTTTTTTTCTTTCTGCTTGAAAGGAGATTACGTATAAAAAAGAAAAGTGAGATTCTTTTAAAAAAGTCTGCCAGTATCTATAACATTATTACAGATATCAGAATGATATTGTCATTTAACTAATTGACTTTCATGTCATTTAACTAGTGGCTCACTGGTTTTGACTAAAAGCAGAATTTAGACTATTGGAAAAAGAATCTCTTACTTAGAACCTTTTACTTTCCTCTAGCTTTAGTTTCCTCTAGATTAAGAGTTTTTGAGCCCCATACCTTCTAGATGAAACAAGCTGTCATCACCCTTGGACTCAGATGATTTAAATGGTCCAGGTTGTAATTATGGATCCTGGAATAGTTGTTTTATTATTTTTTTTTTTCTGTTTAATAAATTAAAATGCACAATGTGAACATAAATTAAGGGTTGCTTGCAAATAACGAAACCTGAAGTCAGGCTATAATAAACTTTAAATATTGAAAAAATATCAATAATGTTATTTGTGTCTTATGTGATAACTTTGTGCAATTTGTCTCCTATGTGAAAACACATTCATAACTGCAGAATTAAAAATAAACAGTATGTAAATAGACCACACAGTCTGATACTACTTTATCTCTGCAGTCTCAGAGATAAAGTAGGAATAAAAAAAATACCATTTTTCTAGGCGCTTACTTTTCATGTAGTCTTTGAGTGGAAAAAAATTATATGTTTATAGCTTAAAGTATTCCTGATGTTCTTTGCCTTTTCTATAGTTTCAATGTATGCATTTGGAAAGTTGTCAAAAGACTAAAATCTGCTACATGAAGGAGGCTGTGTGGATATATTTAGCTGTTTCCTCATGGAGGTGAGCTTGCTGGGCATGAACAGTGTCTGAACAGAAATTATCTAGACATACTGAGAATAGCACCATAACCCAAAAATTATGTCTCTCAGCAGGCATTTCCAACAAATATTTCTGAGGAAAAAGGCTCCACGCAAGACTCCACACCAACTACTCCTCAAAGAAACCACCTTAGAGAGTTAAAATGTTATTTCTGTGTTTCATAGCCACTTGAGTATGAAATGCAGAAAACCTCTATGGCAAAGAAAGTGGTTGTTGATGGTTAATTATGCAATTGCCCCCTAAGTGGAATTCAGAGCCATGTTGTTAAGATACTTTCCATACACATTTATGAAGACAGTTAATTGTCTTAAAGTTGGATAAAACCTCCCAAGGGAAGAGAATTTTTCCGTGAGTAGCCAAGATATGTTAAAAATATAATTTGAAAATCCTACCCTGGTACTGCAGCTGCAAGGGCAGATGGGTGCTTCTATTCACTGATGATCCCTTCTAGACCATTTTTATACAGACATTCCTTTTAAGTACTGAGAGGGCACTACTTCCTCTTGTCCTGTCACTTGTGACTTGGGAGAAGAGTCTGCCTCCCCGCCTGGCCACAATCTCTTTTCAGGTAGTGATAGATAGCAAGAAAGTCTCCCCTGAGCCTCCTTTTCTCAAGGCTGAACAATCTGATGCTGGAGAAGGGAAAGAGGAGTCCAACTCATGAGGAAGGAGGAGTGTCAATGTGGTGAAGCTACCGTAATCCCTCTTCCCTGACCCCCTGTGTTGTTGTGGAGAAGGAGGTACAGATTCATGAGTAAGGTTAAGCCTGGGATGAAGGGAGGGGTGGGGAAAAGTTTTTTAAGATTTGGTTTTACCTCACATTATCTCACCCTGATTTGACTGGTAACAAATTCAATTAATTTTCCCCCAAGTTGAATGCATTTTTCCACGATAGTAATTGGTCAATATCTCACTCTTCTTATCTGACCAATGAGTTGCCTCCCCTGTCCAATTAAAGAGTACAAGTGATAGAGCAGCTTTGGTGGGCACCTGGCATCCTGCACCTACCACAACCTGAAGATCCTTCAGAAGATGTAGGAATTTAGCTGTGGATCCTGCAAAGCTGCATGAATATTTTACATGAGTTTCAGTAAGAGTATGCATATCTATATAATTATGTATGTGTAAGTATTTCAGGCTTGGAGAGATAAAGGCCAGATATTAGTACTCAGGGGTACATTAGTGGAGACAACTAGAAACTCCACTAGTTTTATAAATAAAAAACACACTCCAGAAAGGAACATAACCACATATAAATTCAAGATATTAATGGGCATAAGGACTTGGAGGAAGATTTTAGGTGACATTGCTAGTTGTGATGTGAGAGGAGACTGATTTTAGCTATGTAAATCCACAAAAAAAAAGAAGTTCTCACAAAGAAATAAGAATTTCAAAAGTTTTACTTTAGTTCATTAAGGAACTAAAGAGAGAACTGTTACATGGACTGAATGATGGGGGAGGGTTATATGAAACGTGTCATGGAAAGAACAGATATAAATGACAAATGGAGGTGAGTTATGAATTGAATGCTATAAAATATAAAGAAGACTATTATTTTTTCAGATAAGTACTCGTGCTTTGTAGAGATAATACAGTTTAGGTTATGACTGATTTTAGGAGTAGAGACATATGTTGTAATAGAAATAATATAAAATTATAATATGACCATGTATATATTAAAATTGGGAGTTTTAGAAGGGAGAGGAGATGGTGAAGTAATGTGTCCTCAAGATCAGAACAAGTGATCCAAGTAGAGGTTGCCATTTTCATAGTCAATGCAGTATATAAAACAAAAATAGTGCAATTGCTAAACTGGACTGTGGTTACTTCATTTGTGTTTGTCCAAATCTTTTTCAATCAGGCATAAGTACCAGAATGAATGTTTAATTTCAAGCAGGCCATATCTGAAGGGATTATTTACAATTAAATGTAATGATATTGAGGAAGGAATCGATTAAGGAGAAATGTTTAATGTTTTAAAAAGTTTACAGTGGATGGTTTTATGTAATAACTTAATGTCATATAATTTTCAAGTTAACTGAAATAAACACTCTAGGATTACTAGATAAATCTTTCTTTAAGAGTTATCAAATGATAAAAGAAAATGGTGAATTGGAGACATTGAGAAGAATGCTAAAAAAGACAAAAAGGATATTAAAAATGCAGCAAAATATGAAATAGAAATCTGAGAAGAATCATGAAAACAGTAAAACAGATAAAGGGTATATTAGAAAGGATAGAGATAATTGAAATAGATATGTGTGTTAAGAGATGGTAACCACATTTCTAAAAAGATTTTGAACACTGCAAAATAAAAGATCAGTGAAGGATGAAGTTGAAAATTTCAAGATGAAATAAGATACAGAGTAAAAGAGAATAGGAAAAGAGATAAACCATTAAATTGACTTTTCTTCCATGAACTGCACAGTATTTATGAGAGAATAAGAAATCATGTCATCTCTTATTAGCTGGGTGTCCAGAATCTTGAAGGCTTTCAAAAAGGATGAAGAAATATCATATTTAGGCAATTTTAAGAAATCTTGAGGGACAAAATAAAACTTTTATCTGACATTTAAGAAAATCACACGAGACATATCTATATCTATATCTATATCTATATCTATACACACAGATACAAAGAAATGTTAGCTATAAAGTGGAATTTTCAAGATGACACCGTACGAGTAAATTATATATATATATATATATATAACAGATCTTAAAATACAAGACTAAATTTAATTTAATATTTTATTCTTAATTTAAACAAAATAATTTTTAAAATAAAGATTAAGAATGTATTAATTATTATGGTCCAGATCCTGAAATTTATTTTTATCCTAAACTTCTCTAAAAATTCTTTTTATTAGGCAATTTACAAAATGCTGTGGGAATTCATTCAAAGTTTCTATGTTATATCTTTCAAGGTCTGGACCATAAGTACCTATGGAAAAATATAGAAGACCTATGAACCTCTCAATTGCAGGTCAGGCTTTCTGTACAGTACACAAAGAATGTAAAAATTGCAGAATGTATTCTCCTGGCCTTGTACATTTAGTAAGGAGTCACCTAAAGCCACGTGAAACAAAAAGTACCTAATGTTGAAAATGGAGGAAGAAACAAAAGAATAAATATCATTTGTGACAGAGGTGTCTCATAAATCCTGTTTCCTTATTTTAATCACAACCCTCAATGTAAAGTCTTATTATGTAAGTTATGTGTCCATATATTTTCTTCACTCCAGAAAACTGCAGTGCTTTCTTTCATAGATAAAAATACCTCATAGAAGTTATGCTTTCACCCTCTTCATCTTTCATGCAGCTATTTAGTAGGTGATGTTAATTCACATTTCCTTTTTTACCTTCCAATACAATGTTTTAAAACCCAGAATATACTCTCTGAATTGGGTTACTTTTTGTGCCTTCTTCTGAAGATGCTATGCTAGGGATAAAACTAAAAAAAAAAAAAAACTCTTTAGCTTCATAATCCTGTGGCATCCATTTACCCATGAAGTAACTAAATGCATGTTCTGATCCCACATCTTGGTGCTATATATTATATTTTTAATAACAACCCCAGCCCCTACCCAACACAACACCCCTCATACCTATAGTCTTTAAAACAAGGACTAGAAGTTTTTTTGCTCAACCAGCACACACACTCTAACCACAAAACTACGTTCTTCTTTCTGACTCACAAATTTTAAGTTTCATCTACTTTCCACACAATCTGTTTAATGTCCCATCTCCTCTGAGACTTTAATCCATAATAGGATACATTCATTCTAGAAGGTTTGGAAGAGCATTTCCTCAGAGAAAGAAGTGAACACTTACCTTGAATGCATTAATTCAGCTCTCACTACTCCTGAAGCTGAAAACAGTAGTAGAATTCATTTTTCTTGGGGCATGATCTGTTAGGCTGAAACCAAATTTAACTGCTTATCTGTTTTAATAAATCCCTAATTAACAGAACCAGATACTGCCTAAGCACAAACAACAATTTATTTCCCCAAAAGTAGTATGAAAATAAAAAAAAGTTGTTATGTAACTGAAAAATTTTAGCATCAAAAATTAAAGTAGATTATTCTGGTTTCAGCTGGAATAAAGTTAATTTTTGTTTTAGTGACTGGTACAATGCTATGTTTTGGATTTAGTAGGAGATTAATGTTGATAGCACACTGGTGTTTTGGATGTTGCTGAGTAGTGCTGACCCTAAATCAAGGGCTTTTCAGTGTCTCATGCTCTGACAATGAGGAGCACAAGAAATTGGGAAGGAGCACAGCTGGGACAGCTGATGCAAACTGGCCAAAGGGATATTGCACCACATACCACACCATGCCCAGTGTATAAACTGTGGGAAGCTGGCTGTGAGGAACAGATCATTACTGAGGGATGGGTTAGGCATCAGTCAGTGGATGGTGAAGAATTGTATTATTTGTTGCTTGTTTATTTTGGGTTTTATTTCTCTATCTCACTCTTTGTTGTCTCCTTAATAATAATGACAATACAATCCTTGAACTTGTCTCATCTCAGTGCATGGGTTTTACCTATTTTGTTTATCCTCCCTATCCCACTCTAGTGGGGGGAAGAGTGAGCAAGCATCTGAGTGATGTGCAGTTGCTGTCTGGCATTAAAATGCAAAAATATACAAAACTATAGACTTTCCACAGTGAGATGTCAAGAAAGAAAATCCATCTGAGCATTAGCTGTAAAATCTAAACTTCAATTTCATTTTCTATGAACTCAGTTTTTGAAAATGGGGTGAATCACAAAAAAAATATAATATTTGCACTATTTCTCTCAGTTAGAATTTACCCTGTTTCTCTACATAATTATGTAGTTCTCACTGGGCACACCTGAAAGCGTAAAAAGAAATTTTCTGTTGCCCTCCTGTTCATTTGTGCTTACATTATATTTCTTGGTTTACATCAGTTTCCAAAGTCTACATCTGGAAATCTGTCTATGCAAATACATTTATTATGTGAAGCAAAATGTGAAATGTTTTAGCGTTCAATGGAATCACATGGACAAAAAAATCAGATCAGATAACACTGTAAAGTGAGATGCAAAATGTGAAGTAACTTTATTTACTTAAACACCAGTCTTTAAATTCAATCAAATCTATGTTTAAGAATAAATTTCCATATGATTACCCTTAGCCCAAAATTGCCCATAATACACCCCTCCAACTTAATTCATAATATTAACAATAAAAGCATGATACAGACTTTGAAAATGCATATGGCTTTGTACTTAACATACTGCTTTGGAAAGGAAAAAGGAAGCAGGTGATAATAAATACTATATGCTCAAAAAATTATGGGAGGATTATGGCTCACGAGGCTCATATGATTTTTGGATAGAAGACCAATATATTATTACTATAATTTTCTGTGTGCTCGCATTCATGCAAAAGATTTTTGGTTTCATGTATATCTGGTTTTAGATCCCATTTGGAAATGAAATTGAGAACAGGGTTTGTCTTTCACTTTTTTGTGAACCTTAGAGCATACTGTTTACAGAAAGCACGGGATTTAAATTGTTTCATTGTTGGTTTGTTTTTCTTCTCTCATGAGTACAAGACTGCCTTAATGTCATTCCTTCTTTTTCATACCTCGATCATTTGTAATAGCCAAGATCTAGCAGACAGCCATCCATCTGGAATTCGGTGTTGCAAAAGAAAATAAGACTATTCAGGATTTCTTCTCATCTCTTGCAGTAAGTATTTGTATGCACATATAAAAGGCACACAAAAATTAGAATCACCTGCAGGTCTCTGTAAACATCTGCTTGCCTGTATCACTCTGTCTTTGCTCAGGCACACTCAGCTGTATCAAAAACACCCTCCAAAGATGGGGAGTGGGAGAAGTGGTGCAGAGAGGGAGGGAGAGAGAGATGCATACACACATATGAACTAATTACAAACGCACACCAAAGATAGGTTAAACATCACTATGCTTGCTATTCTCTGTAAAATGCCTGAAGAGTCCTGGCTTTTCAAAGCACTCCTTTGAATCATGTGGGTCCATTTACATCAGAAGCAAAATAAAATAAAATTCATCTTTTGAGGTAGCCAATTCTGTGTTAGAAACTGATTTATGCCATTGATGCATGTCGCTGTTTCCCAATTTTTTTTAGCATATCCTTTTAAATAGATGGATTTTAAGAAAAATCTTGCTCAGTGGAATTCTTGGCAAAGTTCCCATAGGCCCCAAGGGCACTACTGAATGGCTTTCAAGTAGCTAAGTGAGGGAACCAGGGCAGAGAACAGGTTCAAGACTCTCCTTGAACATACTTTATCATATTTTCCAAATGGAAATCCTGCATCTTGACTGAATGCATCCACCCGTCTGGCATATGTGATCCATTTTCCTTAAAACAATCTTTCTCTCTTCATGCCAGACTTAGGCCGCAACAGAATGTAAATCCCTAAATATCATAGAACCATTGCAAATAAAAGGCCTCTGATCTTGAATTGACTTTACTCTGCTAGAGGACTCATCTGGACTCATCTTGGCTGGAAGTATAACTCAATTTTTCTTTGCAAATGCCTAACCTGCCTGAACTAGACAATGTTGTTTACAGGAATAGTCTGACAATTTGGGGTCAAAACCCCCAAATACTGCAACTTCTTAACTTGATCTTAAGAAAGGTTGATGGGCCATTTGCAGACTTTATCTGGGCTACAGTGAGGAGAAAACAATGTCTAATAACAAAAATAAGCTACCCAATTTCAAGGAAGGATAAATCCTGCCATGAGTGGCATTCTCTCATTTAAAGAATTCAGGATGATAAGTCTGATTCTTAAAAAAGATATATCACTGACACTAGGACCCGAAGTTTGTGTTCCACAATTTCGTTTTACAGATGAGGTATGTCTGTATTATTTAGGTAATCTGGACTAAGATATTATCTCAGCCAACTCCTTTATCTGTAATTTGACTACTTTTTTTGTTTTTTCCCCAAGATTTTGACAGCACTGAGAGCATTGCCATACATTTCTTATATGTACCTAACGGAAAAGTCTGACTTACTTGTCTCATAGTAAAACCTTATTTTTGTTTAAAAAAAGACCTGGTGCTCCAAAATAAATCACTAATATAATAGCAAAAATATTGGAGTTGAGAAATAGTGTCAAATGTTAATAACTGTTTAGGATTGAAACAATACTTTCCCAGCCCCTCTGCTAAGTGTTCAGCTTAAGCTTTGCCCATTAATGACCTCCTCAGATCAAATGTCAGACAAGAATGTTTGCAAAATAATACATGTGTAGTTTAACAGTCCAAGTTTTTGTACATACCAAATGTACTCAGCTCAAATATAGCACACAGAATTTTGTTTCTTTGGACATTTTTCAAAGGTTTACAGTATGGCTGGAATGATCTGACACTACATGTGAGAAGAACCTTGAATAGCATCATTTGTAGAGGAAGGGTACTGAAAAGCAAGGTACTCCAGAACCTAAAACACAAGCTTTGGCCAAAAATTAATAATATTTGGGGCTGAAGTATAGGTATTTAGGAATAGTTAAAATACTTTGCTTTTCTGTGGTTACATTAAAGGCTTGTCCCCTAAAAAAAAATCATTATAATGCATTTCAGAGGGTTATTATTTTCTTTCAATTGTTACATAAATAACTGCAAATTTAATTTTCAAATGATAATTTCCAGTTTGACAGAGCTTAATTCTTTTATGTCAGCTTGCTTCTAAATTTAACATGCTGTGTTTAAATTTTTTAATTTTAATATCAGTTGAAAAAGTTAAAGATATTCTTGCTACAAGGCAGATAAATAACCACACTAAATGATACAAAAAAATTCTTTTGGTTATTATTATGCCCATAATGCGGTTCTTTCAATGTTTTAAAATTATTCCCTCTTTAATATGAAAAAAATCCCTAAATTTATTCTATCAATGTCTCTTCTTTAAAATCAAATAATTTGAAGCACGATCATTCTCAATAATCAATAGCAAATATGGATTCATACTAACAGGCAGAGATTGGCATTTATTAGAAAAAAATTATAACTATACCAGTTTAGAAATGGTGTAGATACACCACAGCAATTGATGAGTTAACAGAAATACTGGGTCTAAGAAGCAGTCTGAGAAAGCTGACTGAGACTTACCATAAGTAATACTTGAGGAAACCACTCTGCATGTAGAAGGTAAGAGATATTTGGAAGTTCACAGGATTTTTTTGCTGAGTCATGAGAATGCTAAAAAGTAATATAACCACCTCACCTGACACCTGACTCCACTAGGTCCAGGCCTTCTTCTGCATGAACTACTTCTGGAGATTTTTTTATTTGTTATTAAAGCTTTGATAAATGTTCCCATTTTAGGATGAGGGATTGGTTTGCAGCCTGTGAAAATTAGCAGAAGCAATTGGAAACCATACACATATGTAAATCTGGTTTTATGTCTTTCCTTCTCACCAATTTTAACTCATTTTTCTTTTTCAATAAAAGTAGTTATGACATAAAATTGGATTTCTTTGCCCATAGGTGTTTCCTTCATTCAATATGGTCCTTATTTGATCCCTATCTTAGTCTCTCTTGGCTGTCCTTGGTTTTTCAGCTGTGGAGGTTAAGATCTGTTCATAGTCATACCACAAAGCAGAGTCAGCAAAGCTGAGTTTCAACAAATCACATAATTTTAAATCTTAATATATAACTCTTTATTTGTATCAATCTGTTGTTATGCACTTCCCTGGTGTGTTTTATACCCCCTGCTTGCCTTGTGTGTTTTATTTAAGTCTGTAAGGCAGCTTGTAGGGATGAATCCTTGTCTGACGTAAATCCAGTTAGATTCAAAAGGAGCTACCTCAAATTACATCAGCCTCCAGTGTAGCTCATTATATTCTTTTGATATCTACTTTGTCTTATTTATAGCAGGAGAATAAGCTATGATTTACATTGACTATTAAATTTTAGACTGAAATATCTAGCTTTACGTTTTCTATTTCAGCATTTGTCTTTAGCTCCATTCACAGCTGTCAAGGCTTTTTTATATGCCCTGGTAGCAATTTTTAGAGGAGTGTTCCAGGTACAGAAACAGGCAGCTGAAACTGCCATACAAGACATTTCTCACTTGCTCCAGGCATCTAACTTTCACAACACCAGCCTTAATATTAACAGACTCAATTATTCTCCATTACAATCCTACAATAGCCCTACTGTACACCTTGTGTTCTTATAGTATGGCCTGATAGGGGTCATGACAATACCTTTTTTCTTCCCTGTCATTTTCATCATCCAGGACATGTGCTTATGTGATTTATCAGGTGCATATGTGGTATTAATGAAGAAAGCATGTTATTTTTTCTGGTTTTAATCATGATATCTTGCTGCTGAGTAAACCTAATACCTTTACCAGAGGTTCATACTAACATGTCTTTCCTTGTGAGTAGCTCAAAGAAAATTTTACTGTGTGAAGATATGTAACATGATTATTTTACGTGTATTTCAACTATTTCAAGTTAATAAGACCATCAATAAAATGTAAAGCATAGTAATTATGTCTTTACACTATATACAGACATTTGAGTGACAACAAGAGATGGTTACAACCAGTCAGAGCTGCAAAAAATCTCAATGTTAGAAATTAAATTCTTCAAAAAAACCAAAAATTATTCTGCAAAAGTGGAAGACATATTTGAAACATGTTTCATTTTCCACCACCTAATTTTCCTGCCACTATGTAGTTCATTTGATATATATTTATTATTGTTGTAAGTTAAATCAGTTTTTCTCATTTCGTTGTTGCATTGCACCTTGATCAGCTTCGGACAGTCATCTTAGAAGTATAGGAGTAACATAACCTGATTTATGATAAACACCATGCATATATCTCTAGGGACTCATTATAACTTCTAAAAGCATTAGAAGATATGTAGGGATGCTATTTGTGGAACAAAACCAATATTCTCCTTCTTAGTCATTGGCAGCAGAATAAAGATCATAAATCATTTAAAAGATGTTCTACCCCTGCCAGATGTGGATGACACATTTTTTTTTTATGCTCAAGCCTACCTCATCATCATATGGTCACACTTGATGGCCTTAGAAGTCTTTTCCAACCTAAGTGACTCTATGGTTTTGTGATCATCACACACAGGGAAAAGACTAGCGTGTTAAAATGGAAAAGCAGAAAATAATAACTCAAGTAAAGATGGCTAGTGAAGTGTTCATCTGGATTTATTCCTTTGGTAAATCATAACAATAATCAGAATATTTCTTGAAAATATATGCTAAATTACAACTAAAACAATTGATTTTTGAATTGGTTCTAAATAAAAATTTAATAAATATGTAAGTGTTGTTAGTCACTTCTCTATGTTTAATTTCTTAACTCTGTTCTTGAGGTTATAAGAAGTGATCCTCCATTTTGTGTACCTGTTTTTTAGGATTATTTTTATTTTATAAAGATACATAACTTTACTGGTATATTGACCCAGATTGAAAACAAAACTTCTAGTTCTATAGTAATATATTTGGTCAGACTTTCACTTAAATAAAAAGAAAACAAAAGGGAAAAAAATGGTATAATGCTCTGAATGTTATTGAATGGTGACTACTCAAATTGCTTATAGTTTTTCAGTTACTCTCTTTTGTGAAAATGACCATACACTGAACTCTCTTTACCTTTGTGATTCAGAAGCAAAAACTTTCACACTTGAGCTACTTCTTCAGAAGTTTCAAGTACAGTGATTGTTTATGAAAAGTGTACTGTGAAAATCAATTTTCCCCTCCAAATATTTCAAAGGAAGCATCTGTCCTTTGTGAACATGTTTTTTGTAAGTCTGCATTGGAAACCAGATGAAGTTCAGTCATATCACAGTTGTCATCTGCAGATACAATTATACAGCTATATTTAATGCCTCAGTGGATAACCCCACATTACAGTTTAATTTTCCACAGAAATCTAAATTTGTTCTTGGACTGTGTATTTTCTATCACATTAGATAATCAGTCGGAGGAGAAATCCAATTTTAACTCAATCAACAACACTTTGAAGAAGGTTGCATAAAATAACTTACACAGGTTTTAGTATGCGATCCAGCATGTGACTAGTCTGTTCATTTATTCATTGCTGGAAACACATCCTGGCATGAGACTGAAACTCTATGAATGATCCCTGGAGTGTTTTTTTCACTGTTTTGGGACATATTATTCTCCTGGGGGTTTTTATTTGTTTGTTTTGTTGTTTTGTTCGTGTTTGTTTAGTTTTTTTTTTCTTTTTAGCAAACAGTATGGCAGATTTTTTACTGTTTAACTTGGAAATTTCTACTTCTAACTCTGAGCCCCAAACCAAAGTGGCATTCATATTACCATAAAGTAGATATGATATTTATTTTGCTACATTGCAGAAGAAAATAATATAAATTACAGTTCAGAATTTTTTAATTGTCTATTTTCTTCTGATGATGAAAGATTGCTTTCTGTATCCCTGCATCCTTATTTTAGTTGGTTTTAAACTGATGAGAATCACTGGAATTCATGAGATCTTCACATACACATCTTGAGGTACATAGTTATATCAACCCCAGCCTATGGTATTTACTTTTCATTTTGTCTTAGTAGTTATTCTTTATTATTAACCCCAGACACTATGAGTGCTAAATAATATCTCCTTTTTCCTTGCTTCTGAACAGTAAAAAACAGTCATAGTGCACTAACACAAAGTACTCATTCTGAAGCAGATGTGTTTCAGTTAGCTTCATGTATTTTCTTTGATAATATTCAGTAGCAGAAACTTTAGAAGAAATTGTAATAGAAAAGAAATTGTAAACCATGTGGCAGAGTGATTAGACTGATGGGAACCATATGTCTGAACCAGGCCAGTGTGGAGATTTAGAAGTGAGTTGCTCTATTTCCCCTCAAGTTCCTGATCCAATAATTGTTATTATTATTTAATATAAATTAAATGATACCATGGATTCCAAATGGTGTAAACTCACAACAGATTTATTTCTTATTGCCCGAAAAACTGATTTAATAATAGGGTTTTTAAAGTTCCTTCTCTTCTACCGCATGACCTTTCTGTGAAAAGAAAACAAGATCTATAATTTCCAGAGCCAGCAACCTCAGCTAGACTTTTCCTCTAAAACTAGACATAACCTCTTCAAGGTTACCTGAGACATCTTTCCTACCTAAGTCTGAGTACAGAATTATTGTGACAGAAGATTTCAGATTTTATTTCTTTATGCTAGCCTTTCATGAGGTCAGCAATTTTGCTATACTTTCCAAGAGGAAAACCGCAATTTGGTAGCAATAAAATATATATCTCTGGTCATAGAGCCTTTTCCTCCTTTTTACCCTTCAGCAAGTCCTTCCTTTTATCATCCTCTCACAAGAAAGGCAAGTTCTAGGTATTCAAAAAGGAAGATGAATGCAGGCTGTAGTGTAGAGCAGAAACTTCATTATAGAAGGGGCTGATGTCAGCATCAATGGTGATTGTTCTCTTCAGCAGGAGTGTGGAGTGCTACTTCCTTTGCTTTCCTATAGATAACAGGTGTGATCTACATGGTAGTCTCAACACATCATAGCTTAACCATAAAAATTGGAAGAAAGTTAAATACAGATTAATATAGTACAAGGGAGACAGAAAAATATTTCTATGTGTGCCTCTGTAGATATATGAATGTGGTAATGCTGTGGCCCAACCTTGGCTAGTGACTAAGCACCCACACATTTGGTGACTAAGTTTTCCACCCTTCTCCCCAATCCCACCCCGCAGTGGGGTGGGGCAGACAATAAAAGAGAAAAAGTGCAAAATCTTGTGGGTTGAGATAAGGACAGTTTAATAAGTGAAACAAAATTCTAAGTGCAAGCAAAACAAAATAAAAAACTTATTGACTGTTTCTCATCCACAGGCAGATGTTTAGCTGCTTCTAAAGTAGATCCTCATCACAGCCAGCAGTGGCTTGCAACGACAAACAACATAAGCACCTGTGTTTCACCCTTCCAGCTCCTTTCCTTAAGTTTTTTTTCCTGAGCAAGATACCATATGACGTTGCTTTGATTCAGGTCTGCTGTCCCACTGTACTGCTTCCATTTTCTTGCTTACCCCAGGATCATTTCTGGGGGTTGAGGTCAGGGCCAGAGTGAGAAAAAAGGCCTTGATACTGTGTTAGCACTGATCAGCAGCGCACAAAATACGTGTGTGTTACCAACACTGTTAGACACAAATGCGAGCAGAGCACCATCCAGGCTGCTGGGATGAGAGTTAACTTCAGCCCAGCCAGACCCAGTAGAAGCAGAGACTCGAGTGTGTCCATTCTGGCAAAGCTGTCTCATGAAGTAAAGGTTAAGAAAACTCCTGTGTGCATGCATTGGGCAATGCCTTTTCTGATAAGAAAGAAGGGCTATTGGTACTCCATGTAAAGAATATTTTCCACTCATTGCCAGATGGTAAACAATGAGAGGGAATCAAAATTTTTTTTATCTGAAAATGTTTTCAGTTAGAGGTACAGAGAAGTGTCAGTAAGTAAAGCCAGGCTTCTGCTGTTGCCATCACAACAGAAGTGAAATTCTGCCCTTCACAAAAAGGCTCAAGACAGTAATGAAATCTGGACTAAATTATTTGAAGAAGGAAAAGAGGGAGAGGAAGATATTGAAAAAGGAGTTGGATATCTCTGTATCAACAGAATGCTTCATAACCATTGTACTTCAAGCATTTGACTGCCATTAAGTCAAATTGTGGTTTATTTTGCTCAGACAGGAGATTAGGGTTGCATTCAAGGCTTTCCTACAAAAATGTTGCAAGGACTTCCTGTATATTTTTGCTCCGTTTTCAGTACATGCACAGTGATTCAGTTTATATTTTCAATTTGGCATCTACTTGATGTCACAGGCATCTCTTAGAAAATGAAATATTTAATGGAATTTGTGAAGGTCATTGAGACAGAGCTTAGAGCAGTTGCTTTTCTACATTGATCACCAAGACAAAGCTATGTGAAAGATGACAGTGGAGACAATTGTCATTGCTGAGAATGCAGATTCTTCTTTTTGGACATAAAAGTGATTTTAAGCTGAAATAAGATGTCCATTTGCATCAGGAAGAGTCAAATATTCATGCATAGAGAATATTATCATGCAAATGATTCTAGTGTGTCTGAATTTTCTGAACTAATAGGTAAGGTCCTATAATATCTTGCAATACCAGTAAGTACTGGTCTTATGACAGGGGTATGCCTGTCACTAATGATGTGCTAGGATCCACTGGGGACTTACTGGCTGGGGATATGTCCATCACTGATGGTCACAGCAAAGTTGGACATGCTGCTTTACCAGAATCCAATGGATACAGGCAGTAATTTCAGATAGGTAGACAAGGTGATGGAAAATATGACCTTGCAAGAAGACAACCTTGAGGGTAGATTGAAAAGCAGCTGATGAACACATAGAGTGTTGCAACAGGTAAAAGAGGAAGCTTCCTGGGACATAGAATGGTCAAGATAGGAACTCAGGAATGACATGCCCATAACTAATAACTTGCTCCTTGCAGAGGTCTATGAAAGCTATTCCACAGCCAGAAATGGGTGATCCATACTAGCTGATTCTAGAGCGAGAGGTGGTCCTCATAAAATTGCACATGCTTTATTATCCTGCCTAAGGCTGGTAGCTTCTCTTACTCAGATATGCTCTTGAAAACTTGTGCAGTGCTGTGACCAGTGTAACCTAATGATGAATTATCAGGCACCTCACCTATGCTGGAGATAACTTTCCTACTGTTTCAGAGCTCTCAGGAGTTTGCAGTCTATGACAGCATATTAGAGAAGACAAAAGGTGAGCAATCATTGCTGAGGAGCACAGGAGGGAAGTTATTTCAGATGTTGGTGAAAGCAGGTCAGAAATTCTTCATTCAGTTTTGATGCATTTATAGTTCCTTTGAGGTAGGTGAGGCCTAGGAAGGACTTGGAAACACAGTAAAAGTGTAAAGTCTTCTGGATTATGTCCAGATGTCATGGATTATGTTGCACAGCTAAGAGGGAGGATCTTTGACATACCTCAGAGGATGACAAGTGTTATGTTATGGCTACTAGGTATGAAATATTTATATCATCTTTACACATCCTAATTCCTTTAATGTGTCCATTATTGTTTTTTACTGTGTCCATTTTGGTTTTTATACATATGTTGTATTTTTTGTGGGCTACCTTTAGAAAAAGGCAGTGGTCTGTAAAGTAGAAGAATTACCTCAGTGCAGGGTGTCTAATGATGCAGGTCTCTGCAGGAAGTCCTTTGTCACCTTATTGAATGCAAAATTATGTCTAGTTTGCTAGGAGGTATCCTAATCCTTTTGACTGTGTTGTATAATCATATTCTGTGAATACTTTTCTCCAGCATAAATTAGAGTAAACCATTTTATGTGTTCTCGAGAGCTTTTTACTCTTATTTCATATCTTTTATTATTTCTCGATATTTCAATGATTCTATCTAGTAATACATTAAGGTGCAAATTACTTCTATTCCAAAATCTTGAAAAAATAAGTTTAGTAAAATCAGACAGAGAAGCACTAAGTGTGTTTTGACTGTAACCAAACTATGGTTCCCAATTCAAAATATCGTTATTCTTTCATTTAATACTTGATCTTTTGGGGGACAGAGAGAGAGTATGCAGACACTAAGTGATAATTTAAACTATGATTTTCTTACTGGAAAATTTCTGCAAATAGTCACTTTGACCAAGATCAGAAAATCTAATTTTGTGACAAAGGGTTAGGCTGAAAACAGGAGTTTAGGGTGAAAACAGGAATTTGTTTTGGAATCTCTGTGCTGGGAGCTCTATAGTGACACATCATCTACTGAATTTGTTGTAGTCATTGACTTTGTAATTGGATCTCAGCTCTGTTCTGTGTTCACGGCAAACTGGAGCATATGCCTACTACTTTGTAAATCTTTTGACAGAAACTTGATTTCAGAGATGTCATTCATAGTATTTAATGTACCACATTTCCTTCATTATAATTCCAAGAACATATTAGGATAAGTGCTTGAGCAATTAGTATCAATTGCTCTGTGTTTGTGCCTGTGAGTAATTTGCATATTTAAATTCACATGTTGAGTTAAAATACATTTATGCTGGCCACAACCAGAGAATTTTAATACATTTGATTTCTATAATACAATAATTTATTCTTTTATTCTTTGAGAGAGAGGGACGTTATATTTTTCAAGAAAAAAAAATCCCATCTGATATTTTTAATAACAAATAATTTTCTAGAGAATAATTGTAGTTACTGAATTATACTTAATAGTACTTTAGTTATATGAATTATAAATTCATTAATTATGGCTGATGATTTATGGAAAGAAAAATTTGAAATGGTTGTTATGAACTCCTTCTTTACCTCTTTATGACATGTATCTTGTTATTAATAGTCCTGTGCTAACATAATACTCTGGTAATTTGAAAAGTTATCTGACATAATTTGAAGTGTAATGCCATCCCATTAAAGTATTACAGCCAGAGCCTTTTCATTTCTAAGGGAAAAATCTTTAGGAATCCTGGATCACTTTTTGAGACACTCAAAAAAAGGCCTTGGTGGCACTAGTGTTTACTCTGTTTTTGCTGACTCTAAACCAAGAAGAGGACAAGGGCCATAAAACAATGGAAGGATTGGGTAGATGCAGGAAGCAGTAGCTCCTGTAAGTGCGTGAAGGAAGTCAGCATCTCCTGAAATGCTAGTTCAAGGCAGTGGTGACTGGTACACTGCCTGTCCTTGTCCATCCTCTCCAATGCTGAAGGAGACAGATGTCTCAGCATTTACCAGTACAGCACTGACACCTTGGGTTAGTGATGAGCTATATCTCTTGATGCTCTTACAGGAATAAAGGAGCTATGCCAGTACTTGTGAAAAGAATTCTCTGACATGAGGGAAGATGGAATGATGAAGAAGAAATGGAAAGAACCAAGTGGAAAAAAAATAGCTGCAACTATATAATGAGTTGTCCACTTTTTGTAGGCAAAGCTCAGGAAACAAACTGGAAAATAAGGTCCCTGGCCATATTCCCAAGCTAGTGTAAGAATGCTCTGCACTTCACAAATAAGAAGTATACATGGACTCTGGCCATTAAGTATTTAAGTGCTATAATCCCACATTGCTTACTGTATGGACAGCATGGGGAAAGGAGTCGATGATGTCTGCTTATTGACCTAGTATCTCACTAGACCCAATGTTTATGTGACAACATTTCCTTACTGAAATATTCAGTCTTATATAATATAGTGAGCTATCAGCAAACCAACTAATGAGTTCTAACTTTAATTATATATATATATTTGGCTCATCAAGGGGTCTTCTTGGGGCAATATAGCAATTGGGCAATATATGAGTTAGCATGGATTTATATAAGTGCTAGTTAAGGACTGAAAACTTTAGGGAGAGTACAACAAAACAGTTGGCAGGGGAGAAATTTATGTGCCTTTATGAAAAACTGCAATGTAAATTGTGCCTAAGAGTTTGACACATCTACTTTTGCATCATTATTAAATTGAAAGACATAGACGTACTGACATGACAGGAAAGGTGAGGTGAGCTAACAAACCAGATTTAATAACATAAATCACATCTGAATGTCTAAATCATGGAGATCAGTTCAGAATTTTGTCTTTTTAAATAAAGGATTTAATAAAAGAAAGTGCAATTTTCTTCCAAAAATTGCAATTTAATGGCTAATAGATTTCTAGAACAAAGTAAAGACCCTTGGATAAAAAGTGTTATAAAGCACTAGCGTGACTGATATCATAACTATTTTCTTTAGACTTTTGCATACAAATTTTTGTTTGCTTACCTGCACAGCAGATGTAGAAGTTGTTTTGTTTTTTTTTTTTTTTTTTTTTCTTTTTTCTGGGAGAACATCGTGGCCTGATAAATGTAGAAGTCTGCTCTTAGTACACTTTTTCTGCTATGTAAACATGCAAATCTGTGTGACCAGCTTGTGGTGGTTGTAAATTTTCATCAGGCTCCCCACAGATAATTTTAAGTGCTTTCACTCTGGTTTTGGCAAGGGAGTTCTTCTCTGTTCCTATAGCAGTTGCACAGCTGAAATAATATAACAATCCATTGGAAAAGCAAATGCTTACAATGGATTTTCTCCTACTGTTTAGAAACAAAAGTGAAGGCCAGTGTGAGCAGTAGGAGGTCAACCTATCTTTACTTGATTTAATTCTGTCTGAGTTGCATCCTGTAAAACCTAATGAAAACTCAATATTATCAGCATGGTGTGGCAAACTATTCAACAACTTGGACTTAGAAAGTTCTCAAGGATTAATTCTTTCTTCTACATGCTCTGCATAAAACTGCTGGGCAAATGTATTCAAATTTGTAGAAACCAAACAGGAAAAATTCCCCCATGCAGTTTCCTACACTTGTTTCTATACAACTTTTAGAAAAGAGAAAAAGAAGGCAAATGAAATTGCAGACAATATGCAGAATACATCTTGCAACAACTCTCAAAATTAGAGCAAAATGAGTTTTTTCTTCTAATATTATTTTAAAAATATGTCCTGTCTGTTTGTTTTGCCTTTTGAAAGTTGTGGCTTGAATCATCTCTTCTGTCAAGTCGTAGATTGAAACTCAGATTTCAGATCATGCAAGGAATTTATGCTTTATGTCTTTGATAAGGTTTTTTTCACTGTTCATGAAATGCCATCACCTCTGGAGACTACTTACTTAACCCAAACAAGGGCAGCCACCTGCACTGAATTCCTGACTAATTGGCCATGTCCTTTCTTTATTCCTTCTTCAGCTGATAATTGCCTCTTAGCACACACTAATTCATTGCATTAGCCAACATATTTGTTTGCTTGAATAAACTCACAAAATATTATTTTTATAGTAAACAGAATATAATTTAAATTTTATTTAATAGCAGCAGGGTCTCATGTTTTGCTTCAACCAGTAGCATGGAATTTGCAATTATTTCTTACAATTTTTCTGAAAGATTATTTTTTCAGCTCGTGTTTTTCTACACACCCAATTGGTCTGCTGGAAAAAAAAAAAAAAAAAAAAAAAAACAAAAAAAACAAACAAACCCAGAAAAACACTTTCTGCAGCTATCAAAGGGAACTGTATACATTTTTTTCTCTTTTTAAAATGGTGCTGAGGTTATGTTACATTCTTTCTCTCACTAGAACACACTGGAATAAAACTAAAATCAGGATAGCTTGATCATCTTTAAAAAAAAGGTCAAACAAACTGACAAGGAATCTTGTGAAGGAGAAAATCAATTGACATTGTTGCTGGAAGTACTTATGGCTATAGCAGATGGACAAAATACTCTGTTAGCTTGCATATGTCTGTTTGACAGTAAATGAAACATGGCGTATAATTAAATGATGATTTCAAATTTGATTCTGAAGTATAATCTTCTAGATTAGAAAACAGAACAAAATGGATCTTGATAAAGATCACACTGTTTGATATTTTCTGCCAATATAGGTCCATAGAGCTGGTACCTGGTGGTAGGTAATACAGCCACAACATTGTTTCTTGCTTGCTTTTGTACCCTTGAGTGACCTTAGCAAGATTTGACAAAGTGGATTTAAGAAAAAAGTTTAGTTTCTTATGGACACTGTAAGTTATATACTTTTTTACCTGGGCTGTCTGTCAATGACCTCAACCTTCTATTGTCAACCAAGAGGCAGTGAGCAATCTCAATAGCTGGTGAAGGAGGTCACAAAGAGATCTTTTCATTCCCCATCTTACCTGATCTCTCAGGTATGGTTTTGACATGTCACAGAGCTCGTTTCCCCACAGCTGCTTGAGTCACTTCACTGACCGTGTCAGAGGCCTCCAGCCAGCCAGACCTTTTGTTGGTAAATGTAGCTCACCAAGGCACAGGTTAACAAGAGAGTCTGATGACTCTCTCTAAGTCTGTGACTTACAATCATGCCTTTAGCAAAAAGTCTGCAACTGTCAATGAGCTGTGCAAAGGAACTACAGGAGAAAGTGAACAGGATGTGCAGCATTCAAGATAAGGAGCAAGAAATTGGTAGGTTATTCTCAGAGATGCTACAATCTCAGGAGCCTCAAAACTCCATGACAGTGGAGATGCAGGGGAACTCAGAACCCTGTCAAGTAGTTAATCAAGGATCTCTTGAACATGAAGGATGGAAGATTGTCAGTGCCCATACCAGAAGAAGGGCTCTTCCTTTCCTGAAAACTTGACAATGACAAGTAGGAATGGCATTTTTGCAACAGATATGAGGCTCTAAAACTAGGACAGTTTTGCCACGGACAGTTTTACCTGAGAGGTGAACAAAGATGCTTTGGAGATAGGACCACATAGGGCAACAGAGTCTACCCCTTACATTATGACCTCTGTTAAGAGAAAAAGAAGGGTAGTTATCATAGGTGACTCCTTTCTCAAGGAAACAAAGTGCCCAATATTTAGACAGAAAGTTCTGCTGTCTATCAGGGGCTTGGGTGAGGGTCACTACTAGATAACTGTCCAGTCTGTTACAGCTCTCTGATTATTATCCACTATTGATGAGAAGACAAATAGAAATCTGAGGACAAAAGAGATTTTAAAGCCTTGGGGTGACTGAAGAAACAGAAGTACAGGTAATGATTTCCTCAGTCTTCCCAGTAGCAAGGAAGAATATAGAAAGGAACAGGCAGACTCCCCAGATCAAAACGAGGCTCAAATTGGAATTGGAAAAATGGTGGGGTTTTTGGCCATGGAATGGTCTGTACTCCAGCAGGTCTACTGTTTCCTCATGGGATGCACCTTTCTCAGAGGGGAAAAAGAGTTTTGGCATAGAAGCTAGCAGAACTCATTGATAGGGCTTTAAACCAGCCTGGAAGAGGGAAAGGGATGAAAATAGACTTAACAGGGATAAGCAACGGGTTGGAATGCAAAAACTTGAGGAACTGAGCACTACTGGGATCCCTCAATCTGCTACACAATGTGTCAGCTAAAATGACCACAATTAAAATGTTTCTACACCAACACACGCAGCATGAGGAACAAATAAGAGAAGCTTGAAGCTTTGTCCTAGTCCCAGAGATGACAACAATGGCATAAGTGAAACCTGGTGGGCTGAGTCCTGTGAATGAAGTGCCGTGTTGGATGGCAGGGTAGGAGAGGCAGGGGTGTGGTGTTGTATGTAACAGAAAGACCGTATGGAGTTTACAGTTGGAAAAGGCATGGATGAGGGCCACTGAGTAAGAAATAAATAATGCTAGTTATCACAGGAGTCCACTATAGACCTTCCAGCCAGGACAAGGAATCCAATGAAGTATTCTTCAAGGAATTAAAGGACACTTCCAAATCAAATGTCCTTAATTGTATGAGGAACATCAAGTTGCTGGATGTTAGTGCTGCACAGATGGCAGAAAGAAGTCCTGAAGACATGGACATAGGCAAGGCAGAGATGTTTAATACTTTGTTTGCCTCTGTCTTCTATGATTTATGGGTTAAGGGGGTTCCAGTGACCAGTGCTTGAGTACTATGACTGTGAGAACGATAAAGTCCCGGTTAACCCTGAAGATGTGCCAGATCTGATGCTCCAGCTGGATCCATGGGGCTTGATGGGGTTAATCTGAGAACACTCAAAGAGCTGGCTAATCACAGAATCACAGAATGAGTAAGATTGAAAGAGACTACAATGAAGTTGTCTGGTCCAACCTTCCTGCTCAAGACCGTTCATTCCAGTGCACATGGTGCAGAATTGTGTCCATGGTGTCCATATTCAAGATGGTTCTTGAATATCTCCAGTGGAGAAGAATTTACAATTTCTCTGAGCAATATGTTCCAGTGCATGGTCATCCACACAATAAAGAAATTTTACCTCATAATCAGGTGAAACTTCTTGTGTATCAGTTTCTGGGTATTGCCTCTTGTCCTATTTCTTGGCATCACTGAGAAGATTCTAATTCCATTCTCTTGACACTCCTTCTTCAGATACTTATAGACATTGAGGAGTTTCCCTCTTAATCTTCTATTCTCAAGTCTGAAGTGTCTCTGAGTAGAGAGGCCCAGATCTCTCAGCCTATCCTTGTAAGTGGTGGTCCAGTCCCTTAATCATCTTTGTTACACTCAGGCACATTGCATGTCTTGGGGTTGCCTTGCACAAGGCCAGCAGTAGTGTGATGATCCTTGTGGGTCCCTTCCAGCTCAGGATATTCTATATGGTTATCACATTTGTCAGAACTATAAAGAACATTCCCTGCATGGAATTTCTGTTTGACTTGGGCTGAACTGTAGCTTTACCCTGGACATGGGGCATCCAACTGCTGTATACTGCAAGACGCAAATTGTTACCGTTCATTCCTCTTTGTTTTGCAGGAAGGGTATCCTGGGAAAAGCCAACTAACTACAGCAGCCTTTGCAAGATTATGCTCCTACAACAGCCTGCACACACTGGCATGAACCCTTGCACGAAGAGCATAAGCATTGCCCTGAGGCTTCTGTTATTCTTGTCTGGAGAATTGAAACATGACTAATGTGAAGTGCAATGCACATGCTCTTTACTCCCTTGTCTGGCAATTCAAAATATACCACAATTTTCCCTTTACAGAGGCCTAGATTCAGAGAAGAAAGACATGACCAGATTCACACACGCACGTAGGCAGGTTGATAACAGCCTTTCCAACTTTCTAGTAATTTCATAATATTTTCTCATGAGGAGAATTCATAAATCCAATTTGGCAATATGAGAGAGGAATTTATAACACATAGAATAGTTCACAGGATTGGATTAAGCTAATTTATAGCATTTATAGATTAAATTTCTGGATTATGAAGAGCTTGCTACATATAAATTATGATTAATTTCTAGGTTATGAAGAGCTTGCTACAAGGAAGCCTTTTACTTTCCTAAAAGAGTCTCATTAGGAAATAATTTAATTTTTTTTTTTTTACAATTTTGCATCAAAAATTTAATGGCTTAAATCATAATATAATCAACAATAGTAGATAACTGTACCTTTAAAATAATATTAAAAACTACCAACTCTCTTCTTAACTCAGGTGCTTTAGTAAATTCAGTATTTTGACTATGTAAGTTATTCAAACTCAGCCTCAACTTTTTCTTCCAAAAAGTAGCTAGAGGAGTCTGGCAGGCACTCACCATTTATATTTAATTGATTCCTGTTACTTAGTTGTTACAGTGTTTGTCAAGGAGGTGAAAACCTCTCCAAGAAGGGAACTGACTCACATCTCTCACTTCCCTCAGCAGAGTGGCTGGTTGCAAGCTAAAAAGGAAAAAGTAATTATCCTTCTCTTCACCATACATGCTAGTACAGTAGAAAGCAAATTTCAAAGGGGAGAAATTGAGTATGACTCCATGGCCCAGAAATAAGGCCACTTTCTGGCAAGGGAAGTTTTAGCTCTGATATGTGGTCATAATATTATTTATTCATTTTATCTACTGCTTTCTTTAATGCAAAAGGCAGCAACAGTCTCAGACTTCTATACTGTGATGGCTATACCCTTGACTGTACTTAAGCTACTCTAAAGTAACTTCTATCTGTTTATGTAAGTTGCACTCATACAAATGACTGCAACATTGATTTATCTTTATCTGCCTGTCTCTCCTCAGGCATTGTCCAGAGAACCTGGATGAGTAACTCAAGGCTGTGAGAATCCCCTAAACAATAATACTCAGGTACTGCAGTATCCAGCAGATGAGACAGCAGCTCCAGCTCTGTATGAATAACCATAACTGATATAAACAGATTGACAAAGTAGCTCTTAGCAAACCAGCACAGTATGTCTACCCCCTGCTTATGCGCTGTAACAGTAAGACAACAATCAGAGCCATATATCTATGGAGAGCACTGCGTACGTCTCTAGAAAAAAAAAAGTAAAATCTATGAACAAGTAACAAATCAGCTGTAGAAAGTTCCAAGGTATTTTAAGTGGAGCTGGTGACATATTCAGCTCTTACACTACAGCATAAACAACTTATCTGGTTTTGATTTTTTTTTCCCTGTGTAAGGCATAAAAGCTACTTCAGCATATTTTCTTATTCTTAGTTCTCAGTGTTTATTCTTTTTATCTCAATGTTGTCACTTCTGATACCATACAACCAGCTGTATACACAGTATTTGTTGCTGGAGGCACTGCAGACTCATGGGAAAGAAGAGCTAGAATTAAGAGTTTCCTCTCCCTGGGAAGATGGTAATCTATTTTAATTGAGAAAAGATAAAATAACTGGTGCATGAGCTCGCTAAATCCTAGATATTTTTCTGATGGGACTTGATTCTGGAAGACATTTTACAAAAATCTGGTGTAGAATCAGACCTTACACTGAACCTTACACTGTAGAAATCTTCCCTTACACTGAACTTTGGCATATCGTGTGGATCATGACTGCACACAGAGACGGAAAACATTAATGTCAGATATTTGACCTGTATAAATTTTCACACAGAATCTACTTGAAAAACATACTAATATTTCAAAATCAAATCCTTAGAAGCTAGAGGAAACAAAAGTTCACCTGGGCAACTGTAAATTAATCCCATAAATTTGTGCTTTATATGCTACCCAATTCATATACTACTATTTTGAAAGAGTTCTTTCTTCACTCAATACTTGCATTTAATATCTCCAGTATTCAGAAAAGCATATGTTTCTCAAAGTATATTTTTATCTTACCTGTTGGGATGAAATATCCTTCCTCTATTTTTGCCTTTATATGAGGTGTTGAAATGTTTTAGTTCTAGAGGAGTACACTGTACCTGGTTCAGGTGGAAGTGAATACAGTTTAATTCACATTACCCTGAAACCTCCTAAATTCACAAGTACATGCTGATATTTTCAGAAAGTCTGATCATGTGGTCAAGATGAAGAAGATTCGCACTCTTATACTATATGCAAATAAACCAATGGACAATATTATAAACTTACTTCATATTACATATCTCGGCTTGCAACACTGCTCAAATTTAAAAATTATAACTTAATATGAAATATTTTAAAAATTACACTGGGAATATTCTAAATAACAGCTGAAATACCAGTTGCGAGTTCCATAGCAGATTTTTCCATTCATAGCTTCATATTAAAGAAATAACTTAAATGGAAGAACAGTAAGTTGTGCTGTTTTAAGATGAATCTCAACAAAACCCCTGCATATCTCTTTCTTAACATGATTTTACAGTGCTATAAACTTTCTATGACAAACTTAAGAGTTCAGTTTGCAAATTGAGCCAGAGCCATTTAAATTCTAAATTTTGTGTTGATGATGTAAACACTTCTTAGTCTATGATAGTTTCTCATCAGCTTGGTTTAAAAGTGAATTACATGACTTCTCTTGGAAATTCTCTTTTTGCTGTGGACACAGGTGTCTTGTGTCTTGGTAACCCACTTGTATTCCTCTTGTATTTCAGAGCTTTTAATCCCAGGCTAGGATGCATCCTCACTATAGCAGATCATCTCTTTCTACAAGTTGCCCTTTTGCAGAACTAATGTGACAGCTAAAGGTATGTCCTGTGGGTATTTGTAGCATTTCATCATCTTGCCTTTCATCATACACCATATTTCAACTAGCCCTAATAATAGCTCTGGGACATATTTTATCGAAATATAGAGCAGATGCCCAGAGCTATATTAGCTGGCCTACATTCTACTATACTGTGTAGAATAGTGCTTTAAGGTCTCAGGGTCCAGGACCTGACCCTGAAAATATATGCCCAAGAGTGCATGAAAGAAAATTCCCTTGGAATTAATTGAGATGCTTAACAGAGCAACAAATAGTTTAGTTTTGTTTTGAGTTGAATCCTTGTTTGAGTGTTTTAGTCTTCTCAAAATCTTCCTTGTTGTGTACTCTCTGGGACTTTCTCATCCATCACATAATCTTGAGGCAGAGAGGGCCATAGTAAAAGAGATCTGCAGGGAACAGTGCATTATTGACAATATTGATCTGGTCTTGAGAAATTTTCTTTCAGATCGTGGCCCGAACAGGACTGCTTTACCTTGATACTCAAACCAAGCTTCTCAACAATATAATGAAAATAATATTTTTTTTTTATTTTTTAATTTGTTTTTGTAATGAGTACATTGATTGTTGGAAAGTGGTTGCTGGAGACAGCAGGTCATTTGTCATTTCGAGCATCATACATGATTTTTATTTGGTTAGGAGTAAGGTCTCTGAAAATTGAGAGTTTTGTCATTTGAGGACTCCTGTCTTTAAGTGCAGAAAGCAGTGTTTTTCTCAGCATATGGCATTTGTAAACAAGTACCAGTCAAGCATTTTTATTCACAACATAATAAAGTGGTATCACTCTTCAAAATTCTAGTTCTCCGTAACTGTGAATTGCCATAATTCCCCAATATGATTAATATTTTATTTCCTGAAACTGAGTTGTTGAAGAGAATGACCTAAACAGTACAGATAATACCTGATCATACTGGAAAAATATGAAAGAAATGTTAACACCTTAGCCCATTATTTCCTGGATTTTATATACAACTTGCATTGCAAGATCTCATCTATAGAAAAAGCAATCCCAGATTTTTAATGCTCATCTTCTAATCTGCCTATTCAGTGAGAAATGCAGATTTTTTTTTCCAAGTTTAATTTCATAAGCTAAGTAGATTTTTCTGTGTAAACTTAGGTGGATTTTGTAGCCATCAAGCTCACAGTACAGGAGTACCATACACCTTTCAAATTTTGTGTATTACAAAGTAGTTCCACATCCCAAAAGACAATTCAGTTCTGTCTAGGGAAATCTGTATTACCATGTGTTCATGTAGGTGGCAACCGGCATGTTTCTAAACATCTAGTTAATACAGTGAGTGAAGCATATCAAGTGACTGAGCTGCCACAAAAATTGACTTCCAGAAGGGCATTCAAAACAGTCATCTAATACAGTCACAATATCAGAACATAACTTTCTTGGCTGCCCAGTGTCACTCAAGACATACTGAAGAGTATCTCTCCCTTCTGACCCATAGAATACCTGCCACATAGATATCTCAGGTGTTCTTGGGCCTTTGAAGCAGCACTAGTTGTAATTAACTAACAGATATTTTCAAACTTCTGTCATTAGCTTGAATCTATTAACTATCTCTTGAACTGAAACCTACAAGTAGTCACTGAAGTTTAGATGTCTTAACCTCAAGCTGAATGCATCCTTGGAGTTCAACTTGAGATCAGAAGGAAGCTTGAGCCCTTATGGAGTGTCATTTGAGGACAACATGGAAAACACACCGATATGCACCACCCTCACCCCCCAAAACCTATCTCAAATTATCCTCCATTTAGACTTTCAAACACCTTAAAAAATCCTACAATTTTCCAATATTAATTCCTTTATTTGTTTCAAGAGGAGTTTCACGACTGAATGAGAGTGGGACAGCACAGAGATTTGCCTGGGCTCTTCTTGCTCTCCTACTCAATGGCAGATGAAAGTTAGATAATCTGTAAGTTACACTTTAGAATAGGTAAAGGAAAGTAAGGCAGAGAAAATGAAATTAAAATTAAAGGTGTGTCCCTCTATCTGTTCAAGGTAAACTGAGACCTGTGCCCATATTTCAGAATGCATAATTCAGATAATTATGACTGTGTAGACATCTTTGATGGTTTTAGGTGAAGGAAGCTGTGCTCCAGCTGAAAGCACACTAAGGATTCATTTTCCAGTGACAGTGTTAATAAGATACCACTCCCAGACACTTGCTGTAAAAAGGATAGGGACACAAAGAATGAATGCCCTTTGGATGGAGAGTGAAAAAACAATCTAATTATGCTGCTCAAGGTCTGCTGAGAAAATGGAATAGACACATCAGCATAATTTAAACTACCTTCTATTTATCAGCACTTCTAGCCTTCATTTTGCTGGCCTTGCCCCATTAATACAGATAACATTTTTTATGTAGCTCAAAGTTCTTCTCTTCTTGACTCATGCTTTTCCTTTGAAGCAAAAATGAAATTAAGGGTTTATCAATATGGAATGTGATTCTATTTCTAGTACCTTGTGCTTTTTGAGAAATTCTAGTTTTCTGCAGAGAGATCTGAGGAGGTAGAGTGCTTAATATTCCCAGCTGTACTTTCAACTCTAGCCCAAGTACTGCATTTTTCGTGCTATACTCCCCTAGTACTTTATTGCTGCTTCATCAGCATCCTCAAACTTTAGAAAATGTCAAAAATATTTTATGAGGTTTTGGGCTAATCAAAACACAATAGCTGTCTCCTCAGCAGGAAAGTAAATAAATCACCTCATTTCTTGTCTTGTTGATCCTTAGAGGTCTCTCTCTCTTTGTTGTTTCACATACATTTTCCATACTTTTCCAGGTCTGTTTAAATTCAGGTCCAGATACATTCCTTAAATATCAGGAATGTATCTGGACCTGCTGTACAGAGATGGGGGAATGAAGGAAAAATATTTAAAAATATATATCGACATTACCTGTTTGCAGAAAAGCTAGGAAAAATCATCCATTGGGGAGTGTAACCTAACTAATTTTTGTAACAAAAAAAGAGCTTTCACCCTTTTGTAATACATAGCTGGCATCATTGAGAGTATGAAATGTAGTGATCTGCCTCCACTTAAGTATCTACAATTTAGAGAGCCAACGTTTCTGATATCTAAATATTTTTTAAAGCTACTATCTCCTTTTAATGCCTGTATTGAAATCTTTATTCTGCCTTTTTGCTTTTCTTATCATATTCCATGCATTATTCTAGAAATTAAAATTAAGTATTTGAAAGGTTTTTCCCCAGCCTAAATGAGTCTTTACTGAGATGAATAATTCTATTATTAGTTTACTTCATTTGTTTTGTTACTTGCTCCTGTGCATTATGTAGGAAGAGATCTGATGACCCTTGACATCTCTTACTGAAATTTTGACTAGTCTCTAATTGGAATAATATGTGATTTGGTGAAAGCCATATGCATCCAGATTCTTAAAGAAAGAAAGAAAGAAAGAAACAAAATCAACACAATTCTGAAATCACAAGCTTCCTTGATAAAAGGACCTGCATAGATGTACATGTTCTGGGAATTACAAAATATCTGCTGACTTTCTGTGAACTGAAATATTTCAGTTCATCTAATCTACTGACTTTATTAAGGTAAGAGCAGCACTATTGGATTGGTGCAATCTTTCTGGGATAATCTTACCAGAAAAAGGAAAAGAAAACTTAAACACAAATGAGAAGGTATTCTTGCAGTTACTAGATATGAATTTTCTGTTTACTGAATTTTGCTTTATCTCAGTGAAGAATCTTTTCTCCTGTCCTTTCATAATTCACAGAGTTGTTAAAAAAAACTCCAAACAAGACAAACCCCATATCCCTGAAATGAACTGCTGAAAAGTCATTATAACACATCTTCATATTTACTTTTTGTAGTTTAACCAACCTTCTCACTTACAGAGGTACTGTTAGGTCTTCTGCTGTAATAATATATAAATTATTACACATAGACATCAAATTACTCCTTCTTCCACATTATTTTAGAGGCCTACTGCAATTCTTGGTTGATCCATTAAAGAGGCAAAGGGTAACAAAAACCAGTGTGCACTACAGGAGCAATGGCATTCAATCCATTGTCCTTTAACGTGTCAATACACAAGGTATTACACACCACAGTCTTGAAGTACTGGCTGAGAATACAAAATCCTTATCAAAGAAAAGTAAATCTGACATGTATTTTGCTGAAGCAGCAGAATTAATCCATTCAATTTCTGATCCTCTGTTTCTGAGCTAGTCAAATTCTTCATAGTCAACAGAGAGAAATAAGTATTTCTTCAATGTATTTCAGCTGCCTACCTTATAGCTAAATGTGCTATGCTCTGCAATTGCCTATTACTTTTTGATGAACTAGAATGGTTTAGATTATAAATGAATGGGTGTATGCATAAAATATATATTTTATGTATAAATATATAAAAAAATATAGACATTCCTGGAAGCTGAAGACATGATGTAACTAGAAAGTGAGGCTGTTTGTTGTAGATGAAACAAGACTAGATATACAAGGACAAAAAAAAAAAAAAAAAAAACCAACCCAAAATACTGAAAGCTACAGGGAAAAGGAATTGTATTATCATTTTAATTCTGACAGTACAAAACACTGAGATACTTGGTGAAATTAAAAGCAATATATTTGGAAAGGTTCTTTCTTCAGGATACACTGAGGAGTATTCACCATGGCTTCAGAGCAATACTTAAAGACTGTTATATATTAAATATATGGAAGGTACAAAATGAAAGAAAACTATATAATAGATTGGGTAATGAAGGCTATGGAAGAAGTACCCTCAAATGAGTCATGGAATAAACAAGACCAAATGTGGTAGGAGCATCTCTTCTCTTGTGCAACAGATCTGCCATTGACTTTCTTCATCCATGCTGTTCTACCATATGGAAAGTGAGCACTAGGTTAGAATCATAGCAATATAGTACAGAACTCAGGTTGGAAGGGACCTCAGAAGATCATCTGGTGCAATCTTTTCTGAGAAAGGGAGCCTAGATGAGATGAACTAGCACCCTGTCCAATCGCATTTTACAAATATGCAATGTGCAAAGTATACGGTTGGCCCTAGCAGCTCCGAGGACACTGCTGACCCATAATCAACTTTCCACTGGCCAGCACCCCCAGGTCCCTCCCCATGGTTCTGCTTTCCAGCATCTCATTGCCCAGTCTGAAGAGCCAGGGTTGATCCATCCCAGATGCAGAATCCATCCCTCTCCTTTGTTGAACTTTGGTTGGTGATTGTGCAGTCCCCTCATTTGCTGAGTCCTTATACAAGGCCTCCCTGCTTTTGAAGGAGTCAATAACTTCTCCCAGTTTTGTATTGTCTGCAAACTTGCTTAGTATCCCTTCCAGTCCTGGGTCCATTTATGTCATTTATGAAGATGTTGAAGAGCACAGGGACAAGGATAGAGCGCTGCACAGCCCCAGTAATAACAGGTCACTGTCTAATGTCACCCCACTCACTCCAATCCTTTGTGCCCATGTTGCTCACCCATCCCATAATGTGTTTATCCAGCTGTGGCTGGACATTTTGTTCAGAAGGATCCTATGAGAAAAGTATTTAAAACCTTATTGGAATCCAAAAATATTACATCCACTCCCTCTCCCTTGATCAAGTAGATAGGTTACCTTATCATGTCAGGTTTTCTAAGACTCTTCTGGCCTGGGTTTTATCAGCTGTATGATGCTTCCAAGTTAATTTCTATTCCAAGTTAATTTCTGGGAAATTGAAGTCTTTCATAAGGACAAGAGCAATTGACTTGGAAGCATCTCTTAGTTCCTCAAAGAATAATTTATCAGCGTCTTTGTCCTGGATGGGAGGTCTATAGTGGACTCCCATGATGATATCCACACTCTTGATTCTTATCCAGAGGATCTCAACTTTGCTGTTGCCAACTGTGAGCTCCATATATTCTAACCCTTCCATAACATACAGTGCCAATCCCTCCCTTTCCTGTCCTGCCTGTCCCTCTTGAAGAGCCTATAACCATCCAACAGGGCACTCCAGTCACAGGACTCATCTCACCAGTTTCACTTACGCCAGTGATGTCAAATCTCTGGAACTGGGCCAAAGCCTTGAGCTCTCTTGTTTGCTCCTCATGCTGGGTGCATTAGTGTAGAAACATTTCAGGTGTGGTACATTGTGCCCAAGACATCTTAAAGCAGATTGAGGAATCCCATTAGTGCTCCTTTCCTCAGTCCTTGGGACACCACTGCAGTGCGCATTGCTGGTTAGTCTGGTTTTCCCCTCCCAAAGTAGTTTAAAGCTCTGACAAGGAGCCCCACTAACTCCTGTGCTAGAACTCCTTTTCCCCTCTGAGAGAAGTGCATCCCATGAGGTGTCAGTAGATCCATTAAGCCGCTGATCAAATCTGTGTCAGGATCCTGTGATGTGGGGTCCAACTGCAGCTGGCTAAAAGCTGGATGTTATATAGCTGCACATCCTCAGGGAGGACCTGAGGTCTGGATTTCACATATGACTTTAACATAACATTAAAAAAAAAAAAATAGACCAATAATAAGATTTAAACTTGATATAATTTCTTTGTAGATTTTAAACCTTTTCTGTGTGATTTTTATACAAATCCCTCCTGTATGAGATTTTCACTGAGAGAAGAAGCTTCCAATTGCATCCACAAAAGAGACATTTTTAATTCCTTATTCGAGCTCAATATTTTAATGGTCATATATAGAGTCTCTTGTGTGAAAGAGCTCCACAACAGATCAAACAGATGATAAGTGAGAAGCTGGATTTTACCGTGATCATACTTTTTCAATAACAAAAGACAAAACCACTAGGCAGTTGTTTGATTTAGCTTTATTTTATCCATATTTATGTACAAAAATGTTTGTTTCTTGGAAAGCTGTATGTCTTAGATCATCATTACTACGTTTCCTATTTTTTAGATAACTGCTAAATTCCCATCTTCTAAGATGGAATGTTGTGGCTGTCGTTCAGTGCGCCAAGATTAGCAGAGATTCTCTGTCACACATTTTGTCTTTTGACAGCTCAGTGGTATAATTACTTAAAATGTCATTGCTGTTGCTGCAGCTGTAATCAGCTTCTACTCTCTTTTCTCTTATTCTGCCATCTTTCAATGCTATCAAGAACCATGCATCAGCCTTGCTAACTTGGACCTCTTTAACAAAATAAACTTTTCCTTGAACATACTGGAGGCTCTGCAAAAACACCGCCTAAAGACAAGACCTTCAAAAATTGTCATCCATGTCACCATGAACAGGACTAACACTGTCACAGTGTAATGATAAGTGCTCCAATAAAATCCAATGACTTCATCACACCATCCTTTTTTTTTCCATCTCTGGTGTCAATCAAAGACTGATTGCACCCAGAGAGGAACAATTGCCAAAAGAAAAGCATGCCTAAATGTTTTTTTATTGCTTTAGGAAAGCAAATGTGCAGCAATTGATTCGCGTTTGATCTTCTCCAAAGGTTACCTTGGATTCCTAAATACTAACCTATATACAACTAAAACACATTTACATTTCTTTTTTCTTTTGGGGGCGAACTGAGCTTACAATGCAGGAAATATTTTGTATTTGACCTCTGAGGTGACTGAAGATGTAAATTATCTACAGCTAGATCAGGGTAGGAAGTCATGTAAACAATCTGGAGGGGAAAAAGAAAAGAAAGTATCTAAAAAACCAAAAAAAAAAAAAACCACAAGGAATGACCTGCAAGAATGGATTTCCAAAATACAATTTTTAAATCCTGTAAAAGTATCTAAAAAATCTAAAAAAACCCAAAAACTTTTGCCTCCATACAGGAATGCTAGGTAGTTTTACTTTGGTAAGAAAATTACCTAGATATAATTAATAGCTTGGTTTTCGTGGCGGATTCTTGGGACTCTTTATTAAAAGTAGGTTATTACACTTGTTAAAAGACAGCAGTGATCATGACTCTGATTCTAGGAGCAAAGAATTGCAAACTGGGCTGATCCATATACAGTGATCCTGATAGAGGCATTAAACATATAAACAAATATATTATTTAAAAAATATTATTTTTTAAAAAGTGAAACAAAAATCTCTTGCTTTTTTTTTTTTTTTTTTTAAAGAAACCTGTATGTCACCATTTTTGCACCTACATATGTTGAATTTGCATCAGCTACTGTCAGATTTTTATCTGGTGATCATATTTGTTATTGTTGTCTAATCAAGTCTTGAATCAAGGCGAGGTGGTAGAGTTGCTCTGTGTGTAAGCAAGCAACTGGATTGCATCAAGATCTGCCTAGGTATGAAGAATGAGTGGAGAGCTTACAGGTAAGAATTAAGGAGCAGGCTAACATGGGTGACACCGTTGTCTGTGGGTACCACAGGCCACCTGAGGAGGAAGAGGAAGTCAATGAGACCTACTGTAGGTAGCTGAAAGAAGCCTCAGAATCACAGACCTGGTTCTCATGGGAAACAGATATCTGCTGGAAAGACAACACAGCTAGGCACACACAGTCCAGGAACTTCTGGAAAAATTCAGATGGAAAAAGGTTTATGGAAAAAGGAACTGGACACATATATAAGAACATTGTCACAGTATGCAGGGATGCAACAAGGAAGGCTAAGGTCCAATTGTAATTAAATCTGGCAAAAGATGTCAAGAATAACAAGAAAGACTTTTCCAAGTACATCAGCATCCAAAATAGGTTAGGGAGAATGTGAATTCACAGCTGAATAAGGCAGATGTCCTGGTGACAGAGGGCACAGAGAAAGAGGAGTTACTGAATGCCTTCTTTGTTTCAGGTTTTACTGCTAAGGCCAGTCCTCAGGAATACTGGAGGCTAGTAGCAACAGATAAAGTCTGGAGAGAGGAAGAATTTCCCTTGTTGGAGGAGGATTGGGTTAGGGACCATTCAGACAAACATGACCTGCACAAATCTATAATCTTTGAAAGTTCATGGAAAATAAGAGATGTGCCTTAGGACTGGAGGAAAACCAATGTCACTCCCATCTTCCCGGGGGACCCAGGAATCTACGGGCTGTCATCTCTAATATGAGGAAATAACTTTCCTTGGAGGGTAACAGAATACAGGAACAGATTTTCTAGAGGGGTTGTGGAGTCTCCTCTGGAGATCCACCTTGATGCAACCTTGCACAACCTGCTCCAGGTGAACCTGCTTTAGCAGGGATGTTGGCACAGGTTATCTCCAGCATTTATCAGCCTGTGATTCTGTGACCTTCCTTTTGACTGCCAAACATTTAAACACTTGAGAAACAATGAGGTTTTAAGTACTTTAAGGGACTGTAACTTTGCCCTGGTAACTTTTGTGAGTTAGTCACATTTCAATCTTTTCTTTGAATAAATGGTGTTTCTCTCTCTTCTGTTGTTAAAAGGAAGACCTGCATACATCACAGGAAAAAAAGTAATGAAACTAGAATTTGTGAGCTCTGCAAATGGCATACTTACCACAATGTAGGTGGAAATATGTTCTATTGTACAAAATATCAGAGCAGAACAAAAGTAGATTGCAAGGAAGTAGATCTTTCAGATTTATGAAACTAGATTAAGTACAATTTTTAAGAAACCTGGAATACTGATTCTTATCTAAGTGACTTTTACTTAGCCTAAATATTTAAACTCGGCCTTTTCTTCCACCTTTTTTTTTTTTCTCTGCCAGAGATTCCTTTTTTTTTTTGCTTCTTTCCAGACTGTTTCCACCCACATGTCCTATGTTCCTTTTCTTTGTGTTTTTCAAATAGAACAAAAAAAAAATGTCAAAAGTGAAAGAGAAAAGTACAATGCACAAGATTAACATTGGCAGAAGAATAGACATGCATGACTAGTTGTTGGCAGTGTCTCTAATATAAAGCCCACATTTCTTCAGTGCACTTATTTTAGTATGATAAATTGCATTCCCTTTTTCCTTTATGATGCTTTTTTCTTTTGAATGTGCTAACATGTAAGTATTCCAAAAAATTAATTACATTTTGGCAGCTCATCAAACATAAACACTACATTCTCGATGGGCTTTTGGACTTTGCCCATATGAAAGACTGCAGCCTAAAAAGGTTCTCAATCCCCTGATGTTTTCAGGATTTAATATTTGTATTTTGGAAATCCATTCTTGCAGGTCATTCCCATAGCCTTCAATAAAATATGAAGATATTTAGCTTGTCTCTTAGCATTTCTAAAGCAAGATCTATGACTGAGGATGTGATTTAGAGAGAAAATTCCCCAAAAATCTTCCAGTTATTCTGCTAGTATACATTTCTTTATTAAAATTTTGGGGGTGGGAAGGTCTTACCAGTAAAATCGACTGTTTCTGCCTTACAGGAACCTAGAATTTTATTTAGATTTTTCTACCTGAAAATTTAAGTGCCCTGAATGGAGAATTGTTTGGATTAATTTCTCCAAAGCAATGACACCTGGCTTCAAATCTAAATTAAATTAAATATCAAAATTTGTTCATATTTACTTTAGTATGCAAATGGGAGGAAACCTGTGAGTTCACCAACTAAATATCTAACTCAAAAAAATGGATAATGTAAATTTTCATCTACAAATATAAGAATAATTTTAAAACTTTGGATTCAACTTCTCATTTGTAGTAGGTAGTAAACCACGATCAAGTTTTACTTAAAGAAAAAGATTTTTTTCCTATCAATTTTTGAAAATCTATACATTGATGTTAGTTTCAGAAATACAAGAATAAAAGATTTATTGCAGTATACTTTAGTAAATATTTAATTGATCTATCAGAGACAAATGTTCAATCATTGTTGTTATTTTGGAAATTTTGTGAAGATATAAGCCACAAAATAGATTAATTTAAGATATAAGCAGAGATGTAATCACTTAGAAGTTGTAGTTTCCCTTTTCTATTTCTAACTTTTTGCAGTTAAATATTCTTCTTGCATATAAATGATAGCTCAGAGTGAGTATTACTTAATGCTGCTTCTGTCTAAAAATGCAATTTTAGATTTTTAGAAAAAGTTTTGGTTGGAGCATCAAAATTCCCCAGTGTCGGTCTATAGTTCTCTGACTATTTTTCAATTTTTTTTCCTTGAATACACATAGGATGATTATCTTATCTCTAACTCGCTACTTCCTATAATTCTATTAAAAGCAGACCAAGGGATGCCAGGGGAAAAAAAAAAAAAAAGCCAGGAAAAAGGTCTGTCTCAAAACCTTGTGAGGGAGGTAAACTTTAATATGGCCTAGGAAACATAGTCAAAGAGTCTATTTATGAAAGATCCTAAATAATACCCTGTAGGCAGCAGTGCTTTGAAATCAGGACTAAATTAATCAGATGTATTAATGCACAGGCTGTTCTCAGCTACTACATTAGGGGATGTACTGCTTGAAAATAAGTTGAATGTGGTTTTTTTCTTCTTTTCCCTCTATGCCTCAATGAAATGTTAAAACAGCTGTTGCATCCTATCTCACAGGAGAGAGAGCCTCTCTAACCCAGACCAGGCAGCAAGGTTCCAGTCACTGTATCTGTCTGGGATTCCTTAAGAGTAAAAACCTCAAAGTACTCAATGCCAATTACAGTACTTATTAACCAATGGCTGTCTTTCACAATAGATGTTTGTGCTAGCAGGAAAAACCTCAAATTAATATACACAAGTAGATTTTCTTAAATATATCTTTTATTGGATGATACTTTTAATGAAACTCAAAACACCAGTGCTAGTGTTGAGAGGATATTTTTCATGTGCTTTGTGCAGTAGACTGCTAAAGCTATAATTTACTCTTGCTCTTAAGCCTGCTGTGACACTGACAAGTGAATGACTCAAGCAACAATACCAAGAAGTAAGAAAAACAATGTTCAAGACCCAAGGTTGACAAATGTCCCCACTTTTTCTCCCAAGAGCCTTTCACAACAGTGGAAAATGAACCTGAGTGCTTCTTGCCCACTACAGATGAAAGCGATCAGGGATCAATTAATAAATGGTACTATTTTCCACAGCTGTGAGACTGCGATTACAAAAGGGATCGAAACATAGATCCACTTGGGAAAGACCACCTTACTAGCTTGACAGGGTCACAAAACCACCAAGGAAGTAATTTATTATTGCTATTCATTAAAGAAAGGTTATGGTCATCTTTCTAATTACTTTTCTTACTTAGGACTGCTAACTTTTTCACAGATTGCTTGTCCCTTGTACTGACCTCTGCATAAAATCAATTCATATTTGCATTTTTTGTGCTCATTATGGTGAATTATAACACCAATTGAAAATAAAACATATCTTTCTCTGTAAGAGCGGGCAAGCACTGAAAACACTGATGACAAAGGTTAGGTATTTCTCTTTTTTGTTTCATTGATTCTTTTACATATTCTTGCAAAATTCATCTATTATTAGTATGCTTACCATGAAGTTGCTATAGGAAGCTTCAGGAAAAAATGCAGTTATATAATATGCAAATCATTCCAATAACTAAGATATTATGTGTATTGGTTTTTTTCTTAATTTTTTAATTACTAAGGATCACCAAAAATTATTTAAAGGTAAATATCTTTATCTTTTTTTCTTGATGTTGAACTATCCAGTTATCCAAAGCTCTTTATCTAAATGTAAAAAAGAACCAACACAATGAAATTTGGAGCTAAATCTGATCATATATTTTGATGAAAGACTAATGTTTGCATAGTAATTTTTTTTTTTGCAGAATTAAGATTAGAGTCCAGTTTCTTATTTGAATATTAACTTGTCCAAACTTGATCTGCTCTCATAAGGCACAAAGTCATGCATTTAGCCCTGTTTCTGTCTCTATTATCATCAAATCCTCAAAAAGAGCTGTCAGCTTTGTCAGGAGATGAGACACTTAGGGATCGTATTCAAAAAAAAGCTACTGGCTGTAGTACCTTTTAATAATAACAGAAACAGTTAATGTTTCTGGTAAAACATCATCCTGAATAGTTATCCATATACAACAAGGAGAAAAGCTGTTAAATTCTAAATTGTTCAAGGTTATTATTGTCTATGTTTTTCAAGAGATTATATTTAACCAATGATTTGAAAATACAGCTGGAGAAAAATCTCATCGCATTTTTGCTCTCCTTGTCTGTTTAAAATACATATATATAGTAATCATTTGAAATAGGGCAACTAAACAATTAATGTACTTAAGAAAATGTAAAGGAAGAGAAAATTCACAGAAAACTATTTTGAGATCAAGAATGAGAAATAAAACCAGACATACTTTTACAGTGTGTTTCTGCATGACTGTAGGGATTTGAAAACAGTAACCCCTGGACATATATTTATGTATTTAAAGAGGTACTTGATTTAGCAGTAAAGAATACGAAATACATCCTGGACTATATTATCAGAGGCACAGTTGGTAAACTGAGGAACCTAGTTATCTCCATTCATTCAGCATTTATTCTTTCTATACATCTAGAGTACTGCATCTGGTTTTGAACTTCCAGTACGTGAAAGACATGACAATACTGGACCAAGTGCAATGTAGGCCCACTACAGTGGGAGTTTGGTGTAGTTTCCCTATAAGAAGATCATGAGAGAACTAATCTTGTTCATCCTGGAGCGAGGGCAGCTTTGGGTACAGCAAACAGCAGCTCCCCTACGTGGATAGGCAACAGAGAAGATGGAGCCAGGCCTGGCACAGTGGCACAAGATGAGATAACAGAGACAAAGGAAATTAATTGAACCAAAGGGAAGTTCTCACTGCCTCTAAGGAAACCTCCTCCCCACAAGGACTCAATCCATGACACAGGCTGTCCAGAGTTATTGTGCATTCTCTCTCTGTGCTTGGCAGTAAATAAGTCCCCGATCAACCATGTCTGACCACATATTTTGTGGTGTTCTTGCTTTCAGTAGGAGTTTGAACTGGGGATCACTTAGCGTCCCTTCCAACCTGAATTATTCTTTTAACCTCTGAAATAAGAGCAGACACTTAAAGTGGTTCTAAGAATGTTATTGTATTTTATTTGTTGTTTCATGTGCCATCTTATTCTCTTACTAAGTTTATCATTTTGACAAATCAGTGAATTCAGCTCTTCCAAGAGATTTGATTCTTCTCTTAGCTATACTGGTGATGAACATGCAGCAACTTGGCTGAATGTAACACTTGAGATACATTATTTGAGAGTCTGGAAGCTTAACAGAGTTTAGGTAATGGCGATCTGAGATAAGAGCAGACACTAATCTTCAGACTGTAGTATTGACTATGACTGAAGGGATTCGTGCTATGTAAACAGGAAGTCAGGAGAACTTTGGCTTTTCATTCACTGTAAATTATTATCAAAAGCTGATGAGTGAAGTGTGGATCTTTCTCTTGGTACTTTTTTTTTTTTTTTTTTTTCATGAGGAGAACAGCAAACACAGGTGATAAAATGTTTTTGGCAGTATGTTAACATTGCCACAGCTCTAATGATTTGTATTCATAGTATAGTCTTAAACTACCAGTAGCTATAATTCATCATATTTCTAATTTTACAGAGGCACAGATGGCTGTCCACTCTAGTGGTCCCAACATTACTGAGTCAAACATGGAATAGCATGATTGATTAAAAGTTGTAATCAGACATTACTTCTTGTAATTGTGATGAATATGAGTTTACTGTTTCTGACAATAATTACTTTTATTCTTTCTTTTTAACAGAGAGAATAGAAAGTAAGTAGATTACAGGCTTAAAAAATCAAGACTTTAGGGCCAAATGAGCAATTAGTTTTAATTGCAAAAAGAGAAAACTGCATTTCATACTTTACTTTTTGGATGGTTTAGGGAGTCCTGTTATCCTTTTGATAAGGTGGAATTTTTTTTTTTTCAAGATGAGCCATTATTCCCTGTGGGGAAAGGACAGGTAATAATTTACTTGTATATTTTTCTCTATATAATTTTAGGGTTTTTTTGCATGCTTACCCTTTCAGTAGTGACTAGTAACATGATTTTTTTTTTTTTTTAGGAATGTTGGGCAATTCTTTGAAAGTAAAAAAAAAACAAAACCAAAAACCCAAAACATTAACTGAGGCAGTGAAAAATTAATGGGCTGATTTCTATTAATGCATTTTGTATTAATCAGAAACACAATTAGTGGGTTAATTTGGCTTTGGGCCAGGCCATTGCTTCCTTCACACAGGATTCTCATAGTCAAATCAGGCCTCTATTGTGATAAAATCCTTGACTTGCATATGGCTCTCCTTCCTTTGGAAGTGCTTGTGAAATTTACACTTAAATTTTGATACTACGTCTCTACAACTTAGTTTGCTTAAGGACTGGGTTTACACAAGGTTTTAATAGCAGGTGAAATGCGGGAGTGGTTTCTGTAAAAAGACACCACAAGAGGCCCCCGTGTCAGACACAGACAAGTTCATGCAGCTCTAAATCCATCTAGACAAAGCTCAACCAACAGTGACAGTGGTGGTGTCTCTGTGCAAACATATTTAAGAAAAAGCAGGAGTACTGTAGAGCAGCTGTGAGTTAAGGAGTGAAAAAATACGTGAGAAAGAGCCCTGTCAATGAAGAGTGAAGAAGGAGGGAGAGGAGGTTCTCCAGGCACCAGAGGAGATTCTCCTGCAGCGCATTGTGTAGCCAAGGTCCACATGCAGCCTGTGAAGGATATCCCTGAAGCAAAAGGCTACGCCCTGACGGAAGCCTGCAGACCATTGAAATCCCTTGCAAGAGCAGACTCCTGGAAGGAATATCAGCCATGGAGAGGAACCCATGCATGAACAGGTTCTCTGGCAGGAGCTGTGACCCTGTGAGGGGACCCACTCTGGAGCAGTCTGTAGCCAGAAGGAATGTATCCTCCAGAAAGAACCCATGCTGAAGCTGTGGGAGGCACCCCATTCTGCAACAGGGTAAAAACACCAGAAGGAATGGTATTCAATTTGTTCATTTATATATTCTCAGTAAAACATCTTCATTCCCTATCTTTCTTTCTGAAAGAAGATCTAGTCTTTCAACAAGCTGAGGGATGCAGGCAGTGCAAACAAAAGAAGGAAGCTAAACATAGCTTTTGGGCAAAGAGTTCAGAGAGGTGTTGCTGTTTCTCAGCATCTCTTGTACTGCCTTTGGCAGACAGATCTTATGAAGCCCAAGGCAGAACTTAGAGCTACTTTCCTCAAGCAGAATAATTAGAGCAGGCCGTTTGGTCTTGTTACCACTGTGTTTTCAATGGTGAAGCAAGCAAGTATGGTTCTTTCCTTGCCTACTGGTTAATTTTCTCTTATTTTACTCATAGTAATAAATTCTTCCTGTTTTACTCTCCCCACATGTCCCTCTTATTTCAATCTTCCTGTAGATTTTTTTTCTTTTTATATCCACTGTACTGCTGCCCATATGATGCTTTTGTTTCCTTAATGTGGCTGCGTTTGATTAAGCAACCAATTTTATAAAAAAATAACATATTTCTAAGGAAGAATTTGTAGAATTGATATTTATAGAATTTAGCAGAAATTTTCTTTCCAGTTTGTTAAAAAAATCCCAAACAATTTTCTTCTTTATTTTCTGTTTAACAAGATACACTGCATATTATCTTAAGTTCTAATTTCAAATGGATGATACTTTATAAGACCAATGATTCTACCAAATTCATTGCAGCAGAAAGATGGATGGTAAGATGTCATGTGTAGAGGAAGGCTGGGTGTTAAGACTTCAGTGGCTGTGTGCAGCTTTTCCCAAAAGATGATCGGTCCTGTACAATACAGCTGGTATGTGCTGTATCACATGGTGTTGAAACCTGCCATCATGAGAGATAGCTAATTGGCTATTTGATTAATAGCTCTCCACCAGACTCCATCTGTAGTGAGATTTAGCCTACTGTTCTCAAAGCTGGTTGAGGCATACTTCACCACAACCTAGCTGAACAGCTACATGGAGCAAAATCATTACACAGTGAAAAAACAGTTATGATTGAGCAAAAGGTGTCAAGTGTACTCAGCGACTCTCAGAGAGTCATAGTTCTTTGCCACTGACTTTGGAGTCTTTTCACATTGGTGCAGTGACTAGTTTCTCCTTTAAATAAAACATTTTTTTTCTTGCACTGTAAAGAGAAAATCAAGAAAATATCCATAACAAGAAAAATAACTCTCCAAAACCACTGTACCAGAAAAGTTTATAATAGGAATGAGAATGTGCCTCTAGATTAGCCAAAATGAATGTGAGAAGGGCAGTAATATGGAGACAGCTGCAACCCCAGAAGCAATGCAATATTAAAGTTGCCTGTAGCCCTAACCCCCTTTTTACATACCCAGAGATAAGTATAGTTGAGCAGGCAGTTATCTGTGCATTGCAGTATACAGGCTTTGAGAAACTTTTTAAAATGCTGGCATAGGATGCTAGTTAAAACTAAACCCAGGACTTAACAGTCTCTTGTTAGAGCCACTAAGCAAATTGAGGGGAATTCAGTGAACTAGATCTACAAGTACTACATTCTACATATGTGCCTTTTGTCATGATGATTTTGGTTTTTTGTTTGCAATACGTATGTTAACTTGGGAAAAAAGACAGCAAAGTAAAAAAATAATAGCCTATGAAACACTGTTGCCAGAAAAGAAAGCTGCAAAAAATAAAGCACAGAGAAATTATAAAGATTATGGATTATTTTAGGGTGTTTTTTGGGTATTTTTGTATGAGATCAGTGTCTAGGTTGGTGAAAGGGAGTCAATATAAAAATATTATTATTTGTATTAACTCTTTTAGAAAGCAAAGAGAAGTGTATTAAAAATTTGTCAGTTCCTTCCCAAGGAAGCATAAGCAGTGCCCAGCAAACTGCACCTACAATGCAAGATTTAAATGATTGAATCCTAACAACTAACTCTGTATATTTATTAGCTATCCTTTTGTATTCTCTACCTCTCTAACACTAACAACAAAATCCTAACTGGATTTCATACAGTTTCTTTGCAATTGACCGAATTGCTGAAGACTTTCAAAGACACATGAATATTGAGAAAATATTTAGAGAGACACGGTGAAGTGGTCTTACAGAACAAGTCCTTCTGGATATACAATCTAAAGAGGGGCAGTAGAAAAGCTGATCCAGGTGTACACAGCTTTAAATTTCAGTCTTTAAGATCTACCCTACCCATTCAAATCACAGCAATACTGCTTTTTCTCACCTAATAGAGAACAGCTCCTGGTACAATGTCATACACTTTAAATACACATAGGGAATATATTCCTTCTTAAATATATAAGCTGCTTTGCCAACAGACTCAAGTTCCAGCTGCAGTAACGTGAGGAAAAAAAGAACATCCAACTGGACCTGCAATAATTCTCCATCTGACATCAAATTACTCTATGAATCAGGCTGCAGATAAAATTTTGTACATTTTAGACCTTTAAAGATAATTAAAGTAAAAGACTTATTCTTCTGAAGAATCACATTCTTATATTTTACCTGCTTCTCCCAGTGGTTAGTGTATTTTGTGAGTATTTTAACAAGGTTGTTGCAACTGTAGAAAATAGCTCATCTCTAATTCCTTAATCCCTGTTTCCACTAGAAGAAATCTTAGTCTACTAGTTTAAATTTATAGTTTAACATAAACTGTAATTTCTTTTTTTTTTTTTGAAGGCATTCTCTCTGTATATATACAGAGATATATATATGAAACTTTACTAACCAAAGCAAACAAGAAGTATTCCATGTGTGCATGATTTACAGTACTTGTGTTTTTTTAATGTTAAAAACCCTGCTGTATCTCCCCTTCTCTTATATTGATAAGAGAGAGAGAGTAAGAGTACAGTCTAACACACTGTGAGCACAACTATTTTCAGCATCATTTTTCTGCTTATTGTATATGGACAATGGGAGGGTGTGTGCAGAAAAGGAGATACCACAGCTGCTTAGTCTTTTTTCAATTAAATACCCAATGTTTCAGTATTTTTTCATTCTGTTTTCTATGAAAAATTAGATGCTTTTTCCATATATATGAAAGAACAGCTTGCAAAACTCAAAAAAACTCAGTAAAAAGAAATAAAGTTGTTGCATTCTTCATGCTTTTGAGGCTATATATTAATTTGAAAGTCTTATTGAAAGAACTCCCAGCAAACCAGACAAAATTATTCACTTCTAGAACACATTTTGAATTCAGTTAAAAATCTATAGTTTTTTACCTCGTTTATTTTTATACTGAGAATGAAAGTAAATAATTTACTGGCAAATGTTTGCTGGCAGAAGTTTGATTCTGTAAGCCTTTCTAATTTTCAAAGAAGGATTAGATTTATATTAGAAAAAGGAGGCATGGACTATATAATTGTATAAGAAATTAGTATGGGGTTTTTTTTGTATTTGTTAGGGTGACACTGTCTTTAGTAAGATCTCTTAAATAATGTACACATAGAATATCACTTCATTTTTTGAAGTACATATAAGAACAGAAGATGTGACTTAAAGACATTGGAATGAAAATCAGGCCTAAGCAAGATTTACCATGCATATTTTCACTAGTCTAAATTAATATCATAACCATCACTAGCATCAGGGATATGACAATAATGCCTGTGTTAGCCAGTAGAATTTGCTAAGGACACTGAAAAGTATTTCAGCGTTAAGAGAACACATTTGATAAAGACCATAATCTTCGGCATAGAGCATTGAAATGTTGGAAAATATAAAGGAACACTGACATACAAAAGAAAATAAGGGAGGAATTACAACATAAGTAATAACATAGCAAGATACCCTGTCACTTCTTTGGTTGAAAGGTGGTAACAGATTTGTGAATTTGTTGTTATGATTAATTTAGTATAGCCTTGTATCCACTGCTTTTGTTTGCTAGTATTGTATACACATAGTGCACAGAGTAGGGGCATGAAAATCACATAAATGCATGTAAGCCACTGGAAAATAACCACAATATTACAGATGAAATGAAAGGGTGTCTTATAGGCCTTGCAGACTAGTGCCTCCAAGGAAATCAAGTTTGTTAAGGGTTTTCTCATAAAGCTCTCCGATGGCAGCCATGCCATTTATAATCTTTTTTCCCCAAAAACCCCTGCAGTATCATTCAGATGGAGTCCAATGCCTAAGAATTTCTGAGTAACTAGGAGTACTCATATTATTATGTCCAGACTTTTTTGACTTATTTATCAATGTCTTGAACAAAAGAGCAGATGCCTCTGCAGTATATTTGCTGAGGACACAAACCTGGGAGGTGTGCTGGATATTCCAGAGTGCTGTGCAGCCCTTCAGAAGGGTCTTGGCAGTTTGGGTGCACAGAGAAGAACTTCCTGAAATTCAAGAAAGGCAAATGCAGGCTCCTGCACCTGGAGAGGAATGACCCCACACCCCAGTACAGGCTGGGGGCTGGCCTGCCAGAAAGTGACTCTGCAGAGAAGGACCTGTTGGTCCTGGTGGAAACAAACTCTCCAGGAGCCAGAAGTGTGTGCTTGTGGCCAAGAAGGCCAACATTGTCCTGGGGTATAGTAGGAAGAGCATTGCCAATAAGTTGAAGGATTTGGTTCTTCTCCTCTATTCAGCCCTGATGATGTTGCACCTGGAGCATCCTGTCCAATTCTGGGCTTTCCAGTACAAGAGACACATGGAGTTCCAGTGGAAGGGTACAAAGATGATTAAGGGATAGGAGCATCTCTTGTTTGAGTATAGGCTGAGGGAGCTGGGTCTGTTCAAATTTGAGAAGAGATGACTGAGATGGGATCTTATCAATGCTCACATATATCTGAAGGGAGCCTGTTGAGAGGGTGGACCAGGCTCTGCTCAGTGATGCCAAGCAACGGGACAAGAGTCAACAGGCAGAAATTGATGAACAGGAAGTTCCACCTGAACATGAGGAAGAAGTTTTAAATTGTGTGAGTGACTATGCCCTGGAACAGGTTGCCCAGAGTGGTTGTGGATCCTCCCTCACTGGAGATACTCAAGAACCATCTGGACACAAGCCTGCGCAATATGTTGCGGGATGACCCTGCTTGAGCAGAGATGTTGGACCAGAAGACCCACAGTGGTCTCTTCGTATTCTGTAATTAACATGCCAACCAACCAAAATGCTCAAATCATAATGATTTACAGTGATTTTTAACTTTATTTATCTTCTTGTTTTATTTATCATTGTCATTTTGCAGTTAAAACACTGGAGAAATAGGAAAAAAATGGTGAAATGAGAATCAGTAACAACAAAACACTTCACGTAAAAGCCTGAAGGGCTGATGAACTATACAATGGTGACAAATATCATCACTTTTATATAAATAGGTCTGTCCACTGATAATCTTAACTGGCCTCAATTTCCTGGAGATTTAAACAATGTGAGAAATATCCACACACACAAAAAAAATTGTAGTATTGAAAAAAAAAAAAAAACATGTTTAACATTAATTCTGAGTGGTAGGTATCACATAATATAACCCTGAGACCAGAAAAGGCCTAACCTTTAAGCTTGTGGTGTTTTAAAACAAAAGCCAGAGAGAAAACAAAAAAAAAATAAATCTTGCAACTTGATTTCAATTGAGCTGAATTCAAATGTTTCATCTTACAAGTGTTTTGCAGATCAGAAAGTTAATACAAATTTAAAGCAGTGTGTAAAGAATAATGAGAACTTATGATGTGTGTGGCTTAATAATTTGAATGAGAAATAGATGTGTGTTTATTTATCTAAGGGCAACTTAACTCACTTGGTGACCTTTTTCCACTTATAACTCAACCTATATTTAAGCCACAATTTTATATCATTTTATGTCTAGTAAACTTACCTGATATCACTAAAGTTACCCAACAAGACCTAATATGATTTACATCAGTCATAATAATGACCATCATGATCACAATACATTCCCTAAAATCTGTGTTGTCCTTCTGACAAAGCAGTTTTCTGTATTCATTGATTTGGATGAACTACTATTTGATTATCCAGTTCTTGAAAGCATCTCACCTGTGTTTTCCTGTTTCAAAAAGAGAATTTTAAAATTATGTTTTTATCCTTTGAAAGGTGAGGCATTGATACATTTTGTTGAAAAAACTGATGTTGAGAATACATAAAGGCTATGAAAGTAAAAACATCTTTCAAGAGATGCTATTTTCAGGTTTCTGACCCCTTAGAATAATTGGTTATTACAATGTTTTTGTGTCAATTAGAGTATGGACTCTTTCTTGTATTCAATTCTTGACAAACATGTTTCATCTGTTTCTCAAGGACAACCTGGCATTGAAGCATGAGATAGCTAAATCTAAAAACAAGAAAGAAATTTTTTCTATCAGTTTCCTGATAATAATTTCACTTTCAGAAAAAAAGGTTGCAGATAATACATATTTTTAGTGCTGAGAACTCTGCCAAGGTATTACAACTACATTGATTCTCCAGCTACTTGGTTTTCATACACTCAAAACAACATTTCATGTGATTCATTAGTTTTTTTTCCTTCCTGAATTCCTTCTTAACTCTTCTAAATTCAAAGTGAACTTTTTTTTGAATGATTGGGGACTATTTGTTTTATTATGTTACATTTTTCCTATGTTCCGTAAAAGATCCTCACAAAGTAAAATCTCGCTGAGAAATCAGAAATAAGGTAGAAACAAAAGCAGATAAAAATGAATATATTCAAATACCTCTAGCAGAACTTTGCAGCACCTTTTGAAAATGCAGTGTAACAAGAAATAAATATTTTTTCCACCTTTTCCTCTGCTCAGCTGCCAATCACAATTACAGCTCAGTTAAAGTGATGTCCACCATTACAAGCTGTACTGTGTCTGCGTGGAAAGCTGATAGCTTTCTTCATAGCAGCCCATCTGGTGCTGTATTATGGATTTATAGCTAAACCAGTGTTGATAATATAAGTATTTCAGTTGTTACTGAATAGTGCTTGCACAGCATCAAGGTATTTTTTCCCTCACTGTGGCCTCCCAGAATTAGGCTGCAGGTGAGCCAGAAATTGAGGGGCACTGCCAAGACAGATGACTAAAATCAGTTAAAGGGATATTCCACATCATGTAACATGATTAGCATCCAAACCTTTGTTATAGGACAAAGTGGGGGGGACTTTGTTGTCCAAGAAGATTAATGCTCAGTCACCATCTCAGCTGGCAAAGTCTGTGATTGCCTTTGCATCCCTTGCATCCCCAACATTTCACCTACTTCACTGTCTTTATATCCGACCACAAGGACTTGGGGGTATTAATTGTTTATGGGTTGGATGCCTTTTTTTTTTTTTTTTTTGTTGTTTTTTATAGATGAGGCTATTCCTGATTAAGACTATTAAGATGAAAATATTCATAGTAATATCAATTTTGGTCATGAAAACAGCTAGTACCACTGCTACCATTATTCCATGAAATTCAGATTCCAGGAATGCTAACAGAAACCTGTTTGTGCTTCAAGCATAGCAAAATTGGACATAAGTTATAACATCCCTGCAATGAAAATGTTTCAAAGTAGCATTTCTAGGAATCAAATCCTCATACTGCTGTCAACAGATATTTTTCAGACTATTTGCAACTGATATTTTGCCTCATACCTTATATATTAAGCTAAACTCATATTTTTAGACTACATTTTTCTGGTAGTAGGAGAGAAAATGTATTTCTAGGTAATGTTGTATTGGTAGGTACTTAAGATAAAAAAGAAAAACTCCTGATGAGGGAAAAAAGGTATATCTTAAGGTAAAATGTTTATGAATTTCTGCAAAAGGATATAAAAATTAAAAGCAGTTGGATGTGCAGCAATGATATTCTCCTTTTAGATGTTCTTAGTCACCCACTGAGCAGTCACTCACTGAAACAGTTGAGATTTAAGTGTATATCTAAGTAGATAACTGAAGTACTCATGATCTACATTCCTGATTTAATATTTCAAAAATTACATCACTATATATTACTGTATCTTGCAATAAAACAAGACATTGAAACAATAGTTCTGATAGATATCCACTATAGATGGAATATTATGTCAATTATAGACGATATTACATTATTATATTCTAAATTAAAGGCCATGTCTTATGCACTCATAGCAATGCCTGTCAACACTACAGCTATAATTTAATACTGGCTCATGGGGCAAGGAGAACTGGAAACATGACCTGTTTAAGATAAAATTCCTGAATTAATACATTTTTCTGGCCACTAAGTTTGTTTATTCTTTCCTGGGACATACTAACGAGTATTAGAGGAGATGTGGAGTTTTAGAGGAGATGAAGATCCCTTCAGTCATGGGTCTGGCAGTATTTACTGGAATATTACCTGGCTTTCTAGGCTTATAACAGAGCTTCAGAGATGCATATTGTGCTAGAGCTTTTATGAGCTGTTTTCTGTAGGGGTAAAAATGACATGCAGATGCCACCAGCACATGAAAAAAGCAATTAATGAAAACTCCAAAGCTGAGTCCCATGCAGTAAACCCAGCAAATCTTACAGCATGTTAATGTCAGAGAAGGAGCTAAATTGGTTTACCTGCCTAAGATGTTCCATGCACAGCAACTATCTACAGTACAATTCAGTAACATCATGGGAGAACTGACTAATTAGTGAAAAAGGCATAGCAAGAAGAGTAAACAGACTATGCCATTACCTGGTGATTTCTGCAGGTCAAAGACATGATTCACGCTGCTTCCTGTAAAAGCTCCAAAATAAAGCAATTATCAAAATGTGCTCTACAACTATTTCTGTTCAATAAATTAATTCATCTGACTTTGAAAGTCAGTAATCTAACATTTCATCACCCTCAGAGAGGCCACTATTACTTTGGACAGTTCACTTTTCAGTAAGATATGGGAATTAACACAGTAGTTTTCTTATTTCTAATTGCACTGATTTAATGAAATATGGTTTTGCTTGTGAACCTTAAATTTAAGGAAAAAATTGGTAGTCTTCACACAAGAAACTATTAATGGAATGACGAGCAAAATATCAAGAACTCCCCTCTGACATTGCTGCTTCTTTTACAACAAAGCTTAAAAAGCTAATGTATGCAAATATCAGTAGTTTTTAAAAATAGATTTATATTATAGATACTTCCAAACTCTAAGTGTAAATATTTAGCAAAACTCTGATTAAACTTTTAGAGTTTATCTACAGTCTGCCCTTCCAAAGGCAGCTTAATCTCTCCATCTTCACATTGTAAAATGGTAGAATTCTTTTATACAGCTGAGAAAAAAAAACAACTTCTATATTTTCTATTGATTATTTTTTAAAATTAAAATCCATATTTTTAAAGAACAGAACCTAAAGCACAAAAAGATTACTCATAACATTTTTTTCAGCCCTTAGATTTTAGAAATCACAACCCAGGCCACTAGGGCAATGGGCTAGGTCTTAGGAATCCTGGATGAAACAGAAAAAACATGGAAAATTTTTTCAGTTCTGGGGTTTTTTTTTTAGCTTTCATTAGAGTTCTTTAGTTTCTCAGTCACTGTATAGCCCCAAACCCATCTTTTTTTTTTCCCTTACTCTCCTCCTTGGTTCAGACAGCCAGGAGGCAAAGGATCATATGCAAAGAGAATAAGTTCCCAACACTGTTGCATCTTTTGGATTCTCCTAAGTTAGTTCTCAGGAAATGCTTATGAAAGGATAAAATCCTACACTCAGTGGAAGTTGGACATCAAGAAAGTGCATTTCACTCTTCTCTAATGTCATAATCATCAGCATCAAAATTGGCAGCAAAGCTTTGCTGTCCCAAACTGAAACAATACAATTATAACTTTTCTGTTGTAAAAACGAGCAAAGAACAAAGGTAAAAAGAAGCAAAAGGGATTTCTTCATGTTCGTGTGTTAGAGAGCACACCTGAAAGCTGCAAATCTGAAATCCAGTTCTTTAAGGTAGAGCAGACACTTACCAATGTGGGGCTCCTACTCTCTTTCATATCAAGTTGCATGTGGGAACCAGGTGGTATCAGTCACCTATTCTACAGCATTATTGCTCTAAAATATCAAAAAATGACCCCCACAAACCCATAAAAACAATAACAAAATATCACCGAAGTTCCCTCCCAAAAAAAACCCAAACAAACAAAAACCAAAGCAAAACCACCATAACCAAAAAACTAAGATATTAACAACCTTTAAACCCTCTGAGAGTTACCAAGGTTTTCTTGTGCTATGATAAGACTCAAATCAGGAATTCAAGAGTCTTGTAGCTTTTCTAGTATATACAGAAGTAAACCAGGGAGCCTGTCCCAGACAAATAGCTATTTCTCCTGCTTCACAATACCTAGAGACATTTTTAGCACATTCCTTTGGCATCACTCATATGACTCACATAGATTTAGGCATTTTAGCTTTCATTTTACTTTCAAGAATGTCTGTTGACAAATAACTAAGAAGCAGTTCAAACTCTGCATGCTTTTTGCTTCATCATCTCAACTTGGCTTGAAGTAAGGAGTACACATGAAATATATTACATACCAGAAATGCTTCCTGCAGGGAGACAGCAGAAGACTGGGCTCAGTCCTGGCATGTTTCTATAGCACTTAACAAACATAGCTTTCACTCCTACTACTAGAGACTTAATATCAGGCATTCAGCCTTCCATTTTGGTAAACACACCTCTTATTTACTTAACTTACAGCAGTCAATTATGGTATAAAAATAAAAGTCACTATAAAGAAAAAAATTAAGACAAAGTCTGTGAGAGACCATTTAGCACTTGCACATCTATCCTCCCAGGGAACAGCAAGGACCAGCTCCTCCCTAAGGGCTGCCAAGCCAAAGGGGATATCATGGTCAGGAGGGACAGAAGCCAGAGCCTCATCTCAGAGCACCCAACCATGACAACACCTGAGATGGGGACTCAAAGGTCACAGGACAGTAGCACAGTGATGACACAATACTGAAAGTCAGTCCACAGGTCACAATCAGGATCATGAGCATTTGACCTACCAGGCAGAACCAAGGTCAAGCCAGCTACAGTCAAACACCAGTCCCAAGGTTCCTGTAGCCAGGCACAGCTAAGCAAGACAGAGCACCACAATTGAAACAGCAAGGAAGTGCCCAGGGCAGAGCTTAAATACAGCCCCTGGCCCATGGCTGTGGGCCATAGAGGCCTCAGGTGAGGCTGGTTGGGGTTATTAAGGCTGACTAATGCACTTGCCACCCTGACAGATTGACTGTCTGTCCTTCTAAAAGATTTCAAATTTCCAATATGGACTCCTGTAGCATCTGACTACTTCAAAGGCACATTGTTAGAGCTTTCTGACAAGACTTCAGACCACTTTTTTTTTTTTTTTTTCTTCATAGACTAGAGTTTGCATTCTGGATTTTTTTTATACATTGTTAATTTCTGATTGGCCTACCCTAGTCTGGTCTGTTGTTTTTTTTTTTTTTTTTTTGTTTTGGTTTTGGTTGGTTTTTTTTTGTTTTTGGTTTTTTTTTTTGTTTGTTTGTTTGTATTTTGTTTTATTTAGATTGTGACTTTCCTTTAGTTGTTGTTTAGAATACACAGAATTCACTTGACAACCCATTCTTTTTTTCCCACTTCTTTTCATTGCAAATTGAAAAACCCTGGTTCAGTCAAGCTTGATACACCAGGCTGGTTCTATGACACTGCTAAAAGGCTTCAGGGATTAACATCAGTTTTGGAGACTTACAGGCTATGCAATGGCCACAACAGTTCCAGGAAAAAAAAGGTCCTTTCTGTGGATCTATGAATGTAGTAAAACCAAAGACCAGCAAGGCTAAAGGGAATATTATTTTCCTGAGCAGTCAAAACCCCACAGGATACACAGAATCAGAGAGAAAACTGACAGTAACTTTTAGATTTCTGGCAACTGCTGTGAGCCAAACAGCTGCTGCTGACAAAACAGGGAATGCAGTATCTCCCTTCTGCCCTAGTATCCCATATCTCAGCTGTAAGGTACAGCTGCGCAGTTACTTCCAGGTGCAAATGAATGTGCTCTGGATGTATTCTAAGCCTGAAGTATGGGATCATTTCCAAACCAGAAGACATGTTGCCAATTTAGCATGATCTTGAGCTATTAAGCCTTGCTGACAAGCTGTACATAAAACACAAGGAGATGCCCCAAGGGTAAGGTCTGAATTTTTTCTGCCTTCCTGCAGAGTATTGCATGGATTTACGCCTCATTCCCAGTTCTTCATATCTACCTTGCCTGCATCTGTGTGTTGATAGGACAGCTGCTTTCAGCGTTTTAAGGATGCTTAGACATTCCTCAGGTGAATTAATGCCCAGTGTCACATACAGAGACTCTTGATTCATAATATATATCAAGAAGGTAAAATGTCTTAGTCCATTACTTGCTTCCAGAATGAATTTGTATATTCATCTTCAGGAAAGGATTAAAAATTCCTCCATGCACAGGTATTTCTGTTCTTTCCTAACATTAAGCTGTTGAATACCAGAAGCAATTCAAGTTTTTAAGAGGAAAGAGAAAAAATGGAATATTTAAAAGTAGATATTTAAAGCTAAGCAAATTAAAAATGATCTCTCAGATAATGGTAAAGAAATGTGAGAGGTGTTTTAAGGGCTAAAATTGCTGTGAAGCACTTGACTGAACAAAGTGTGTTTATAAAATGTTTAACTTTTGTAATTTAAGGTGCATTATTTACTTCTATAAAATGAACTTTATGAGCAGCAAATTCATGTGCAAGAACAGTGTTGCCTATGCTGATAAATTTGTTATAATATTTGGTGGTATTCCTAAAGCTGTGGATGGATTTCAACATTATTACATTTCAAGAGACACAGTTTTTAATTTCAAAATAAAAAAATATTTTTATTGGTCTTGAGTTTTAGAGAAAATAATGTCTATATGGTACATATTCAATTCAGAAAATACTAAATATTTAATAGATAGAACTTAAGAATTAATAAATTCACAGGTATTTTAATCCATTCAACTCTTTTTAAAAAATCTTGTTTCAATTTCTGAAAAGCTGAGATTATCACTTATACATAGTTTTGTAACTTCTCTGTTTTGCCATAAGGAATTTGTAACACACAGAGCTGAAACAAAAGCTTCATGTAATAATGTCATCTTTGGGTTCATTTTTATGGTGTATCCTTAAAGGTTTTTCACTCATGTTTCAAAATATGTTTGCAAGAAATCATCACTGCAGTCAGAGCCATGTAAGGAGTAAAAACTTTAATAAGAAAACTTTAAAAACAACTGAAAAAGTGGTTTTTATCAGGAAAATCATGCCCCCTTGATTCAGTTCAGCAAACCTCCAGGTCTACATCATATCTTGTTTCTGTGTTCTGAATGAAAATGTCTTCTAAGTGGTAGTCATTTCATTTTTGCAAACATAGAGAGAAAAAACAATGTCACAACATTTTAAAATGCTTTCCTAACAACCATAATGTTAAATACTTTAGCAAGGATTAAACAGTTAAAAAGAAATGAAGACAAGAATAGGTACAGAAGTGTAACACTGTGAGACTCCACTTTGCTGATAGCATGAACATTTCAGAGACATCTAAAATTACACACTGTGAAAAAAAAGAAAGGACACCAACACTATAGGAGTATACTGGTTTGGATCTGTTTCTTAAATGTCATCTGAGCCCTGAGAGGAGCCTAAGCTATACTTCTCTCATTGAACTCTCAGCAGGGACAGTGCTGTGTCAGGAAAGTTGAGATGTCCTCTCCTTCAGGCTTGGAAGGTTTGAGCTGATAGATCTCTCCTCTTAGATCTGGCCTTGACTTTCATTCTCCTTTGGGAAGAAAGTAAAATGAGTAATGCAGGGAACATAAAGGAGACATTACTCTAGTTCCCATTCCTAAAACTGTTCCCATTTTTAATCAAATGGCCACTGAATTACCCCATCTCCATGGCAGGTGCAGAAGGAAAAGCCCTCGTATTTGCTTCTCAGACTGTAAGAATCAGAAAGCCAGAGAGTTTTCAAATCCTAATGTTCCTGGAAGATTTTATGACAATTTATAATTTTGGACTGTGCAACAGTATAACCTCTGAGATTCCTGTTCATGCTAAAAAGATTTACTTAGTACGTACTGGTTTCCTAGAAAGCATATTTATTTAGGGAAACCTTTGAAACAGCTTTCTTAGATTCTAATTCATAAGCTTGAATAGTTTGAAAATACTGAATGTCAGCTTCTGAAAATCAATAATTTCCCTCAGGTTCCTAAGTCTAGTCCCTTTTCTTTTTCTTTCCCCAAAGGTAGACACCAAAACACCTTTGAGAACTTGGACTGAATGATGGGAGGCAACAAGACTTAGTCACCCAATGTACACCTGTGCCTTGAGGACACACATCTATATATTCCTGTGTCTGAAAAGTTTTAGAAAATACAGGATTTTGATTCATGTGGACAGAAGCAAACATCGGAGGTTGTGTTACAAGAATTAACTCTGAACTGAGGCAGAAAACAGATCACTGTGGGGTGTTGCCATCTTCAGATGCTGAAGAAATTTTGCCAGATTTCATCTACCAGCCTGGCAGCTCCTAAATCACAGAGATATTTTTGAAAATGTTACCTACACTCTGTTGTGACTAATGATAGCTGAGACACTAGAGAGCAATTTGGAGGTCATTCTCTGCGTGCTGCCTCTATTTCATCAGTCCTCTCATGGGGCACACTCCATGCTTTGGAAAATAGTTAGGAATTTGTTGTGGTTTTAGTGCTTTGAAGATGAAAACCACTGTAGATTAACAAGCTTTAGGTTTCAATTACTTTGATTATACTTCACAAAATATTATTTATTTATTTCAGACATATCATAGATCTTGTTGATATTCTGATTTTGACCCAGCTGAAAAAAAGGAAGGATAAACATTTCCAGTTCTTTTCTATTTAGTCATCACTCCTTTCACTCTATTTTATATGTGGGTTGTAGAAAAAGAAAGGTAAAATGTGTTACCCTCAATACAAAATTTGTCTTGACCACTATCTAACTGAAACTGCCACAAACTTGTAATTTGTAAAATTTTGTATTAGAAAAATGAATTGATTTGGCACAACTCGAAGCACTAAAGCTTTTCAGCCGTTTTGCATTAAAAATCTCCTTAATCCTAAAGGCAAATATTCTCGCAGTCACATTTGCCCACTGTAAAATCTTAACAACCTATGATCCCACCCTGCACTACACCTGCAGATCATCTTCCAAATAAATTCCTTTTCAAATTCTGTTCTCTCTTCTCTCTTTTAACAGTTTTGAATTCCAGATAAGGAAGACTCCTTTCCTTTCACCTCTGGCTAAGAAGAAGTGTACGTTAATAACTACAGCAATTTTCTGCAATTACACAAGGAGGCTGTCCTGTGATTTCCCCTTTAAGACCTGATGATAATCAGTGTACAATGCATGGAAGGAGACAGCTAGAATGGCAGGAAAAACTCCCTCTGCATCTCAGGAAACAGGAGCATGTTCTGTTTGGAATCTGAGTGGATTTTGGCTGCTAACACCTGCTGAAAGTGTACCATAGTGATTTTAGGTGGCAGCTGTCCAACAGGAACTCTGAGCTAAGATGCATCTGAAGTCTACTGCAGCCATGCTAAAAGGTTTCCAAACACATAAGCTAAGAGCCATGTCTAGTGTTTCTGGTGCAGATGACTTTTCTACGTAAACATTACATATCTAAATTGAAAACTCAAGTATATGTTTTAATAAGTCTATTACATCAGTATAGATGACTTTCAATTGCAAATCATGTGAAAACCAGTCACAAATAGTGATCCATATCCCATTCAAAGTCTTCTGCTTCAATTTTCAGCTAATAACATCTGACATCCTTTACTCAGAAGTACCAATGTAACAACTCTATAGGTTTTTTGACATAACTTACTGTACATAAAATAGAATTTATCTTATTCTAATACTCAGTAATTATACAGTCAGTAAACAACTAGACAGCTAATAAGGCTGAGTAATGCAATGACCTGTGGTTTAAGATTAACACCAAGAATAACAACCAACTTTTTTTTCAGGATATACATGCCTAATCTCCATTTTCTCTATCTAGGAGAATAGTGATTAGAGTTAGGTTCCTGTCACACTCCACGCTCAGCACTGAATAGCAGAAAACAACCTATCAAAATATAGCTGGCATTGCACTGTCTCTGTAAAGTAAGAGATGAGCAATTTTACATACATATAAAAGACAGAATCTAGATAATCCAGTTCTTTTATTTTAGGTACACTGAGAAGAAGGATCTAATCCTATTCTTCATAGAATCATGCTTTGACTGAACACCACCATGTCAACTAAAGCAAGCACTAGGTGCCGTGTCTGGTTGTTTATCGAATACTGACAGTCCTGATGACTCTACCGCCTCCCTAGGCAATCCATATCGATGCTTGACAATTCTTCCAGTGAATAAATTCTTCCTGATGTCTAACCTGAACCTCCCCTGGCATGCTGGAGTCCATTTCCTCTTTTCCTGTCAGTGGTTGCCTGGGAGAAGAAACCAAACCCACCTGGCTACAGACTCCTTTCAGGGAGTTGTAATGAGCAATAAGGTCTCCCCTGAGTGTGCTTTTCTCCAGTCTAAACACCCTCAGCTGCCCCTCACAGGACTTGCTCTTTCAACAATTCATCAACCTCATTGTCCTCTGGATACAATCCAGCACACCAACGTCTTTCTTGAAGTGAGGGGCCCAGAAATGAACACAGGACTTGAGGTATGGCCTCAACAAGGCTGATTACAGAGGTACAATCATTTCCCTAGGTGATTGAACAAAGATATTCACTTTTTTTGTGATCTGCTCCAGCAGAATTGTTGTTCCCACTACCTGCTGATCAAACGTGGCTACAGAGTACTTAGAGTGCTGGAAGCATATAAAAAGGTTCTTCCGATGGATTTCAAAAATAAACTTTTTTATTTCATGGTACAGTGTGAAGAGTATGGTCTGTAGGACAAGCGCTGTGACATGAATCCATTTGATAGTGAAAAGCAAAAACATTTTTCGGGATATGAACCAGGAGGAGGGAGAAAAAATTAGTGCTGTCCCATCCTTCTTTCCTATTGCTGAGGAATGAAACAAGGAGCAATCAAAACAAATGCAAAAAAATACCCTGTGAAACCTTATTTCCATAGTCCCTCTGAGTTTTCATTGTTTCACAAGTGTGTATTTTAAAACATTTTATGCCAGTCTGAGTATACTTCAAATCTTTACTGTTTATTTTTGGCTTTGTCTTGTAATGATTATGTTCTTTCAGGATAAGACAATGGCAAGCCATTAACATACAACATTTTGCTTTGTATGCATTCTCCATCCATGCAGTAAATCAGCAGGTGTTCTTTGAATTGCTGGATGACATGTAACCTTGTAACTTTGTAGAAAGTCTGTAGAGAAGAATTTTCAAAATTTTCCTCCCAGGTTAGCAATCTTTTTCAAAGTTTTATTCAAGCATTCAACCTCTTTGTTGTCTTGAAGGCAGAATGTTCTTCACTGTCTGCATATAAAACCTCTCCTTCTGAAAATATAAGATTTTGACAATCTTCTGAAAAAAATGAGACCATGTTTTGCATGTTGAAAATATTATAATTTTAACAGTAAATGTGACTCAAATTGAGTTAATAAATTTCAGATAATCTACAGAGGCAGTAGGATAGCAGATATGTCAGTTGTAACCTTAACTTCCAAAAAAAAAAAAAATCATGTCTACAATTGAGAAAGAATTGGTAACTACAGTATATAAAGTCATGCATTTTTTGTATAAGACTGGCTTCAAACTTAGATGACTTGTAATTCTGGCCACCAGCAGAGTTTTCATAGCTACAGTTTTGTCCCAATAGCTGTTGATGATTTCCATTAAACAATTGTATCCATTGAAAAATAAATGGTGACTGAGCCTGTAATGAATATTTAGTAAGAAAAGTTCATTTTATAGAATAAAATAGAATAAAATATAAAACGAATATATAAATTCTATTCTAGAATAGAATGCTGTTGTAGATATAAATGAAAATATTTGAGATTGTTGGGCCCACTTTGTTATCAGGAAAACACATAATTTCCAGATGAATGAGATGTGTTAAATTGTAGTTCTAAACTGTTATCCTTCACTGTGCAAGTAACTGTGCAAGTACTCTATATCATCATTTATCTGGGCATCTGGTAGAGATAACGGCAGATGAGATAAGCAGCCAGCCATCACAATTTCAGTTTCTGTTCTGTACTCCATGTCACACATTAATGGAAGTATTCTTACTGATCATCAGGCAATTTTCATTGCTGTTTATCTGAATTCTTTTATAGCTAAGTGTCATCAGGGAGCTTTGAACTGATTGCTCTGATAGTTAGAATCTATATACTCAAAGATAGTTTCTTTGGTTTCCCAAAGTCCTTAAGCAATACATTGATTCTTTTTCACAAGTGGGATACAATTTGTTAGCTGCTTCTCTTTAAGAGTTCTTTATGTAAATGTTCTTCTTGGTTTGTCTTCATGAGTTTGAGTAAGTGTGAAGCAAACTCTGCTTTCTTGTTAACAGTTGTCATAATGGCAGGTAACATAGAATGAAACTGTAAGTGCTTGTCTGTTCACACTGAAGTCTTCAATCTGGATGAACCTTCTTTGTCTCTCATCGACCCAAAGGCATGTTGGTGTTTTCCCGGAAATATTACCTCAAGAGCTTAACATATTAAAACATAGGTAGGAAATAACTCCACTAGAATCTAGAAGTGTAAGAAAATGCAATGTTTCTTATCTGTGGTAGGATGTGGCCCTGGTAAAAATTTAAGTTTCTTCTGACAAGTAATGGTCCTAAGAATCTCAACTGCCTGCCTGAAACAACATTTGGCAAAGTTTGATTTCAGTCTTTCAGTGTTGTGGCACTGCAGAATGAGCTAAGTATCAGGAACTTTTTGAAGTGCAGTAACATCTAGATTAAACTGAACAGATCTTATTTGTCCAAAAAAGTACTTGACGCTGAAGCAACTTTATGTAGTACACACTTAAAATAGAAAAATCCATCATATATAACAAACGCTGGGACATTTCTGCTGCCTTATGCAGCCTAATTCATTGATGCATAATCTTGAAAACTAAAACTACTAAATGTCTTGACATTGTTGACTTCTGCAATTTCTTCAGTGTATGAAGTTCAATTACCACTGCAGTTAATCTGGTTCAGATAAAATAATTGAAGTGTGTCAGACTTCAGCGTGACTGACTCTTTTCTTTCTTTCTTTCTTTCTTTCTTTCTTTCTTTCTTTCTTTCTTTCTTTCTTTCTTTCTTCCTTTCTTCCTTTCTTTCCTTTCCTTCCTTCCTTCCTTCCTTCCTTCCTTCCTTCCTTCCTTCCTTTTCCTGTCTTTCTTTTTATTTTGTGCATGAAAACTGAAAAGAAAATAATGCTGTAGGAACAGACTTAGTAATGATTAATATAATTCAAACAATCCATTTTGAATTTTTTTAGAAAGAAGAGATAAGCGAGTTAAAGTCATGATCACATTCACCTCATTTGGAATGGGAAATATCTGGTTTCACATTGATATATGAAACTAAGTGCAAGCTAGATGATGATAGTGTTACTCTTAATAAAAGGTGGATTGTGGGTTTCAGTTACTTTATGTTATTGTTTAAGTAATATGTTAAATTGCCAGTTTTTTAAATTATGCCTTCTGATGCTTAAAGTTTAGTATTAAAAAGGAAAAAAAAAAATCACATCTGCAATTCCTCTACAACAAACCTACCTGAAGAAAGCTCCTAAACTGAAACTCTGCAAATAGCACATATTAGCTTATGTTTTCAGTAAAAGTATAACAGTAATTATAAACTCATATGCAATTATATCTGTAGATCATATGATATTTTTTCATTAAGCTAATAAATTTACACAAACCCATTAATTTTATGTCAAATATCCAATCCTGGGGCCAAAATCGATAGATGGAATTTAAAAGTATTTCTGCAAGTAATTTTTTTTCTCCAATTCTCAATGTTTCAAATAACTTACTGTCTATAAAATAATCTGTCTTTTCACTGCTAATAAACAATTACTGAGTCTAAAGATACTCTGGACTGTCTCACAGATGCAGGGTGGGTATTTTATTTTCTTAAATTTGAATAAATGTTGTTGTGTCTACGGAATTATTACTGCTGCATTAGTGTTTCTCCCATTTAAATGATTGAATTTTAACTGCAGGTCTGTAATATGTTACTGTTGTACAGTGAATTGATTTTTATAGAATAGTTTAATTTACTTGAAAAATGTCTACTCTTTTAATGAATGTGAATTACAGTACATTTAGATTCAATTTTAAAATAATCTATTTTAACTGTGCAGCATTAGTGTGTCACTACTCATTACAGAACATCTTAAGAAGCAGTTTTAATTATTTGGGGAAAAATTACATGCTAGAGAACATATCTTGAAATTAAGACTAATATCTATATTTAAAGAATGTTTTTATTGCAATTCTTATAATTCAATTTTTAAAGTAAGATACTTTTTTGGCCTGTGAAGTCCTCAAATAGTTCTAGTGTTGAAGGGTGTTGTTATTGCTCTACTAAATTTATTTTATGCATTTTTGTGATATAAATATTGCTTCCATGAAATTTTCAACCCTCTTTAGTGTAACTTCCAATTTCCAACAACTAATGGATTTCCCCCTGTTAGAAGTGAGGTAGTAGGTTAGCATTGTGACTATATATCAAAGGATATGGGGTCAAAATATGTGCCTGTTCTCTCTATAGTGTCTAGAGCAGCTTAATATTTTTCACAAAATAATTGTATGGAATTGCAATCACAATATTTTTATTTAATTGTGGGGAGATTATTCCTTAGCTTGCATCCAAAAATTGAAAACTGACTTTTCCTAGTTTCTTGATTCCTAACCACTCTTCTGCAACTGGAGCACAGTGACAGCTACCGAGCAAGCTGTAGCAGAATCTGGGGACTCAATGCTTCCCTTTTGCAACAAAGGAAACATGAAATAAAGTTCTGAGCAGTTCTGATGACTGAATGACTGGGAATAGGTAACTCCACCTCCATGGTTATGCAAAAGAGTAGCATTTAAGCATTTTCCTCTATAAAGATGGAATTATTTTCTGTTACTCAGTGTATAAGAGGCATAAGGAAATTTGAATTCCATCAGTTTAGAGTCAGTTCTCTACTGAACTGAAAATGAGAAATTTTCTTTAATCAGATAAGCTCTGTGTAGTTTTACTAGTCAATTTTACCTCTGGGATATTAGTTTTATCATTTTATCTTCTTTGATGGAACAAAGGCTTTCTGATTACATTTTGAAAGCTATAGCATAAACAATAGACTTATCCATTAAATCTTTCATCAAATAACCACAACACTATGTGGTACGGTGTGGAAAATTTTACAATTACAAGATAGATTCCAATATGCCTTTGAGGTGCATTTTCATGCAATGTCTTTAGTAGTTCTTTGTGAATTGTCTTCTCAAATCTAACATATTTGACATAGGTTTTGTAACCCCAGTGGAAATCTAGATTGGTCCTCAGACTCCCTTCTTCATTCACCAGGAACTTTATAAGTGTTTTGTAAATGGTTTAACTGTCCTAGGTTTTTTGGGGGCTTTTTCCCCCTTTGGTCATTTTTAGGCTTCTTCTGGTTTTGCTTAGTTTTCTTTTCTTCTTGACTTGACATGGTTAAGAAGTATGGAACTGTCTATAGCTATACACACAGAGAAAAAAGGATGTAATTAGATTTCACAAATAAGAACTGGTTTCAAGTATCACATTCAAAGACTTGAAAGAACAAATATCCACTTACAATTGTGAAGTCTAGAGTTATCCTTCAGTGTACAGTCAGAGATAGGCTAAAACACATGCAAATTTAAACATTCTATTTGTAATGTAAGAAAAATACCCACACCACAATGAGATCAATAACAAATTTTGACCAGAATAAGTGTTGCTTTATTGATTTCTTTATCTTACAGTGGAATATTTCCCCACAATTATAATATTAATGTTATCTATAATGCATATCAAAAAATATCTGTATCAGAAGCATAATTGATACGACCACCTGAAAGATTAAAGAACACATCCTCTTCTTTTATCTGTTACATAATTTTAAGTCCCATTCTACCTTTTTCTCAGTGCTAGTTCATCAACAACACTATTCAAAAAGTATGATGTTCTTGTCAAGAAATAAAGTATCAGAATCAGACAAATATGGTGCCCCATATTCAACAACCTTTAAAAATCAAGTCCATGGCTTTTACGAGTGTATGAAGTTTTGACAAGAAGGTAAGAAATTAAATGTCGTAAAAACCTGTCCACTTTCAGTTTCATTTACCAAAAAATTTATTCCACTGGTATTTAATATCCTGGCATGGCAGAAAACCCCCCGGTAGCCTTAACTTTATTTATCTTTCATTCCATTAACATCTTCATAGATTGTTAAACTGTATTTGAACTAAGAGCAAATTCTAATTTTCTTATGTGTGAGGTCTTCCCTTTGCTCAGAAAAATATTTTCTGTTAAACACCAGGTAATTCTTATTTGTAAGACTAAATGATTATGAAAGAACTTGTAGTTTTCCCTAAGGTGGTAGCAGGTAGTTTATTTATGTGTCCCTTGCCCCTACAATATCTAATCTTGTAAATAGCAATGCCTTCAGCAACTGTTACATTGCATTTCATAACATTTTGCATTATAGCTTACTGCTAAAGGTTCTGAAGGGAAGTTGTATTGGTTTCAAATGAAGTAGTAAAGGCTTTTTCTGCTGATTGCTCTGCACTTACCCATTAAAACATTAGCGTTTCTTGCAAAGAAGTGGCAGCCCAGTGCTTCGGAAACTTTGGTATCTTCCTTCAAATTCTTTTCTTCTTGTATGTATGCACTGTCCCTTGGCTCGTGTGGTGCCTTTGAAACTGCTAATTTTCCTCCGTGGTCACCTCACTGCCCTGCAAGCCTCATTTTGGCTATTGCTCCCTCCATGAGTTACCCACAGGAGCCACAGCTCTTTTCCCATTTATCCCTTGCTCCTGGACAGGGCAGTAGTTTGGTGCTGCTGGCCTCTGCTGGTGACAGATTGGTGTAGTCTGCACATCGGCTCCTCTCCTGGGCCCTACTTGCAGTCCACATGTTCTAAGAAGCAGTTCTAAAAATATTGTCCTTGTGAGGATCTTGGATCTTTTGAGTACTAATTCTAGAAGGAAATTTTCCCTCCACCCTGTGATTCAGTGCGCTGCATACAGGGCACAGTTGAGTTAGGTCTGAGTTTATGGTATCCAAACTTTCTGAGAGCACATCTGCAGCGATCAGAAGTACAATCACTTCCTCTTTTGAAGGTAAGAAATTTACCCTTCAGGAAAGCTGCATTTGTGCACACATGAGAAATTAGCTGTAAGGCTCATTGCCAGCTTTGCTTTGCACGATGTGCCTCACATGGACAAGCAGTGCAGTACAACTGAACCCTCAGGCTGCACACGAGAGTGTATGTGAACTCCTGATATGCAGATCTGTTTCTTAAGAGAAATCAGTGGGTAAATCCTCTAAATTTTTGTGGGTAAATAGCCCTGTTTTAATTTGGTGGTGACAATCTTACCTCAGCAGAAGTGATATGGCAACAGGATTACATACCACAGACCATCTCTAGCTCTTGCATTTGCTACACTGTCATGGTTTTGAAACAAATTTAGGAGGAAACATCTTCTTTTGCTGTAAATGAAACTTCATGCTTTGTTTAAAAAGGTCTTTGATTAAAGAATGAAATCAAAAGGTTTGTTTGCATTTTTTAAATATATGAATTGAGAAGATATTGCTATAATTATCATATTTCTCTGTGATTCATCTTAGTGCTGAACAAATAACCGAGTGCACAAGATGTTTATATGCATGTATGTCATGTAACGTTAAAGCTAATGAAAGCTAGTAAAAATAGCTCTAAGCATCTTCTTAATGAAGTTCCTTGCAGTTTTATATGTGACTTTGTAACTAGTGCACTGAGGTAAATGTTATAATTTATAATTTACAATTTACAAAGAGCTTAAATTCCCCGAAAAACAACTTTGTAGCTAAAATATGCTGACTAGTTATTTCACTGAGAGTTTATGTTTAGATAAAAGGTGACAGTTGTTTTTAAAGGAAAATAGTTATTTATGAAACTAATTTTAGCATATTCCATAATAAATGCCATCATCTCATTCTTAAATAAAAATACAGATTTAGTTCTAGAACACAGAAGCAACTGAAATGTCAGTGCTAATTTTTAAAAAAGCCATGACATGTATGATTTTCAATTTAACAATTTTTTTCAGAAAAAGCATTAATTAGACATTAATTATTTTTTTTATCTTCCATCAGAGGTATGATGGAAATTATTTGATAAACCTGAACAACACAGTTAAATTTTTGTCAATTTGTGGATTTACTTTTAACGCTAAAACCAAGCAAACAAACAAAAGAAACCAAAACCAGAACCTCAAAGCACTGAACAATATTTATATATTTTCAAAGATTTTCCAACACACACATTTTGCTATGTTTAATTTCTTACAATGAAAACACTGTCACTATTTTTAATATCTGATAATGAAAGTTTTATATATGGGCTTAATTTCTAATCTGTCATTCAGGTTTACTTGTAATGACAGAAAACTCCCCTGCTCCCTAAGAGTGTAATAAATTTGAAAGACTGGCCTGCCTTAGAATGCCTCCATTTATGCACTAAAATGAGAAACACAGTAAAGGGGGAAATTGTCTTGGCTGATGTTGCTGTCTACAATCTGGACATCTATACTGAGCTACAGTCTTGTATATTTCATTTTTAAGTGAATGGAGGTGTACTCATAGGATATGATTTCTCTGGCATTTCTTTCTGTCTACCCTAAGATGAACTGAATGATACCTGTGTACATCTGCTCATTCCAATGTATGTGAAAAGGACTTCTGTCAAACTTCTCTTGAATTCCTGTCAAACTCCTGTGACATAACTGTTTACTCTCTAGATGTCCATAAACCCACAGAGGAAACCAAGAGATTATGCTAGCTATCCTTATAAAAATATACATTGTGGTTTGAACATCCCTGTGCTAGTACACTATTGCTACATTATGAAAAGTGCCTAGACACACTATGGTACTTACATGAATTCTCAAAGTCTAATTGTGGCCCCTTCTGAGAGTATGGGAGAATACTCTCAAAATGTTTTGACAAGTATTTACAGCAGACAGTGAAATAGTAAAAAGCTAGATAGCTCCTGCAAGCAAAATGATTAGATGCTTCCCAATAATGATAATTTGGAATGGCTAAATATAATTACTTGCATTACTTAATAACTAAATTCTGAAATATAGGGGTTAACCCAAAGTAAAGCAGACAAAAAGAAGGGTCATTACTGAAAGAGAGGAAAAAATTTAATCTAAGCGAGAACTATCTGTATGTGTACTGTCAATGCTATATTTTTCTGCTTTGCACTGCTGCTTTTATCAGAATTGCTTCTTCTGTGCAGCTTAACCAGAAGGAAGGAACTCAGATATCCTTGTTCTACTGGGGTGTATAAGAACGAGTGTGAGTGTGAATGGGGAATTGATCAAAGCAGAAAAAAAAAGCAAACCAAAATAAATCAAACAAAGAAACAAACAAAAGAAATCCCAGAACAAAACCAACAAAGAACACTGTTTTGAAAACTTTCAAATCTATTAAAATTTTCTTCTTAGTACCACCTGTTTGGAAATGTTCTTCATTAATTTCTATCCAGTCATAAATGTATTTCCTAGTCCTTTCTGGTTTTGCCATGGAAAAAACCTCCTTTTTGTATTAGAACTTTTGCAGTGCTAAACTTCCATCTCAAAAATATTACCATGTTTTATCACTCAGACTGTTGAAAAATGGCTGAACTTCTAAACTTGTCATGTACAGTAAATAGTGCTTGTTAAAGAGCAAGTCTACAGCTAAATTTGTACAACAGTCTTAGAAGTTACTATAAAATGAACTGTACATTACTGGATGTGCTCAAAAGATATATACCACCTTGTCTGGTGTTGAGCTTAGCAATTCTCCTCTCTTATGTGAAAATATGACGTGTAGAGCCTTGTGACATTTTGCCACTTCATGTTTAAAAATTGTGTTTCTAAGTTATGGTTTCAAGGTGCAAAATTGCAAGAGCTGATAATGCAAAAAATGAATTGATACAATTCAGAGCAAATAAAACCCTCCCATATAACCTGGCCTTGTTTTAGCACTTTTGGCTTGAAGAGCTGAAAGCGTACTGTGGCATGTTAAGAATGGAAAATGTTAATGTTTGGAAAAATATAGGATTTAACTAAGCAGTGTAAGCATGTTCCTCTTCTTGGAGCTTCTTATTTTCTGAATTAGTAAATACTTAAAACCGATGTATGTATGTAGGGACATAATGGGTAGTAAATGGCTCCATTTTATCAGAGCATTTTGTGATGTTACCTGGCTATTATATTCAATGAACTATAAAATTTTTTTAAAGTATCTGAAAAGACAGTTCTAATGAAAAAAATTTTAGAGGACATTTTCTTGCTACATTAATTAATTCACTGTGGAGAGAGAAGAAAAAATAAACAGTTCTGAAATAGTCCCATTTAGGCATTTTTCAAAGTGAAAAGGTCAATTTGCACACAAACTGGTTTTTTGTTTAAAAATTTGAGATGATAATACATAATATAGAAATTAAAACATCATAAGTAGCAGAAACTAGTATGTGAGGTACTGGGTATTTTTAATAGTCTGTTATTATCCTCATGAATTATTTTTAAAATTTTGACTTTCTGCCTAAACTTGGCACAAATGGAAAAAAAAATTGCAGTTTGACCTATCAGTTTTTACTTATCATTAGAGTAATATGCTCCAGTTATTCCAGAAGATCTCTAGTATGTAACATAAATTTAACAGGTATTCTGCATGATCCACAGGATTCTTAAATATCAAAGGCCTTTCTCTAGAAATTAAAAGTGTTTGGGAATAGTATTTCAGACACATTTGGCATTCATTCACAATAAGGGTGCTGAGGTTAAAACAGCATGTTCTAGGTCAATGCATTTTACCTGTGTGACTGGAAAATAGCAGCAGATGTGAATGATGATAAAACAAGATGGTCTGGCACTTCATGCGATCAATGATTATGCAGAATTAAAAGCTTGACATATTTGATCAAAGAGAAAACACAAATTTATCAGAACAGGAATGGCCAGTAATTGCTGCCACCGCCAGATTCAGCTTCGGAGCGCGAAGATACAGCTGCTGGCAACAGAATTAACCTTCACTCTGGAGGCTCTCATGATGATTTAGATTCTGTAAGAATAGCATAAATAATTCTGTTTAAAATAAAGCCCATGGAAACCACACTGTGGCAATGCAGTTTTGCCAAGACTGAAGTCTACAATGATAGAGACACAATGGCTTTTCAGAGAGGGAACAGCAGGACAGCTCATATGTGAGTGGTTGCACTGAGGCTGCCAAAAGAGGTCTAATTCCATCTTTTTCCATCCAGCAAAATTATGTAGCACAAGAGGTTTTCTAAACTGCAGAAGCATTAATTCAGATAGCTTCCTACATACTGCAGGGGAGAATGTAGCTGTGTACTGGGAAAGGCTAGAAAAAAATAGATATGTAAGCTAAACTCAATGATAATAACTTCATCATAAAAGGGTTTTTTTAAACCACCTGATGTTTAACAGAAACCAGGATTTTTATGTTGGAACACAAGTACATATTGAAGTACTTAGTGATTTCTCACTGCAGTTTTTTCACACTGTCTATCTTCCAAATCTCAACACTGGGCTAGACATCAGCCCACTCTTTATTAATGAGGAAAGTGTGGTCTATAGAAAAACTCCTCTCCATAATCAGTTTACAATAGTAATTGAAATTAAAAGAAAGAAAAAAACCTCACTGCTAATTCCTGCTAGCATACCAATTAATAGATCATGATTTTAATCCAAAATGAAAAATAAAAAAGGAGAAAAAATACAAGGTCATTTAAACATTAAATGTGTTTCTAAGAAAGTGCTGAAAAAATGAATCAGGATGTGTTTGTCTAAAATTAAAAGAGGCAAAAACGGAGGACCAAAAACCTGAAGGACCTTTTTATACATGATCATGATTACTACTTTTTTTCTGACTCATTTGCATCCCTATAGAGAGAGAAGAAACAAGCATGTTTTCTCTTGGGATCTTAGTTTAAAATGTATTCACGTGGGATTTAAGTCCCAACAGCGGACTGGAACATGAAAAACAAATAGCATTTTTTATCTCAAGACAGAAATGTCTCTGCATTTTTTTCTGATATTCTAATGTAATATAAAGGTCATTGGATTTTGCATAGCAATGCAAATAACAAGAAAGCAAAACAAATAAAGTCGGTACTGAACAAAAATATGCATTAACATCTATTTTTCATTTAAGAGAAAAAAATTATAGTGACATTCTTGATATTGTTGGTAAAGAGATAATTATTTGCAACATTTTGAGATACATTATAAAATATTTTTCTAGAGTTTAGGAAATTTTTTTGCTATTATTTTCTAAACAAATAGAAATTATCCCCAGCTGATATTACCCGTTTATATGGGTTGACATTTGTAGTTTCTTAATCTGTGACAATTTTGTTAAAAATTAGAATCCCACCATCACAAGTAAAATGGAGGTGACATTGGGTGGTAATTTGTGCTTTCACAATATACCTAAATCTATTAATAGTACCTCAAATAAAGACTTTGACTTCCTATTGTTAGAATGCTTCTCAAACTGGACTTAATATCACATATTCTTCCTCCAGATTTATTTATTTGTGAAGTATCTCTGGAGCCAGAGATATAAAAATGTACATGATACAAATTAACATGCAAGGACCAGCATGATGTCTACAGAAAACAGAATACTTTTTTATACATTAAATTTTAGCTAAAAAGTGCACTGTAGGTACCTGGGCCCTTGGTATTGCGAAGTTCATAACTTCAAACTCTTAAAACTCTTATTATCAAGGCAAGTCCACTGCAGAAATAGACACCTTTCTCTGAATGAACAGTGAGGGCAGATGCTTTAATTTCTCTCACAGAATCTAAAAAAGTCAACAGTATTCTATAAACAGATCGTTTTTCCATATTGGTGCTACAAAATGTAAAAGAAACTAGACTTGATCCTGAGTCTTAGGAGCTTTTCCCAAAAACTTGACATAATTTCCTGACTAATGAGAAATCCTTTATCTAAGGCGAACTAGATTATGAGCCTTTCCCTCAGAGACTGTCATATCATTTGGCAAAAGAAATAGATTTCTGTTTCATAAAATTAATGATTATTGTCCAAGTTTGTTTAATGCCAGAATTCATTTATTATTTTAATGGGCTGAATAGACTTCTCTACAGTCTAATTAAACTTTTAATAGCCAGTAATATAAGTGTATTGAAGAGTAATGAAGATTATTTTACTGCCAATGTATTGTGTCCTGGGAATTCCCTAAATCAGGAGCAGTCACAGTACAGGAGTATTGCAAAGGACCATTATGGAATTCTGCACAGCTCTTTTGTCCTGGTGCCCAGAGTGCAAAGGCTCCCTTTGACTGCTGCTCTAGCAGTGTACCTGAATGAAGCTGCCATAATCACTCTAGAGCCAGATTACAGAATTTCTGGAGCTATGTTTTCCAAACCTAAGGCATATGTTTTAGCCCTTTGCAATCAATGACATCTCCTAATATTCTTCAGTGTGAGAACATGAAATAGGAATGTGGAAGGAAAAACTGTACCAAGGCTGTAAAAACACATTGAGAACCTCAATACTAATTTTGTACAAAACCAAACCCAGGCTAGGGTGAGGAAACACACTAATGAAAAATGCTGACTTTGAACAATAGTTTCTGGGTCAGTGCCAATAAAACTGTAAAAACAGCTGTAAAAGCAAAACACAGGTAAACAAAGAATAAAAAATAAAACAAAAAAATAAAACAAACAAAATGAAATCAAAACAAAAATCAAAACCAAAACCAAACAAACAAAAAACCCAGAACAAAACCACACCAAAGTAAATGAATTAAAATCACAAAAACCTAATTAGTCTTCTCATGTGCTGAGCTCTTTAGAATAGAAAACCTATCCTATTTCTCTCTCTAGAAAGTTCAGTTGACAGCCTAGTTATGATAAGCACCTTCTGTTTAACTGTGGTTATTTACAAATAGAAATTCAAATAAATTCTAGTGATTAAATATTGTTTGGTAGTTATTACATTGCAAGGGTTGTTTTGTTTTGTTTTGTTTTTTCTAGTGAAAAGTATTCATTTTGTGATCCTTGCAAGAATTATATGGACCAGAAAAAAATTCTTTGTTTAATTTATGATGATGGTTAAATTAGCTACCTCTCATTTATGACTATTCTAAATTATATCTCTCATTTTAATAGATGCACAAATATTATTTGATTCCTGTGCATCCTGTGCAATTAATTAATTCCATTTGAAGGAGAGAAAAAAAACATAAGAAAAAATGTAAAGAAAAGATCATTTTTTTCAAAAGCCTATTTTAACCTTAAGGGAAAACAACCAAATAAATCAAATTTTAGGCATCCCTTCCAATTCTCCACTCCTGGTGTTGAGTTTCTAATTGAAAAGATTTCCCCAAAGCACATGATATTAAAGCAATGATATGGGTTAATTTCAGAATTTATTGGGTGGTGATATGGAAAAATTAACATGCATCACTGTGTAATTCAAATAATTTTCTATGGCAATCCTATGAAATAACCTCAATTTTAAGTGGAATAATGTAAGCTTTTTTCAATATCAATTAGGAATGACATTTAATAAGCCCTACTGGGAGTTGCATACCCTGATACCACTGAAAGTCAGCATGAATCAGCTTTTAGTCTTCCTACAACCCCAGAAAAGCACTGAATTCAGTGTTTTGGAGTACAGTCTCAAAAAAAAAGGACATGAAAACAGGAACATTCATTCAGTAAGTTGTTAAGTTTTAAAGTAGTCCCGGTCCTGGGTTTCAGATAAACAAGCACCATAAATGCAGTGGTTTGAAATATGATTCAGCATTACCATAATTCATCTCTTGGCTTTTCTTCAAGTCTAGACAATTTAGAAGACAGGGAAAGTGAGTGTCTTTTTACATAAATATCTGGGAAAACCCTGCAGTATGCCCAATTTTTACTTCTTTTAATGTTTTCAGTGACATTGTTATAGGATGTAATTAATGTGTTCCTTTCACCCTTTAGTCTTCTCAACTTGAATGTTAAGAGCTAAATAAAATGTCAATATTTAAACTTTCCTTTCCTTTCTTAAGAACTCTGAAGAGCATTTTGAAAAAAAAAAAAAAAGACTTAACTGGGGTATCTTGATTTTGTTTTCTTGTCAAACAGAAGAAGGAAATGAGAAACTGATATACGCATTACATAAATAACAGCTTGGTTCTATTCAGTAGCCATTTTTCCTTTGAGAATTTTTTTCCTACACCTCTAGCTCCCTACCTTGGTTTTAAACGTCCTCTAATATTAAGGTTATTGCTGCTTACACAGTACTAAATTTTGTGATCATAGGCCTCTCGATGAAATTATTTGCTGTAGTCCTTTTGGGAGCAGGAATCCTTTCTTTTGATTTTCAGTTGATACCTTTTTAGATTTAATATTTCATAAAAGTCTTGATATAATCTAGAGATTAGTTACATACATAAATGACAACAGCTAGTATTAGAATCAAATGCAGCAATTCATTTCAAATTTTATAGTTGACACCAATTTATACTTTATCCACCACACTCTTGTTATTGTCTTGTGATTTCCCTTTCTATCCTGGTCATTAAAATTATAGAGCAAATGAATACACACAGTTTGAAAGATGACTTTTTGCTTTGCTTGTTTTCTTTTTCATCAGAGAGTGCAAGAAACTTTGTTAGATGAAATCGCCCTAGAACTTTACCCTCATTCTTATGTCATATTCGGCATATGATACAAAAAAAGTGGCAGATGTGAAAGCTGATAACAAAAGAAAGGTCTGAAATAGAGACAATTCCCACTCCTGGTAGTTAGTACACTCCATGAGCAAGAAACACACTGAGACTATGAATTCTGTCTTGTTTGGTCAAGGTGAAAACATTTGCAAATGTTTTCTAGGAAGACCAGGAGGTACCGCTGTAAGTTTGCACCCAGAAGGGCTTGACTGCAATTGCTAGTGGCAATATCACCAATCTATCTCAGAGCCCTTGCCCTTATTTAGCATCAACAGCAGGAGAAAAGTGAGCTTGCAGATGACCTAGTACTGACAAGAGCTGTTGCACATGTGTATAGAAAAAGGGGACACTTGTTTTCCCTTGATGTTAAATACTGTCATTCAGAAAAAAGAAAAAAAAAGTTGAAAGAAAAAGTAATAATACCAGGGTCAGACATATGTTCTTTTTAATGAAAGAACCTAGCCAATATGATACACCACAGAATTTGTTCCACTGTTTCCAGCATGAGGACAGTAAACCTAAAAATTGCCATTATGCCCTGATAAATATTTATTTTGAAGATCTACACAGAAGATGGACATTTCAGCACATTTCTGAATGCTAGATCAATCATATTTCATATTGCCTTTAGATATACTGTAGAGTCTTGATTTAATTAAGGTAGATCAACTCAAAACAATTAAATCAGAAAATTCATGTGAAAAATGTGTTACAGCATGCACAAATTTAACATGTATGTGCAGGTGTATTGGTTGTTTGAATGTACTGGTAGTACCAAATTTCTTCTGCTGTTTCCTTAAACCTGTATATTAGGTAATTTAAATTTATGTGTATAATATAATGTAGAGAATCACAGAATCATAGAAGAGTTTGGGTTGGCAGGTTCCCCAAAAGAGGTGCCGTACCTTGCACTTGGTTTGGTTGAAGCCTATGACATTCCCATGGGTCCATTTCTCAGTCTTGTCCAGGTCCCTCTGAATGGCATCCCCTCTTGCAGGTGTGTCAACTGCACAACTCAGCTTGGTGTCATCTTCAAACTTCCTGAGGGTGCACTCAGTTCTTTCATCACCATTCATGACAGTATTAAACTGGTACCAATACAAAATAACCCTGTCATGAGGAACAACTCATGAGTGATCTCCATTTGGATATTGAGCCACTGATCCCAGCACTCTTGATGTGATCATTCAAGGAACTCTTCATCCACTGAACAGTCACCCATTGAATTAATTTCTCTCCAATTTAAAGAGAAGGATGTTGTGGAGGACCAGTTCAAAGGTCCTACAGAATTCCAAATAAATTTCATCTGTAGCCATTCCCTTACCCATTGATGCAGTCACTCCACCAGAGAAGGCCACTAAGCTGTTGACACAGAATCTGCCCCTGGTGAAGCCATTCTGGCTGTCACAATTTACCTGCCTGTTATCCATGTGCCTCAGCAAAGCTTCCAGAAGGATCTGTTTCGTTATTGTCCCAGGCATAGTGGTGAGGCTGACAAGTTGATAATTCCCAGAATACTCCTTTCCATTTTCTTTTTAAATGGGATGAGATATTTCCACTTTGTCCAGTCCTCTGGGACTTGACGGTAATGACTTCCAAACATTAAGCAGAATGGCTTGACAACTATATCAGCCAGTATATTGTCAGGACTCTGGGAGAAGTAGTATATAAAATATACATATTTCTTTAGATTGTATTCCTTAAATTGAACCTGGAGGAGAATGTGGAAATATTTTACTACAAAAATAAATGGGAGAGATTAACAAAGTTACTGGAGTCCTTGGGGTTGAAATCTTTAGAAGTAACAATTTTCCTTTTCATTGAAAATTTTGTAAATTTCATCTTCATTTTTCTTCATCCATCTCTGTCTCCAGAGAAGGGCAACAAAGTTGGTGAAAGGTCTATAACACAAGTCTTCTAGAAGTGGGTGAGGGAGCTGGGGGTATTTAGCCTGGAGAAGAGGAAATTGAGGGTAGGCCTTATCACTCTCTATGGCTTCCAGAAAGGCAGTGATAGCGAGGTAGAGGTTGGTCAATTCTCCCAGAAAACCAGTGACAGACAAGAGGACACAGTCCTAAGCTGCCCCAGGGGACATTTAGGTTGGGCATTAGGAAGAATTTCTTCACAGACAAGCCGATTGGGCATTGGAATGGGCTGCCCAGAGAGGTAGTGGAGTCACCATCCCCGGAGGTGTTTAAGGAAGGACTGGATGTGTCACTGAGTGCCATGGCCTGGTTGAGAAGGTGGTGTTCAGTTATTGGTTGGACTTGATGATCTCAGAGGTTACATCCAACCTGATTGATGCTGTGATTCTGTGACTTCTTCAATTTTTCCCATTAATTCCTTGAACACCCTGATCTTCTCTAGGTTGTTTCAGCTTTCAATTCTTTGTCTCTCCTGGGCCTGTGTTTATCTGTTTCTTGTCTGTCTATACATATGCATAATTATATCCCATATTCATGCGTCCTCTAATTGTATTAATATATCAGAAGATAAGATCAGTATCTAGTCTCTTTAATCATTTGGACTGGAGAAAAAGCAATAAATTTTATTGAAGGTAGGAGTGTAACTTCTTTGCTATCAGGTACAGAAAAGAGATTTTTAGCTGGAGCCCAGTAGCAGGCAGTCCTTCAAAAATTCCTTTTGGAGCCTTGAAAAGGGTTGTAGAGATCAGTCCCTCCAGGAATATTATAACTGGCTGCCTATTTCATGGCTGGGTCGCCCTGACACTCAGTGCCAGGATAGAAAAAAGGGATGCAGTGAGGTTGTCTTTGATCATTGTGTGCATGAAACAGTAAAGTTCCCTGTGCTGCAAAGTTCAGGAAACAGAAACCTGATTAATTTATAAAATATTTTCATCTTTTTTTGATCATTTTTTTTCAGACTAACTGAAGGAATGAGGGAAGCTTCCTCTCTTACGTCTCTTTGCATCTTCTAGACAGAATGCAGTCCACAGCAACCAGTTTGAGATGGTTATGGAGATACATCTGATGTTTTATTTCTCCATTTATAAGAAAATCCATACTGAGCCGAAACAAGATAGGGTACCTTAACTGTGTTTTACAGGATGCTTGCAAAGAAGAATTACTGAACAGACCAGAAATACCTTATAGAAAATGGGAAATAAATGTAAGACTAGTCCAAATTGCTATTTTAGAGATATCATCAATCAGAAAATATTCTACTCTGGTAAACTGTCTAGTTGCCTCAAAGGAAGTGCATAAATAAACTAAACCTTTTATCTTTCTTTTTCTCTTTCTATTTCTCGTTCTCTTTCCTCCTTCCTCTTTTTCTTTCTCCGTCTACTTTTCCTTTTTTTCCTTTTACTCCCTTTGGGGTTTTTTTTGGGTTTTTTTTTTTTTTTGGTTTTTTTTTTTTTTTTTTTTTTTAATTACTCTAAGTATTTTTCTCCCAGAGAAAGAACCGTTAGTGCAATGAATATTCACTGAAGAAGGTTTTTGGACCAGATCCTAAAACACTCAATATTTTATGCTTGTATTATGTCAACAAAAATTCCTATGCAAAAAGTATCAACCCTTGTATTTCATAGCGATTTTCAGTCGAACAGAATGCTGATCATCTATTTGCCTTATTTCTTTCTTCTCTTCCTTTCTTTGAGAATTGCACCATAACTTATAGATAATGTTCATGAGGATATGTAAAATGAAATTTTCTTTAATAGAAAAATTAATCATGTAATAATATGATAAAAAGGGATCAGCTGTTAGATAAACAATGTAATCAATCAATACATGAGGAAGTTCAAAGCATAATTCTTCAAATTCTGCTTTTCTTTTATTCTAGATTAATTATATAGATCAGAACCAATGGACTATTCTAGGATGGCACAATCTGTACATTACAGGAAAATTTTATTACTCAGCATTTATTTGTAGTCCATAGTATGGAAGTTACATCTGGCACAAATTGGAAATTGGAGTCTCTGCTCAGAGATGTTGAAGTGAAAAAGAGCCATAAAACAGACTAAGCAAGGTTTGCCTTGGAATAATCTGAACCTCAAAGTTGTGATCATCTTCCCACAGAACAGGAAATTGAATTTTGACACATAGATAGTGGTCACATAAATAAAAATCCAATTACAAAGTTGGCTATTTGAGATGGAAATATCTAACCTTCTTATCAGAAATTCCATTTTAGAAATATTATATTGAGAAGACAAAATTATTCCTTGATTCCGTAACATAACCATATTTTAATTTTTTAAGGGCAAGACACCCTATTATGTTGAAAAATTCTTGGTCCATTTATTCTTATGTCCAGAAATGTAATACTAATTATGATGAGAGTCTTCAATAGTAAAAATATTGTTTATTTCAGGTGTTTCAGTAATAAGACTATTATTTTTCCTAAATATTATAAATTAGTAGTTCTTAGCACAATATCTTGATTTCTATTGTTCAACTATAATTCCATAGAAGAAGAAAACTCTTCTAGCATATGGTATATGCTAGAAACATATAGAAATGCAATTTAATACAATATTCATCCAGAAGATAAATTGAATGTGTCTGATTTACACATACCTTTGTTCTTGTCCCATGTCTCTTCTACATCCACCAGTATGAGAGCCTTACTAGTCAAGTTTTTGTTTGATGTACTCTAGACATAGCTAGACATAAAAGGCGTTCAGAAATAACTTTGAAATATATACAAGTAATCCCACAAGTAATTCAGGAGCATCTAGTTGTGCTGTTCTTTTAAAGAAAAAACAAAATAAATATATCATTTATATCAGCATGGGTTCTTAAATTAAAATTCTGAAATTTTATCAGATATTTTGACTACTTCAGTAGACTTCAGGTCTGTAGGCAATATAGGTCTCCTCCATACATATTAAAAAGATATAAAATCCTAAGAGAGAGGGAGAACCCTAACCATTCTATAATCAGATATGCACTACTATTCATTTTGCTTACTGATGTACTGATGTACATTTTGCTTTTGAAATGAGTTGGGGTTCATATGCAGGGAACATTTAAGTTAGCAAATATTGAAATACACTTTCTACTTTTTGCTATTTAAGGAAGAGTTTAAATAGGTTTGCTGCACTTGGAAATAGGCATTTGTTCTGCTCTTCTAATGAGTGTAATTCTTGCTGTAGGAAGTCTGAGAAATGTCCTCTTTAATCAAACCAACACAATTTAGAACTTTTCTGATGGTTGCTACTGTATAACAAGGGCAAGATTTTTCATGAAGCCTGAGGAAAATTAATGCAGCTCTCTCTAAAAAACCCCTTGCTTTTTGAGAGCAAAATATGTGCAAATAATTTTTGACTGTTTCTTAAAATGGATGTCTAATAAACATTTAAAGTTATCAATTCATATATTCAAAAAAAAAAATTTATGTTATGTTCTGACAAGCCTCATATTTCCTCATATTAGGTTATGATATATATGGGTCTGAATAGATCAATGTTTTCAACTTCTGAATTCACTGTAATGACAATGAAATGAAAACAGAAATCAAAATTACCACAGTAATAAATCAAAAACCTAAACATCTAAAAATTTTGTCTCATACAACCATGAGCAGGAAAAAGAAAAAAAGGAAAAAATAGTCAACAAACTGTCTATAATACAATAAATGATTACAATTTAAGGTCTTCAAATTTTTAACCCATGCAAGTAGATTAAGTATATCTGGGGAAATTTCTAACTACTGAGGCCAGCTGGCACAGAGACGCATGTGTCAATGTTCATAAAGTCTCTTAATCTCCAGAACAAGGACACTACATGAAAAGTGGTTGTTAAGGATAGTTCCTGGGATGTCCTAGATACTGGACCCTAAGTCCTGGCCAGATATTGTTTGGAACAATGTTAGTTGGCAGAAATAGGTAACATTTCACGTCAGTGACTGAGGACCGATACCAAGGATCAATCTCTGGCCTGGTCCGTTTCCTAGTATTGCAACACTGGATTACTGTTAAATATTGAAAGATAAGAACAAAATCCTCAGTGTGCCATCAGGCTTAAAATTTCTAATCAACGATCTTCAGTTAGGCAGGAAATAATTTTGGATCCATAAACTGAAGAGGTTTGAAAATTATAAGGATGGATCACATGCTCCTTGAACATGCAGGGAGAGTGCAACACTGCAACTCAGGCATTGGTGAAAGGAGCATGCTTTGGGAGACACACCAATGAGATGTTCTCAGTTTGTTTATAATTTGCTCAAAGGCTGTAAATGTTGGCTGTTTTGGTAGAAGTTTATCCTCCACTAAGTGAGTCAAATTAAAAGTCTTTAATCTGTGATTTGAGTTTAAATTTGCCTAGTAGTTAAGTATTTTTATAACAATGACTGAAGTGCAATGATTTCCAGAAATAGGCGGGTGCAGGGACTATCTATATAGTGTGGCATATTTTACCTTTCAAGAATAGTCAAAATTCTTAACTCTGAGATACAGGTTATTGTAGCTGTGCCTTTTTGATGACAGCCTGAGCTGCTGAAATAATCAACGTTTTTTGTTATCTCTGTGTGAAAGAGTGATTTATATTCCCTTTGAAATAAAAGCTGAGAACAGGACAAAAAAAGCTGTCACTTTGCACTCTTTATTGCCCTGTTTGGCCTACCTCACATATCAAAGAAGGTATTTCACCAGAAGATCATATACTTGTCATAGGTGAGACTGGTAAAAAGTCATAAGGGCCATGTAAGGAAGCTAGAATCACTTTAATGCCTACAGAGAGAAAAGCAGGTAGGAAAGTGAGAGACCAATGTGCAGCACAGGCACACACTCACTATTAGGTCTAATGGGAAGTAGATTGCTCCCAACAAAGAGCTCTGGGAACAACTTGAAAATTCTCTGGATATATTCAAATTTAGCAAATGAGTATGGAATAGTAGAAGGCAGGTTTTAAAATGTACTTGCTAAGATTTTTTAAAGCAGAGAAGCAGATTTAATTGTATTCCCCCCTAGAGCTGATAGGAATGATACAGCAACATCCTCAACTTGAAGTACTTCAAGATATCCTAATACTCATTCACATCACTTAATATTCTATAAATATAAGTGTTGTCAACAGCAGGAAAGTCAATAGTTAGAATGAAGGCTTGATATAATAGATTTCTTCCTTAATCTTTAAAAATAAAGAAAATTAATGAATGAAAATAAATATGTGAGCTGTGGATATTGTTTGTGGGTGCCAACCACTGGCAAACAGAGATTGTTACAAGGGAAACCTGATTTAGATTGGTTTCTAACAAGTGGTATTCAATTTCTCTCTGTTCTGGAGCCTAGAGTTCTCTAGCTTCACTAGAGTTTTGAGGTCAATCATCCTCCATCTTGCCCTTACATTAAGCTTTTTAAGAATAGAAAGGGGATTTTATTCTCTAAAGATATATTTCATTATTATTAAAACAAAAAGAATAAAGACAATACAGTTCTGCTGGGTAACATGTCATGGACCGGAAGTTTGAAAGCAAAATCCTGGCCCCTGTGTTACCATTAATTCCTCTCGGGTTTTCTCTGGTTGAGATGATCCCGAGGTATGGTGAAAGTCTCTTTTTCCCAACCCAGCCGTTGAAGAAGGAGTTGAGAAGTCTTCAGCTCACGTTCTCAAGGTTGTTTATAATTTTTTATCTAAAACATTTTCTGTCTGGCCTGCCAAGGTCTGTTCAGCAGGTCAGCTCAAGGCACACTCTCCGCCTCTCAGGCTGGTGCCATCTTTTATACTAAAAACTACGTATACTAGGTTTACAATTATGTTCAAATACCTATGACCTATGTTAGAGAGTGACTTTCTGCTCTAAACCAATCTGTGAATGCCAACATCATCCTGAACATGGATGCCAGGGAGAAGAAAGAAGAAGGACAGGGCACTCCCAAATCCCTCCATCTTAGAACCCCTGACCCCCATGTACAGAATTCCAAACCCCCCTGTACCACGCTCCAAAATTTTTCCCTTCACCCTGTGATTACTACTACGATGCTATCTAAACTTTTGTGACTTTTAATTCTTCATACAAAGATGGTAACTTGTTCCATGGGTGAAACTCAAAGCCACAGGGGTCTTTGGCTGCATGCCGGGGTCTCCGACCCCCCTGCCAGGTCTTCAAAGCCCCCTGGCTGGGGCTTGGATCATTCAGGACCATCAGGGGGACGTCCTGGGTTCTGACAAATTCCCACAGTTTTTATACTCAGATAAGCAATTTTCAGTATTTTTCTGGGCTGCAGCAATCCAGACATTTGTGTGCTTTAGTGTTTGGCTGATGTTAAGTGATTTCTAGGATGTCTGGCAAAATGCAGCTTCTTGATTCTTAAGAAAGCAGCAGTGTTTAAAAAGTAGTTGTGGTGTGCAGTGTATGGGATTGCAAAACACATGCCTCATGATCCACAGAGTCCTGAGTAGATCCCTAATAAAATGTTTTGGTTGTTTTCTTCTTTTGTTGTTGTTGTTGTTTTTTTCTTTTTTTTTTCTTTTACATTACATAGCAGACCTGACTGTCCGCTTCCTATTCTCAGAAGACTCTTAAACACCTGTTGGAGTTACAGCCTTTCCTGCCCTTTGTGTCTGGCTCAGTCTCCCTGTCCCAAACCATTCTCCAGAAGACTGTCTCCCTCCTTTACTTCCCCTTTTCCTGGCTTTCTTAGTCACTTCCAATTGAAGAGCAACGTGCCTCTGCCTCCAGAGGCTCTCTGTCAGGACAAAGCAAGCAAGCAGCCTGTATTTTCCTGCTGTGCAGTTGCAGGTCTTTTAAAGGAACATTACATACAGTGCATGGTGGACAAACAAAACAGATACTCATCTTCAGGATAATTCACCTAAAAGATTGGGTATTATCCTCAACTCAGCTCAGTTAGTGTTCTCTGTTGTGTTTCTATGTCTGCCCAATTATATAAGGATAGGCATCAGTCCTGACATCAAGACTCATTTAGTCAAAGTTTGGAAAATGCTTCTCAAGCTCCCTACTCACCATTAAAGTGAGGAACTTATGGGAACATTCTGTGAAATTCAGAAAAGTAACTGAATAAGTTTTCCTTTTTTTTTTCTTGCCATTCTTACCATTGAACCAGGTACAAAAGGCAGTACCTTTCAGTATAATAATGGAAAAATATGAGAAAATAAAACACATAAGTCTAGTGTCAAACATTTTTTTTTAAATTTTCAGTGTCACCGTAACTTTTGGTAATTTTACTAATTTGAATACTGAAGCAGATAATTTTTTTAACTTATTGAATATAAGTTTTAAAACTCATTGGTCAACAGAACGTATTTCAGTTAAATGCAGTGAAAAAGCAGTACCTACACAAGACTAATGTACAGGAAAACATAGTATGTAACAGACACATTTTATTACAAATAAAATTTACTCGTGAATATGTACCTTCATGGCACATTCTCTGAATCTGCAGTCAAAATGGTTATGAATGAAAGAAAATAAAAATCCAGACACAAAAATATTATCTTCACACTATTTTTAGTGTCACTGCCAATCTGTACAACACTTTCAGAAAATAAGGACTTTGTTACATCAGGCAGTGCAAAATAACCAAACAAGAATATTGTCTCTTAGGCAAATAACTTACAATCCAGGCAAAAGGTGGACCAAATCCAGGAGAAGTATTCCCAAAGAATCTGTATATCCCTGAAGAAATTATGTCATTACAATGATCAGCAGGTGTATCCAAAAACAATGGCAAGAGCAGATTGACATACAACCTACTGTCAAATTTTCTTTGGGAATCATACAAAATCACAAAGCTGAATGTGAAGAAGAAATAGAAGTATTTTTGGAAAAAAAAAATCAAGGCAAAACACAAATAAATATCTGCCATGTAGAATAGAAAAGGAAAAAATCCATTATGATTAGCCCATTGCATGACACTTAGTTATCAAAAATGAGTTAAGGTCTATTAGGAATTTCTCAGAGCAAAATATTTGCTTCAGAGTTTTTTTTGTGCTGACCTTAATCTTGAAATGTTCCAGCTTTCGAGGAAAGAATGCTATTAAAATAAGTCACATTATTTCATTAATATCTTTCATATGTTTTCCTAAAAAGAAAAAAAAATAAAAGAAACCAAACAAAAAAAGGTAAATAGAATGAACAGGCTTTCTAATTGGAAAAAAACTCAATTATAGGAAAGTTGAACTGGAATATTTTTAAAACCTCTACCACTTTATCTAATTCAAAAAGATATGTTTTTAATGGACCGTACTATAATTACTGCATGTTATTTAAAACAAACCCATTTACATAAGGTAATGACAGCATGATAGGATTCTCTGGTGCTGAAATAATGGAAGTCAATTGTTATAATATATATTTTAATTAAATTGAACTTAAAAGCTTAGGAAGTGCCTTTGAGTAACTGACAATATTAGGAACTTAAGAGGCTGAAAACAACCTTCTTACCTATAGTGAGAAATTTCCATTATCATTTAGTCTGACTTGAAAGGATCAAAGACCTCTCCTTCTTCAGTTTTCCATGCTATGCATTTATCTCATTAAAAGGAATTAGATATATCAACAGCTTTTTTGTGTACCAGTTCTTGTGTTCAGCAAAAACCAAAAGAAGAGACAATGACACAGAAAAAAAGCAAATTAGTATTTTCAAAGAGCGAAGTCAGTCAGTCACCTCTACTTATAAAATAGGAACAAATTTAACAATAATAAGCTATTCCCTGCACACAATATCATCACTGAAGATACTGAAGATAGCACCTAGATTACAAAGAAAAGGAATGTAAAAAGATTCCTAGAATTACTCCTATCTGCCTTTTTTTTTTTTTTTTTTTTTTTTTTTTTTTTTTTTGACTGCTGTCAAAAGGAACCTTTGACATGGCTGGCAGCCTGAGCTATGGAGATGAAATTTTCTTGCTTCAAATCTTCCATTACACCAAGGGAAGGTCATTTAAGTGCTTTTGTGAAAAGCAATTTTCAGGAGAGAAAATAAAAAATTCAAATAATTATAAAAAGTAGTTTTCTGAACTGCATTTGTATTTAAAACTAATTATCAGATTAAGCTAACTGCACTTAATGTCAAATATTAGCCTGCCTTCAAATATAATTCACACTTTCTCCTCATACATTTGGGGAAAACACTGTTCATTTATTCAGAAAAATAAGTCTCTATTAAAAGCTGCCCTATCTCACCAGAATGTTGACTCGCATTGTGGAGCATTTTTTACTTTCCTCTGAAAGAGCTTATCATAGCAGTTGCTAGAAAGAGACATCCAGAAGAGTCAGGGGTAATGTGCCAAAATTTGAACTTCTGTTCTACTGCCACTGTACAGAGCAAGGCAATGTGCTGGTAATGCAATATTCAAGCACCTTCAAAGCAGTTGCCTTGAACTGCAGTTCTCATTTACAGTCATCCGATTTGTCATTTTAAGAGACACCTCTTTGCTCTGGGAGATTTATTTGAATGATATTTCCATGTATGATTCTGATGAGATTTAGGATGCCATGTTGCTTTTCTCTAGAGTTTCCTGAAGTTAGATTTTCAGAGGAGAAACAATATGATACTCTGAACTCTAGTCAGGGTAACTAACATAAACAGTCAGCCTGTTTTAGAAAAACAGAAAATCCACTTAAGTCTCTTCCATTTTCACAAGAATTTGATATAGTAGAAATGTGGTATTATTCAAAAATTCTATCTGGAGTACAACAAAATACATATAAAATGATCCTAGTGATTGTATCCTTAGGGGGTATTACATGTTTTTAAATTTTGGATTTATTGTAATATTTATTTTTTATTATTTAATATGACCCATATTTGTAAAGAGAAGAAGTAAAAAAGTATTCAGCTTCTGTGAAATGCCACTTAATGTGAAACAATCTAGATAAAGCAAATGAAAATTAGTTCTGTGGAGATGTTACGACAAGCTACAAATGTATTTCAAAGGGTCCCGGAGAAATTAATGGCCTGCATGCAATCCAAACCGCAATTATAAACTCACTGAATTGGAATACCTTCATTCTTCAGAATCTGCCCAATCAGGAAATATTTCTCAATACTAAGAACATTCTGAAGTTTTCCTCTGATTTTCACTAATATATATGTAAATTGCTTTTTTTGTGATTGTGATATTTAACTAAATAAAACCTACTTCATTCCCGTCTTGTAGAAGTGATAGAGAAAATCAATATTTTATAATCTTATAAATTTTATAAGACCGAAAGCCAAAATAATCATATTTCCCCCTCTCCATTTTTACTTATTTTGTTTCAGTAGATGCACAAAGTAGAATGGTAAGAGCATCCATAGGCTGCAGTTTTATGCATATTATCCCCCATTCCTTCTATGTGTTAGTCACAAACTAGGCATTAATCAAAATGATAGAAAACAGTGTAAATGGGATGGCATAATAATACAGGCTCAAATTAACACATTCACTTTAATATTCAATCACACAGGAAACCTTTCCAACTGTCAGATGATCCATTAGCTTGTTTAAGGAGTTAGAGGGTACCTCTAAGCTTATGCATATATTACTGGACTATAGTACCAGAAGCACATTAAAAGACAATATACTTGCTGATTCAGATCAGTACTTCCTTGGCCTAATACAGCTGGCCAGCAGATCCCCGAGGTGACCACATTTTCATTTGGGACCTGGGTAACTCTCAGGTTAATTCCTACTGCCATGACATGGGGCTGGTAGGGCAAGCCATTGACAGCTTTGGTGGCTTCCAAGGGGAGAGTTAGCAGTTCCCTTGTGAGTAAACAAATATTCTCTTCACTTCACAGCAAAGCACTAATGATCATAGTGTATACTCACAAAAGTGGAAAGTGTCCCTGTGAAAGACAAGGCAAGAATTCAAGGATCTAGAAAGCAGATGGAAAAGACAGAAATGCCAAGTTGAACTGGAGAGAGGAAAATCTTGGAGTGCACAATCAGTAAAGTCTGCCGGCTCCCTTCCCAACAGAGTGACTCAGCCAGGAATTTCAGCTGTTTGGAGGAGATAGTATAGCTTCCAGGCTCTTGGGATTGTGATACTGATTCAAAGGCCGAAGGATTAGGAATATTGGATTGCTTGAAAAGCTAAATCAATACCCAGAGATTTTTTTTTTTTTTTTACCAAGGACTCAGGAACTATGACTTTTGATCCTCTATCCCCAAATTAGGGGAATTTGCATATTTTTATTGTAACCTTTTTCCTTAAAATATCTAGGAATCTATCTGAATTTTTAAGTGTAAAATTTGAATAGGCTTCCTTTTGCATCAGGGATGGATGTTACTTTAGGCTATGCTCCTTATACAAAAACCTGTTGAAAATTTGCTTGTTTTGAGTGACAGAAATTTTGTTGTCTTTAATTATCTGATTTAGGTGTAAAATACACACTCTTTGAAATGGGACACTTATAAAACCACAAAACAATACAGGAAAGAGTAAAACATTAAAATAAAAATTAAGTACATATGCACAAACCAAAATGAGTTATAAAGAGAAGTTTATCTTGCACCAAGCAAGCACGAACCTATTACCCAAGGCAACAGAAAGCTGATTGATGATATCATGATGACAAATGAATTCTCATTTTGAATTCTGCCTGCTAAGTAATTAGTAATGTCATCAATATCATTACTAGCTCCTCACTCAACTTCATCAGCAAGCTGTTCCCATTGCTCATTTTTCAGCTTTTCCTTTCTGTGCTTCAGTCACAGGATGAATCTACATTGAAGCCTGTTTCTAGCAACTCCCCAAGGGAGCAACAAAAAAATTAGTTGTCAGGCACAAGCAGTCTATTGAAACTCTGAACTACATTTTAATAGCAACTGCATGATGCTATTTTCTGGTGGTCACTAACTTGAGAAAGAGGGTAAATAGTGTCAAGGACATCTTTCTTTTTTCTCTGAAATATATTTAGAAACTCACATAATATAAAATGAAAATACAATTAATGAAAATACTTAGCGATTATAACTGTGCAAGTGACTGCAGGACAAAAGTTTATTAAAAATGTCTTCTCATCTCATTTTCCCATGCTACTGAGATGGAAAAAGCATTGCCAAGGAAATTGAACAAAATGCTGCCAATGCGCATTTCCCCCAGGTTTATATTTTAACAGAAAATGACTAAGTTATAGACATTCTTGCATTTGTTGTTTTATCTTTTTGGGAGGACAGGGATTAAATAATTTATCCGTTGCATATTTTCATGTCACTAGGACTTTTCAGAATTTAGTTTAGACAAGTAGTCTTGTCTACCTTTATATTAATTTTCTACCATATTTTTGGAGTTCTGAAACAAAACTTGCCAAACAGGTTTAATTTTTAAAACTATGTTTTAGTACATGCATCATTTTTTCCTCAACTGGATTTAAGTATCTTAGTTTAAATAAAAATATTTCTGCACAGTTTGTTTACAGATTCTGGTATTCAGAAATAATTGTATCAAACTAAACACAGATAAGTAAAGAAGAAATATGTTTTCCCTTAATGCTGGTGTCCATTTTAACAAAAAGTTAGATTACTTTAAACAAATGTAATTTTATTCCAAAACAGTCTAAATAGATAATATGCTTCAGTCAGGATAGTTTTCAACATTAGAACACTTTCTCTGGTGTTTTCATTGTGCTCCAGCTTTTGATCCCATTTTGCATTGCTGAACAGAAAATAACTAAGAAGAGATGTTTGTTTTTGTCCAAAGATGGTCAATAACCAATACCCTGTGTCCAAGTTACTTTGTTTTAGACTGTCTAGTTCACTTGACCTTTCAGCAGAATAGAAAAATATTACAGTTTTGATGATGTATCATTGGTCAACTTCTGTCAAAAGCAAGATTCCCTAAAATTGTCTTCTCAACAACTCTCAGAGTAAACCAATGAAAAAATAAAACTGGGGCTGATCAGCAAACCATAACTCCACCTGAAGTTCTGTGGTAAAGTTTGTCACAGTAAGTTTATCACCAGAGAGGAACAGGAATACGGTGACATTGTCAGTTGCCTAAACAGAAACTTGTCTGCCTCATCCCTGCCAATCTGTCCTGGTCTCCAGCTGCCTCTGTGGAAGGGCTGGAACATCTCCCCACCACCACCCCCACCCCCCCCGCTGGTTCCTACCTCTCAGACCCCTGTGACTGACCCAAGAACCCTCAAGTACCAGATGCAGATATTTAAACAACTGAATTGAGCCCTCAGCATATGTCTGCATTATCAGCTGTTGAGATTAACAGGAGAAAAAAAAGGAAGAAAATAGAAAAAAGAGGAAAAAAGAGAAATAATCTGCTAGGTCCATGGCAATGTGTTTATATGCTCTAACTGGCTTAACTGCCCTTTTAATGCCCTTTTAATCTATCAGCACCTTGAAATTTTTGTAGACTTGTAACATTAGATGTAATGAGACAAGGAAAAGAAATGAAGCTTTTTTTTTTTTCTTTTTATCTCCAGGGGTATATGAGATGACTGAAATGTACAGCATTTTGTTTTAAAAGACTGTGATTCTTATTTTTTGTCTAATATACTTAATAGCTACCTTCAAGATGATCAGGTTTTTTATTTTTGAAAAACATTTCTGGGATTGAAATACTTTATGGAAATTTACGATTAGGTCTCACTGGTTTATTCCTTGCATTGGTAAGAATACAGGATACTCTGATAGGTTGATTTTTGGTTTAATTTTTTTTTTTTTTTAATAGGATCAATTTTCCCTTTTTTTGGACACCTTATTTTGATATGAGGTTTGAAAGACAGATGAAACAACACTCTTGATTTAAATTCCAGTCGGAGGAAAGTGAAGTGAGATGACTAAGCTCATAGTTAATATATTGATTTTGTCTAATTATAATAAACAAAAAATGGTTCATTGCCAGACTACTGGATATGATTTTGTGTTTGTTTTTTCATAAGACATTTTTTCTATCAATTTACAAGTTCAGTAACCTGAGAAATGAGCTAAGTAGCAGTAAGTTTTAATGCAGTTATGGAAATATGCCACAAAATAGCATTTTTTAAAGTCTCGTGTATCCTATAACTCACCAGCTTGTTAAGGAATTGGTATCTACATGAAACATTAATGAACCCTTAATTCAAATTAAATTTCAGTCTGTTTTACTGTAGTTAATGAATAATATGAGAAACTGACCTAAACTAACACTTCAGCACTCATTAAAAATAATTTTCAGTCTCAGTATTAGCCTTCACTGTTGCTTGTAAAAGATTTTATGCAGCACACTGAAACCTGGGAATCATGGTAGAATCTTCTTGCAAAATGACAGTGATTTTTATGGATCATTGTATTCTTGTGATAATAGGTCTTCCTTGATAGCAAGTTTCTTTTTCTTGCTCCAAGATTTTCTCCATTCAGTGATTCATATTTACAGCTCTGGGTTTTCCCTTGTTTTTGGTTTTTCTTTAAATGACACTTTCAGTGGTCTTGAATTATATAATTTTCAAGGAGTAAACGCCTTTCCTAAGCTTTTTTGAATATTAAGAATGTACCTTACAAAGCCGGATTGACTCCAGCTTTTACTGACTGGCAGCTCTTCATTAACTTATTTCCTCAGGAAGCACAGTGCTCTGCTTCTTCAATATATGCATATGTAGATTGGTAATAGAAGTTATTATCTTTTTGTGTTCTAATACAGAAAGTCTTCAGAAACCCACAATATTTTACCTTTTTTTTCTATTATTCAGTCCATTCTTCAAAGTGCTATCAAGTTCTAAAAATGTATGACTATTGGGAAGAGATTTTGCAGATTTTTTTTAAATATGAGTTTTTAGCCTATGAGTTTTGATTTTGAGCTCATTTTCCACTGCACAAGTCCATATTTTATCATGTTTTTTGTATCAATTGTTTGATGATAACTTTCCAGATCCAGGGGAATTGATATGACCAGACTAGAGAACAAAGGATAATATTATGTTCTACACATCAGGCGAATTAGGAAGAAAAAAATCTTTTTTATTTTCTTATATGTAGAGCATGAAAGCATAAAAATATTTGAACATGATTTCTTCTTTTAGATTGTTTTCTTCACACACTGAATTTGTTTTTACATTTAAAATATTCTTTTATTCTTCTACTTATGTAGCTGATTTCACAATCACATGATTATGACATCAGCTATTATAACTTTGTAATACTACTCATTATTGACTATTTACAGTGGCATCTAGAATGAAACAAGATAGGAAGCCACCTGGTCCTGGCTTTTAATAGCATAGGATAGAAAACATGTAATTTTATAAAACTGCCTACTAAACAGATAAGATACTACATGACACAGGAAGGAGAAAAGATGCAAAACGAGTGGTATAAGTAGGAATTAAAGATCTGTGTCCTTTACTGTGTATAAACTGTGATTGCCACCAGCAAGATAAAGCAATGGTAAATATACAGGTCCTGTTCTAAAAAAAAGAAAGGTGTGTATCTGAAGACACACCTGCATTGGCACAAAATTTTTTGATATTTCAGATGAAGAATCAAATACATAATCTCTGTTACCAATGGGAAATCTCACGAGGATAAAATTACTTCTGAAATGAGATCTAGAAAAATATACTCCAAACCACCTGTTTGTGATAAAAGAAAGCAGTTACTATTTTAAAACACATTATGAAATGAAAAAAAAAAATCTGTAGTAGTTTTCAAACATTAAATTTTTCCCTTCTAGAAATTCATAACGATTTTAGACAAGCCATTACCTGTCATGAAAGCAGCAGCTCTCTGGGCTGCTGCTATGCAGACTTCTATACCAGGAGTTAACTGAGCCTTTTTTTACTGGTAACTTTCAAAAGGCATAAGATAGAAAGAGTCATACCAGAAAGAAAATTCTGCATGTGAATGTGAAAGCCAATAGGTAAAAATAAGCCATGTTCAACAATTTTCAAACATTCTTTTTATACATTTAAGCTATTGACAGTAAAGGTCCCATAGCAGTTTCCAGTCCCACTGCAAGTAAGCAGCTAACAAACTCAGTGGTTCAGAACCTGGGAAATAGAGGCAATCTGATAGGGACCCAGCTTGTTCACACAGCTTTGATTCGATTGATTGACAAGCAACAAAGCAAATTTTATGGCAAATAAGCTTAAGTCAAATACAATCTCCTGTTTTTCAGAACAATCGGTATCCCCTAATTCCAGTGTTGCTTAAAACATCTGCTTAAGCTGAATGCAGCGGCGGCTGACCTTTAGGTGTGTCCCGGCTAGCTGCGGCCAGCACCGCCGGCAGCACGGGGGCACTCTCCCGATCCGGGGCTCGGTCAGGGGAGCGCCTAAGGCTTTCGCCTTAAGGGACGAGGATCCGCGGTTGAGCGAGAGATAGAGGGCTGCTAACCCACAGGAGGAGGAAGAAGAGACAGACTCCAGAGGGACTGCAATCCAGGTTTAATACCCAGGGGAGCCACCAGCTGGAGACAAACCAACTGGGCTCCCACCGGGGTTTTTAAAGCGGGGCGGATACAAAGAAGAAAGGTGGTCTCCAGCAAATCACATTAAAGGTGGGAGTGGTGGGAGGATAACAGGCATGTAGGGAAAACCAATGAGGAAAGAGAAGGGGAGGAGTCCTGGCCCCTGATCCAATCACTCGATGCCCAGGATGGAAGATTCTAGACAGAAGGGCTGGGGCACCGAGTGACAGACAGGGAACCAGGGAGGGACTGAGGGAATGGATACAAAGGTTGCTAGGGGTAACAGGGAGGGGAGAGGTGACAGACAGGGCGATCAAGGAGAGAGAGCCAGGGCAGAACCATTACAACTTAAAGGGGTACAAGGAACAAACCAAATCAGCATAACAAAACACAATACAACAGCTGAAGTTAACTATTATTTTAAAGGTCAAAAGACAAAGCTTTGTAGTGCTTCTTCTCTTGTCAGGAGTACTAATTCTAGCTTAATTTAAATCCACTGCCATAGTCCAAAAGAGATTAATTTTAAATACGTCTGAAGGGAAATAATATATTTTTGGAAATTTCCAGTCTGGAAATTGTCTCAAATAACTGAAATTTTCCATACAATCTTAAGTCACAAAATGGTTATAAAACATAAGAAGATTCACAGAATGACAAGTTAAAAAAAAAAAAAAATTGTTTTCAAAAATGCCTTGATTTGCAAAGTCCCTAATTTATAAACAATATTTAAAAGAGAGCTAAAAATCAATTAATCAATTACTTTATTAAGAACACTTGCATTATTAAAACATTATCTTAGAATATTACTTTCTCCTTGATTCAACTCACTCTGATTGTCTCATATAAGACAGCAATCTTAATATATAATAGGATAATTTTGCCTAAGAATCTGTCTCATTTTTCTGGAGTACAGTAAAAACCAGTCTTGGGGTTACTTTAATTCTATCTAATTATTTTTGAAACTAATCATAGTAAAACTCCAGACATCTTTGGAGAGAAACTGTTAAGCATTTTCTCAGTAAGCCCTTCATCATTTTGTCTGTATGAATGAAGTTTTTCAAAGAATGCCTCAGGGAGGAAATCTATTCTCCAGCATTTAGAGATATATTTCCAACACAATTTCTATGATGCTGTGGTTCTTTCATTACACCATGGACAACATAGCTAGTATTGTCTTTGCAGGCGGAAGCAAACTAATGCAAAATAATACTCTTACCCTACCTGCCTAGGCTGACTGACAGCAATAACCTGCCAAAATACATGAGTGTGCTATGCTTCCTGCCTGAATAGAACTTAGCTTGTCGTAAACCCAAAATTGAATAAGTAAAATCATGCAAAGGACTAGAGTCTGGGAACGTGAGGAGATAAAACTAAAGTGCTGAAGATGTTAGGCTGGAATGTGAGCAAGAGAAGCAGTGAAGCATGGCGATGGTGTCAAAAAATATTGAGGAAAAAAGTTGATGTGAGATGAGGGATGGGGGTGTGTCTCTGCATTTGTAAAGAAAAATAATGGCAGATATGAAATCAGTTGGGAAAAGGAAGGTATGGAAAACTCAGGGAATATATAAGTTAGGACTATATGTGACAAGTAAGAAAATACAGGCAAAGCTGAAATAAGATGTGAAAATGAAAAGGAAAAATATGTTAAGAAAAATAGGTCAGGCTATTGCATGTTTGTTCATGAAAGACATGGTTGTTTTTTATGCATGGATTTAGTGTATGTGGAATTGAATTTGAGGTGAGAATTGAATACATATTAAAGACTGAATAATTAACAGCTGGTAAGAGCTCAAAGCAGATCAACAGCTATTTCCTTCAAATCCTCTGAAAGTATTTATGCTTTCATTTTGAAAAAATTCAGTTATTGATATATACATCAGTGATATAAATTTTAATGGCACAAGCATAAGTAGTGGAAATTAATTGGAAATTTTTCATTTTTTTGTCTTCATTCTCTATGCACCTCCATTCTATTGAAAGATGACATCAATTAGGTATTTCCTTCTCTGCTCTAGAAGGCTCCCTAAATTATATTATATCAAGGTTTGACTGTGGGTCTCTTAGATCATTGAAACTAAACTTAGGTCAGATATCAGTGCTTAAAAAACCCCGACAACAATTTAGGAGTTAATTGTTTGTGCCTAGTCAAATTAATCATTTGATATCCTAAAATCAAAGGGCAAGTTAGGTTAGAAGAAAAAAAGCAGTCACAACCTTAACTGTGACTTATCTCATACTTGTCTCTTAAATGGCTAATACATCACAAACTGAACGCATGCAGGTGTTTCAGTCTCAAATTTTGTTGATGCAACTAAAGTTATAATTACCTTTCATTGATGCAATAAGGATTTATTTATACTGTGTGTTTCCATATCTGAAGGAGACAGAGGAAAGGTCTTTGTGAAGGAGTTTGTCACTTAAGATACCTGGATATTATATTGTAGTTAATATTTGTAAGAAAATTTCCCATATCTTTACTTCACAGAACCACAGAGTAACTGAATATGTTGAGTTGGAAGGGACTCACAAGAATTATGGTGTCCAGCTCTTGGCTCTGCAGAGCACCATCCCCAGAAGTGACTGAGAGCATGGTCCAAATGCTTCTCGATCTCTGTCAGGCTTGGTGCATGCTATCAATTTTATTCCCTTTTGTAGGAAATATTAATTCATCAAATTGCTATTAATATATTGTACAAATTACAGCAATAATAAGGGATCATGCTGACAGGCAGTGTAAGAACACATAGCAAGTGTTATAGAATTTATAAAATAACCAGGTTCTTATTTATATTATTATTGTGATGGTTACAGTTCAGAAAATATGAATACCTAAGGGACCGGTCAAATAATTACAAGTATGTAAGAAGAATTTTCAAAAGTGTTATCAGCAGGACTCAAAAGAGCAGTGAAGACTTTTTTTCATTTGTGCAGGCAAGAAAATTACAAAAGTTGCATATCTTAGGCATTCTGGTGACTTTCAATTTTTAACAGTCCTTCATTCAGGACAGGATCATTCAGGATCAGTTGTATTTTATAACAGTAGAGAGACACTGGATCTGTCTAGATCTGTAAAGCTCCTTTTGCTTTCCATTTCTTATTTTTTTTTAAATATCTGTCTGTGTTCTAGACATTTAGTTGGAAATATAATAACATCTCTACATTATTTTGACTAAATTGTTTGGATTATTTGTGGTATCAATAGTAATTTTTCCTTTTAATCACATAAGTTCTTCTGAAAAAAGCACTGCAGAGTTACCAAACTGAGCAGTTTAAATCCTCACACTAAAAGGGTTTTGAATTATTTAGAATTCACTCAACACTTTTGAATGGTCAGCAACATGGAAATACTCATTCAGCAAAGAATTTGTGACTCACTATACTGTCCTTTATTGAGTCATATATGGCAGCAGTTTGCCATACATTGAGAAATGAGTTCCAGATGTCCTTTAGAGACATGGACTTTTTAAAGGTATGTCTGAATTATCCTTTTTTGTTTGTTTATTTGTTTGAATTTTTGCTTGTTTGTTTGAGGGGGTTTTTTGTTTGGTTGGTTTTTTGGGGATTTTTTGAGATTTTTTTTTTTCTCTTTTTGTTTTTTTTATATATATGTGTACTTTAAGGAATGGAAGAATAAAAGTGAATCAACTGATACTTTCATGTAATTACCAAGTAGGTTCAGAGTATTTCAGACCTTTCAAAGGAAAACTTTGAAGCCAAGGAAGTAACATTTATCATAAAGGAAAAAGTGTTATTGTGTACACAGTTGGAGGGAAAAGGTAAAGGCAGAACATGTTAACTGATGAAGAAAAAAACTAGGAATATAATCAGACATCTCAGGATTATGTATGTTGCTTCTTTGGATGGGCAGAAAGAAATTTACTGTGTTTATCTGCTTCTCTGTGAATTCTGTCTGCCATGTTTAACAGAAATATTTCGTTGCCATACTCCAAGGAGTATGAACAATGGATGTGTAGCTATGCTAGCAATCCTGTGTTAATCTGCACAGCAAACTGTACTTTCAGTATTCTGTGGAAAGCTAAATTCCTTGTTTGTATTTCAGCTTCTGCCAAAGAATCAATAGATGGAAGTTTTGGTGGTGTTTCAACAACAAAAATTTGAAACTCCATTCAAAGCCCTGTAGCGCATCTGCACTTAAAACATTTTTCTTTAAGGGATTGCACAGAAATAAAATATGTTTCAATGGCCACTGAAATTTTTCTTCAAGACATTCAAGTGATGAAAGAGTGTAATAGCACTTGCTTGGAGATGGGTAATGTTACCCTGTGGTGGAGCTCCTTTGAGATGTTGCATTGACCTCTTTCCTTCTTCCCTCTGGCTGAGTCACAGCAGCAACGTATTCCTCCTTCTTCTGACCCCTGTGTGACAGGCATAATGGTTTGACAGATCACAGCTAAGGCATGCAGTTGTGATTGTCATGTGGGATCACAAAGTATGACAAATTATCTGGTTTTGTGCTGTAAAAACATACGGTACAGAAGTGTTACTGTGAGAAGGTGCAAACCAAATGCCACTAGTCTAAGTCTCATGCTCATGTTGTGAGACGTGATGGCTCTGTTCATAACACACCAGAAGGTTTTCTAATATCCTGGGTTCTCTTCAGCAATACAGCAGTCGAATACAAGACTATTGGAAAAGAAAATGGAATTCAAATGAGAGCATGCTGACAAGCATCATATACTACATACACACATGTACACATATAATTCAACAACTTGACTGTAAAGCACAATAAGCACAGTCTAAAGCTAACATACAATAACTATAATACTAAGTGATACTATAGTGATAGAAAAAAAAATATACCAGAGTTCCAAACATAAACTCCAAAACTTATCAAGAAAACTTGAATTTAAAGATGTGATATACCTCTTACAGATACATTTAATGCTAACATTTATCTAAATTCTTGAAATTATTCCAGCTTGTAATGCCACCTTTCATTCAATCATATAATATTATCAAAATGCCACAAATTAACTATTAGCAATATATATGAGATAAAATTATTTCTAGACTGAAATGTCATATTTCATATGCCAGGTTTTAGTCTTTACTTAGTTTTTAACATGGAATAAAACCTCTAAAAATAAGGAGATATATAATGAAAATGTTGACATTTTAATTTTTTTATCTGATATTTCAATTTTTACTTTATGTTATTTTATTTCCTTTCTTCTTAGTATATATGTACTGTAAGTTGACTTTAACTGAGACACTTGTGCTTGTGTTAAAACTATTTTTAATAGAGAATTAAAAAGTATAATTTGCAATGCTTTCTTTCAAAAACAAGGGTGGTAGGAAGGGTTATTCATATGGCATGTGTTTTAGTCTGATGAGAATAGCAGAGAAAAGCATCAATAAATTAGGTGTACTGAAATCCCTTATGATCATCCAGGAAGAACTTTTAAATTAATTTCAAGATGACTAATGATGTATTGAAATAATTCCTTGGGTAGACAGAGGCAAGACTGTGACAAAAAAAAAAAAAAAAAGACATTATGTCCTTTTTTATGTTCCTATGGAATCATGGTTATAGAAAGACAGACAAACAAATGAAAATAGTGATGCCATAATCACTAGTGTAATTAATTGGCCCAATCTGATGGTAGATTAAAGCTTGAAGAAATTCTGATCATCAATTTCCAATTGCGAAAACTATCATTTAGAATCTGCTCCTTTCACTTATCCTTTATTATTCACAGTATCTGAGTCAATACAAGCATAATTTCCATAAGGAAAGTCTTCCGTTAGATGTGGATCAGTTAAGCACCAAGGACTACAAAAAGTTATAGCTTTAGTTTAAAATCAAGGACTGAGCAGAATGACTACAGCTTTTTCAGCAATTAGTCGTTGCTGAGTCACATTGATGGAACATGCATGAGTCACATTGATGGAACAAAGGACAGGGAAGTGGATTAGGGGGCAAAATTATTACTAAACACGCTGTGTACCCCCCTGTTTTGAGAGTTCTCTTACTATGTACAGAGTCATGGCCAGTCATAACAAGGGAGCTCATGCTGAGAAAGTAGCTAAAGCAACCTCAAGCTAAGAAACCCAGAATCTTCACCAACCCTGCACGTTACAAATATGTTCCACAGTAATCCCCAGAGGATGTGGTAGAACAAACACGTGATGGAGGCATACATTTACACTTGAGAGAGAGCAAACATGTTTCCATATGAGCTATCATCTAGCATTTGTCTTCCTCTCACATATGGATATGTAAGATAGGAATATTTACAGACTGTCATGTCTAGATTTGTTGCCCTGGGGACTGAAGCATTGTATAACAGTCTCCTTGTATCTTCATGTCATGGGCTGACCTAGGTTGGATGTCAGGCACTCACAAAAGTCACCCACTGATTCTGTCCCGCAGCCAGACAGAAGAGAGAAAATTCCATGAAGGGTTAATGGGTTGAGGACTGCGAGAGTTTGCTGATCAAATACCATCAAGAGCAAAACAGGCTCAAAGCAGAGATTTGAAATTGATTTATTACTAATAAAATCAGAGCAGGATAATGAGATGTAACATGAACCCTTAAAAACACCTTCTCTCCACCCCTCCCTCCTTCCCAGCTCTACTGCCTACCCCAGCAGCTCAAGGAGACAGGGAATAGGGGTGATCGTCAGTGCATCATCCATGGCTTCTGCTGATCAGGGAGAGAAGTTGATCCTCTGCTGCAGCACTGGGTCCCTCCCTTCCACAGGAGACAGTTCTCCACAAACTTCTCCAACATGAGAAAAACAGTTTCCTATGAATTGCTTAAATGTGAATCCATCCTATGGGCAACAGTCTCCCAAAACTACAGTGGCGTGAGTCACTCTTCCACAGGGTGCAGTCCTCCATGGACAGGTTGCTCTAGGACTCTCACTGGATCACAGCCTCCTGCAGGCATCTGGCATGGGCACCTCTCCAATGGGCTGTGGGTGGATCTCTGCATTCCCCATGGGATCCCCATGAGCTACAGAGGCACAGCTGCTTCACCATGGTCTTCACCATGGCCTGCAGAGGAATCTCAGCTCCAGTGCCTGGAACACTTCCTCTCCTTCTGTCTCTACTGACCTTGGTGTTGCCATGTTGTTCTGCTCATGTGTTTTCACCTCCTCTTCTTCTCTGGTTGGAATTAAAACCGTGCCACCACCTTTTTTTTTTAATTTCTTTTAAATCCACTATCACAGAGGTGTGACCAACACCTAAATGGCCCATTTTTAGCCAGCAGCATGTCCATCTGCAGAGCCATCAGGGATTGGCTCTGCTGGACATCATGGAATGTTCCAGCTGCTTCTCACAGAAGCCACCTGTGTTGACACCCTGCTAATTAAAAACAGGCCATACAAATCCAATACACTTCAGGACAAGTGTTTGTGCACAGTGCAGTCTAAAGAAATATCTCAATTTTTGGACTAAATATAAATTAAAAGTTGAAATGAATGGAACTTGAAAGACACCCTTAGGTGCCCAAGAATGGATTTCAAAACCTAGGGGTAGGTTTCTATTTTAGAAATGCTATAAATTATTTTGTTCAAAAAACAGACTGAAGCCAGATTTTGCTAGTTATTTGTAAGAAAAGCTGTTACAGTGGGCTATTCATTATTTAGGAACACCTACAGATAACAGCCTGCATTATCAGTATGCAATCTGTATTACACAATCTGCAGGGGCAGTAGAGAAAATCACACACCTGAAAATCACGAACAAAAGAGCTGCAGAAAACATTATCCTTTGCCAGGATTATCTTTAATTGCTTTATATTGCTAAGGGCTAGTCTAAGCTAGAGGGGGATTGCTAACACATCTATCTCAGCAAAAGCTCTAAAAGGAGATGCAGCTTTTACTGACAAAAATATGTTTCTTTGGATGTAGCAGATACCATGTTCCCACAGAAAATAAGCAATGTGAGAGACTTTGTTTGAATTGCTGTGTCTACTTTAGGCTCTTGAGTGGTCTAAACAGTATCATAAAAAAATTTCCAAATGTCTATAGCTGACAATGTTGTGCCAGGCAAAGATTCTGGGGTAGACCCAAGGCACAGTGACCACAGGGACAAAGGAACTCGGAGTTATTTTGGTTATCTCACACATCTCAGCTCAGCATCATGTTGAGTTTGAGTGGCTCACAACAGTTTAGAAACCTGAAGAAAGTAAAGGCATTTCCTAAGATGTCACTGAGTACAACAGCATTTTTGTCACTTTCACAGAGTAAAAAAAGACTGCCATGTGAAAATAATTGTCTGGAGTGTCCTAAATGTTTAGTTGTTCAAGAGGACCAGTGAAAAACAGTGTTACCACTAAGTTACACATATACATGTATCAATTCAATTCTTGAAGTGAAATCACAATAAATATTTTATGTAAACCGAACTGAAGGCGTGCATGCAGATTTTTCTGTAAATAAATAGACACTGTGATAATGTAGGTGAAACTTGATTGCCCTGTACAGTCCCATGTGCATTCCTACAGCAGTTAATTTTATTTATCAATAAAGATTGCATTTGTAATGAAAAATATTCAGAAGAATCATATACATATAGGTTTAGAATTGTGGAAACTCTCTTAATTTCTCTTGATAAAGTCTCTTTCAGCTCTGATCAATCCTGGATTCATAATATTGTCTTGTGATATGTCCCAGTTTCATATTATTTTCCTGATTAACTTTACCTAAAGAAGAAAAATATTTTTACCAGTGCCCCAGGACATGCACACACATTCCTCTGTGTTTGTATACATTTTAAACTGCAAATACATTCTTTCCAGTGTTCAGTAGTTTTCTATACAACTGTAAAAAGTCATTATCCCACATTCCTTACTACCTTACATGAAGGAAGAATTGTCCAAACGATGAATAGAGTTACCTAAAGAAAGTACTTTATCATTTACTACAGAAAAATGAATTTGTGTAAATCTGAAAGAACTGACAAGGCAGCACAAGAAAAATCTAATATGTAATGACACAGATGGACATGTATTTTAATAAATAATAACGACACCATCTCAAAACACTGTCAGATTGTTTTACATAATTTCCTAAATGATAAAGCAGAGTGTTATAATCAACAGTGTCAAAGATAGCATTCAGATCAAGCAAAATAAAATGCTTGAGTAACCCAAACTAGACTATATTAATAAATCATCATAAACTGTGACCGTAGCTGTAACATGATTGTGAAGTAGATTGTTATTTCTCAAAGGGCATGTTTTCCACAAAATGGTGACAAAATTCAGAACAACTGACCTGCTTTGTGTACTTGTCCAAAACTAACAAATCTTAAACATGACAGTAAAACCAATCGCCATTTCAAATCAAGAATACTTCTTTAGTAATATGGTAATCTATTCTAATTTTTAAATACAATGGAACCTTTTTACATTTTAACAGTGTTGAGAGTTCGAATAAAATAAAAATATGGGCTATATGGATATAATTACATATAGAAAAAGCAATCTGTTATGACTGCAGTGTAAACAGTTGAACTAAAAAAATCAGTTGAAAAATAAACTAGTGAAAAACAAAGATGAAATAGACAACTTTGTAGGGCTTAAGAATTTCATAGCTGACCATGGGAAAAACCTATGGAACCTTCTTGCTCACTCCATCAGGAAGCAATATTCTTCTTATATTCACATAGAGCATGTACCTTCTCCTAGCTATAGTTGTGACATTTTAGAATTCTGTATCATATTACAGTAAGGTTGAGGTATGAAGAGAGGGAAAAGGAAGACTTCCTTGGTCTTCTTTAGAGAAGGACATCAGAAATGCTGAGTAGCAGATCAATAAATACAGTATAGATAAATATTGATTTTAGGATGCAAGGAAAATTTTTATAAGTCATTAGAGTTGAATTAACACATCCAATGTAGAAGTAAGATATGCAGAGAATGACAAAAATATGCAGATCTAAAAGACATTTAAGAGAAAAATGCCACGAAAACAAAGAAAAATATATTCTGCTAAATTCAGGAATATATAGTGGAACAAAGAAGTCAAATCTACTGGAAGAATTTAATATGCAACAGCTTATGAATCAAATCTAACTTCTCTGAAACTTAGGATCATAAAATCAAGGAATCTCAGTGAATATTTAAACACAAATTTTAAAAACACTAGCCATTTAAATTCTAATTTGCAATTTATAAGAACTCAGCATAATTTAATTCACTTAATAAAATGTCTTACAAAATCAGCAATTGAAATTGTAGTTCATAATTTTGAGGATTTTTCATCCTAAACCTGAAAAAAGAGCATAACTGTTCATTTATTACCAGTATGTTTATTATACCTTTTAATTTTACTTGTCTAGTTTATACACTTGGCAGCAGCAGCAAAATTTTAAAAAAAAATGCTTCTGACATTGGTATGAGAAACTGTTTTCAAGGTCATGGAAGGTGGAAATGTAATCCACTCTCCATGTGATTATGCCAGAAAGACAATATCTAGTTCTTCACACTAATGATTGTGAGGTTTTTCAAGCATGAACTATCATACTATTATCAATTCAAGTCCTTTTGATAAACATTCATTTTTCTAAAGTAAATAATACAGTAAGAGACTCTTGACTTACTTCAGTGACTGTTTCTTAACTGTTGAAAAATATTGAAAAATAGCTAGAAAAGGTCATAGGCCATTTACAAACCTATTAGCATTTTGCTCTTTATTGGTTTTTTTATGCATGGTTTAAAACTGAACTACCACTGCTGAAATGCATTCTTGCTTTTCAGAAATTTTTTTTACATAAAGTTAAATTACATTTTGAAATGCATAGACAGTAGTACTAATGTTAAAAGAAAACTTGATTGTGAGGTCTGATTGTATGTGTGTATGTTTTCCAATCCAGTTTTGCAATAGTAATTTTTTTTCATGGAATAACAACTGTAACTGCAATCATGTTGTAGCTTTGTTTTGTCCTTTGTTAAGATTTCAGAGGGACTTTTCAGCATCTGACATGGTTATGTGGCAATTGTTAAGGTTAACCTACAAAATTATTCAGGTAACAGAAATTTTACAGTAACTGAAATTCTTCTGAGAAAATACAAGGCAGGAGCAGAATACATCAATTTATTTATAACTTTCTTGCATTTAGTAAAAATTTTACCACAGAAATGAACAACATTATTTTAACTCATCAACTGCCAAGTTTACAGAAAATCATAGCTTCTACTTGGATGACACATACATAATTAATTTCATGGTTATATGGTTGTGAACCTCTGAATGTTGCAAAACACGGCGTCTCTTATAGAGCAGAGTTCACACCCTGTTAGATGTTACAAATTAATTTGTATTTATGCCAGGCATAAAGATCATCTAGTTCCAACCCACTGCTGTGAACAGGGGCACCTTTCACTAGACAGGTTGCTCAGGGCCCCATCCAACCCAGCCTTGAACTCATCCAGGAATAGGGTATCCACAGCTTCTCTGGCCAACCTGTTCCAGTGTCTCACCATCCTCACAGTAGAGATTTCCCTCCTATTTTCTCCCTTCTTTTGGTTTAAAACTACTCCCTCTACATACACTCATAAAAAGTCCTCCAGCTCTCTTGTATTCCAATGTAGGTACTGGAAAACCTCAATGAGGTCACCCCAGAGCCTTCTCTTATCCAGGCTGAATGGCCCCAACTCCCTCAGGCTGTCTTCATAGGAGAGGTGTTCCAGCCCTCAGTTCATCTTCATGGCCTTCTCTGGACTCATTTCAGCAGGCCCATGTCCTTATATTGCAGGCACCAGAGCTAAGATATGGGACCCAAATAATGGCTACTGGTGGCACTTTTTCTACGGACTGAACTTTGAAAATGTTCAGCAAATCAACAAAAGATTTTACTCTGAATTTTCAAATTGATTTTAAAAATCAAAGCTATGTTTTATATTGTTTTTCTCTTAAATCACTGAAAGTGTCTTCTGATGTTATACCCCAAAACCACTTTTTTTTTTTTTTTAAGAAAATCAAATGTACTTTATACATTTTTAAAGAGAACACAGTTTTCCCACTTAAGGATGTTGCCATTGGTGAATATTAGGATGCATTGTCTGACCAAAATATCTTATTTTATGATGACAAAGAGGTTAAATTGAACTCTGTTTTCTCTTTCATTGCCTTTCACATCTCTGCTCTTCCATTTTGCTCAGACTATTTTATTTTTGATGCTTCATTCTTTGTAGAAAAAGGTTCTAATAACAAATACCACCCTGTTCACTCTCTGCAAGGCAATAAACAATTTGACCATGCCAACCCATATTGGTTTAGTAATCTATGATCTAGGGAAAATCAGACATCAAATTGAGAAGCTTATTCTTGTAACAGTGTTCAAGTACAATTCCTGTTAACCCCATTTCCCATTCTTTCAAATAAAATGTCTTTCCATTAAATCCATTACTGCTAAATCCCTTAGTTCATGAACTACTTCTGACCTAGAAAAATTTTCCAGAAGAAGAAGAAGAGTGGAGACAGAATAAAGATCAAAGGAAACATATAACATATAATGAAAAATATCTTAGTATGTATAAATAGTTTATAAGAAAACTATTATCAGACTATGTTCATAGCTTTATAGGCTTCATAACATTAATGATACTTTAATTTCTTCATTTTCTTTATGTCGTGCCCAGAGAGAATCACAGTGTGGATGCAAATACAACAGCTTTGAAAAACATGACACTATATAACCTACATGAAAATTTTAGATGCACCAGCCAGTAAAATACCCCATATCAAGTCTTCTGCAGCTTCTGCTGCCCTTGAGGAGGGGATAATATTTAAAACATACTCTGTCTTCCCTCCCCCTCAATCATCAACCTCACAATTTAGTATCTTATGTTTACTCAAAGTATGACGTTATTTGTTGGATTGGAGCTGATTTGTGTAAATACGAGTCCTGCAGTGCCCTGCAAAGAGCTGATTCCAAGTTTGATAGGAACTCTTTCTGTAGCATCATCTCATTCCAGATGGTACTCTCTTTGCAAACCAGACTAAGAATCCTGAATAAACAAGAAAATCAGGAAAAAGTAAGAGGACTTTTTTTAGACTGTTTTCTTCTAGATCTCATTGTCAAGATGAGTTGCTCCATAGTATATATTTGGACTTTCCAATTGTCTTTTGCATTATCTACATGAGAAAGCATTTTAATAATTAAATTAAGGGTGAAAAAAAATGTCTACCAGAGAGGACATGTATTGGTGAAAAAATGTTGTATGTTTATTTGTCATGGTCCAGTGATGAACTCAATAACACTTTAAATCTCTACTATTTTTATAATGAGGAGATATACTGAATTAAAGCCTTTCAAGTTTTTGAAAAAATTTTTCACTCCCTGCTGTTTTTGCTGTTATCTTGTTTGCGGAGCCCCCATTGCCTATTGCCATTTCTGTAATTTGTGTGTGATGCTCTCACATCAGTGCAGCAAATGGAATTATTTACTTCTAGAAAAGTTCTTCAAAAAAGAGACATCTCAATGTCCTGTAGGACACTGAAGATCAGCAGTCTTGTGGAAAGGGTATGCCTGACAGTACGAGGGACAGACAAGTCCAGCCTCACATTATCTTACATACAGGTAATTGAGAAATTGTGGCAACAGCTTCTGACACATTCAGCCATGTCAGCAGAGATAACTGTCCTTTATTATTCAGGGCATCACTAAGTGAATTATTTTTTGCAGCCTGCTTAGATTGTAATCTGCAAAGGCTTTCATATATATTTGAAATAAGTCTAGGCAGTACCGATCATTTTGTATTAAACTGGTTTGACAATGTAAAATGTCTTCTCCTAGTAGATAATCCATAAATTAAAAGGAAAGCAGAAAAATATCTGTAACATTTTAGTATTGAAACATCATGTTTTGTCACTCTAGGAAGATTTCATTTTTTCTCCTTCTAAATCCTTCTAAATGACTTTGGAAACAGAATTTCTATTTATATTTTGACAAAATACTTTTAAAAGCTTCAAATGTTTTCATTCTATGACAATAAAACTATTTAAGTGTATTGTGTTTCAGGAATTTTATTTTTCAGAGGAAATGAAAAAAAAAAAAACATTATCAAGACAGAAAAAAAAATACATGTGATAAAATGTAAGGAAAACTCAGATTATTATGGCACTTGCATTCTTTAAACCCGAAAACTTTCAGAGCTTAATGAATTTAATAGTAAAAAAAAAAAAAAGGAAGTGCTGATACTAGCTGGCAATTATTTTGGTATAGTTATATAGCTGGGAAATGAGGAACAAATTTCTACTTCATCTATTAAACAGTAGAGAGAAGTTACTCTGTAGGCTGATTCAGACGAATTTTCAAGCCATCAACAGTACTATTCTTTTCACAGGATTTAATGTCAATGATAAAAATGTAGAAGATTTTTTGTGAGGATGACATTTAGGAGGAAAAAAGTAATATATAATCAATTAAATTTGGCATATCTTTAATCTATAAAAAGAATAAAAATTAAGGACTGACATTTAAATGATTTTCAAATGTCTGCTACAGGATTTTCAAAATTTTTCTTTTTTAATTTATTTTATAAATTAGTTCAAAAGTCAGTAAGAGAGAGCACAACTTTTCTGAAGATTTTATGCATTCAGAATATTCATAATCCCTATTTTCCTGACTGCAAACACTTACTATTAATGTACATAGGCTTTGTGAATAATATTCTGAAAAATAAATTGTCAGAAACTAAGAAAATTTGTAATGAGTTGACTAGGGACTGGTGGCAGACAAGATTTCCTCACTAAACTAGAGTTAGAATTTGGTACTTTTATTGAATGCCAATATCAATGCAAGTGTAACTGAAATACCTTCAGAGACACAGCCTGACTCCCCTGTAATTGAACATGATGTGATAGCTAATTCCAGAAACATTTCACTGAATTTCCCTTTCTTCCATAGCAGCTGTAGTTTGGTTGTTTTTCAGTCAGAATCTGTCATTCTTCATGCACAGATGCAAACCCTTCCCTTACAAATAAGATGATAATTAAATAAATGTGTCATTTATACAAGCCTTGGAAAGAGGCTAGTGTTCCATCATCATTGCTTATTGTTTTGGGAATTGTTTCTTTGTTCCGAAAATTCATTGAAGGGATTTGTTTTACTCTGAGGTAGATGTTATCTAGGGTGATAATGTCCCCAAAGATTTTCTATGGCAAACTGGAAGTGCTGAAAACCAGAGCTATAAAAGCAAGAGTGAGTGGCATATGAAATGCCATAGAACATACTGTGTGGCATTCTCCTGCTGCTCCAGAAGGGTTGAGGCTTCCTGTCTGTTATCCATCTTACCTGCCAGTCCTGTGTGGATATCTGGGACACCCTCTGGAAAATTGTGGTGTTATATACCTGCTTTTACACAACTCAGTCTTACCCTCAGCTTCTGTTGACTGTAACAGGAGGATAAACATCTATCAAAGATGTGCTGATAGATACTTAAAATGAGAGTCTTTATTCAGAACTGAATCTTATTCTTTTATTCGTACCCTCTATTCTTAGCCACTTCTGAGTCTTGTGTGAGTGTAATAACACAGAAAAGGCTGTTAAGGACATGTAAAGGAGGAAGTAATAGACTTCAAGAGCAGGACAAGGTTTCTGAAATAAAAAGATTTTAATAGTCAAAACCTGATTATATTAATTTATTTAATACAAGTACATACCCACTTGTATTCCATATTTGGTTAGACCAGATATGTGGTACTTTTTAAATGTCATCCAAGCCTTAACCAGTGGTCCATGAACACAAAAGTGAGATTAGGTTTGTATATTGGGGATTTCTGCACTCAAACTTGAATAGGAAAAAAAATAAAGAAGGAGATACAGGAACCTGGTCATTAGAAAGGGGTAGTTTGAAAGAAAGAAAATAGAATGAGTAGGGAGTGGGATGTAACAGAAGCTTCTTGAGACAGATAACGCAGAAACCAACTATAATAATCAAGTAGCTAATTAAATTAATTCCTCCCCAGCAGTGATTCAAACTACAATGACTACTATGTCCATACAATATAGGCTTAGGTGGATCTCTATCTATAACTCCAGCAGCACATTTGGATTGCTTACTCTGACCTTTAATTTAAGGGAATCTGAACAGGAAGTCAGTTCATTCAAGTACTGCCATGGAAGATTCAGCCTCTAAAAGCTTTGTTTTTCTAGTGAAATGCTGCATAACATTGCTAATCTACTTTGAGCAGTAGCACACAAAACAGTCTTGTCACTGATTAAGAGCCATTCAATATCTTCTAAAAATATATGAAAAATGTTTTCTAGTACAGAATGGATTGGTCCCACATCCAGAGATCAATAGTAAATAGGATATCCATCACCTAACACATTACAGTAGACCTCTGCCTGGCTTTTTTGAGAGGTTTATGATTCTAAAATGACTATGTTGCATTCACTGTGCACTTGGAATAGATTAAATTAGGCCACAAGCCAGTAAAATAAGAAATAGACAAACAGTATGACTTATTCCCATCCTTTTAGCAATTATCTGGTGACAGATTGTTTTCCTCTGTTTAAAGTATCTGCTTGTAAAACATATCTGCTCAAAAAAGGAAGATGATTAGTATGATGAAAAATTGCCAGTTCTTATAAGGAATATTTGTTACAATTAAATAAAATTGTTTTAAAGCTAAGGACAACAGCCTCATTAGGATATATGTATTCACTCTCTTAAGTTTAAAAGGAAGCAAGACTAATTCTAAGTTTCAAACAATGTCCACACTCCTTACAAAGACTTCAGCCTTTCTTTCCCTATTTAGGACATGAAATTGCTTACATAAAATGTACTGAGCAAGGTTAATTTTAGTGTGCCTCATTAACAGAAACCACTCAACTGGGGTGATGACATATCACTTTAAAGATACTGCTTCAGTTTCTTGGGCTGGTTTCTGTTTAATCTTTTATTCTGGGTTCCTAAGGGGACAGGAGAATCAGGCTCCTGCCTAAAAGCTCTCTTATCTAGGAACAGATGATCAATAAAGTCCAGAGAACCTTGGGATGCCTAAGTGCAGTAAATGACCAATCTCAGTGCTTAAGAAGAGCCAAATTGAATATAAGCTGTGCCACAAGACTTCACAGTTTGGAGACAAAGTAAGGTTTTGCCATGACTTGTACCGTAGGAATAATGAGACAGCTTTTCAGGCAGATCTGATAAACAAAATAAGTGGGTCTATACTGTTTATTAGCTTGATGTTCTTTATTTCTACACAGTATACTACAAAAAAAAAAGGTTTAAAAAGAAAATAGATGCTAGTTATGAACAGCTCATTCTCTGTCTTGGTAGCAGATAAATTATTAAGAAGACCTTGATTTTTTTATCTACACATTATGCTATTAGTTCTCAGAAAAGTTTGCTTTGCGCAAAGAGCCACGATTTTGCAAATAAAAGTAGTATAAGAAAAATTGATTATAAAATGATACCAAAGTTTTACCTATTTGTTGGGAGGGATTTTTAAAAATAATAATTAAAAATGGTAACATTGACCCTGTTAATGGGGTTTTGAGGTAAACAGAAACATTTGCCTCAAAACAATTAAAATTTATCAGCACATTATCTATAAATAATCCATTTAATATTTGTTCAACTATCTGGAATATATTTTTGAAATGAAATATTATTCATCTAATTCTGCAGGAAGTTCTGCACAAGCACACAAGGAATATATGCAGAATGCTCCCTTCCCATTAACCACCAAAATGTTTTAATTTGTAAAAATAGCTGAAAGAATTTGAAAGGATTTAATTTGAAAGGATTTAATTTGGATTTATGAGTTGGTTTTCTCTCAGGATCATTTAATTAAAGCAGAAAGAAAGAAAAAAATCTACAAAACACACATAGTTTCCTTCATTCCCTCTTTTTAAAGTTTTATTATGAAATTTAAAAATAGAATAACATAGAGCTTTGCAATATAGTATTTAAGCATTCTTTACTATATAAATATCTATATAAATATCTGTTAGGATGGTACAGAGAGTGTCTTCCCAGTGGTATCCATTGAGAGGACAAAATGCAATAAGCACAAATAGAAATGCAGCAAAATTACTTTAGTAATAAGAAAAAAATGTTTCTAATGGGAAATTCCTCACACAGGAATGGGTTGTTGAGAGTTGAGCAATCTCCATCTGCAGAGGTATTCAAGACCCAGATGGACACAGCTCTGGACAACTTTCTCTGACTGAATTTGCTTTGAGCAGATAAGTTGGATTAGGCAATGCCCAGCAGTCCCTGTCAACCACACGTATCTTTGATTCAGTGATGTTTTAGGGATGAAAAAAATGAATAGCTGAAACACTAAAATATAGAGCTGTCAAAGTTCAAGAAGACATAATAAAATCTATGACGAAAATGACTAAAAACTGTGGAAAAAAAATCAGGGTGGGGAAATAATATAATACTTTTTACATAACATGCTTGAAAAAAATGGAATATAAAGAAGTACATGACTATTATAATTAGATATCACAAAATACTTGGTTCTTCGCACTGTCAATTGTGGGGCTTTCCAAGTAAATTTGGAAGGACATTGTACATCATCTGATGCAAAACTCTCTCATCTGATAAGGTCCAATAAAGTGTCTCATTTGACACTTTGACCAGCATGAATTCATTGTGTCTAGAGATTATTTTCAATTCTCCAAACGCCATCTGGATTGTATCCAGTATTGTCCTTATAGCAGATAATGAGGTAGTTAAAGTCCCCTACAGGTGTGAGGTATTTTTTCCAGTTGTCTGAAGAAGACTTTGATACCCATGATTTCCCCTTTCTCATCATAGGCAGATATGCACAAACACAGTCACATTCATGCAAAATTTCTAGCTATGTATCACTCCTCAGATTTATTTAATTAAAAATAATGACCACACATAACTTTAGCTCCTTGACATAAAGCCATTTCTTTATTCATCTTAATAACAAAATCTGTAACATTTTGTTCTTTATGAAAATTACTCTTAAGAAAAGGATCGTGAAACTTGGCATTTGCCTTGTTAAATTACACGAGACAAATTCTTGATGACTTGCAGCTAAATCCTCCAAAACAATACAAAATTGAAGAACAAAAAATCAAATTAAATGATTATATAAATTCTATATGATTTCCAGGTTGTTGGATTGTGGTGCCTGTCCTGTTGGTTGTTTTAACTTGACATAAATACAGGCTGTAAGTCTTTTTTAACAGGACATTTTGTGGGCAAGCACTCCATCTTGCTAATTAGGCATTTGTGGCCAAATTCACCCTCTGCAGGAAAACCACTGTTTTTAAAGAAATTACTGCAATGTGAATCCAAAAACCTTAGTGTTGAGAAATGACAGAAGGGGAGGAAAAAAGAAAACAATAAAAATCAAACCTACCTAACTCACACATTGGGCTGCAAAAGTGAGGCTAGATACAGAAGCCCTTAGCAACAAAGCTATTTTAGTATTTTGGATGTTGCAAAGAAATTTAATCATGTTTTCCTATCCTTTCCACTACTCCTTTACTAGCTGGAACAAAATCAGTAATACGAACTGAATGTTTTTAAGAGGAAATCTTAACTGAGGATTGGAGAACATGGGTAAAGATAATTGCGGAGATGTTGTACAAAAAACCACACAAGATATCTGGAAATAGGAAACATTCAGCCTTTCCATGTGATGCAGAGTAAAAGTAATTAAAATTATTTCAGCAATATAGCAAATTATTTATCACAGTTATAATAATTATCCCCAGAGATTTTTCCATTACTTCATAAATCTGGTAACAGCAACAACAAATCTGCAATAATATGAACCAAAGACTATAGTGAAACTAAAGGAATTAGCTGCCCCTGTAAGGGACTGTACTTTGCAATATGCCCAACTTTAAATTATATCAAATCAGTATTGTAACAGCTTCTGCTAATACAGCACATGGTTAAAAGTAAGAATCAGTGTCAGAGGGTCAAAGGAAAGAAAGCTAGTGTTGAGATACTGAAATAACATATTAAAATTAGGAAGGAATCAACTCTGCAAGTAGCTGAAGAAGTAGTGAGTGGTGTTGAGTTTCTTAAAATATCTAAGAAGCTACTGAGATTTTTTAGAAACATTTATATCTATACACATTTCAGAAATTTTCTTACATGAGTGAATAAATGTAGGGCAATAACTACTCTGCTCTCAGAGAGTAATATATTCTGAGATAGGTAGGTAGGTATGCAAATAGATAGATAGATAAGGTTTGTTCTGCCTGCCTATCCACCTGCCCATCCATCCATCTATCTATCTATCTATCTATCTAATCTATCTATCTATCTATCTCAAGAAAGGAGAGATCTGCAAAGTTCAAATGCAAGCTATTACAAAATATGTACAAGCCTTTGGGTCTAAATTAGTTCAGGCTTCTAGAGACTGACTGAAAAAATAAAAATAGGGAGCACCAACATCTGGACATGTCTCATTTTGGTCAAATTCATTATTTCTTGAAGGATTGTGTACATCTTCTTATGGCATGCATACCACTCAATTAGACAACATGAGTTAGCACAGAAACAGCTACTGATTTATTACCACAGGTAGATGTGTCATCTACTGCAAACCTGGAAAAGAGCTATTCATGCAACAGATCTTTGTACTCCTCCTCAGACTTTGTCTGCTAATGGTTAAGGTGGCATTCCTAAGAAAATCTTATTTTCTTCCTTTTTTTTGTTTCTTTTCCCCATAATTGAATACTTCTACTGACACCCACTTATAAACATTAGCAAAAAGAGTTTAAATTACTTTTTGTCTTATTACACATACTTTAAAACGATAATCAAAGTAATTATACATGACATTTTCTTTCATTTTATGCTGCTGTTAATATTAAAAATAATGTTATTTATAATAATATTTTAAGTGTCCAATAATTAAAATTTTATATTAATATGAAAATACTTTTTTGAAAGAGGCTACTGTAAGCATACTCATGATATAAAAATTATGAAAAAAAATGTATATGTTGTTCCTATACCCTAAATATGTATATAAGTCTTAAGTATTTACTCTACAGCAATTTATGTCAATGGTATGTATACATCATGGACTCCTGAAGTAAATGGAGTTCAAAATTATTCTGGATAATATATCCCAAAATTATAAAGTAACAGTTCCAGTCTCTTCCAGGAATCCCAAGTTAATTTTGAAACTAAAAGTTCCTGCCAAAAACTCTTTCATTTTACAACAGCTGCTTTTACAGCTGTGTTTTTATCACCTGTTTGAAACACTGACCTCTTGGGCTTTCCTTATGCAGATGAAGTTCAGCTTTCTCCCAGAAAAGTGACCAGGGTCTTATACCTTTTCTTTAATTATTCTGTCCCTCTTGATGGGCAGTTTTGATTGTGATGATTAGCCAGAGAGATAAATTAGAGTATTGGTTTCTGGAACTCAGTATAGGCTGTTTGATATGGGCTTTGATATTACAACTCATTTCCTCCCAATTCTCCTGCACTGCTCAGGGGAGAAGTAGAGAAGTTAAGGATGAAGTTGAACTTGATGAGGAAGAGAGGAGCAGGGAGAATATGTTTCAGATTTTTCCTTATTTCTTATTATCCTATTATTTTTAATTGGAAAAAATTCTACCAATTTTAGCAATTTGTTTCATTTTTGCCCAAGAGGGTAATAGCTGAGTGATCTCCCTGTTATCTTGGCACATGAGGTTTTTGTCACATTTTCTCCCTGGCCCTGTTGGGCAGAGGTAGTAATAGAGAGGCTGGGCATCTGGAGATTAAACAAAGTCAATCAACCACAAAACAGTATATAGTTTAATTTTACCACTTGCAGCTTATTATTTTATTTACTTATTTATGAAGATTCTTGAATGCCAGAACACTGAGGAATGAGAATTATTCCTTAGAGCAATAAGGAACAGCTTTATGATTTATGGAGGTTTTTAAGAGAAGTCTCAAGATAAATCAGTCAGTCCATGAAAATCACTGTGATTTTGGAGGTTCCAGACTGGAAAAATACATGTGGAAACAGAGCTACTAACTAGCATCACTACATACCACAGTCTGTACACAAAGTGCAGTTACAGTTACAAAGTACAGATTCCCAGCACAATACTATTGTATTTGTCCCAGACCGGCCAAAGTCTGGAGACAGCCCAAAAGCTTCAGGTGTCTCTTCAGCTGCATATTTGTCCAATTCTCTGAGTAGCAGGGGAATAACAAAATGTGGTGAATCTATTAATGAGAGGAAAACTGGAAAAGTCTTTTAAAGATTATGCTACATTTTTAAGGATAAGATGACTTAAACTTTGAACAATAGAAATGCTTGAACAATATTAAAGCCAAATATGATATCTTTTAGTAAAACAAGCACCAATTAACAAATCAGACTGGTTTAAAAAAAGTGTAAATGTTAAATACAGGAGAAAATAAAACAATATACAAAGCAAAGCAAAGCAAAACAGAGGACATTTTTATAGGAGTTTGACTAAAAATTAGGACCTTATTACCAACGGAATGAGACATGATGTATAATAGAACACATATAGACATAAGATTTTTTCTTTTTGTTCACATAAGAATAATGTTGTAAGGACAGGGAAAGCAGGATTTTGTAACATCATGTTACCATAACTGCTTGTCTCTCATTTCAGAAAGAGACAGGTATTATTTAGATGGATCTACACTTAACCTGAGTGAAAGATGTTACTGAAATTTCCTGTTTGAATTCAAGCTCTCTTACTGGATTTTTTTTTCCAATAGCTTGAATGGAACAAATTATATTCTCAGCCTCTGATTTTAATTTTATGTATAATATTCAGATGAGTAAGAGGGTAATGATAGAGTTCAAAAGGGTAATACTCATATCACAGTTAAGCCAGGAAATTACAAACCGCTACTCTTTGAGTGTTAATTCTTTACTTATTAGAAAACATTCTGGATAAAAAAGGTCAGTAGTGGCAGCCACTCATAAATAGACTTTGACATGTCCCTACTCCCATATTGAAAATATTAAAAGGAAGAGATCGACAACATGTACTCCTGCTATCTGCCGGTCCCACAAAGAAGTGCTTGGCAGGAGACGTGAGAGGCATTCAACTAAAAGCAGCTTTAAACTGACATTCTGTCCTTTGGATTTTGTAACTACACTTATGTTTATCAGGCATAAAGAAGTTCTAAGAAGCCTTTTAAAGAAGTCAATGCAACTGCTGAGAACTATCAGGGTGGTGCAATGGTTCTTGGTTTTCCTAATTACTTGCATTGTCTGCATCAGATGAGACTTAGTCCAAAGCTTTGAGATGGTGAAGAGAGCTCTTTTTTGAGAAAAATCTTTGAGAGGATGGAGAGGCTTTTAAGACACAGTTTGTGTCCCCAGAACATGCTCTGATCTATAGGGCTCAAGTGGGAGTGACCCTGAACAAATCAGAGTCATACTGACAGAAACAAAAATGTCTAATCTGTACTAGTCAGGAGATGAACCTTGTGGTTCAGTGAAGAAGTACTTTTATTAGCATTCTCTTTTGTGACCTGGCTTATGGAGATAGAACGGTGTGGAACGCTCTGATAAGTCAGTGCATAGATTCAGTTATATAGCTAACATTTAGCTGTTACTCCTGATGGCATGAGATAAAAAACACCTAAAGAAAATGGACGTGTACAAGTTTAAGTGCATTCACAGAAACAAAAAACAAAAAACCAAAACCAAAACCAAAACAAGAAAAAAAAAAAAAATCTGTTTTTTGGTTATAAAGACAAATTTTCTGCTTCTTCCATACCACTTTTCTGAAATTTTCTATTTGCTTTTTTTTTTTTTTTTTTTTTTTTTCAGATTCAGTCTGATGCTTTACTCTCATGTTACAACTATTATTTAGCTCCAGGTGCACTGGCTGATATTGATAACTCTATTCATTGTTCACTATGTCTAAAGGGCCAAATCAAAGCAAACAGTGTGTGGCTTTTCACAGTAACTTTTCCTTCAGCACTTGACCTGTGACTTGCTAATATGTGTCCAGTCAGAAGAGAATGGACACCACTTAGTAAGTAAATATACACTTAACAAATGTGAGACTTCTAATCACGCCTGATACCTTGATCTTAAGCTGTCATTAAAACAAACTCAAGGTTCCCCAATGGACCTGTACTGAAAAATTTGAGGAATTTGAATTGTATAACTAGCTCATGATTTGCAAAATAATTTTCATTCTAAAATAAGTAAGTTAACTGTTAGCCATCTCATGAAGAGCAGGATGAAAAAAGGATTACTTGAGCCATCAGAAAAGAGGGAAATGGACTGGGAAATGGAAAGAAAAATAATTATTTCAGAATCTGAAAATTTTAGGGTTAGGGAGATTTCTAATGCTGTTTCCAGTTCATAGCTTTTCATTAATGAAGAATGCTGATTAAAAATTACAATACATTTTTAAAAATTATATTAATCATATGGAAAAATCATTTACATATGCTCTTACAAATATATACATTTTAGTGTTAATCCACAAAACCACTGGCTCCCTCAAAGGAACATGAGCAGACTTTACTTTTAGGCTATGGGTAAATATTTTTGAGCTGCACATTTAAGATCTTTAGATAATAACTGAGTAACAGAATTTGAATCAGCAAATTCATGAGACTAGTTTGGATTTTTAAAATGAGACAAAATGAAAAATAATGTGATCCTCTGAATTCTATACTTTGGGTACCATTTTCAAAAGCAAGCTTAGGGACTACTCTTGCAGTGGCTTTTTTTTCCCTGGGGCTTTCAATGAAACTGAGGGCATGATCTTCTAAAGCTGCAGTACACAAAGCAGACCTTCAAGAAAGGAAATGTACAGCCATACTACTTGAAACAAATTTGAGACAATTTGTGAGTAATAATTCTGTGGGACATTCTTGCAGATATTTTCCAATTGCTCACACTAAAGGAACAGACAGAATCTTCTAGGGTCCTTTCATAAGCCACCCTAGTTCTTTTTTGTATCATAACAAGGTCAGAGTAGCCTCTTTAACAGTCAAAACAGTCAGGGAACTTGGAAGATGTTCTTTATTTTAAAATATGTTTCAAAATTGATCTGATCGTAAACTAATAAATCAATCTTAACAACACATTTGATTCCTTTAAAAGTTATCATATATAGTTCTGATATAATATGTCATAATTGCTGCAGTAGTCCTGAAAAAAATAGGATAAAACCTCCCTCTGAATATAGAAAGAGGAAAAGGAGGCTTAATTATTTTTTCTTTTCTATATCTGGTTTTAGCTTATACCTTAAATCTCTCAAGAGGAAGATAAGCATTATATATGTAGACAAAGTTTTTAAAAGCACTAAAAACTAGGATGCTTTTAAAATATAATTACAAGTCTGAATAATGATAGACAGTATAACAATCTGCATTACCTATGAAAAAGAGTATCAGCCTTGATGGAGAACACTGGGGAAACATAACAGACAGTAGGAATATATTTTACTGCCCTGAGCACTGGATCAAAAGTCCTGGGAACAGAAACTAAAGACAGAAAGAAAGATTAGAGCTCAGCCTCATGCCAATACATGGCCATCCTCTAATAACAGCTACTCTATTTGTGCTTCAGTTATACCTCATGGTAATATGAGGTTATTCACTTTATAACCCTGCCTTCCTCTTTGCCTCTAGAAAGAAATGAAGTTCTAGAAAAGTGTCTCAGGACACACCTCACTCTTGTTAAAATCAGAAAACGAGCCTGAAAATTGCTGATTGCTGATTAAAACTAAACCGGTGGCTTTCCATTTGAATATATTTTTTGCTTTTCATATTATGGTAGAAATTAAATGAGTTGTAAATTATTTCTACGTATAACAAAAAAAACCTATGCACTGTCCTCTCTTTTCTCCTATCATATGAGCTGTTTTTAGAATGAGGAAATTTGGAAGGTGAAGAAGGAGGCTAAGGGAGAGAGTGTAGGACTGAGATATTCCATGTCATTTGTCTCTAAGGAGACAAGCAGAAAATGGAGGCAGGAATTAGGACTTCTGGGAGAAGAAATAGTGGAAAGGAGGCAGAGAGAAGCTAGTGTGCTTGCATGGAAACAAAAGGGAAACTTGCAGGAAATTATTTGTGAGGAGAGGCAAGAAGACAGGAGGAGAGCTGTGAAAGTATGAAACAGGAATTGTGATAGTCTGAAATTGATAGGAAATGGACAGAAAAGAGGAAAGAGACACAGAAAGACTATGGAGCACACCTGGTCAAGGAACAGAGGAATCTGAGTCTGAAATGCTGACACAGCCTCCCCATAAAGCCCTAACTTTTACAAGTAAGCAAGACAAAGATCAAGCACTGAGTCTCTCACACATCCTCCTGATCATTGCTTTGTCAGTGATTTTGGGAATAAATCTGATTCTTGCTCCCTGGGTTTAACATGTCTTGAAGATCATTCTTTACTCTCCCAGGGGGCTTTCCAAACCGAACCACATAGGCTCAGTGAGATAACAGGCACTAATAAAGACTTGCACAGGAGAGAAAAGTAGCTTTAAAAGGATCATTACAGTTATTTTTTAAAAAGTATTTTTTAGAAGTTAAGCAATGTCCTAGAATGTAAATTTTGTAATCAGACAGTTGCATGCAGCCCTCTAGAACTTGTTTTTTATCTTTTTGTTGTTGTTTTGTTTTGTTATGCTTTCCAATCCTTTCATCTACTTACTCTCAGATATAGACTCTCACCACTTCAATCTTTTTTCATCTAGTGAGCAAGTGTTTTTCTCTCCTGCTCTGTGTATTTTTTCCCCTTTTAACTTTAATTCCTTTACTTCTAATTACACTCTCTTGTATCAGGCTAAATTATTCCTCTTCTTCCTTTGTGTTTACTGCCTTCAGATGTTTGTAGTATATTACGTCCTCCTTTCTTCCCTAACCTAATTACTTCACTAAACTATTTGTATTTATGCTTTTAATCTTTTCTAATAAGTAAGTCTATTCATCCCTTTAATCATTTCCACTACTTTTCTTTTAAAAGCTTTTCTTAGGGCTTTTCATGCCTTACAAAATGTTTTATTTATATTTCTTGTTAAACATTGATTTAAAATTTATATTTGACACCTTAATCATGTAAGTAATTGTTCTTTTAAAACAATTTTTATTTATTTTAATAACTCACTTTATCTCATAAAAAACTTCCCATTATTTTCCTGTCTCTTTTTGCATTTTTATTTTTGTGGCTTAAGTATGTACACTTGCCTTTTCCATCAATTTAATTTTGCTTTTTTTTTACCATGTAGGCATTGGCAGGATATAGACAGTGAGACAGAAACCCAGACACCCAATCCAACTCTAAGTCATATAGGATTCAGTGACAGAAATAATTTCTAGCATGTTCATGCTCTGTAGGCACCTATTTAATGTGAGTTTTGTGCTCTCTCCCACTCACATCACCTGCTTTTGTCTAGTACTGGCTTCTGTACTGACAAGATTCATGCAGTCCTGCTTTGAGCATATATATACATACTTCATCTCCCATATGGCACGAAGAGTGCATTTCCTTTTTTGCATTTCAACAGCATTTCAACTGGTTTTACAGCATCTGCTGAATGATGATATTCCAGTGTGGAACAGTTTGGACAAAATTAAGGTTGAGTTACAGAGATATTTTTGCAAAAGTCTTACCACATTTGCTGAAATGTAAATTAACTTGCACTCTAATTTCACTGATTGACAAAGCTATAACTAGTTGGTAAGATGAGGTATTGTAAAATTTAAAAAAGCCTTTTGACAATTATAAAACTCTGACTGAATGCCATTGTCACTAAATAGCAATTAAAAATGCCTCTGCCAGAGTGTCAAGAGAGATGAGCAGGAATTTAGGGAGCAGAATAGCTCAGCTAACTGTTGTTGCTAAACAGACTTCTATTTCTGCCTGCTTCCAAGTGAGTGCAGTTGAAAAAACCTGTCTGGAATAGAAAGACCTGACAACATTACATTATACAGAAATTAAGGCAGTGGGAGACATGGTTTTGAGCTCGGGAATACATGTCAGTGCAAAGAGGAAGCTGCTGTCTCCACCAAAATGGGAATCGTGCTGTTTCCTTCAGTCAGAAAACAGCTCTTTCCTTTGAGGCTGCTTTGACATAGATGCCTTCACCAAACACTGCTAAATTTTACTAACACCATTGTGTGTCACTCACCAAGAGTTTCTCTGCAGTTCTCTTTCCCTCCCTATTTCATGCACACTTGTTAATGTGGGGAGGTATGTAAATTCACAAATTTACTGAAGATGATAGGTTAAAGTTTCTGTATTATTGTCAATAATATATACATTATATATAGACTTGACCAAATCAAAACATTCATAGACTAATTGTATATCTTGTAATTACCAATTACCTATATATATAAAACATATTCAAAAGAAAAAAATAATCTGATTTAAATTAAGACTCCTACAGTTTTATAAAATAAAATGCTTTGAAGAGCTTAAAATACATTCAATAAAATTCATTGATCTGCTATTCAAGTAGGAAAAAATTTCACTCCAAATTGCCTGTTGTCAACCAACAGAACTAACAAGTTATTTTAATCAATTCTCTGCTTTCTACTTTTTTATACATCAGACTTGCAAACACATACCACAGAATATAGGTTTGCCCAAATAGTCTTCATTTAATAATGATTTTAATTCTAGAAGAGTTCATGCTGTTTCTAATAACCTTTTCATGCAGTCTTTATTACTTTTTTCTTATACTAGTAGTGAGTAAGAACACTGTGTATCCTTCTTTCCTTCCTTCCTTCCTTCAACTGGTTTGCTGTTCTTATGGCATTTATGTATACTCAGGGAAAATGGCTCTTTCCACAGCTGGCAAATGTTCTTTCTATTGGAAGTGAAAACAGAAGTTCAATCTCTGCATTCCAAAATGAAATACTTAATGCAGTTAGAGATAGAACTTAAATGAAATATTTCTCTATCAACATGCAGCATAACCTGGAGTCTTAAAACTACATATATTCAGTTTCAGGATGAAACACTGAGGTCTGGCCAAATATGTCTTCACACAGTGAAGTCTAAGATCAAGAACTGTGTATTTTTAGTAAAACTGACAACATAGGCAGCTGACAAGTGCATTTCTAGTGTTAAGTTCCCTTTCCTATATCTACTTAATTGTCCTTAAGTTGCCTGAGCACAAATTTGTACATATATGTCTCAAGTGTACTTAAAGCTAACAAAAGCTTAGAAATAAAATTGAATGTGGGCTGGTTTTGAAGATAATAGATTCAATTTATGTGCGATTATTATAGCTGCAAGCTTTTTTACTCATTGCAGGTATGGGCCTGAGTATGAGGAACATTGGGAAGGGCAGCCTTTAGGGTATTTAAGCAACTGTCAAACAGTGTCTATTTTTCAGAATTACTTTTAAGTAAATAAAACATAATTGGAATAATATGTTCTCAAGACTAGCTATATTTCATTCTTGTGATAGTAGATGGATTACAAGCATTCTGTTCTGAGCTGATAGAAATAGTAGATAAAAATTGAGTAATCTTGAAATCTCTGGAGAAGCAGAGATCAAAAGGTGAACAAATATTCTATAAAAACTATGCACTTTTAAAATGTAGCCATATAACACTTTTAAGATTTCATGGTCACATCAATTTTGCAGGCACTGAATGGTTTCTCTTTCCTTTACTTTTGCTTTAGTCTGTAGAGAATCATATGCAAGTAATTCACTTTAGCATTAATTGATGCATTGACCAATGTTTGTAATTGCTCACAGAATGTACAGAAATGCTTTTAGCATTGCTGAACTATACATGGCATGAACCATAAAGAAATAGTCACTTAGAATGGTGCTGTGAATACTCTAGGCTTCTCTGATGCTAAGTTATATTTCACAATTCAAATTTTAGTTTTATTTAGGTGTAATTGGGTTTCAGTCATGAATGTTTCTGCATATCTATTTTCTCAAACTGTTTCTTCACAAGAATGAAAACAGTCTGAAATATCAACTTGCAGAGTGAAAAATACACAAATCTGTTGCTTGAAGAAAAAAAAACTGATAAAAAGGAATCTGAAATACTAAAATAGGTTTTAAACACACCACATGGTAGGTATTTCTAACACATGAAACCAATATTCATGGCTGTGTGAGTAAAAAAAGATCTACTTGGTTCTCTGTTTCAAATGCTTATATAATCCGTCAGGCGTAAGTCTAGAAAAATCAGTCAAAATTTTTCAGTTAATAGGTAATGATATACTGAATTTCTGAAGTGTCTTTACCAATTCCTTCTGCTTTTTGAACAGGCTATTTGAAAAAAAATAAAATTGTTAAATATGGAAAACAGTTATCAGATGACGTTTGGAAATACTCCAAATCAAAAAAGAGCTACAAAGTTGTAAAGCTTTTACATTCTAGAGGGACTGTGGTTTTAGCAATGGAAAGTTCTTCTGCCAGATAAACATGGTGTTGGAAGCCACTATGTTGCATAGGCTACAGTAGCTATATTTAAATGAATTATATATTGAGAAGATATGTAGAAGAGGAGGAAAGCCATCAGTTTTGCAGTGCATGCCTGTAATTATCTTTTTGTGCTTCTCTAATGATAGAACACCAGCCTCTGCTTTATGTCCTGTGAGCATGCATGCTGTCTCAAGGACATACCGTTACTGCACTCATTTTGTGCTGTATGAATTGCTCAGAGAAGCTTGATTCTTTTTGATGAAGAAAGAATTAAGATCAAGTCTTCTCCCTCTCTTACGCTATTTAATTGGTAGCAGCCAGAGAAAATCAGGCTGTCCCACACACATGTCATTGCTCACATGGTCAGCTGGCATAATGAATTCCATTTACTTGATGAACCTTAGCATAATAAATTCTGTTGCACAACCAAAACTGCAGGTTCTGTTTACAAGAATGGCAATCATCTGCCAAAGTTTCAGAACAAATATATTATTGAGCTTCATCCAATGCAGAAGACAATGTGTGAAACCTTGTCACAGATGCTGAACAAGAACAAAATTTTCACAAAAGCACAGCTGGATATGTATTAGGTTTATGTGGCAAGGTTTTGGTAGTGGGGGTGATACATAGGTGGTTTCTGTGAGAAGACACGAGGTTGCCCCCATGTCAGAGACAGGTCTAGACAGCTCCAAAATGGACTCACCACTACACAGCTGAGCCCATCAGTGATGCTGGTGGCATCTCTGTGATAACATATTTAAGAAAGGGTGAAGAACACTGCAGTGGTGCTGTGAAGGAGTGGAGTGAAGAAAATATGAAACAGTGCAGATGAGTGAAAGAGTAGGAGGAGGTGGTCCAGGAAAGAGCAGGAGAAGGTGCTCCAGGCATGAGAGCAGCCTATGGGAGAAGAGCATAGTGATACAACTGTCTCCCTGCATCCCATGGAGGTCCACCAACAGTGAAAGCAGAGGATAGACCAAGGGATAATCACTTTTCTGAGTACTACAGTTATAGGAGATGTTAAATAGATACATATACGTTTTGCAGGACAACATGAAGGCAATTTATTTTCAGTTAAAACATAAGCAAGATCTCTACATATTCTTTGAACTTCCGGTACATCTTTGCCACAAAAATCAATGATAAGTCCTCTCTGCTTCTTTAACAAGACAGATCAATGGCAATGGACTTTCTGGCAGAAAGTGCATTTTGAAAATGTGATCAAGTGACTGGCATCCAATTCTACTCATCTACTATGGCAAACAGACATTTTTGATTATTGTTTGAGTTGTTTCAGTCTCAGCTAGACATAACCAGATGGGAATGAAGAGCTTATCATTTATGATTCAAGAACTTTGACATCAACAGAATGAAGATACACACAAGACTTGCTGTTGAAATTATTAGTGATGTTGAGGGTTGTAAGGTGGAGATTCACAAGAATCACAAGTGTATTCTAGAGAAAGAGGAGCAGACATTGCTGACCACATCTTGATTACTGCAGAGATGATCCCTTGGCTTACACAGCTGTTTGCAAGCAGAAAAACTGGCATGATGAGCTCTCTGCTGAGGTAAATGTTGAAGTATTTGCACTTCCATCTGAAAAGCTGATAGCGGAAGCCTTGCCTGACTGGTTTCTTCAGGTCAGAACTTGTTGTCAGTAATCCAATAGAGGCACATGTGGGATCTCAGCACATCACTGTGGATGTGCAGAGACACCAGGGGAGCCCCTGGGGGGCTCGGAAACCCTGGAATGATGCCAAAAGGGTTTGGTGGTTGGATTTCGATCCATCAAAAGGAGAAGAACCTGTGACGGAGGAAATGAGAACTTCTTGGGTGTGAATGATACCTTTATGGAGGGAAATATAAATTTTAGAAAAATAGGTACAGGGGGGTCATGAAGGCAAGATGGAGGATTCAGGGCGTGGTCCTGTGTTCTTCTTTCTTCTTCATGTCTTCCATTTTGTGTGGTGATGTTGGCACTTGGGGATTGGTTCATGGTGAAGGTACACTTGTCTATAAGGGTGAATAGTATTGGGAAATAAAGGTAAATATGTCACACGTAATTTTTACTATAAAAGACACAGCCGCCCTGTGGGCGGGGGAGAGTGCACTTGACAGTCCTGCTGAGCGGACCTCGGCTGGGCAGAGAGAAAACTTTGTAGATAAGAGATAATAAACAGAACTGAAGACCGAAAATCTAAGAGTCCAGACTCATCCTTCGCAATCGCAGCCGCCCAGAACCACCTCTCTCCGTGTCGGGGCAGAGACACATAACAGCGAACAGCGACAGGCACATTTCAGGATGAAGAGACAGCCAAAAGACAAAATGTTAGCCACACTAATTTCTTTTAATTCTCCAGCATGAGCAGACTGTGACAAAAGATTCTTCTTGTTAGGAAGTAATATTATTCTTCCTGACTGAGAACTCCAGCAATCCTTTTGGAGCACATAAGAGCTTTGTTTCAGTGAAAGCAGTTCCACTTGCAGGGCTGTAGTGCAGGGAATATGATTTTTTGCCATTCCCAGTAAAAGCCCACAGGTTCTACCCGGAGAGTTCCAGTCTCAGGGCTGGCCTTGTCTCACTTTCTGCTTTGGAGACAAGTGCCTGTAACCTCCCGTCTGAGCCTGAGCTGTTCCAATGCCTGCATGGGAAGAGTCCAGCAAACCCAGGAGTTCATTGCCCAGGGGGAAAAGTTGAGGCTGGGGAAGATGTGAAATGGGCCATGCAGACAGAAGGCAGGAACTTAGAGCAAGAGAGATATATAAAAAATTTCAAACTTTTTGAGGAGAAAGGAACTCAGTCACTGTGTTATACTTTTCCCAACAAAAGCTTTGGGACTCCAATGGCAACCAGTTGTCACTGCTGGCTGAGGATGACTGGCACAGTCGATCACAGATCCAACAGGGTATTAGAAGGGAGAGTACAATGCTACTAATGCTGCTAGCAAAATTATTACAGAAGGAAACCAACTACTTGATGACACAAATTAAGGAGAAAGAATTGTGCTGAATGTCAGTATGCCTGCTCAATACAAGTACCAGGAACTGATTTCTGACTGCAAACCACAAGGTCTAAAACAGTCTTGCAAAAAATTCCAGAGAAGAAAACAATGTTTGTGATCTTAAGGTTGTCCCAGTATCTATTCAAATTAAGGTATACTCGTTTTCTAAGTCTAGTGATAATGCCCCAATATTCCATATCTCAGAATTATTCAGGCTTTGATCTTTGATCTTTAGTAAGAACTGAAGAAAAATACTAAGATTAAATAACATAAATTTTCATTTAAATCTCAATTTACAGAATTTTCCTACTTTATATTATGGGTCTCTGAGATTTTCTTGTGATGCTGATAATTTATTGACTCCATGAAAGATTTAGAGATGTCACTAAGACACATGAAATGCAATTAAACTTTGACACTAATCGCTTTGATCAAGCAAGGTCAGAGACAATACTTGCACCTATTAATATTTTATGAAGTGAACTTTTTGCCTTGATTTCTGAATAAGAGGGGAAAACTCAAAGGATGTGATATGTCGAAAGTGTCAGACAGAATTTTTTAAAGTAATACACAAGTGAATCACTTGCTGACATGAGTCATGCAGAAGCCATTCAGGTTCAAGTTATTGTGACATCTGTGCTAGCAACAGTTTTTTTCTCTAGATACAGACAGTGTTTTATCTAAAATATAATTTGAATTACACTTTTATCTTTCAGTCTCCCTGCTTTGGTTTTGGACTGAAATTGATTTATTTACTCTTGCAACAATAAATACTTATATTAAGTATTAAAATAAATACTTATATTTAAGAAAATATATATAATATAATTAATGACACAAACCCACATAGAAATAATAATTTATAAATTAACATCAGCTAAAGTAATATTCTAAAACATTCTATTGAAGAATTAAATAGATATAGAAGAATTCATGTCTCTCTATTCATGGTGTAGGATTCTTCTGAAATACAGTTAAGAACTAAATAACAAATACTACATTGGCAATCAGGAGGAGCCCAAATATAATAAACTAAAATCATAGAATTAATAGTGTAATTTTTTATTTTCTATACTTTCAACAGCCATTTTTCTTCAGCTGAATCAAGAAATGCATTAAAAAAATGGAAGTCACACCAGTCATTGTTATCCAGCACCAGAGAATTCACTCCCTGACTGCTGTCTCCATTATTTGATGCTTAGTAGAAAGTAGACTAGACACAGGGATCATGATTGTGTGGGTGCTCCTTTATTTTTTGTGTTGTTTTCTTGTCACAAAAGAAAACATTTTTGACATTATTCCATACTGAATACCATTTAACCTCTGTGAGAATATAGCAAGACTAGTGAGGCTCCTCTCAGTGTACAGCAAATCACAATCCATCATAGTAATCTCAAGCCTCTACAGCAGAAAATCTCTTGAGGATATATCTTGTAAAGACAGCACTGTTTGGGTTATTAAAGCAAAACCAAAACATAGCCTGAGCAAAATGCTTGGTACAGCTTTTTCCAAATACAGTGGAATATAACAAAGGCTTGCTTCCAATTATGATGAAATTCTCTAACACTTACGGAGAAAATTCTTTTGGATATGTTTTTCCTATATTTTTTCAGCTTTTCATAATCCCTCTGTATTTCCATCATACTTTCATGCAGCATAGTTTTTCATTATTTATTTATTGATTTTCTGGCACCAATCCTAAGCAATTCCCCATCTCTCTTATATTGTCTCTCTGTTTTTAAGTATTTAGTGTTCTGGAGAGTTTTGAAAAGAAAAGCCAAGTGGGAATTTGCTGGAATTCAAAACACTAATTTTACTCCTTCTAAGACAGCTGTTTTCTTCACAGCTAGCTGTTCACCAGCTTTTCAAATAGTAATAACATAATGCAGTATTTTGAAGTCATGTGGGTCACCTCTACAACTTTGTATGGAAAACAGTTTAGTGCATCATTAGTAAACATTTATAAAATCAGACAACACAATAAGAGGATACGGGAATAGACGCTGATATTTGGTAGTGCTAAGACAGAAATTTTCTGTGACATTCTTCTTTGATCACACACATGAAGATGAGAGATATTTAAACAAACAAACAAACAAAACTGGTCGATCTGTGAAGTCAACTATCCTCTTTGTGATAGATTGTCAAGGCAAATTTTGAGAGATACTTTTTGACTTACAAATTTAAATTGGTTAATTATCTTATGATAAACAAACAAACAAATATGTATTAAAAAACACAGATTAAATAGCATACTCCACCATTGTACCTGACCAATCTTTAGTTATCTTTTACCATACTTGCCACAAATAGGCATATGCAGAGCCAGAAGACACCAAGTCCAAAAGCCTGAGCAGCAGTTTGCTTTCTTTCCTAACTGAAAAGTTACCATCATGTTGTAGTCTCTCAACACCCAACATAAATTTTTGTGACTGCTCATGAAACACTCCAGTGTGTAAAGGAAACTGTTCTTGTTCATTTTAAGGCACAGTGCACATTTTCTACATGAGGAATTATGTGCAATCTCTTTCAAGGACATCAAAGGAGCTAAGTGAAGCATAATAGGGTTTAGGTGGTTTTTTTTGTTTGTTTTTGGTTTTGGTTTTTTTGGGGGGTTTTTTTTGTGTGTTTTTTTTTATATCAATAGTATGTATCAAAGACTTGTTAATGCCAATCACAGAATTATTTCTAAGGATCACTTTCTTTGATATTGTTATCCAAGGAAGGATGCAATATGTTGCTTTTCTTAGTAGAAGCAGCTTAAAGCATGAAGTTCAAATTTCTGATCTTCTGCTATAGAAAAAGAACTTAATTCTGATCACAGAATGGTGAACATTCCTGCATTTTAGATTCAAGGTAGCACTACCAAATTAAACATATTTTTGAGATAGTTTCAAACATAAAGTGCACTGAAAATCATTATTAACAAATGTCCCATCTTCAGCATAGTCTAATTATGGACATCCTTATCTCTTAATGGAATGTTAATAGAATGTGGTTGACAGTTTTTGTAATCCCATTAAGTCCTTTTAAAGTGAATGGTTATAGAAGTGCAAAGAGGTAAATCCACAATGGGATTTCAGTGCTATGGAAGACACCACCTCTCCTAAGGAACACAAAGCATCCAGTAAATCAAGTGTTGATTATTGGTGCTACAAAACTGAAAACTTTATCAAAGAGTATTTGTCCTGCACAGGTTAATCAAGATTGCCCACGAGGAAGGCCAAGTTTTTGACCCTATTACAGAAACAGCTGGATACCTATTTTTTCTCAAAAATCTTGGAGAACATTTTGTGAATATTTGTCCTGAACTTTCATGCTCAGGTCAGGCTCCTCTTTCTCATGATGAAAAAATGAGAGATTGTTGTAACCAGATGATTAAGAATATACTTGTTGCAGTCAAACAATGAACTAGGTGCTTTTTCAGTGTAGACATTGTAAAAAGAAATGTTAAACTCACTGCTGGCAATATCCCAGTATTAAAGCATCTCCTTAGAAAAGAAGAAGATTCTTTCTTTGTCAAGACTTAGGAATTTTTATACAGACAGCAGAAATTTTAGTGTGTTCAGACTAGGCAATTCCAAAAGTGGTGCAAATTAAGGCCAGGAGAGAACTTGGACCAGCTCTCATTCTGCTTCCCTGTGTATTTTTCCTAGGGTTGCTGACAAAGGAGAATGAAGAAATGAGCCCTACTGTCAGTCTTGGAGGCAGCTGTGTATTGGAGAAAACTTGACTGTTGTCAGCATGTCCCCATTCACACTTTAACTGGGCTGGTCTACTTAGGCTTGGATAAGAGTTGACCTATCTGCCAGCTGTCAGATGAATAGGGAAACATGTTTTAGTGCCTATGAAACTTGTGAAACTACTGAAAGCTGAGTAAACTTCCAGAGAGACAGCTCTAAATTCCAGATATGTGTATAACGGGGATAATGTAGATACATATAAAATGACAAGGGTCTAATTCAGTTCCTGTGATTTATTCAAACATTTGTAAAACACATTTTTAAAACTAAGCACTTCTAGAGGACTTATCTTCAAAGTGCCTTTCAAATTTTGAATCTGATGATAGTCTTTATTTTATAGACTTTGATTATGCAACCATACAACAGATAATCATTACTATCTATTAGGTCCCTCAATTAACATTTTGAGGGAAGAATAAAGTATAACTAAAGAAATACCTATATAAAAGCTCTCTGAAAGGGAAAAAAGAAAAAAGCTTCACTTTAAGTATTGCCCAGCTTGGTGATCAGCAATCCTGAGGACTGAGGTTTTCCACTCTGTTTTTCAAGTGAAAAGAGATCAGCATATCTGGAAATCAAATTCACCTGGCATGTAGGAAGATGCTGATTTTGCACTTGGAGACGGCAAAGATAGCAATGAACTAAGCAAAACTACATCAAGCTTTCATGTTGAGGACCAAACCGAAATACAAGACTGCTTGTATTGGATTGTGTTTTACTACAGGTAAGTGATGTCTTTTCCCTCAAAGTATGTCAAAGTTTACAGCAGAACTCCTCAGTTTGAGATAGCCCAAATATCAGTCAGAAACATCTACAAATTGATGTAGATCTTTACCTAATTATTCTCCATGACATTAAGAAAATATTTCTTAATCTTAAGAAATGGCACCCTCATGCTTATTTTTAAAAGATACTGCTCTAATGTTCAAGAATAACAATGAAAGTCTATTATATACTTTTGGTAAATATATACCAAATATATACTCATTTAAAACATTTTTGCTTTCAGAAGGCATGCAAATTTTAAACATATAAAATCAATAATATAGATATTTTAATAGTTTTTGAAAAGTAGGTTTGCATTCAAAATAATGATGAATTTTTGTAAATATCAAAAACCTTATAATTATTCTAAATATTGCCTTTATATTCAATTTTATTAACAATTTATTACTGATTGCTAATAAATCCAAACAAACCTTAAAACATAATCATACTCTGAATAGGGATATTTCTCCCCAGTACTGTTAGTATACCATAGTTTACCTAACTGAAATCACCATTATATCAAAATATCAATTATGATCTAAATTCCTCACCCGCTGTCAAGGACTACACTCAGGTGTCACTGTACTCCAAATCACCATTTAAACACACACATCATTTTTAAGGATGGTGTCTTCAAATCTAACACTTTGTAAGATGGTCAAGAGACATGATTTTTTATACTAAGAAAAAAAAATACTTTATTTCTTTATGGCTTTGTCTTTCTATTTTTCAGTTAAAGGTTGTTTAGGGTTTATTTTCACTCTCCATTTCAGCAAAATTTCAAGAGAAATGAACTAAAGAGATAAACCAAATGTACATTGCAAAGAAAAGTAGGAGGAAAAAAAAAATCAACCAAAAAAACATCCAAAAAACAACCCAAAACCAAACCCTTTTGCAAAAATTAGCAAATTTGGCTCAAATACTTTTGATCCTCTGGGAGAGAAAAATAGAATTAATTCAGAACTCACTGCTATAAATATTCATTATGCTTTCTCTCTTATCTGGAAATGCATCAATTAATTAATTAACTATTCATAGAAGCGCTTCTTTTTCCCCTCACTTTCCACTCAAATTCTTTCCGCATTTGAATTCTTCCTCATGCTACAATTAATAGGATTTTTGCCTCTGCATTACATGGGAATATGAACCTACATGAATTAAGAAATTGTTAGTAAACAAATATGATCATGGTTATGGTATGAGTGAAGGAAAAAGAAGGGGAGGAGAAAGAGAACTGTGGATTGAAATTATTTTGCCATGACTAAAATATGGTTAACTGACATATCTGAATGGTATGTGAGCCCACAACACTTATGTAAATACTTTGCCTTCTTGCACAGTGTTCAACAGATGTTTAGGTAGATAGAGTTACTACACTGAAGAAGAAAGACTGTAGTGTACTTATCAATAATCTACTTCTGTGTATAACTTCATCTGGAAGTGATCAATTAGAGGTGTTAAAATTTTGGGCCATGACAAGATTCACAGGTTGGCCTGCAGATTCTGAAAAAAAACCCAAAAAAAACCAACTAATTTCATGCAAGTTTTGTCCTGTGATTATAACAAAAAATGAACTTCTAGTTGATATCAAAAAGCAAACAAGACATGTTTCTTTGATATTTTACACCTTATTTATCAGTGTAAAGGAAGCAGGTGGAAGTGGGTTCAAAATCCTTAGGCTATTACTTCCTGCATGTATAAGAGAGAAACAGTTTAAAATTATAGTGAGGGACTGGGCTTCCAAAGTGATCCAAGTGGAAGCATTTCCAGATGTAGAATTTGTAATTCTTGTCATATTTTTTAATCATATGATTTTCTTAATAACTAAATCATAGTATGCCAACTCCGCCAATACTTAAAAAACAACAAAACCAACCAAACAAAGAGAATACATCTTTGGTTTTAGTTCCTGCAGATCAAAATATGCAATATGTGAAATATGAAATATTCACACGTGAGGATAGGAAGATGAATATAAGTGCTTTACTTTTAGCAAAAATGTTCTGGAAAGTTTGCTGAAGTGATTGCAATAAAAAAAATTCAGAATTTATGTTGTTTGTATTTCATTAAGCTTGCTTTAAGGGATAAGGCTTGTCTTAGAGCATGGGAAAACGTTTGGCGATAGTCTTTTTGCACTAGCATTATTTGATATTTAAAAGAGAGTGAAGAAAAGGACAGGATTTGACCACTATAATTCAGGGCCATATAAAGACCTATTAATCAATCAAGACAATTGATTAAGAACTCTGGGGATAAAAGGTCACAAGGATTAATTTAGTTGAATATTTTTTTAATTTTAAATGAAGTGTCAAATATTCAATATCCTTTCGGGAAGGGAAACGCAATCTTGCGACCCTGAAAAGAGACAGAAGGGAATTTCAGTATTAATTCATTGGTATGTATAGATAACTGATTTTCCATTCAATGAAGAAATGTGGTTTTGTTTTTTTTGATGGACTTTTTTTTATTCATTTAAATACATAACAACACATTGATCAGGATTTTCTGTCAAGATTTTCTATTTTCCTTTCATGTATATGAAGAAAGTATCCATGTTAGCCTAGGTGTTTAATGGAAACAGATTAACTCAACAGAACTCTTAATTAGCATCTTTATCTAACCTAAAATTTGTCGTTTTAATTATATAGACCTGAACTGGATATTCCTTATACATATTTTATTATTTAAAATTTGAACCAAAAAATCTCTTAAGCTGATTTTATTAATTATCTCTCTGTTTGTTAATACGTATATTGATGCTGGGGGGAGATCAGCAGAGAAGACTAATTTAAATTTATTCTGTCTTAGCATTTGTGGTGAGTGTCACTGGTATGCACACATACTAACTTACGGACCTCATGCTGATGAGCACTTGAAGAAGAAACTCTGATTATTAAGTGTAGCCTACAGCAGAGTCCATAAAATTCGCACAGTCGTTCTGTTGAGTTCTACAATGCTGAAGGTTTGGGTTTTTATATTTAACTTATTGATTTAAAAACTGTTGGAGGATTAGTATTTGTCATTGTCCTCTATTTTCTCTTTTAATTGTACCTTCCCATAGTAATCAAGGATTCTGTTTAATGAAATTAAGAACTCCTAGCTGGATATTTTCTGGGCATTTGCAGATTACATGTTTCTCAGTGTGTTTCAGTGGGAGACTTATGAGGCATAAAGTTTTCTCTACGTTTCCCCATGATTCCCCATCACATCTCAGTAGATAGCACTATAGGTGAAATGTTAATGTGCGCATAATAGGTGAAATGTTAAGCCTCAAAGTATGTGGTTTATTCTAATTGGTGACAAAGTAAATAATATTTTTTTTACAATAATGTTGATTTACATTTGCCTTTGTTTTGTGATCTCTTTTTCCTTTTTTTCCTTTGGTATCTTACTCCTTCACTGCTCACTTTTTCCAACTATTTTATGCACTTTGGGTTTTTCAATTACCTCCATATTACCTATTTGGGGAGCATTGTTTTAAATGTGTATTTTAACACCACAATTTGGTTTGACAGAATGATTTGTAGTGCTGCAGCAAGGCATTCACCAGAGATCTGAAATCTTGTGCACAAACTCCCTAATCTAGCAAGCTTTAATTTGTAAGCTTACTGCTGTTCCTCCATTAAGGTAGTGATGAAATGCAAATCGGAAATTGTTCTGCAGAGCTTCTAAGCTGGTAAAAAATGCAGAACTGCTGAAATTCTGCAGGACTGTGACATTTAAAACATCATTGTATCAGAGTTATTTGCTTTTAATTAGGAACAGGTAGAGGAGAGTAAGGGGAGTATTTACGTGCATGTTATGTTGATGGAAAAAGAATGAGGAAGTGTCCTCAGCTTGATTACTAAATCTTTTATTCATTCCCTGTTTTTTCAGGTCTTGTATTCATTTCACAATGGCACATTTGCAGTGAGAGGCAGTGAAAAAAGGTCATCCCATTCTTATCAAGGGTTTGTTGGTAAAAGCACACTACAAGAATCCAGTGTTCTACGTTGGACATGTTGCTCTGGTTGCCAACATTCACGGCCCAGCTCTGTCATTGCCTTCAACCCCAAATAATTGTATCTAAGATAGTATGTACCTCTTCTTTTCTGTTACTAGGAAGAGCTAAAAGTGTCACCTTTACTTCAGGGCAAGAATCAGTCTCAGGGCACATTTTTACAGGGGAGAGTCCAAATAATGGCAACAAAGCTAACATTTTTCATGTTGATCATGACTAACAAATTACTGAATTTTGTGTTTCTCATTCTAAAATTAAATTGTTAGTACAAGGAGAAATAATGTTTTGTGTAGGCAAGCGAAAATAGTAAAAATGTAAGTTCATTTGGGACACATAAAGCCTTATACTGCAGTCTGAGGTCAGAATTTTATCTGAGGTTCTGCAGATGCAGATCCTACTCTTGATATTTATTGTATATGGCAATGAACCCACTATATTGCATTGTATTACTAATACAGAATTAAATAAATTACTATTGTCTATGTCAGTGAAAATTTTTCAATTATAAGAATTGCACCGCCTTTCCAAAATGAGCCTAATAGATGCTTAAAACTTATTCCACATGGCAGATTCATAATTCTCTGAGTGGAGAGGTTAGACAGAGGAGAGCACAACATGCGGCACACAGGTGTTTGTCAGGTTTCCCCTTCTGCAGACATATTCACCCTCTTCTCTTTGGTCCCATTTTGCTCCTTGTAACAACCTTCCATGGCTCCAGTAAACCACATTTTTTTTTTCTTGACATCAGAATTATGTCATGGGCACATTCAGATTCTCTGTTCATTCTTCTCTTTTTTTTATAAAAAAATAATATTTTTATTTGCCTAACAGAAAGAGCTTGTTTCTTTAAACTTTTGAAGAAGCCTAGCTTTTCACAGAGATGTAGCAAATGTAAATGCAGGCCTTTTTTCCATAGTGGTAAAATGCTCACTACATCAATATGCTAGACTGATTTCATAGTTTAATCAGTTTGAAGGTACTAAACCAACCAATATTCCTAGTAATTAATTAAAATTAACAAATATTTTAATTAATTGATTTTCGAAATACTTAATAACTTCTTAATTAAAAACATTATTAAAGTGAATTTCTAATACAATGGTAAGAAAAAGACACATTACCATTTGTGATATCTAATCTTAAATACTTTCAATTTCCTCATTTTAACAGGATTTCTTGAATTTATTTGAAATAGGTTTACAACTGTGATCAAGTACAAAAATGTAGCTTCAAACTTTTACTTTACTTGCATAAATGTCTTCTATTCTTTATAGAAATAAAGCAGAAGAAATATAAACTTTACATTACATTAATCAGGCTTTCTTTTTTTTTTTGCATAGCCATGCACAAATGCAGGTACATAGAAGGAAAACACCATTTGCAGTTCTGTAAAATAAATGCATCTGCCAATAAATAAATCAATAAACACAGGACTTAAAAGATTATATTATTTAAAATAATTTTTAAAAGAAAATAATATTTTTAATGGCTAACTAGCAAGTCTAGAACGAGTAGGCAATTCTTTTGATTAAAAATTTAAAACATTTCTCAATTAGCTTTTCTCAGAAGAGACAGTTAAATAAAGAACACATACATCTTGTAAATTTCTTTGCTAATTGTCTGGTAAGAAATTATAACTGCAGTAACTGGAATTGATTGTTCACTAGTTTTAAAGATTCTGAATTCTATTTCATAAATCAACCTTAGTATAAAATAAGTGCATCCTATGTCAAACCCATAATTCAGTGATTACCTATTTTATGTGAAGATTTAGATGTTTGAAAATAGTAATTTTATTGGCTTCATCTTACTGTGACCTCAATTAAAATTGTTCTGTCTATAATTAGTTTAAATAATTGTACTAATATGCTTGCTTAGGTGAATATTTACTCGGTTAGCCACTTTAATCAAACTAATAAAATACACAGCAATGGTTTATTCCACCAAGTTGCAAGCTGGGTTGTGAAATTTGAGAGTTTAGCTAACTGCATTAAATAATTTTTTAAACAATTTGAAATGTTACCAGAACAAAATCATGGCACAGACTTAAGCCCCTTACCCCTTCCCCACTCTTCCTATGTACATAGATCCTGATAGCTAGATAGAATATAGTATATTATGTCAAAACCTGTGGTCTTGAAAACTCAAAGATCCATCTAAGGCTAGTAGTATCATATATTCTTACTTATTTTAATGTTTGGGGTTTTTTTAATTTTAATTTTAAGCACTTAAGTGCCTGAAAGTTTCTGCCCTGAGTATGGCCACAGGTCTCTCAAACTTGAAGTTGCTGAGATATGTGTCACCATAGGAGAGTCTCTGCCTGACTGCAACTCAGAAACCAGCACGTTCATGTGCAAGTCCCATCAGGGGCTTGACCTGATGGTGCTGTTCAGAGAATCCCTAACACATACCAACCAGATTGGGCACCTCACACACTCTGTAGTAGCTTCTGCTTTCTTTTGGAATGCTGCTACTACTGCCAGTTTATTTTCATGATAGTGGTTAGTGCACTTTTCCAGGAGGTGGAAGACTTGATTTTATTCTCACTTCAGTTTGCCAGGATTTGAACCACCCCTACTTGTGTGGAACACAGAGTGCTGTAACCATCAAGCCGAAGACAAAGATGGGGATGAGGAGAACAGGAAGGGATTAAAAGACTCCCTTTTTAAAAAGCCTTGCTGTCCTCCTGAAAACAAGCAAGTTCCTTGAACCAAGACACAGAAAAATTATGAGAATCAGAATATTTTTTTTTATGTCTCATAGGGAGTAAATTTTCACAGGAGGTAAGTTCCTTGTAAGGTATAAAACTGAAAACTCAGTCCCTTATTTATGTAGGCTGCCTCAGAGAGATGTTGTTTAAAACCCAGAAGCAGCACTAAAGGAAGTGCCATACAGCATAATGTCAATTAGGGGTTGTAGTTTTAATTTCTCTAAAGATCCTCATCAGTGTAGAAAAAAACATATTTCACTGTTTTTTCTCTACAGTGGACTACAAAATATAGTGTAATTGAGTAATTATTCCATTTTGCTTATTTGTTTCCATTAAAACAAAAAAAAAACCCAGAAAATATTTTTCAGATTTTTGGTAAATTAGATCATAGTTTCCTATAGATATTTCAAGAATAACTCCAGATGATTAAGCAGTGTCATCCATATACTTGAACTAAAATATGAGGTTTACATTGCTGTCTCACTAAATTGCTTTGTTGATTTAGAAGTCTGATATAATATTGCTCCCCACATTTACACCCCAATTACACTGACAATCGAAAGATCTTACAAGGACTTTCCATACATTCTGTTGTTTTATAAATTGCCAGTAGGTGATTTGAAATTTCTCAGAAACATCCATTCCAACTCAGGGTTCCCTAATTAATCTCCTTTCTTTATTTCTTCTTAGTATTTGTTCCTTTATTAACAAATCAGAGTCAAACTTGAATTTTTATATAGTTTTTGGTTAATATTAGTCACACAATGTTAGCATTTTGTGCATTTCAGAGAAAAATTCATAATTCAACAGTATGTTGACTGCAGTGTTAGCTGGAGGTGTTTTCATCCTTTAACAGATGATATGTAGATAGGACTTTCAGGTGGTACAATACAATGAAATAGATTATTATTAGATGGAACTGTGAAGCTGCTTGAAAAATATTGATTCTGCATACTAAAACGCAGAATTAGCAGTTCATGACATTTTATTTTTCCTGTGAAATGATTGAGCTATTTAAAAGTAAATAATATAATTTTACTGTAACAGCACATATCAAAAGTTTCAAAAATAAATACTTTCAGGAAAAACAAATGAAAGCATGTCTTAAATTTTCTTTTCATGCAATTTAATAGTTTGGATTTTTTGTTTGTTAATTTTTTAAATCAGGTCTCTGGCATAAGCTAAATAGAAATTTTTCTCTTAAGTTACTTCTCACGGTGATATAATGAATCATAGAATATTTTAGGTTGGAAAAAAAAAACCTCTAAGGTCATAAAGTCAAACCAACAAGCCAGCACTGCCACCTCCACCACTAAACCATGTCATAAAGTGCCACGTCTACATGTATTTTAAATCCCTTTGGAGACAGTGACTCAATCACTTCCCTGGTCAGACTGATTCAATACTCGAAAACCCTTTCAGTGAAGAGTCTTTTCCCTAATATCCCATCTAAACCTCACCTGATGTTACTTAAGGCCATTCCCTCTTGCCTGTCCCTTGTTACTTGGAAGAGCTGACCAACACTTTCCTGACGGCAGTCTCCTTTCAGGTAGTTGTACAGAGTTATAAGGTCCCTCCTGAGTCTCCTTTTCTCCAGGCTGAACAATCCCAGCTTCCTCAGCCACTCCTTAACAGGACTTGTGTTCAGACACTTCACCAGCTCTGTTGCCCTTCTCTGGATGTGCTCCAGCACCTCAATGTCTTTCTTGTCATGAGGAGCCCAAAACTGGACACAGGATCTAAGGTGTGGCCACACCAGTGCCAAGTGCAGGGGGATGATCACTGCCCTGCTTCTGCTGGCCACCCTATTGCTGATCCAAGCCACGGCACCACTGACCTTCTCAGCCACCTGGACACATGTTCAACTGGCTGTCAAGCATAATTCCCAGGTCCTTTATCCCCAGGCAGATCTCCAGCTAATTTACCCCAGGCCCCAATTTCATGGGGTAGTTGTGACCTAAGTGCAGCACCTGGCACCTGGCCTTTTTAAACCTCATGCAATTGTTGGCTCATTGATCCAGCCTGTCTAGATGCCCCTGCAGAGCCTTCCTACCCTCCAGCAGATCAACACTCCTGCCAGGCTTGGTGTGGTCTGCATAATGACTGAGGCTAAGGAGGGGGAACTCTTTCCTGCTGGATGGTGGGGGTCTTTGCTAACTGGATACTGCAAGTTGTTAAATGTGACATCATGTTTTAGGCAAAATAATATGCAACAGCAATAGAAAACATAGGCTCTGCCCTGTCTCTGTTATTTAAGATTAATTCAGTATATTAGAGTATGTTGAAAGGACTTTGAAGTAGATATTTCCTGAGTGCTTGGGTTATAATTAATGCACTCATTCCAGATCTTCAAATAAGACAACAATATTGCAAAGTTATCATATTGCAGAGCAGGAAAATGTTATGAAAATTTCTCAACAATTGTCAAAGAAGCAGGTAAAAAAAATCCTAGCATTATTTACAGATCATTTTTGTAAATATACAATAGCAGATAGATGTAAGTGGTGTTCCTAGAATTAATCCTGTGCTCCAAATCTTATACAGGAAAGCATGTGATGAAAAAAGTAAAATAAATTAATCTTTCTTGATTACCACAGGACAAATAATTTGTACACATTGTTATCCTGTTTTATGAATATATGGAATAATAATTTAATCCTTCAGAAATTAACCTTTCAGGATGTGTGCACTTTTATAGGAAACTGTTACACAATAACTCCCCAGAAGACCAATCCCTGAGTCAGTTGCTGTTGGATATCTTAATTTCTTTTTTATTTTGATTCCAAATATTATGTAAAATTATATGACTGTCTTATAGTTTGGTTGTTTTTTTTTTTTCTAAATCTTCTTTTTATGCACAAGAAAAGGTTATTCCAGGAGACCTAATATATCTTTTCTAGCAGGTTGAATGAAGCCAGTTGCATTGGAGGCCTCTGTTGCTACTAACACTGATATGATGTATTCATATTCGGCATTCATATATCAGCATGGTAAACCAAAGGAGTAACAGAGTCCAATTTTAATTTAAGTCATAAAAAGTCTCAACAGATTATATTTCCAAATTCTGTTTTCCTGTTTGATTAAATATGTGATATATGAATGCTTATGATAGGAAAAGGCAGGCTGAAGTACAGGCTATGACATTTTTTCAAAGGAACAATCTATGGTAAGAAATAATCCATGAGTACCAGGTAAGTCTATAGTATCATAATGCAATAGGATTGTTCCCACAGCATAACATCTTGTCTGATATCTGGACATAACCATCACATAAAATACAGCTCTTGCCACACTATTATACCATGTTAAAATTACACTGTCTATTACTAGAAATATCTACCTTGGTCTCTGTTTGGGATTTGAAACTAAAAAAATCAATACAAGAAAAAATACTTGATATTTTTTCAACTTGAAAAGAATACATAGCAGGTAAAATACCATCACAACTTAAAGGCTGTCTTTAAATCAATGCATGGATCTCTACATAGAACTTTTCTTTGATTTTTTTATACTATAAAGAAGAAGGCATGTTCTAAAGGTAGTGTTATTTCAGCTGAACCTTAATTTGTGCATGGCTTTGACTGATATACTACATTGCTAAAAGACATTGACTGCAGGAATTCTTTTAAAATAAAGTCTTAATGCCATTACTGTCTGTCAATAAAGATCTTCTCTGCAAACAATGAATCTCTGCTAATGCTAACCACTGCAAGGTAATGAGCATTCTGAAGTACTCCCAGAGTCTCTGAGTAACAGCACTATATAAATCAGATCTAAGATACTGGAGACCAGAAGTGGAGCACCTACTGTATTTGCCATGAATGGATGATGATGAACAATGAATACATGTTTTCACATGACAGACAGGTGTGTGAAAAATAACCTTATGACATTATAATTACACTTTTATTTTTAATTCCTTTCAGGAACTTCACTAAGGTCCACAATGATGGAGAAACAAAGGTGGGTCTTCCCCATGAGCAAAGAGAAACCAGAAGCTGACAGTAATCACAGCACAGGCAGGAATCCGGTAACTTCTTTCCCAGTGAAATCATTGAGGTTTACACTTCTAACTGTTTATAAGGAACTATTAGTTAGGAAGTTAAAATGGGACATATCAGGAAAATAAATATTTAACTCCCTCAAACTAATACATTTCAGTATCTAAGGTTAAAATCCTGAAACCCTGCTTACCTGCCTGTTCATCTCTAGTGGCCTCCTTGGACAATCAGAACACAAAACCTGTGTTCTGTGTTTTTATTCTGTTTTGTCTGGTTTATGTTTCTCTCCTTTATGATCCTCAGAACCCCGTAATGACAGTTACGATTTCTTTATAGTGGTGTTTTTTTTTGGTTTGGTTTGGTTTGTTTTTGTTTTTGTTTTTGTTTTTGTTTTTGTTTTTGTTTTTGTTTTTTGTTTTTTTTTAATCTAAGTGTATTTCCTTTACATTCATGGTTTTCTGGCTGTCATAGGAATTATTTTTATGCTGGATGGAATCCACATTCTTTTTTTTTCTTTTGTCAGTATCCCTGAGGATTGACCAGAAGCTGCTGCTGCACTGGAAAAAAACTAGCAAATAAGTCTAGGCTTCAGTTGCTGTCTGTGTATTTCATATGAAAAAGATAATTCACTAAACTACATAGCCAGGCTTCAAACTGGGGATTGGCACCTACAAACTTACATTTATTGAGTGCCCTACCATGTAGACTACAGAATTATTTCATTTTCACTGCGCTGTGGAAGAGTTTCAAATGGTGATATTTTCTTCTTCCTATCTAGCTCCCTACAAAAAAACAATTCAAATCTTTCTGCCTAAAGCATTTTCCCCATGATGTGAATCTTAATTCCTGCCAGGTGAATGGGGAAGCTGAACACTCATTTCAGAAATAAAGTTGGAACACTAAACACTCACTGTTCTCAATATACAGGGAAAACTGTTCCCTCCCTGTGTGTTCTTTTAGTTTAGTTTATGGTTTTGGGTGAGCTTGGGTTACTTTGTTTGTAGGTGTTTTTGCTTTTCCAAATAACAGTTATCTAAATAAATCTGAGTTATTTTAGTTATCTAAAGAAATCTGAGATAGGAAGGATTTTTAATATGACATCATGTGGACTGCGGATTTTTTCCTGCCACACAGATGATACACTTCTCACAAGAGACATTTTATAAAGAGCAGTGGAAAAACAAACAATCAAGAAGGTAAAACTGTCTGCAGCACCTGTTGCTAACCTTGCTCACCCAAACATAAAAAAATCCTTTACAATTTTCCTCTAATAATAATAATAATACATATCACTTTTATACCAAGTATAGATATATTCAGTCCACAATACTGAAGCCTGGCAATACAATATACAACCAAAAACTATAGATTTAAAAAAATACTAAATAGTCAAAATATCAGAACTGTCTCTATAATTCCGCACTCAAATTATTTTCATAAATATAATAGTAAGCTATATGTTAATAAATATTATAGTTACATAATATATATGTATAGCTGTAGCTGATAACAATTTCAATAATGTCACCATAAACAGTCAGAAATCCTCAGGACTTTCATTACCTCCTACAGTGAATTACTTTTTGTTCTCCAGAGCTCTCTCACAAAGACCTATTCCCCATGCAGCACAGCTAACACACATGATTCTGAAATGTCACAGTCTTTAAATAGTTTCAGTAATGTATTTGCTAAATTTGTGCCACTAACATCAGGGCTTAAACTCTGCCCATGAACATTCCTTCAAAGTTCATGTATCTGCAGAGAGAATTTGACCTTTTAGTAAAGTTAAGACTCATGTTCTTTATTCACATTTTGAATTATTCTGTTTATTTAGAATTACCACACTCATGATAAATTCTAGGGATAATTTCTTTAAAAATTCTAGTTTTCTACTTCTCATAGAAAATTTTTATGCAATCATTACAGTATCTGAGGGAAGAATTAATGTCACAAATAGTTTCAGTTATTTTGGATACATTGGTTATCTCTTTTACTAGTCAAGCGTCTTTTTAACTCACATAGGAGTGAGTTTTACAAGTGTCTTTTTAACTCACACAGGATTTTGCAGCCTCATTTGTATTTTTTAATCTCTGAAAATGTGTCTGAAAGAATAATCTTTATAACTGGTATACTTTATTACTTTTAGTATTTAAAGTACTCTAACCATTAATTTGGAGGTTAATTGTTTTGCTCACCTGTTAAGATGTCATATCTGCCCAGAGGTACAGTGTCAGAGAATATAAGATTTCTTTACTTTATTTGTTTAGCTTTGTAGGCTTCGGAGTGGGGATGGGGATGAAGCTTTTGGAATATTCATTGAGCCACCATACCTTAGTGAGTTGCTCATCCTTACAATCCAATCCCTGGCTTCTTTTTGTAGGAGAAGCAATGTGTGGTCCCCTTACACAAAGCTTGTTGCAAACCTGTAAATGAGTACTGGGAAATGCTTCAAAGAAGTTACACATCATCATTTCTACAGTATCCACTTCGTTTCTGTACCTGGGAGTGTAATTTTCAAAACACATTATCTTCCTTAACTTTCAAAGACATTTGTTTGTGCAAAACCTGTTCCATCAGGAAGCATGGAAAATCACTAGCAACCATAGAATACAGGAGAAGAACAGTAGAGTAGTTTTGCAAGATATATTGTTTTTATGCACTGCTTGACAAATCCTTTTCAGACCACTACTGCTCCTGATTCTTAGTATTGCTAGGAATTACACTGCCTGTACTTTAGACAGAGCTTTCTCCTCTGTATACATAATCTGTTTCAAGATTCTAAGGTTGGAATACAGCTGCACCATTGCTCTCAGGGGACATTCCCAGCTTGTTTGATATTCAACACAATCTTAAAAGCTTGCATTCTTTGTGTAAGCACAAAGAATAGAAAAAGAAACCCAGCTCTATAGTAGCTTTCTGGAACAGAATCTAGAGTATGGCAGTTTGATAAAGTATATGCAAGGATATCACTAGCTGAAACCTCTACAGTTTTGTCAACGTTTTGAGTACTACAAGGATGGCAGAAAAAAAAAATCCTTCTGTTATGATTGGATCAGTGACATTTTATCAGAAGTAGGTAAGATATATATATATATATATATATATATATATATATATATTCTAAAATAAGGGATAAATATGCTGCTGAGAATAATGGGGGATAATTACACTGCCTAGCCATTAATTCCTGTAAAGAATTTCTCTGTTCAGTTGAAAGCATAAAATCTAGCCTACAAGCATGAGTCATATTGGTTTTTTTATTAAAATCTTATTGACCCTTTTCAGTCACCTGAAAAGTATATAAGATGTGAAGATTCATCACTACTCTGTGTTTCTGACTTCTTCCCCAAAATCCTCACAGCAGCCAGAGGTTTATTCCGGCCTTGAGATATTTTTGTTCTGCTACTATTGACATCTATGCTTTTAGACTTGCAATTCTATACACAGTTTTCCAATTTACCTCTCTTTTGTGAAATTCTCCATTTATAGAACTCTGCAGTGCTTAAGAGCTGTATCCTGCCATGAAATGAACTTTAATGATGTGTCAGACTTTGTTTGGCCCTATGTGAAAGGGATTCCAGCCTCCTTTATCTGCTTGTTTATTGGGCAAAGTTATTTGCTTTACTTTTTCACATTTAGTAACACTGTAAGCTTCTTAATTTAAACACTACTAAAGATGACTAACTGTCAACACAATTGCCAATGAATTTTGCAACAGAAAAATTATTTTAAATAAGAAGTAGGAAAGAAGCAGACTGAAGAGTTATCATTCAGCTCTGTGACATCTCATGGCCATCATCCTAATAAGTTATCAGAGTTGCTAAAATATCAATTTGGCACACGGTTTCACATGATTGCTTGCATTCCTACTTAGGGCCTATCACTTAATTCTTCTGTCATTAGGAAATTAAATCAATGATTCTGGCCAGAACTGGAGATAGCATGATATTTATATTTAAATTGACTATTAATTCTTGCATCAGAGAACTAATTTGAATTGGATAATGAAAAATGTGATCATATTTATACAGACAAGTAGAAGGCAGGAGCAAAAATAAAAATGCATCAGTGAGAAGCTTTTCATCATGCACCACTATTGATTTTCCTAAGATGAAATGAAGAAAATAGAACAAATCTAACCAAAAACTTGTGCATGGTTAATTAAGTGTAAAGAAAATCTTATAGATTTTTTTTTTCATTCCTGTCTTTACAGGCTAAATTTTTGCTTGGAAAACAGTGTCTGATCTCTAAAGTGTTAAAGAGCTATTCAACTGTATTCCTCCCAGAGGGAGTACAATTAAGTATAAACGCACATTTGTCTGGTCATGTAACTTCCTGCTCCAGATAGGTAATTAGCCAGAATATAAAAGACAAAAAATATGCAAAGTGTGATCATATATCTACCAACACATAATTTTAAGGATAGAACAGATTTCAAAACAGTTTCAAATAAAATAAACAAAGAAACTGTTAAAAAGTCCTATCTGGTTAGGTTCTGAGAAAGAGGAAGAAGGAGAAACTAGCAATTTATAAAATGCTCCAAGCTGGCAATCTTGAAGAATATGTGCATACTTTTTGGCTCTTTGAGAGATTGAAGAATGTAAAAATTTTGCGAAACATTTTCTCTCAAATAAATTCTCTTACTACTGAGAATGGAGGTGGGAGAACCCTTAGTACAGAAAAACAGGCAAAAAAAGATTATATAAGTTATACAAAGAGCACTTTTAGTAGATCAAAGATGAAACACATCTGTACAGAGACACAGAATATTCTGAGTTGGTACGGAACCACAAGGATCATCCAGCCCAGCTCTTAAATGAACAGCTCATACAGGGATCAAACTCACAACCTGGGTGCTATTAGCACCATCTTTTAACCAACTGAGCTAATTCCAGTGTTCTGCACATTTATACTGTATGTTAGTCAACTCTGTCTTTTTTCCACAAAGGAAATTATTTGCATGACTACAGAGCGTGACCAGAACTCTGTTCTATTGTACTCAAACACACTAAATTTACAGATTCTGTTCAAAAGCATGATATATCATTCCTAATCACTCATCACTCATTGAACTGTGCAGATGGCCATTTGTGCAAGATTTCCAGATTTTTGTAGCCCAGTAAGATCCAACAAAATCCCAGACAAAAGACAAGATTCCTATTGCTTCTAGAGATGTGTGGAACTATGGGTGGGGAAGTCTTGTGAAAGAAAAGCTGGAGCAATGACAGATTTTTCGCATGACAGCTGTATGAAACTTCCCTTTACTTTAAGGATCTTTGTCAAAAGAGTTTCTGTCTAGACTCCACAGCTAGATATTATTTGAAGAAAATAGGGGCAGCATGAAACAAGGATCCTGTTTGCTAGTAAGATATTCTAATTAAAACCTTATTGATTTATCTGCAAAATGACCTGTTTAAAGGAAAAATAAAAAAGGATTATATTATCCTTCAGTCTGAAGGTAGGATACTTTCCTTAAATAGAGAACTCATAGACTCTCTATCAAAAAATATGTCACAAAAGAATTTAGAGGAACATGAGTACCTCCAGTCTGCTGTGTATCCCCAGGTATTCACAAAACATCAGTAACCTGGAAGTCAGGGAAAATTCATCAGTGATGTGCCCGTTAGCAACATGGATGTAAGCATGTTTGTTGGGGTAAGTGGGGATGAATTTCTGTTTTCCATGTCTTATTTCAAGGCCATATTTTTGTAGCTTTCTTAGTAGGTCTCAAAGGAGACCTACTATAGTGAAAAGACTGTGGTTTCAAGCCAATTTCTGTCAGAAAAAATCTGGATTTATACAATTTCTCATTTGTTTCTGTGTTCTAAGTGTTCATTTAATTAATTTTACAAGAATAGCAGATATATCTGTCAGAAAGAAGATGGAGTTATTTCATGTATCACATTGGCTGAATATTTTACCATGAAAACCTTGACCCTATTTATACAGGTTTTTTTTGCCTGTTTTAAAACAATAGTGATGTAATAGGAAAATCATTGTATTAGTATTCAATGATCAGTATTTAACTAGATTTATCTTCTTTGGTGATAAAACACAGAGAAATCTCTTATTTATGAATGTCACATAAGTACGGTCCTCGACAATGAGAGAAAAATTTCCTCAGAAACAAACTTACGGAATTGTGTCCACTGGTAAGGAGAAGAAGGTGACAGTTATTGTAGGATGTGAGATTGTCATTTCAATGATCTTTTATTTTGAATGTTTAAACCTTAGGCTTTCGCTTAGTTGTTTTTTTGGTTTTTTGGTTTTTTTTTCAAATGATACTGTGATTTTAGTTTCTATTGATTATACCAATAGCAGTGAGTAGGTTTACAGTCAAATAAAAACCCACAGTGGGAAATTCTCCAGTGTCTGACATACTGTTGAAATGGGTAGAACTCAGATGTTGAAGACAGGATTATTTTAATTTTTTTCCCCCAACTGGCATTGAAGAATGTTTTTAAGCAAAGGAAAATATTTGAACATGGTCTCATCTAGACACTACTTTGGAACTAAGAGCACAATTTTGTGAATTACACTGAAAAAAACACCAAAAAATTCTGTCTGCTAGACCTGTTTTAATTAGAAGCTACTTGTGTGATTTCTACAGCAAGGCAAATTGGGAGACCATAAAATAGTGTTTACTAAAATTTACCAAGCCCTTTCTTCTGTGTTGGCATTTTGTCCTTAGTTTTAAGCTAGTGTCACTACAACAACATGAAAAAGCCATCATGTGTTACTTGTGATAAGCTTTCATTTCTGTTTTTCATTTAATTTTCTCTACTGTCATTGTTTATAAAATTTCATGAAGTAAATTACACTGGATTAAAGTGAAAGTCTTGGAGCGCTGTATCCAACTTTGTGCAATTGCCATGGTATTCATGGATTATTTATAATAGCATTAGGAATTTGATTCATACCTTACATGCACAGATCTCATTAGTAATCATTTAAATTATTCCATCTTTCCACAGATCTTTCACTTCTGCCCAAACAACTTTCATTCCCCACGAGGCAAACGCATCAGCTTTTAGATATAATATTAGAGGTGTCACTCTACTCTAGTAATTCAAACATCATCTGTCTTATCTTATTTTCAGTTTCACAGCTCCCAAAGACATCTGGCTATCTTGAAGTCAATGGGAGTTAGATACATAATCTGCTTAGGTGCTTTTGAAAATCTCTTACATGCCTAATGACATATTTAGGGCTCTTCTGTAAAATAAACTCCTGATTATTCTGTATAATATTACACTGTCTCATATTGTAACCCTTTGATGTACAGATTTTCCTTGGTTAAAATCATGTTAAATACTGAGCACCAGGAGATGACTATTCAGCACTATTGACTATCTTTAGAAGAAAAAAAAAAAACACAGTGGGAGAACAGAGGCTTAGACAAAACATAGGACTACATGCTTGCAAAATCTTATTATGTATTTAAGGACCATTTTTTTAAAAAAGCTTAATTAAAGCACCTTAAGCATATCATTGAGTAAAAACACTGCTCAATCATATCACTGTACAAAGAATGAGAGTGGTGAAGGGTATTGGACGTACTTATCTGGTATCAAACCATTAAAACTACCATGAAAAAAATTACTCATATTTCCTTATTGAATTAGAGGATCAAAAGTTGTCTTTAACTTCATCGTAGAGAGAGCATTTTATCAAGTGCTTTCAAATATTTGATAAGTATTTGTGTGAAAACAACAAAAGAGTGCATCTCTTAATCCATAAGAGTGCATCTCTTAATCCATAAATTTGTGGTAGTCCAATTGCAATGAATTTGATCACACTTGAGTGAGTCTTTGCTGAAATTTGAGGGGACATTTTTTAGCATGCATGTTGAGGGAGTAGACAAAGAACTGTAAATCTGTTTAAATCAAGAGGACTCCTTTTAATCTGAGGGGACTGTGGGAGTGCCTTATGATTTTAAGGTCGACCAATTTGGCAATAGTTTTTAGTGCTTTGAAGAAGAGAATGCTGTTCTCAGTGAAGAGCAGAACAGGAAAGTGCCACTAAAGCTCTTCACAAACCATCACACTGACAAAGTAAGAAGGTGCTTAATTATTTCCTGTTCTGGAGCATGAGAATTTACCAGAATGTTAATTTTCTGATTAATTCTACTGCAGAATAATACAAAAGATCTGAGGTATTTGATCTAAACCCCCTACAAGCATGATAGCTAGTCATTACAATGACTTGTGAAGGGTTTAAGTTATGCCTGATCAACACATATTTCAAAGTCTGAAAGTTGTTAATGAATTACTTGATGTTCTTCTGCAATAAAAATGTGAATTAAAAATATTGATCTCAGCTATAAAATTTGCTTCTGAATGACATTCCAGATTTTTGGACTTGATATTCCTAGGAAAGAATACAGGCACACCTTTCACATAAAAAATCCTCTTACAGCACACTCTGTATAAGAGCTGAAAGTTTATTCTTGGGCTGATTAAAATTATATCAGTGAATCAAAATAAAACAATTATTGTCATTAGTCTAAATTACAGTTCCATTATTACTGACTCCAAAATCCTTGCTCTCTTAGGAGAATGAAAATTGCATATACTTTGATTCTATAACTCAAGAAGGAATTAAATGTTGTTTAAATGTAATAAAATATCAAATGTGATGAGATTAAATCAACATATTTTACTGATTCAAGTCATATGGTGAAATATTTTTCCATTTGATTATAAACCCATCAACTAGAAAGATACTGGGGCTTATTGCATAATTAGTTAAAATATAAGAATATTGAATGAAAAAAAGAAAATTTGGTCTGGTTTCTGGGCATAATGAAATTTTTTATGTAGGTATGTGTCTAGAATGAAGACTTAGAGAATATCTGGGACAATTTAAGTAATATATTTACCTTCAAGATCAAAAAATAGCCAAAAGGATCAGAGGTATCCACAGGCTTTATTACACAGTCTCTGCCAACAATGGCTAAAATTTTTTTAAAAAAATCACACTGTACAGTTATTACAAGTAACCTTATGCCATCATTGTAACAAATTACCGCAGGACATCCTCCTCTCAATCCTCAAGTGCACCAAAACCTTAATGTGCTCTAAATTTTTGATTGTCAGAAAAAAGGAAACCAAGAAAAATATGTTCAAAGAACCTTTGTGACCACTGGAAAATAAAGCTTGTCTCCAGATTTAAAATTATGACTGTACATATCCAACCATACACATACATTTACATATATATGCAGACATACATAGATGTATTTTGAGTTTCTCTGACAATAATCAGAAAAACTATACTATATACTTATATATATTCAACAAGAGATAGAAAAGCAGTTCTTTTTCAATTGAATATTACCCCGTAAATTTTTTTTTGGTTCTGAAGACTATCAGTCAGTTTCTCAGATACCATATTGTCCATTTTACAATTCAGAGATCTTATTTGCATGCTTTCAACTCAGCAACATTTGAAAAACAAAATACGATACCCTCATGCAGGACCCAAAGTCCTGATGCATGTTCCTGGCATGAAATAGTGAAATAGTGACCCTTTCCCCCATCAGAAAAAAACCCAAAAAACAAAAAAACAGACCAAAAAACCAACCAACCAAACAAACAAAAAAAAAAAACAACAAAAAAACCCAAACCAAACAACAACAACAACAACAACAAAATCCCCAAAAAAAAAAACCAAAAAACCACCCCCCCCAAAAAAAAAAACAACAAACAAAAAACAAAAAACAAAACAAAACCAAAAAAAAAAAAAACAGAGGCAGGAGTTTGATTCTACTATGATTGCTTACATGAATTTAAGGAAGTAAAAATTTGGTCAACAATTATGTGATTTAGATATCTGTACAAGACTCACGTTGCTGTTCATAACTTCTTTGTTATAACATATCAATACATTTTAATTATTCCATTAGGTGTTATACATTATTACCACTTTTTTTTTTTTCTTTTTGTCTCTGAAAAATACAACAATGCTTATGTTTCTACCAGGGGACTCACACAAAACTAAATATAAGGAAGACAGTTTTTCATCATCTGACTCACTGTAACATCTAACATTTTTGTTGTTCAGTCTAAATCAAAATCTCAAAAAGAAGCTTGCTATTCTTTAAAAGTGTTTTTTCCTCTGAAACCTTCAACAAAAATGCCAAGTAGGACAGTGTCCTTGATGTTTGCTTTCTCATCAGATGGAAAACAGATCACCTGTTATAAAATAGCTCTGACAAGTCTATTGCAATGTCAGCTTTTCTTTCTACAGCTTTATTGTGAGAAAGATAGTTTCCCCTGTAGTTCTAGAGGGCTCTAATTTCAAGTATGTTAAGAATCTCTCTGCCAGAGTTTTAGGCTCTGAAAATTTCTGAGGAGCATTTGCATATACTAGTTTATGGGCATGAATTACAACTTGCTTGTTCCTGCTTCTGCAACACATCTTTGATCTTTTGCTTTAAAAAAAGGAAATTGAATTTGAAGGTTTAAGTAGAAAAAATAAGAATGACCATATGTTATGTTTACTTCAGAATTTCCTGATGCTTATCAGAAAACTGAATTATAAGTAATTTTTCCATCAATTTTAAAATAATGTGTAGTATAACACAAATTATATGGTGCATATGATGTATTTGCATGTCTACCTACATTACATGTAAAGTGAAAAATGAAGTCTAATGATGAAAAATGAAGTCTAATGACAAAAAATGGTTTCCTGGAATACACTGAAAGTATGTTTTAATGATCACCAATAAAATAGCAATAATAAAATCTGTACATATACAAATCCATGAAAGGGGAGAATTTAGCTTAAAGCCATATTAACAAAAAAAGTTACTAAACTTGCTAGACACACTTTAAGAAATCAATTTTTATATATATCAGAAAGCAAATAAAATTATTATGACTTTTAACCACTTATATATATGTCTTTAGTGATATGTTTATAACATATCAAATTATTTTTGCACATTTCAAAAATCTGCAAATTATTTATGACAGGCATCTTTATATTAATTATGGCCCTCAAAATAATGCTAAATTGGACACAGAACATTGACACAGAACTTTTTATATTGTATTTGTATGATTCAAGCCTTGGTGGATGATAGAACTTTGTGTATGGTACCGTGATCACAATGATTTTCATAATCTATTATTAAAATATCATTTTATAAATAAATTTTCAGAAATACACATTATAGAATAACATTGAGTAAGCAGTGTGACAGCTAAAAGATTAGTCCAGTTTTAAAAATGCATTATTATTTTATAAGGCATTCCCACTCTGTCCAAGTACTAAGTAGAACAGATGTGATAGAAGAAGAAGTTAGACAGTTTGACACACTTCTGTCCCCTTCTCATGTATTTCCTGAAATGAAGCTGTAATTATTATGCATGTTGCAGTTTATGCTGATGAGCTGATGGAAGAGGTTGTCAAGTTATGCAGCACACAATCACTCAATGACACAGCAGAAAAAAGAGTGGAGCAGGGTTTGCAAATCTGTCTACAACGCCTAAGTTTCCAGGCAAAATGAGCATTCTGGAAAGCCATATGTCACACTTAGGTAAATGAGACATGCATATGTTGTGGACATGAAAACACCCATTAAAAATAAGGAGGTGAATTGTTTGTAAGTTATCGCATAGGATGCAGATCAAGCACTATGTACAAATGAGGGAGAGCTTAGAGACACATTCCTATTTTCAAATGGACACCATCAATTCTACTCAAGAGGGTACCAATTTATGCTCTCTTCTTGGTGAAAAGAGAAAGCTATATAATATGAAAAGACTATTATTAAATCCAATCAGATAGCACCTTAATTAAAAACACTAGCTGACAAAAGTAAAGAATAAATATGAAAGTGGATTTTAATAATTTAAAAATTATTTATACCAAAAGAGTCACAAACCCACTTCATAGTTAAAAGCAAAGCTCACAAAATCTTTCGTTAAATTACTGATGCTGGCAGATCAGTCATGTTAACTAACAACCAAGAAATAACTAACTAAATTCCTCTTTCACCATACTACAAAAGCAACATATTAAACAGAGCCTTTGGGTGGCAGTATACTCTACCGTTTTTCAGTGATCTTTACATATGTTCTGCTTGTTTCAGGGTGTTTTCAAACATTCTAATGTTGAAATGCTCTTCTCCCCAAATAACATAATTGATAATAAAGGTCTTTGGATAAGCTTAAAAATATCTTTTACAGAATTTTTCAGAGAAGAAAAAAAAAAAAAAAAGAGAAGGAATGAAAATAAGACAAAAATGAAGGTGAGTGTCTCTTATTTGGTGCCATTTATTTTGTTTTTTCCAAAATTCAATCTAAAAAAAACCAACTACATATATCTAATAACAGATCCTCATGAAATTTTATACTTTATAGAAAGCAGTAAAATGCATAAATCTTCTCCATTACCTTTTTTCCCTCCATATAGCTATCTCTTATTATTTGATAGCTCAGAAGATATATCTGCATGTGGCAGATTTTAATTTGATTTGGTAAACATTTGAGAGATGTTATCAAAAACAGATGATAGAATTTGTCCCACTGTCTCTAATTGCTACCTAGTAGAACATATAAGTAGAGAGCACAAAAATATAAAATTTCGAATTTAGCCAGTATGTTATGGTTAATATTTTTGCTGCAAAGACCTGCTGATCTTCGTCCAATCATGTCTTGGTTTTCTGTTGACTTTGACAGGCTCTGAAATTCTTGCCTTCCAGTATTGAAACTTTCATTAGAGGACACTATGGATGGTTCAGAGTAAATACAGAACCTCTAGTAAGACCAGCAGTAGTTGTAGTACTGGTCATTTTTAGCTTAGATAAGGAGTTTTTGTGAAACATTAAATAAGACAAGAAAGCAGGTTACAAATGACTTTGTATCCCCGTCTTAAACAATATATACACCTTGACCATGAACACTGTTTAAGATATGATGTCATAGAAATATGATATATATGATATATATGATAACATAGAAATATGTTATTAATTCCTAGAAGTTTAAACTAAATATCAGATAGAAAATGCAGTTAGTACCAGAGTTAACTAAAAAGCTGTAGCATCGTCATTGTCATTGACAATAGAGTATCACTGCTCACATCCTATTACAAGAATGCTATACTTCTCTACTCTGAAGATTAAAAAATTTTAGCTGTAATCCAGGTCTTGTTTGACATGACATTTTGTAAGGAAAAGCTCAGTAACTTTTGTATTTAGCAGTAATAGGAAAACATGCTACAGTAGTTGCAGTAATTGTCCAACAGCATATTGCTTAGCTCCTTTTTATTTTTTTTTCCCCTTTTTATCCTTTATTCCCTCCTTCCATTTCCCACAAAGAACAATCTTGCAAAACATAACATATTTTAGGGAAAATAGAAAAAAAACACTCACACAACCACATAAACAAAATAAAAGACAAGAAAAACCCCAGTCTTCTCAAACATCTTTGTGAGGGATAGAAATCACAGTGATTTGTATGAGCGAGTACACATTTCTCTGAATACAACAATAACCTATCTATTATTGAATCAAAGATGCAGTGAAAACATTATGTCTTAAATGACTTACACATTTTTACATATGGTAAAGTTACCTGTAATTTTATATGTGTGGTCATGGTAATTCTCAAAATAACTAGTTCTGCACATGTATTGAAACTTTTAAAAACCTACGTAAACTATTTTCCCCTCTCCTAATTTTTCTGCTGTCATTTCATTGGACCAAGTTTTTGATACATTACTAGTTATTTCTTTAGGCTGAAAAGGAACGCTAAAGGAATGAATGGCTTCTTAGTGTAAGAGATATATGCCAAACAGAGCAAAAAAAGAAATGCTACCCAAGGCAGAAAGACACACTAATTTTGATGCAGGAGTTAATGAAATAAAATAAACACGGGTATATATAAAAAATCTCAGTAAATATTATGCTCTATGTTTAAGAGGAAAAAAGAAAGAAGGAAGAAAAAAGAAAGAAAGAAAATAAAGTAAAGAAAAAGCAGCTTTACAGTGAACTCAAGAACATCAAGAGAGCTTGAACTGCTCAGAGGTAGAGGATGACAGGAATGCCACAGGCTGTGGAATTTCTCATAAAAATAATGTGGGATATGTGATAGAAGATGAGTGAACTAGCCACATGGAAAAAAAAGAGCATCTGAAGTGGACACTTGTTTGCAGATCTGTCTTGAGCAACTCATAAATTAGTAGCACAGGAATAGGAGCCAGATACAACAGTGAGAAACTGAATGAGACTTCAAGCTGTGCTAAGAATCTTGAAGTAAAAACAAAACAAAAAAAAAAGTATGGGTAAATTACAAAAAAAAAAAGAACCTATGAGAACATCAGGATAAAAGAATCTGTTTGGTTAGAAAGAGTATTTTCATTTTGTGATCTCAGACATAAATTGTATCTTTGAATTTTCAAGTAAAAAATACCTTTTTTCCTCAAACAAAGGATTAAAGGAAGCCTTTGAAAAGAACAAAGCTGAAAACCTCAAGTGTTTCACAATTTGCTAAGCTATTCCTTTTGCCCCCATGTTGAACCTAATTTACAAGATGAAAAGAAGAGCCCATCCTTACTTGTTGCTGTAGCTTGGAAAGACAAAATCTGGTGGAGTTTTATTTGTTTAATCACTTTTTTGTTGTTGTTTTGGTTGAGTGGGTTGGCAGGCTTTTTTGATGCACTTCTTCATCAGCAGTGCCTGAAATGCTGTCCTGAACACCGTTGTTCACGTCTCATCTCTCTGCTGGAAAATTCAATGATTACAGACTTTGCTAAAGTCTACACAAATCTGGTTTGTACAAAAAAGAGGCTGTGACAGTTTTTGTAGAGATGAGATGTACCCTGTGGTGAGATGCAATTGCATGGTCTGTATATATCTACATTAGAGGTAAGTTAATGTGTGTCCAAGTAAGTAAATAAAAAGTGATGAGACACATGAAGCAGAACCCATAATTTGAATAATTTTATATACACTGAACCCCCTGTAATCTCCATATCCAAACTCTCAATACTCTTTACTCCATAAAGAAGGTAATAGAGATGAAACCCTAGATTTCAGGGTATTTTTTTCATTGTCTAGTCACACATGATTTTTTTTCAAAAGCATTCTTATAAGTAATCAAAACCAATATTCAGCACTTTACATTTAGCATTCAATACTCTCAAAATTACAGAATTACCACCATAACTCCTGAGTGCACCCTTGCATCTACGTAACTGAGTCTTTGCACTAATTGCTCCACGTATACTCAAAGAAAGACTTTTTTTTTTTAAATTAAACACTGCTAGTCAAATATTTCTTCGGCACCTTTGCAGCTTGGAATTTTAAGAGTGAGAACTAATAGCCACCATATAATGGCCTGGGTTGGAAGGGACTTTAATGATCTAGAGTTCCAACACCCCTGCAGTGGACAGGGACACCTTTCACTAAACCAAGTTGCTCAGAACCCTCCAACCTGGCTTTGAACACTTCCAGGGATGGGATACCAACATCAATATGCCATCAAGTTGCAGCTTTGCAAACATCTGCCAACAACCATGATCGTAACAACTGAGGGAAGAGTTGGAAAATATGATGCCATTGCTCTCAACCCAAAATTTATATCTGTCAATATAATCTTATTTCAGCAGTTATTTTCATAGTCATCACTCACCTATTCCTCCTTCCTTACTTTCTCCTTTTCAGGTAGTATAACAAATTCCACACAGACTGTTCAGTTCAATTAAAATCTTCAATTTATTTTTTTTTTATTTTGCAAATAATCATTCATCTGCAAATAGCTACATCTTAAATTTACTGTGCATGTAAATAATACCAAAAGGTAACAAGCCTGAGGTTGGTCATTTTAAAAGGGGCTTTCTTTCTAAATTTCAGAATTGCTTAGGCTGAGTGATATGATTTTCAGGCATAATAAGATTTTTAGACACATTCATTACAAAGAGCAAAGATGTGTTTACAAAACCAAAGGCCACTTGTCAATTCAGACAAAAAGCTGTCTCTACTTCCTTTTGTGTCAGGAATTCAATACAGTTATTTATTGCATTCTGCCTGATTTACTTTATATATCTCAGTAAAAAATTGGTAAGTTGATGTCCTTTTAATGCATGAGTTTTTAGAGTAATTTAAGCTATTCCCGGTATTAGAGTAAACCCTTTAACTATTTCTATTAAAGAAAAGCATAAGCATTTCCTTTAATCACATCAAATAAGCTAACTTAAGTGATATTTTTATTGTTATTTAGGGGTTTGGTTGTGTTTCTATTTCCTCTTTGTAGAAGAAAATAATCTGACTCTTCCACCATACCTCTAACCTGACCCTAGGCAGCAGCTATCAGGGGTATGTCCAAAGGAAATGCCATGACCCAGGGCTGCTTTCTCCTACGGACATCAGGATTTAGTGAACTTGCATCTGAGCTGCTGCCTGTATTGCTGATGTTTCTGGCATTAATAAAAGTGCTGTACCACTGAAGGCTTTCTGAAATCCGGCTCTCACTTCTTCATGTTTCATCTCAGGAGAGGTCTTGCTAACATTTAAGTGTTAATATTGGTGTTTTAGGGGAATTGCAAAACACTGACACATTCAGACTTTTCCGTCTCATTTGTACACTTTTGATAACAGGGTGCAAGCCTCAAACTTTTAATTATTTTACTCTCTTTTTTTTTGATGTGTGTGAATTCAGATGTGAACCAGAAAGGAGAAATAATTACATTAATTGATCAACAGCCTTCCCGTAGGTGTGCATCATATATTCTCTTCCTAGGCTTAAAACGCATTTAGTCTGGGCTCATACAGAAGTCTTCGGATAAACCTCAGGGTTCACAGTCTTACTAAGACTGCAAATAGTCCAGCTAAAATAGAGCTTTAATAAAACTCTCATTGTGGCTGCTCTGCTAGAAAAGATCCAAGAATTTTGCAGTGATAAGACTAATACTCATAAAGAGAGTTGACATACTTACACCGGCTACAAGCCAAAACTCCAGAGATCTACTGGTGTTAAAAAACTAAACCATCATTTGGTGCATAATTAGTCAAGGATGTATTGCATTTTAGTCTAAAAAAAAAAATCTTATTATCACAATAATCATTATCTAGAAAAGGGAAAGAGAGAGAGAGAAAAACTCATGGGAAAAATATTACTAATGATACTTTATGCACCACTGAAAGCTGCTCATCATTACAGTTATGAAGGTAATATAAAAATAGAAATAGAATGGAATAGATTTTATCTCTGCTGATGGATATGTCACTAAATTAATAATAGTGCTAAAACTAAAAATAAAGTTTTTTGAAAAAATTGGCTATACAGCTAAGCATGTGAGTAAAATCAGTAACAATTTCATTAATAGTTATTTAATCCAAGTACTTAGATATTATGATTACTTCATCAACTAATGCTTCATAAGCACAGTAAACAATCAGTTTTTCTACATGCTTGAGTAAGTACAGACCATACTGATCTAGCAATAAAATTTACTGCCTAAATGCTTTTCTACATTTTTAGATATGAGATGTTTGTTAAATCTCTTGCTTGATTCTAAGAAATCACTTTTAATATGGCATTAGAAAGACAAACTATAGATTAGTGAAACTACAATATTTTTCATTAAGAATTTTGAACTCTCTTATTAATGTATAGATGAGATTAATAAAAGCTACTGAAACCATGCCATTTCTACCTGATTTGAAAAAGCAAAATTAGAGAATAAAAGAACTTAAAGGCTAGTTTCAATATTTTCTCAGCACTTCTGTTTTTCATTTTGAACTTTGCTTCATTTAGAATTTTTTTAAGAATTATAAACAAGAAAGGAAAACATTACCAAAAAATATTGTTCTGAGACAAAAAGATTTAATTATATATAAACCAAAATATTTTCATATTTTAACTTCATTTGGAGAATGAAAACATTTTTCACTTTTGCCTGAAAATGTTTGAACTTCAAGACCTTCAGTAAATCAGATGGAAATAATTTAAGCTATACCTGCACTGATGGGGTGATGCACTGATGCTATGGGGTTTTTTACATAGCTTTCTTTTAAGGTAAAATGTTGAATCATGATTTTAGCTGAGATTCCTTTCCTCATAAAATGAGTTGCACCAAAGTTATTCAACTGTCCCTCTCCAGACTCATAATTTAGAAGGAGAAGAGGAGTGATTGAAACAGGAAATTTAGCAGAGGAGGACTGGCAAAAAAAGGTTATTTTTCTTGGTAATGATGTGAAGTTCTGGTAGTTTCTTGGATGATGTGAGGAAGAACTGACCTTAGAAACTTCTCATCCTAGGTATCTTCAAGATTAAAAGCAAGGATGAATCAAACCTCAGTTTCATATGTATTTTTGTAACTCACATTTTAAAAACAGAAAACTTTATTGCTTTTTTGCATGGGTTGGATAGTTATAGAAATGAGACAGAAGATTATTACTAACCGTATTGTCACATTGCGTAACATAATACAAATTATCTTTACACTTACATTCACTGAAGATTGTACTTCCATCATATTTTTTTTTCAAATACATTGTTAAGTCTTTGTAGAAAGTTTGGAATTCCTACTTACATTCAAATGTATGACATCTACCTAACATTTACTTTTCAGCTATTATAAAATGAAATATATTACATTTTCTGACGTAGCCCGTTGGAGCTGGGGACTGGGGTTTGCCCATAGCTGAGCCTAAAGAGCTGCTTGCTCCCTGGTGCACGATACCACAGCTATGACAGGGACCAGGCGAAGGAGGAGGATCTTTGTCTTGAGGTTCTACACAGAAGCTTTACACCAGCCAAAAATGCTGAGACAGAAGAGCCCCATGTAACTCTGTGCACACAGTTTTATACACTAACAAGTCAAGGAGTGGATACAAGCAACCAGTAAGGGAGCACCAGGGGAGGAGTGAGGGGCTTGCATCAATAACACAGGAACAATCAGGGTAGAGGTAGGAGAAGGAAAGGTCACATGGGCCAATGGGACCTCATGGATTAGGGGATTTCCAAGTGGGTGTTGTAAGTGGGGATTGGCCCAGGGGATGAGCGGCAAGGACCATTCCGGATAAAGGGGCAGGGTTGCCTTGATAGGCAGGGAAAGGACTAGAACAAAGAAAGGGGAATAGCTTGAGACAGCTTTAAGGGAGGGTACAACTCAGGGGTAAACCAGCTTATGGGGAACCTTGGGTGGGGTGGGGGAACACACTATTTAACTACAACTTAACAAAATAAACATGAATCGCAACAGTTTTCTACTTGACTTACTCATTTGAGCATTGATATGACAGTAACATTTAAAAAATTACAATATTTACATTTCTTTTTTTCCAAAATGGTTTTGCCTAATGAAGACATCAACATATTTTATATTTTAATGGCAGAAGTTGTTGATGGGATATACATAAGACTGCACAGCTGAGTAGTTACATATGGTACAAAGATTTTAAAACTCAATTCAACCTCATTTTATTCATCCACAGGGGAAAAAAAACCCAATAAAACAAAACAAAAGAAGGTGGATGAAAACAGGTGCTGTTCATTTTTCACTGGTAAAGCAGAGTGTTTTAACATTGCAAAGTTTTGTAGGTCTACTCCTTAAATAAATGATGTTTAAGATTTGAAGCAACAATTGTCATTTCAATGCCTATGAAATATCTGAATCAAACTAAGGAGAAAGTCATATCTCAAGAGCAGAGCTCAGAGAGTGTGTAGGAAAGACTATTCCAGGCCCTTCCTCTTGATGTGGGACACGCATATGCTACTAGACAGGTAGATTCTTCAAAAAATGTGTTGATCTCCCTATTGTTTTATGACAGCAGAGAAACACAAAGCATTTTTCTCACCCTGTTTTACCACCGAGGATGGTTTGCTACAACCAGGTGTCTTATGTAGATCTTATCTTTTCTTGTTAAACAATTTACTATGATACTGTAACAGTGAGACTATTTGCCTGAGGATCTTCTACAGCTCCAAAGATTTTAAAGGATTTTTTCCAGAATTATTAGCATCATCTTCTCTTCAAAGTCCTAGCTCTTTACAAAGAAAATAGTTATCATCCCAGGGTACGTGCACTGGAATGATATAAGGAACTATATTATGAAAACATAAACTACAAAACATTGCTTCATACACTGTGAATATTCCATCTGACTCAGGCATCTAGATGAAAATACTTACGTGAATTAACTTAGTCTTAGAGTCTAAAATACCCAGTGGTGCCAATAGCAAATTCATTCACAAATACCTTTTAACCACTGTTTTTCTCTCTCCTTTTTACACTTTAATAATAATAGCAGTAATCATACACATGCAAAGATGTCAACTAATTATTATTTCAGATATTAAAAATAATGCAAGAGCTTGAATCTGTTCCTTTTAGGAGAAAAACCAAAAGCAATTAAGTGACAGTATCTGAAAACTGATAATTCCAATTTGCTCTGGGCTTGGGGGTAGAGCAATCTGTCTTTTTCCACCATACTGTTCATTACACTCAGAGGAAGGTATAGGTATCTGGGATTTTTTACCTCCCTATAATTAGAATTTGCTGCACAACCACAGGTAATTTGTTAAAAAATCCTGAATGTTTGCAGTCTTGCAACAGGTGAATGCTTATACAAGTAATTGAATACTCTGAGCTAAATTCTCATTGTCTAGATGATGAAAGTTTCCTTTGCAAGGGTTCTTACAGTGGTGTGTTCAACTGGCTTGGGTAAGATTCCCCACCCTGCTGTTCTGCCCAGTTCTCAAGTTCTTGAAACCAGCTGGTTTGTGCTCCTACACGAGCAGAGCACTCCAGCTCAGACACAATCTGTCCCACTGCTGTTGACTTAAACCACACACAAACAAGCTAACTATGGTAATCGTGTGCAAAACTTGTCTTACTCGACCTTTTTTTTTTTTTTGTAAAGGTCTTATCTATGTAAGATTTGGTCAGCCCTGTAGCAATAACCTTTCTGGGAGTCCTCAGAAAGTCCAGTTTTTTCTACAGAATTTAAATCAACACATTGAAATGTATAATTCAGTGTAGGCAATGCAGGTCCTGCCTGAGGAAATCTTCAAGTCAGAACAGAATTCCTACCTGAAGAGCTCTTGCACCAACTAATCCAATGCTTTGTTGCAAGGCAGCCAGCATTTCAGCCTCCTCATGGGGCAGTCCATCACTCATCGTGCCTATCTTGTCTGTACAGTTGAGTAACTAATGAATTTGTGGACCACCTGGGGGATGAATGGCCTGGGTGCAGCAGATGTGTGCACATAGCCCCAGCCCTGATAATCAGCCACTCCACTTTAACAACACAACCAACTGAAATTTAACTGTCCTGTCTCCCAAACTCCATGATTCTTGGCACAAATGCTACTAGAATTTCAAGGTACACTGGTAAAATTGAAATTTTTTTCTATTTTTCCTTAAAATAATGAAACCAATGGTCTTAAACACCTTTTACCATTTCAAAGAGGATCTTCAAAGTAATCTACTTAAGAATTACATTAGTATTCCCAAATTCATTAACTGTTTAGGAAAATTCTAAGTTATTTCTAGTTCATGAGCCTCTGAGTGCATTTAATGTCCACAGTATTAGGGTTTCAACCCATTAACCATTTTTAATTTCAAAATCACCTTGGTTGATTAATTTTCTCCTTCAGGCTACCTCAGATATCTTCTTCAATTTCAGCCTTTTCTGGTAGCATCGCTGTAGACATCTAGAATATAGGCACCTAAAAGTACATTTATTTTAATTTCCTTTTTTCCTGAGCAGTGCTAATCTGCACAGTCTAGTGCTTGGTCCTCCACTTACTCCACGGGTCACACATCCCCATCATCTCAAACTCTTCTCCACTTTTAGCATTGTCATTTGCATTTATTCCTTTGACAAATCCTTCTCATGTATTGTTTACCTTCACTGGCAATTGTCTAAGCTGCTTTTCCCTCTCTAGTTCTGTGAGTCTTTATTTGTCTTTATTGTAACCTCTATACTGTAAAGTGTATTCTGGTTTTTTGACAATAGAGCACTTCTTTATGTAAAAGCCTACTTTGGCTCAAGTTTAACCTGGTGCTTCTTTCCCACTCCCAGATCCCTAATGTGTTTCTTTAATTTGTAAATTATTTATTAAAGATTTTTATTGAAGTGTTTATTTATACTAACTTGTGTTAAATTGTTGTGTACATTAACTTCATGTTTTCAATGGCTGAAAGATCATTCAGATAATGAAAGTAATCCTGATAAAAATCAGTTTGATTGTCTTTGGGGACTAGCTGGCATTTGTTTGGGGAAGGGAAGGGAAGGGTGTATTTATCTTTTTAGATCCCTGACATTGATGCTGTTTTAATCTTGGGGTTGGACGTAGCATACAGGAATTTAATGTTATTTGTACATAGAGGTTGATTTATCATTATCATGAAAATATTCTGCCACAGTCTATACTGCAAGCTGTACAGAAAATTAATAAAGGTACTTAGTGACTGTGATGTCATTTGAGCTAATACGATACTGAATAAATATGTTTGCCTTGACATTAAATTAAATTCTGTGTAACACCTTGCATCATATTTTATTTTTTGGCATTTTTGTTACTCCCAACTGGCTTCAATCTTAACAGATTGAAACTTTTCATAATACAGAAATCCATAAGCTTGTATTACACAATTTTGACATCTATACGTATTTTCTCCATGTCCTTCACTCCTATTAATATGTTCTTAAGCAAGTACCAAGCTGATATTATACTTTTGAATGAAGTACACAAACACTTATAATAATTTGCTCTTTGCGAATGTTGTCTTTGGAGGATGCTGTCTTATTTTATCTTTTAAATTTCATTTAAAACATGAGTGGTTTTATTGTCTGTTCTCATACTTTGTGTAAAACAAAATAGAGCCTTCCAAAGAGCTCCTTTTCAATTCTTGAGGATTTGCATCAGTCTTCTGAAAAATCATATCAAAATGCTGAACATTATTCAGCCAAAAATCCCCTTAAAATAGTCATTGATGTTAATTAGTTTCAGGTTTGCCTTGAGTATTTATTCATGCTTTAAGGAATGTTTTTTTTCTGAAGATTTGGTAAAAGGTGGAACATTATCCTTGATCATATTTTTCCCTGACTGCAGATTACAGAGGATTTAGATCTTCCTGTTTGATGTTCGATTTTCCCTCACCATATTACAAAGACATATAATCTTTGATGGTGGTGTATGGTAGGAAGGACATCAGAAGTTCTGATTGAAAATAAGCAAATGCACCCCTCTTTCCAAAAATACCAAGTGCCATCTATTTTGTGCATGTTACTTTGTTGGGATTTTAAAAATTTGCTGTAGCAAAATTTTGCTGCTGTTTCCATGTTTAATTTATGCATGTCTGGTTTGTTTAGGGCAAGTTTTTCCTAGAAGGAATTGTATTTTATTGCCTCCAGTATTGCTCAGTGTCTAGTATAATGAATGCATCATTTGCTTCATCTGGGTTTGCCCTTTGCTGCAACAGCAAACCTCTTACTCTGTGAATCCCACTGAAGTAACACTGTTTTGTTACAGGTCATGGATCTTCAACCACGCTTTTAAAGGCTGGGTAAGAGCAAGCTGCATTGTGATGATAAACTACACCTGAGAAGAGTGCTTCATGAGATTCTGCCTCAAACCTCCCCTTTCCTTTGCCTAGAGATATCCTGCTCACAAATTTTTTCTCTGACAACAACACAGAATATATAAACAGTGCTTGATGTAGTGAGGAAAAGCAAAGCAAGTTATGTGCCTGTATTTGTTGCCCTGTGACATCCTGGGCTTTCTGCTCCATAGGAGGGATATGCTGTGCTGCCTCTGGGCCATGTGCAGCTCTAGGATCACCCATGCCTCTAACATATGACTGCCACGACCCTCCCAACACATCTGAGAGCAGCGTGAACAAAAGCCAAAAAGGTCCCTTCTTCCTGACTTTTTAATTAAGTACCAGAATTAGGACATGCTGATAATAAGTGGTACTACCTACTTGAATATTGATGGGAAAATGTCACCAGTCTGATAATTGTATGCAGTGCCTTTGTGATGAGATTTGTGATACAGAAAATTAAGAATGCAAGAGTAGAAGAGTCTTAAAGATAGGAGAAAAAAAAAATAAGGTGGAGAACTCTATCATGAAAAGCATTTGTGGTTCTTAGAAAGACAAAGATAGCTGATAATGGCAAGAATGGAATAACAATTTTTTATTAATATTTCAGATTAGAGAATAAATGTGGTTATTTTATAAGTGCAACATGTAGATAATATAATAGTATTTCAGTAAATTTTACTATTGTCTTGTGAGAGTTCAGACACTTTGTGAGTCACTTGGCTCAAGAGTCTTAACTTTCTGCAAGTAGTTTAATTTTCTAAATTGACATTATAGCAAGTGATGAATGACTGATACATTTTTTGAGAGACTGGACAGAAGCTTATCTAATATTCTGCTTACTCTTTCCAGTCAAGATGCTTTGAGTTTTCCATTGAGGCCAAGGAGGAAGGAGCTCTTCTTGACAAGTGTAGTAACATATATTTCTCTTTTTTTTAACATAATATTAAAAAGCTGCATATTTCCCCACCAATTATTACATGAAAGAAGTTTACAATAGCTGATTCCCAGCTGTTTCAGTCATTTGTTTCAAGCTCTGTGTGACCTGTTCCTTGCCTCACACTATGTAGTTTCATAACAATTTGAATAAGACATTTTTATACAAAATTTTTATTTTTTGATGGTGTTTTTAGCCAATCAGATTTTTAGATTCAAGTCATATTTACTTCTATGTTCACCTTTATTACAGTATCATATCTTCATGACAAATTTAAGACGTTTTATTATAAATAATGAAGTAATGAGGTAGCACAAATTTTTCTTTTTTAATGTTCATAAATAATACTTAGTTGTTAGAAAAGATACTTCTTTGAGTTTTCACTGATTTCTCTTTGCTGTTTTTGGAGAATCAAGCGTCTTCTTCACAAGAGTGAGAGTAAACTGGCTGTGAGGTAGGAATAGGAAACTCCATCTTTCATTCCAAAATTGGTTGAGTGTGCAGATGAGAGTGCCAGACTTGCCAAATGCAAGTGTCAGCCTCGTACTTTTTAACATGGAAAAAGAGTGATATAGGAAGAAGGGAGAATTTGTTTCCAGCTCTTCTCTATGCATGTTAGTCTTAAATGGTTTCATGTAAGATGAATAAACCATTTTTAGAGTCTGACTAGAATGAGTAACATATCCAAAAGGTACATTCAGTCTCCTTGATTCACATAATCTTGGTGAAAGTAATTTAGACCTGAAGTGCTCAGATGTAAAATCTGTTTTTCCTGAGCAAATGATTAAAGAACTTAGTATCTAAAGCATTTACTCCGTACAAATTACGTATATAACAATATTGCAAGTGCTGCAGGGAAACCTATGTTATTAATTCAAGAAGACCTTATGGATATTATTTTGTTGTGCTCATTGAATTCTTTCATTGTAGAAAATACCTCCATCCTTAAAAATGTATTATTATTTATGGGATTGTCTTACACAGCTATCTTATAATTTCTCCCTTTACACTCTTCTCCACTTTTTCTAACAAATATACCAGCTTTTCTGCTTATATTTTATTTCTTATTTATTTTTTTATATTTGTATAATATTTTCATTGCTACTGGCACTGTTCTTTTGCTACAGTCTTTTTGTTATTTAAGCACTAGAGAAGACAGGGATTATGCCTAAGAGGTGTTTCAATTTTTACTTGCCTATTCAGATAAGGATTCATTCCTTTCACTGAAGTGAGTTGGTATATAGATAGAGTATCCCCACCACGTTGTTGACTCTAGTATGAGACAGGATTGTAAAAGAGAAGCTCTATGAAATAAAAAAGGGCCACTAAAACAGCCTATCATTCCGCATACTCCTGGGAATGCCGCTTCAAAGCTACATGAGTACAGCTGCTCTTTGGGCTTTTTTGAATCCATCAGTGAGTGTATGGACTTCTACACATCCAAATCTGCTCCGGATTAAGAAAGAAAAAAATTATTTATCAGGTACCCTTTAAGTTACTGATTAGTGTGATGAGTAGGAAATTACTGAGGGTGTCAGTAAATGATCAAATCTAGTCTGAATTATTTTTTATCTCTACTGTCAGAGAATCTCTTACTACAGTAATTTTCAATGGACAAAAGGATAATTTGGCTGGTGGGTTTGTAACTAAATACGTCCATCATTGCAGACTGTAAGCCACTTTAATAAGCAAAACTCTGACTTGTATTGTAAGAATATTTAGAAAAGGGGTACAACTTATTTCAGGAATGACAATGTTCACACTAAAAAAAATCTTTTTTGAAAAATTTCAGTTTATAAATGAGATAAGCTTTGGGAGATATATAAATAACATGCTATATTTAGGTTAAATTCATAAGGAGATTTTTTTTTATACATCCATTTAAAGTTTTAAAATGTGCATTTTTATTAAAAAGAACAATATTGACAGGAATTTATTTTGATGGTTGCCATTTTCACTCTCACAAGGTAGCAAACCTTTGGGTTTTTGCAGTGACTTTTTAACCACCAGTCACTTCCCTGGAAAACCTCAGGCATGTCTTATTTGAGAATAACAGTTACATTTAATCTAATGAGTGGTACTGGCTGTGCTCCATGGAAAAGTCCCTACATATGTGTTAACTTCAAGTTTCAGAAATACTTTACACAGTCTGAAAGCACAAAGCTTAAAGCATTTGACTTCAGAAAAAAAAAAATAACACAATAAAATAATATATAGCCAGGCACCACTCCAATGCTGGCAGAGCTCAACTCGCTGAGAAGCCCGTTGTGCTGATCAGAATCCAAATAATAGGTCCATTTCCATTAGTAATGTAGGGCAGAGGCTATGCCTGTGTGTCCACAGATCTGGCCTCAGGTGGATCTCCGGCAAGAATGTCAAGCTGTTCATCAAATCGCCAAGTGCAGCTCCCAGAGACACTTCCCCAGAACCTCAGAGACAAGAAAGACACCAAACTCAGGCAGTGTGGAGGAGGAGAATGAAAAAGGCTGTAAAAACAAAGGTCCCTCACAGAAGAAGATGACCCTCTGCTGCTCCTGAAGACAAGAGACTCTCTGTTGAATTTTATTCACTCATTTGCACTGTTACCCCTCCCCCCACTTTTTTTTTTTTTTTTTTTTTGGCTTTACCTATGTTTCCCTGTCTAAGTGTATGCAGAAGTCCATTGGGGATGTCTTCTTAGTAAGAAAAAAAAGGGGAGTTGTAGCATTTCATGAACTCTCCTGCCTCGGCCAGTTTCCAAACCCTCAGCCCTGGAAACAGCAATAACTACTTACCATAGAGTAGGTCCTCCTGGAGAGAAAAGGACAGAATCCCTAGTGGACTTCTGTGTCACAGCTTCCTCTGTCCCCTCACTGACTTGTCATCCCTGGTGGCCCCCCCTTCTCCTGGAGGCCAATCCCCTCTGCCCAGCCCTTAGTTCTGCCCCCCACTCCTTCCCCTTCTGAAGCTGCCTCCTCTACTTGGTTGTTCTTCTCACCAGGTTCTCCTTCAGCTACATGAGACCCTGCTGGAATAAAACCTTGCAAAAGAGCCTTTCTTGCCTCTATTGCTGAGCCAGTTGCAGTGAGTGTTGAGTGGAGGTTTGACTGCATTGCCTGAATTATAAGTCAACTTGCTTTTCAACAGGAGACATTTGTTGGGGAAGAGAAATAAGCAGCAGCACCTACCATTCTAACACCTGTATTTTTACATTATTGATTGCATAAAATAATATTTAATACATTATGTAAATCATCAAGTAATTATTATCGATTATACTATCATAGAATGATCTGAGTTGAAAGGAAGCGTAAAATTTTCTAGTTCCAAAGCCCATGCCGTGGCGGGAATTTTAGTAATGTACTGATATATTAAATATTTTTTAATACATTTTATTAATTAATCGAAAATTGTCTTGGTTTATATGTTTTCTATGTTAATATAAAATAATCATATACATTGATAAAACAATTTGCTATATAAAATATATATATTTGTTTCTTAATATAACATATTACTCCATTTTTATGTATAGTAGTATATATATTACATTTGTTATACCAGATTCTTCTGTATGAAATATTATTAATGAATGCACAGGAGGAACTAGAAGCTTTGATCCACTCTCAGAGTTATGGCACCATTGACATAAGCAAAACCAGATGGAATGAGTTCTGCAGCTGGTGTGCTGTTGCTGTGGACAGTCACAGGCTCCTCAGGAGGGACAGGGAAGGCACACAAACCAGGGAGGTGGTGCAGAATTCAAAAGAGGGATTTCATTGTGTGGGGCTTGCTACTGGTGATGACAGCTGAGAGACTTTGTGTAAGGATAAACAGAAAAGACAAAAAAATCTACCTGGTCCTTGCCCTTATGGGTGACTTTTATGTCCCAGATGTCAACTGGGAATATCATACATTCATTACAAGCAGGTCCAGGAAGGTCCTGAAATATGTTGAAAATAACTTTTAGTGCAGTTACTGAGAGAACCAGCTGGAAGGGATTTGTCCTAGATTTATTGTTTGCAGACATAGAGGGACTTGTGGGTTAAGATGGGTGGATACCTTGGTCACAATGATCATGAAGCAGTTGTGTTTGAAATACTTGGTGAGAGGAGAAAAGCTGCTGGCAAAACTTTCGCCCTAGGTATGGGCAGAGAAGACTTTGGGCTGCTAAAGGAACTAGTTGGTAAGGTCACTGGTAATCTACCTTTGAAGTTATTGATGTCTGTAAATGCTGGATACTGTTTAATATATTTAAGAGACATCTGTTAGGGGTGCCGGAGAAGACAATCCCAAAGTGCCAGAGTCAATGAAAAGGGGCAGAAGCCCAGCTTGGCTGAGAAAGGACCTTCTTCTTGAAATTAGGTGGAAAAGGAAACTGTATGGACATTGGAAATAAGGACAGGCAGGACAGGACTACAGTGATATTGTTCACCACTATAAGGAGTTAATTTGTATGGCTACTGCTTGGTTAGAATTCTGTTGTCCTGTGAAGGGCAGAAAGGGTTGTTAAAAATATGTTAACAGTGAAAGCTACAAAGTAAAAGTATATATAAAGAAAAGCTAACAAAAATGCTAAAATAAAGATTTTAGCATAACCAAACTAAACCTTTTCCAGTTCCTATAACAGTTATTTGCTTAATTTTTCTACTGTGTGGCCTGATATACAAATGGTCCCAGTAGAAAACATGTTGGACAGCAGCTGCATCTCTCAGTCATTTACAGGGGGAGATGAGTGGACTGTGTCCAAAACACTATTATGCAGCTGCAACAAAGTGGGGTTGGCTGTTTAGTAGCATGACATGTGAGTGCTCATTTTTATATTTTCCTTTCTTCCCATGAGATAACTGACTTGACTCTCCAACAATTCCCAATGCTCAAGTAACTCTATACCATTTCACTATTTGCTGTAAATGACAACAGGTAGTAATTCTAATCAGTGAATATGGAAATTGTGAGATAAATACACTGTATTGAAACATCATATAACTTTAATTTAAAATAGGATTTGTTATAGGACACAATATCTTATTTCAAATTTTATTTTCTGCAATTTTGATCTGATTGTTTTATTCATTTCTGGTTATGATATTATCATTAAACATTCTTTATGGATTGTGTCAATCAGCATTGTGATCACTTAAACATTATAGAAATAATCATGTGCTAGTAGGTAAAGGAAGTTCAACTTTTTATTACTTTTCTGATGTGATAGCACTTTCCACTGAAAACCACAGGGAATTATGTGTTATAGAGTATTATATTCTTAAAGTGCAATTTTCTCAGCTTCTGTGTTGTAAATTAGATTTAAATAAAATGTTCTCCTTATTTATGTACAATATTTATGTAGTGAAAACACCTCAAGTGTCAATATCTCAGATGTTATTTTGTGTTTACAGCTGTATCAACAGGTAGAATTACTTTTTACTTAATCCTTAATGTCACATACCATAATTGTCTAACATAAATCTCAATACTCTATCACTTTACTATTCTATGTCACCTCAAAATCTGAGTATGTGATACATGAATATATATGAGTTTGATCCATATCTTAATTTCTCAGCTTGCCAACTTTTAACTTTGTGTTCTAATTCACCCATGAAATTCAGACCTTCATCAGAAATCCATTATCAGCAATTCTACAATCTTATTTTCCTGCTTTCTAGACCTTCTTTATCTTCTTTTTACTTCTATATCTCCAAAAGAAGCAGAATCAGTTATGCAACCTGTTTCATCTCAGAATTTCTTAAGGAAATTCAGAATACTGCAAATAATATCTATATTATTCATTGTAATGTAAATATTATTAATTATATTAATATTAATAATAATCCCTGCATTTATAAACTAGGCAAAATATTAAAAGATGCAAAGTATGAAATATTTTGAAAGGATGATTTTATGTTAATATTTATATTGTCAGCAGCCCACTCATTACCATGTTGTTGAGGATTTTATATGATTCTTCCAAGCTGGCTGTTAAATTACTTTTTCTAAATCATCAAACACTTGTTTATAGAAAATTTGACTGTATCAAGACAAGAGATATTAATAATCTGAGTGATGATACGTACCTGGAACGTATGAGATTAATACTGAATACTGTATAATCAGGTAAAGCTGAATTACAAGTGGATCATCCATACCCCAGGTGAAACCCCTGGATGCAGAACAATTCTGGGCTTCATTAGAAAATAATGACAAAGCAAAATAGCACGTTGAAAATCTAGTTCATACAGAATACTCTTTAGAGAAAGTCCTAGAGGATTAAGAATATAAAATGGAAAAAAAAACAGGGAAGATTTAAGAGCTCTTCTAACCAACTCAGAAATTAAATTACCTTGTGCTAAAATATTCAGAAATTTAAACACAGTTATAAGGAGGCTTAAAAACCAAAGACCTGACAAAGCCGAAATAGAGTAAAAGACGGAATGAGCAACCTAAAGATAAATTAGGAATCCAACCTCAGAAAATTTTAAATGGGAGGAATACACTTTCATATTAAGCAGGTAAGTTAGAGAATCACAGAAAATGTCAAGTAAAAATATTAAAGGATAATCAACAGAAGTGACTTCTTTGAGTAGCTTAGTTTTCCACTTGAAAGTCAGTGCATTTCTACAATGAACTTGCTTGTGAAAAGCAGTAAATTGCATTCCAAATGAGTATATTATGATGCAGTTTTTTAACCCTTGACTGGGCTCTGCTGGTTTCAGATCCACTGTTTCCCATTCCTCAGAATAAAATGAAAAAGTATTACCAATTTAACAGATACAGATTGCAGAAGACAATGAAATACACAATTACGCTTCTGAATTTGTGTAATGGTTTAACCCCAGGAGAAACAAAATACCATGCAGATGCCTGTTCACTGACCCTCTGGTGGGATGGGTTGAGGTATGAAGAGTTTAATAACTGAAATAAAGATAATAATAAATATAATAATAAAAATATTATTATTATTGGCGGTGGACATAATAGTAATAATAGTATTAAAACAAAAAGTAGAGAAGAGGAATAAAGCCCCAAGGAAAAACAAGTGATGTACAATGTATTTACTTCCCATCTGCTGAAACCAATGCCCAACCTATCCCCAAGCAATGGTTTACCCCTTCTAACCAACCTTCCCCCCAGTTTGTACATTGGACATTCACATTACAGAACATCCATTTGGCCAGTTCAGGTAATGACCTGGTAATGCTCTCTCACAACTTCTTGTGTACCTGCTCAGCAGCAGAGCATGGAAAACTGAAAAGCCCTTGACTTAAGCCCATTGAGCACTGCTCAGGAGCAACAAACACATCAGTGTGTTATTATTCTCATACAAAATCCAAAACACAGCACTGCAGAAGCTACTAAGTAGAAAATTAACTCTATCCCAGCTGAAACTCTCCAAGGAGAGTTGCTAAATCTTTAATTATTTAGACTGTTGGATAGATAAAGCCTAAAGCTACAACTGTGGTTAATTGCAACTCTATCTTCCATATTAAAAATAAAATTATGTGAGTGGAAAGAAAATTAAACTAAGAAAAACAGAATCATCTCACACATCTGAACCTGGAAATCTAAGCAATTATGGAGGATTTAATATAAATCAGTACTGTCTTCTTGCCAAACTCACTAGTGAACCTCAAGTGCTTTTGTGATCAGTAGGGAATCTTCGGACTAGCAGATTCTTAAAATTCAGTGATTTACTTCTGCTTACAGTGGAGCATTCTGTCCTGAAGTAATGTAACTTTGAGAACAGTGAAGCAGGGATTGATTTGCATTGCTGTGTCAAAGGCCAAAGAGATTTTCTGAATAACTGTTATAAACCCATCAGTGATAATCAGAATCAATAATTGTATTGATATGTCTAACGCTGTAGTATGGTGCATGGTTCATCAAGGTTTAAACACACAGTAGTTCATCAAATCTTTCAAAACTCTATTTGAACCATCTCTTAAGGATGGAACACGACACAGTTGAGCAGCCAATATTTGCTCATATAATTATTTTGTGTACTTGTATTTTAAAAAAAGGGGCAATAGATAATAGAATAACAATTACCCTCCAAATCTCATAGTTAATTAACACATATCAATGAAAGTGTTCTGAGGAATTGGGCTAGTATGAAGGGAAAATGCTAATGTATGCACTTGTCAATATCTCATGCTAAAATATTGCTCCAAGTATTATCAAAATTGCCAATGTATTTAAAATACAATACACACATGACAGTACAAACTGCTTTTTCTCAGAATATCTCCCAGTTGTAATGTCTAAATAGAAAAAAAAAAAGGACATAATCTAATGAATATTGATCTAAACCTGAAATGAGACTTCTCAGAAAAAAGCTATTTGCTGTGTTTCTGGAAGGATTCTGTAATACTGCATGTGATGATCAAAAGTAGCTGCTAAAATAAAAAAAGTGTCTTGAAATATTTTACTGATAAGAACAATTTCTGTCATTAAAAGAAAGGCTATGAAATTACTTTAGGGTTAGGGTTAGAAGAATTCAATAGACATTACTTTTTCAAACTTTATTTACAATTGCAAAATAATTGCATTCTATTGTAGGCAATGAGGTGAAAATTAACATTAATATGCACTGGAACATGTCAGATTCTGAACTTGTGGCATTTATCAGGATTGAGAGAAGAGTAATTATGTTAATTATAAATGAGGCAAAATTTTCAAATACAACCGAGGTGGACATGAAACAAGTCCTGTATCAGTCTAGATAAGTGAAATTTAAAAATAATGGAAGTGTTTTGATTATTTGTTTTCCTTTTTTTTTTGTTTTTTTTTTTTTTTTTTAATTAAGACAGCAATTGCTATGACTTTATGAGCATATGAGGAAATTCAACATCCAAAGGATCAAATAAATGTATTTCCCTACAGAATGCATCTTTCAAAAGATAATGTAGCCCTCCCCCTTTTAATCATCTTTCCTGGGCACCTTCACTTCATACAGAGATTCCACAAAGTTTCTTTAAACACAAGCTGGAAATATAAGGTAGATATCAAAGAGTAACACACATGATAGATACTTAGGTTAAAGGAGTTACTTAGCTGACCAACAATGTGTTCACCATGTGCAATAAAGTAGCTGGAGGGTCTTTGCAGACTTCTCAGCTGTCAGGGAGGTCAGGCAGGTCGGCCTCCATTGCGCCTTTGAATGGACTGATATGCATTGCTGCTCTCTTCTGACTCACTGCTTCGGGGTTTCTTCCTTAGGATTTCATATATTTTCCTATCAGTGTCTTTCCTCTCCTACCCTTGAACTATCCCTGTATCAGCAATCTTATCTCTCTCATCTTACATAGCTCTATGCTATGTACTTTTTCACAGTCCTTTTTCACAACTTGGCAATTTTCGTGTTTGAGTCAAGGTCATGTGGTTGGACCATATCAAAATTATATCAAATACCAAAGGCCTCAACTCACATACAACTCAATCCCTATGTCCCGTAAGTTCCCATAGGTTTGGTAAATATTTTTGACCTTGCCATCTAATAATGTATTAAATTTCTCTTTGAATTTATATATTTTTCTCATACATCTAAGGCATCCTATGGTAAGGAGTTTTGCAAATTGACTGTATTTTAAGTAAATGAAAGTAATTCAATTAAGTTTTGTCACTTTTTCCCTGAATCCTTTTGATTCTACAATATAATTTTTGAGGTGAAGCAATTTGAATGATACTTTGTTTCTGAAATGATGATACTCTGTCTTGTGTGAGAGATGATGATACAACAGATTTACTCGTGTAAGAGTAGGTAAATGCTGCCACCTGAGAGGCCTTTTCAAGACTTTGACTCCTGGTCTGGAAGAAGGAAGCAGAATAGCTAGGCCTATGTAGAAAAGAATAATAATAATAATGAAACCCACCAGATAATCATGACTGACCTTGGTCACCAAGATCTAATTCACAATGGCTTAAGGTAATCCTTACCTACGTTTTTTGTCGAACTCACAGAAAAGTGCTGATCTCTGTTATTCAGAACAAGGCATGCTCTGTCTCAGACAAGAAAGGTATTCCTTTACAGCTGCTCTATTTGCCATCATTAATACCATCCTTAATCATAAGACAGAACCCAAATCTTGTTCAGCTCAAACTGCAGATCAAATTATAATCTTCCATTAGAAGTTTAAGTCAAAGTTTAAAGGGCTCTCTTTTAAAACATTAAGATTATATCTTGTATAAAACTAGAAAATTTTGCCTAGATATCCCTTTTGTTATTCTTATGTCTGCCTTACTGTTTTCATGTTCCCACGTTCCTGAATTAGAACCAATTAGAAATATGAGAAAAATAATTTAAACTTAAAAATTCATTTAGTCACGTCCCAGTAAGAAGAAGGTAGATGTTAATAAAAGAAATTTTAATGAAAGCAAATCCTCTACAGGAATTGAACCCACACCCTTTCATAACACTGTTAGTTACCCTATTCACAAGGCAATAGTAAGTGAGAAGCACAACAGAATCAGGTGTTGTATTAGCCAACACCTGATTGATTTGATCCTTATGAAAGTAATAAAAATATATTAAGAAGAGCAAAGTAATTAAAATTTTCCATTACTATAGAATGTAGATGAAGTGTATTCCCTTGGTCATTCCAAAGACTATGTGTGTGTAATTTAATGACATGCAGAGGGAATACAGCATATTCTGCTCCTTGGTGACAAAAAACACCTGAAAAGAAAGAAAACTTTTTTCCAGCTTCAGTTCTGTAAACTCTGTCTAGGATGTGATTAGCAGAGACAATCTTCCCAAGAGATCAATAACATTCAAATATTTGGATTATTCATTGTTGCAATGTCTGCATAAGATATTTAAAACTACACAGGTTCAAACCTCTGGGAACAATATTTAACTGAGAAAAGTGTATCTAAATGACATAACAAGTTTCTTCCATTAGTAATGCTTTTTTTTCATATCTTACAGGGTTTATTCTCAAAGTCAGAGCTCTTTTTACATTGTCAAAAAATTACCTCATTACTTAACACACTTTTTTTTTTTTTTTTTTTTTAATGAATGTCTTTTATAGTAAATAGCCTTTATTTCAGAGCTTGAACTACAATGTTAACACTTATAGAAAATAAAGTGACAGGTTCAGAGATAAGTATCTGTACTTCTAAACATCCAGTAAACATCCAGGTGGAAGACTGAGTGACAGCATCAAAGGATTCCCACAGCCAATAATTTTTATTATCTGAAAAAAAATGTATCATTTAAATTTGAGCATCTAAGGTTATGACACTTTTCAATTTGGACTTTCTGAACAATCTTTGAAGAAAAGCAGATGCTTCCTAAGGCTGGTGCAGAGCTTACACTACTCTTAACACTCTAAGGGATCTGTAAAATTGTTAGCCTTATGTCCAAAGTTAATTGAGATTAATTACTTTGTCCACACCTGCCCCATTCCTGAGTCTGTAAATAAACTTTTTAGAATATATTTTGTAGTTTGTAATGAGATCTAACTTATTTATCCATAAATCCAGAGTGAATCAATCCATGTCAATAGAGTCATCAAAGTCAAGTATTTACTCTAGCCAAACACTTAGCTGTTAAAATCAGGCTAAGTGTTCTTCAGCTTTGACTACGAAACCACTCACTGAATGAAAAATTCATCGCACAAAGTTAGAAAACTAAGGCTTGAGTTTAGGTTATCAAAATCACATTTGTGTTGACTGCTACTAAGAGAAAAACTTTGTTAGTGCATCACCCATATACCAGAATTAAAATAAAAGCCTTCTCATGCTTCATTTTTCTGTTAAAAATAAACAGAAAACCTGCAATATTATGGGTATATGTAGATTTTGTTGTATATATTAATTTGCTAATCTTTGAAAATAACATTTTTCAAAGACACCTACTCTCATCTGCTAAAGGTTTTGCAGGATTATTTGATCCTTCTTCATCAGTTTGACAAAAGATACAATCTCCTTGCAAAACATCTTGGACATATAATGCATTCTACTAGAAACTACTCATAAATTATTTTTTTCTGTTGCTTTCTTGTTCTGGGCTTTTGGCTAGTTTGATAATTATTGTTCACTACAGTAATCTTGGTTCAGAGTTTTGAAAGGCATCCTATAAATGTTCAGAAATCCAGGTAACTAAGCTAACATGTCTCAAGCTTATCAGTCATGAAGTCTGTAAAGGCAGGTAAGGAGATCACTTCCTACATCCTCATGATGAAAATATAGATGTATGTTTGATTAACATTTCTTCTCCAGCCAGATTATAAATTATTGTTGGAGTGAAACCAACAAGAGTGGGGACAGGATGAGTAGATAATTTCTGTTTGGAATACAATTGAAAGATTTTTTTCAAAAATACGACATTTGTATTCTCTCCTTTTTTTTATGTAAACCTCTTGGAATAAGTAATGAACTTTTGTGTTCTATGGGAATGTATTGTTTCAGTTGTATTTCTGAGTTGATATCAGTGCAACTAATTACTAGTGTTTGTATTGTAGAGAAAGAGAAATAGCTTTTTATCAGTAGGGCTTTCTTCTCTCAGGGTGATAGCCTCTTTCCAAGGACAGCAGCAGACAATGCTAGCAGACAATGATGCCATTCTTATCCTTTCTTGTCCTAAAACCTGCTTTGTAGCAGCAGTCCAGAAGCCCAGTTGTCAGTTAATAATGTAGAAAGAAAGGAGTTCAAAGGCCATGCTTTTCTGTGTGGCATGTACAATAAAATCATAACTCAACATGAAGTGTTCAACACAGGTCAGTGACTCAGAAACACTATCATGAGTAAGAGTTTACACTATTCTAAACACTTCAAATCTCCATGTTAAGGCTGACTTTGCTTTTCCTAGGAAGTATTCATGGTTTGGATTTGGTCTTTTTTATTCTTTCACAAAGAGCAACATAATCTTGGGGAAATCAGATGAAGGACCTGAAAGTGCTAGCACTCAGAAAAGCATAATTTTGCAGGTAAAACAGCATGCAGACTCAGGGCCTAGACAACAGGAGGAAAATCAAACTCTTGGGACACATAACCCTTCAAATCCTGGAATCTAGGATAAAGACAAAGACAACTGAGGAAACTTCTAATATTTTATAACATTATTTTTAATTTTTTTTTATGCATTTAAAGTGATTAAGAAAGCTTATCCCCTGGAACATAATGAAATAAAGTGACTTTTGCTGGTGTTTTTCAAATTATTCAATATCTCTTTGGGGGAGTGTGTGTGTAATTTATTCTTTGGCACACCTGCAGTTAGGCTTGCTTCACTGTGCTTGAATTATCAATATTTAGAAAAAGATAAACATGAAAAGCAACAATTTATTAACGGGAATATGCTTCTGTCACAGCACAGATGCATATATTGATGAAGGGCACTTCATCCTTCCAGCATCTTACACAGCACCTACACTGCACTGACACATTTGTGACCACAACTCTATAGCTTACCTCAGACCTGACAGAGAGCAGGCCTTGAATATTAGCAATATTAACAATGTATTCCTTCCTTGGTCTGAAGACTACTGATCATTGATTTTTCTCCTGCTGCATTGTCTCCAGGCCCGTGCCCTGTGCACCCACAGCACCCTGCAGCCGCAATGGGGCCGTGGTCCCATGGTGACTGCATCTCATCCCAGCTACAGTTGCTGTTGCATTTACTGAAATATGTCAGTGAATAAATTACAGCAAACAGAACATTTGATGCAACATGAAGGTTAACTTTTGTCTGTACATCACCACCGATCAAGCAAGAAAATCTGCTCTGGAAATATTTTTTTTTGGTGTTGTTATATTCTGCCAGCAGTATACTTTTATGGACAGTTTTTTCTAAGGATACTGAAACCAATATGCAGACTGTGGGCAACTGGTTCTATATTCAAAGGTGCCGACATGCTGATCACTGAGCTAATATCTTTCTTATTTTTTGTTTGGAGGTGGTTTTTTTGTTTTTTTGGGGTTTTTTGGTTTTTTTTTGGTTTTGGGGTTTATTTTAATTAAAAAAAAAAACCAAGCACAAAAAAACACAAAAAATAAAACCCCAAAAAACAACACCCCCCCAAAAAAAAAAACAAAACAACAAAAAAACCCAAATCAAATCTATTTTACCTGAAAAATTAATGATTTTTTTTAATTATATCAAGAAATTATTCACTGATGCTGCATTATTTTTTTCTATTTTTAGACAGAGGTACTTATACCACGTTTTGGAAAGAGGGCATGGACAGAAAGGACAAAAGGCAATATTTATTTTTCCAATTTGATAGTTGTTTATCATGTTGCAGATGTGTGGAGTTCTTAATTATTTAAATTAATAAATATTTACCTATTTTGATACATTGTTTGTCTTGAAGAATATTTTTGGAACAAGACCAAATTTGAACTTCTAATCATAGAATATTTTTTCTTCTTCAGCATATATATATAAATAATTTTTTTTCCTTTCAGTATGAACCAAGAGAAATAAATTCACATAAATTTCTTTATTTCTCTATGGTTAGATGATATCTTTTAGACAAATAAGGAAGATGAAATAAACAGAGTAAATGTAAAAATTATTAAGGGTAAAAATTAAATTTATCTGACAATAGCTACCGTTATACCTTTAATTTTCAGTCTGAAAAGTGTTGCATTTATATATTTAAATTTTATTTTTGATATAATTGTGTTCACCAATGACTTGACAGAGTTTTTATATTTTTTAAAACATCAATGATTTTAACTCAACAAATGGCAAGAAGTTTTAGCACCAGACAAATGAAAGAACAAATAAGACTATTTTAGAAGTCATGTATTACTCTGGGCTGTGAGATCTGTTGTCTGCCATATGAGAACAAAGCACACATTCCCTGCTTCTCTTCTAGCTCATTTCCTACTGCTTCTGTTTAGGCTTCCCACTTTCGGGGAATCAAATGTCCAATTGCCGTTTTATCTTATTAATATTCCACAATTGGAATTGTGGAATATTAACACAATGGTTGTTGTCCCATGTAAAACCTAACAGCTCAGACTTCAGGGGATTCATTTTTCTGCACTGTGTGTAGAGATATTATCTCTCATTGACACAGCATGGGCTTCTTGCACACCATAGCTACCATATAAATGTAAAATGTACACCTTAGATCATGTTATATTTTGTGGTCTGATTTATACAAAAACGAAATAAGTGCAATGATAAATCTATCTAATGCAAAAAACGTTTGAAACCGCAGTATGTAGTTTGTAATAGAATAAACTTTATAAGAAAAAGAGCTTTCTAAATGTCAGTATTTGTTGAAATACAGTGAAAAAACTCCTTGGGAACCACAAATTGTGTTGTATTTTTCAAAAAATGTGCATGAATTTGCTTATAAATACTTTTGAATTATGATGATTGTCAAACTGAAAGAATGCTTGCAGCTCCTTTGAAAATTTTGTTTTGGTCAGTTGATGCTCTGTGACTATCAGATATTTAGTTGAAGCTTCTCTCTGTAGGGAAAATTCATTGTTACTTCCAGGTTTTTTTTGCTTGTTTGATTTTTTGGTGGTAGTCAGGCTGTTTTCAGTTTAAAAAACATTTCAAAGATCAATATTTTTAAAATATTAAGATAAATTATTGATTTAGATAAAACTCACTAATCATTTTTCACAGAGAGTTTTTAGTCCGCTGTATTTTGAGTTTCATTAGAGACTGTCTACTTTTCATCCTATGCCATCAGAAGAGATCACAGAATCCTCCAACAGAGCCTGTTGCCCTTATCAGGTTCACAGTGTGCACTGAAGCACCGTGAGCTCGCAATGCCTGCAGCATACAGCCTCTAGACACACGCCAGCCCTCACTTCTGAGTCTGTTTCTGACCCTGAGACCTCTTCAGCTTAGGGCATTCCTCCTTTCAGCATCTCAGAAGCTGGGCTGATATAATGTGCATACAGGTATATGATTGCTCTCTTTTCAGCTGGGATAGAGTTAATTTTCTTCTTAGTAGCTGATATAGTGCTGTGTTTTGGATGTGGCCTGAGGATAATGATGATAACACACTGGAGTTTTGTTTGTTGCTGCTTCACCTAAGTGCTTAACCTAAGTCAAGGACTTTTCAGTATCACATGATCTGCCAGTGAGCAAGTGCAAAATAAGCCAAGAGAGAGTATTGCTAGAAAAGGTGACCAAAAAGAAAGGGATGCTCCATACCATAGCATGTCATGCCCAGGATATAAACTGAGAGTTGGCCAGGAAGAGCTGCCGGTCACAGTGCCAGGGGTGGCCTGGCAGAGGTCAGTGGATGATGAACAATTTTATTATAGAGCTCTTATTTTTTCTTGGGGTTTATTCCTCTCTTTCTAGTCTTTTAATAATAATTATTATTAATATTATTTTTTTGTTTTGTTTCAATTATTAAACTGTTCTTATCTCAAACTAAGAGGTTGGGTTTTTTTCTGATTCCCCTCCCTACTGGTCAAGGAGTGAATAGGTAAGCAGCTGAGCAGGATTTAGTTGCTTTCTGGGGTAGAAACACAGCAATGGTGTACACAAAGAAATTAAATGCAAGATTAAGTAGACCTTCTGTAATGTCAACACACCTGACCTCAAGGATTATTGCTGGGAACAATTCATCAAGAAACTGATTTCAGTAAGGAGCATGATCCAACAGGAATCATTTGGAATAGCTCATTAGCCTTGTAACATGGGAGTGCCCAACACTTTTGACTTTGGTTAATTACTTTCTGTTTATGTTTAAGCTTTAATTATTTTTCCCATTAACTTTTAGTTCTGAATGTTTTGTACATGATGCACCTTTATTAATCCATATAATTACCTTTTATATCTATATATAAGTATATGCAAAAGCAAAGGTATATATATACATATCTAAAGTTTATCCCTATGTAAGTATTGAATTTTATAAATATTTGTGCACTTACTTACATATATGTGTGTATGGAAAATTCTTTGTATTTTCAAACATGAGCACTTCCTGATCTGAAGGCAAAAATGTGAGGCCATCAGAGGCTTCTCAGGGAGTAAATGGACAACAGTTTCAACAAATGGAAATTTGCCAGCTAAAAAGTCATATGAAAACGTGTGGAGCATGATACTGACAAAAGCGGCAGCTGCTTTTGTGTGTTCTTTTTCTGTCACTCTTGATAAAGTAGAAATTGTGGCTGGACACAGTCACACTGTGCAAGCACAGGGTTGTATGAAAATATTTGAGGTTGTGACATTGTCAAAAATCATAGCTCCCTGTCAAATGTTAAGCAGCAGTGAAAAAACCAAAGCTGCACAGGCGTAATCTGTGAGACCCAATGTGATACAACTGTGCCTGCTGAGGGACCTGGCACTGCAAAGCCACTCTCAGTTGTTAAAGGTCATGGCAAGTGGAGGAGGCTCTTGAGGCTTGGAGGAAAGTAATGATCATTGTCATCTTCAAGAAGGGTATGAAGGAGAATCTGGGGATCCTCTACTGAACTAAAGAGTCTCACCTCATTCCCCAGGAAGGTGGTGAAGCAAATAATCCTGGAAACCTTTACTAAAATATGAATCAGGCGGTGGCTCTTGGGTGTTGTCAGTATGGATTTATGAAGGGGAAAGCATGCCTAATCAACCTGATAATCACCTTCTATGATGAAATGGCTGGCAAGGTAGATGAGGGCAGAGTGGTAGATGCTGTATAACCTGATTGCAGCAAGGTTTTCTACAATGTCATAATATTTAATTGACAAACTGTTGAATTCCACAGTCGTTAAAGGGACAGTGAAATTATTTGTAAGCTGCCTGAACGGCCCAGATCAAAAGTGTATCCATTAGTGGAGCAAAGTTCAGCTGGAGAGCAGTCACTAATGTTGTGCCCTGGGGGTCAAGGCTGGACCAATACTTTTTCACTTAATTAATGATAGGCATAATGAAATATACTGCACCCAAAATGAGTTTCCACAAGATACAGAAGTGGGAATGTTGGTTAGATCAGATCATTGCGCTGCCATTCAAATGGATCTCAACAGGCAGAGAGGAATCTCATGAACTTGAACAAAGGGAAATGTCAAGTATATCTCAAGACTGCAGTATCTGGTGAGGACTTTGCAGAAAAAGACCTAGTGATCCTGGTGGGCAACAAGTTAAAAGTCTGTCTTTCTGGCCAACAGCCTCCTAGGTTGCATAAAGAAAAGTGCTTCTTACAGGCTGAGGAAGGTGACCCTTCTCCTGTGTTCAGGACTTGTGGAACACTTGTGGAGTACAGTTCTCAGTCCTTGTTTTGCCAGTTCAAGACATGGACCATAGACAGTCCAATGAAGGACCACAAAGATAATAATCTTTGCTGATCACTATCAAGAGACTGGATCACCTGTAGTATAAGGATAGGCTGAAACAACTAGATCTGTTTAGCCTCTAAATGAAAGGGCTCAAGAAAAATCTTACTTATGTATAAATACCTGCTGGGAGAATTGACAGCTTTGATATGTGAGGAAAATCATCACATGGCTGTGAACACAGGGACAAAAATAACACAAAAAAAGGAAATGTAAATTAATGTAAAATTACCTTGGGGTTGGGAGGTATCTGTTGCAAAGAAGAGAACAGCACTCTCAGACAGACTAGCTTCTATCATCATTAAGAGATTCAGAAAACCAGGCAGGGCAAGTTAATTTGATTTCTTCTTATTGCTCTTTTTCTTTCTCTGCTCTGTTTCTTCAAGCTACCTCTCTCAACAGAATGGAAGGTCTCCTGTTCTGGAGGTGGGCACAACTTTGTGTTATGCACCTCTCTTTAGCAATGGCTGCAACTCGTTTTCTTGCAAAACTTAAAATACACATTTTATTTGACATCCTTCCCTCCGTTGTCCCTACTTGTTTGGAACATACTCTTTTTTCCTTCTCACATTCATAGCTTTTCCTCTGTTTCACCACTCTCATTTTTTAAAATTGCATTATTCCTCCATGAAAGACAAAAATCTATTTAAATAGAAAGCTATCCAAATCACTATTATTATTTGGTAACTGATGTCCTTCCTTTTCTCCCCTTATTCCCTCCTAATTCTTTCCTTTGTTTTACCTTCTCTCATATGATTGTGGTTATGTGTAATGAAACTCTTCAGGGACAAGGATTATAGCTAATTTATCTGCTTGTATAATATCTCAGAGTACTAACAGGTTAAACAACAGTACCCTAGGGTAGACATGGCAGTTTAAGATAGGAAAAGAAATTTTGCAAAAATATTGCTGCTTTTATAGAATGTTGGTCAGAAAGAGAACTGCTGTTTTGTCACTGCAATGTAATGACATTAATGTCAGATCTCCTACTATGTTTAGTATTTGAAGGTCACAGAGTAGAATTCATTTTAAAGTTCTTAGGATATGTTCTCCCTAACCCTTTCTATAAATATCCACTTTCCCATACTGAAGACCTGCAATAGATTTTAACTTTAACCACGATAGAAGTATATTTTTGCAGAGACTTCAAAGAAAGGAGACTTTTTAAAGCCTTGATATAATAACCTGAACTTCACTGTGACTTAAGCTTTGTTCTTCATGTGTTAAAAAATACCGGGTAAAATATTACTAGTTTATAATAGTCCCATGAAATTATAGTTTATGTCTTCCAGTAATTGTTATGAACTCAGACAAAAAAAAAAAAAAAGATGGGAAGGATAATTTTCTTACCTTCCAAAAATCAAAGGGACTCCAATGACATCAATAGTATTATGAAAATTTTGATATTTTAGAATACTTAAACTGTGGGTCAGATGGAATAAATCCATGCCAAATTGAGAAATCCATTCTGAAGATAAATTTGTTTTTAAGAGTATTTAAGTCAAAAGGAAAACTTTTCAAGAAAATGTATTATTTACACAGAAAATAATGATATACAGTTATATTTTATCATCATCACAAATTATGAACCAGAATTTGTCAATAAAACCATATGGAATGTCATGGAAAGCATATGGAAATTCCATTTATTTCTGTTTAGGTCACAAAAACCACAGATGGATATCTTTGCTTAAGATGGAAGCTATTGTGTTTTCTACTATCCTCATATACACCATATTCATCAACCACACTCAATCTAACAATTACATTAAACATTAAAGAACAGATAAATCTGAAAAACTGTACTTCATATATCATCTGGGGAATGTTCTTTGTTTGCAATTGCCATGGTTAGAGGTAAAGATTCTTAGTGAGTCTTTAAAGTAAGAGATTAAAATAACCCACAGCATCCCACACAAACAAAAGCAGAAAAAATAGACTGTGGGTTAAGATGAGAAACTGCAGGCCTAGATTATGTTTAAATGGCAAAATGTGTCAGTGAGGACTTTGCTTTAAGTCTCTTTGATGAAAGGAAAGAAGAACAAAAACACAAATGGGAAATTTAATCAAAAAATGACAATACAGAAGCTGTTATTATTTTGTACATAAACGAAGTAAACCAAGTCAGATTGCATAGCACTACTTCACAACTGGCTTCATTTTATGAACTATAAAAAAAGGTAATGCAAAAAGAGTATCTTTAAACATTTCAGATGTGCAGAAGTCCTTTTCAACCATTACATTGATAATTAGCATTCATTTGGTCATTTGCAGTGCTGCCAGCCTTGGAATGTGTATTCATATACTCATGTAACTCATGTGTTGCTCACAAGCATATTTTCAGAATCAGGCCCTTTTTTTTTTTTCATTTAATTTATTTGAGATTGTAAGAACAAAGGGAAGCTTTGCTGTCAAATGAAATGCTATCATTTCAACCCCATTCTTACCTGTTACTTTATTTAATCTACAGTAATATTTTCTGATCTAAGCCCTGATTTAAGTAAAACAGCCCACTGTCTTACTTTCCTTCCCTATTCCTGTGCCCTTACAGGTGCCTCCTCATTGCCTGCTTTGGCAGCAGTAGGCATCACCGATTGCCCTGGGCATAATTCTCAGGCTGTGCTAAGGCTTATTCACCAGGGCTGTCCTCTTTGTCACACGCTTCCTGCCATGCTTGAACAGCTCACTGCTGGCACACACTGCTGGAAACCTGGGACACGGGGACTTGCGTGCACTTCTAATTCCAGGAACACAGGAGCATTCTTTGCCTGCTTTGAGCTGCTCTCACACAAATCAGCTCTCACCTGAGATTTGTGCCTGCTTCCTGCAGGGTCTTTTAACTTTGCCACTTTGACTCAAGGTGGCACTTAGCACTCAAGGCTGGGTTTTAACTGACTGCTACATGGTTAGGGCAGATGGGATTTCTCTATGCACTTATTTCTTCTAGGCAGTATCCATATTTAAGTTTCTAACTGAGCTATCTGCAGCATCCTTAAGTGACCGGTGCTAATTATTTTTATGTACTTTAGATGAGTGCCTGAAAGACTTTAACCTCACAATCACATGTAGAAGATGTGCACAGATGTATGACTCCTTTTTGTTTTTTCCTCTTTATGGTACAATGGCCAAAGTATCCTATCCCTTTTTCTTTTCTTTATTTAGTTATAGAAAATTTTAACTAAATAGAAAAATAAATCAGAGTAGAGACAACTTCTTAGGGAAAGTGGAACTGTTCCATAAAAATAATAGTTAGTTACACACACATGCTCATAGATACACAGACACACATAAATGTATAAATTGATAAAGACACAGAGCATACTCATAGTTTCCCCTGAGATGATTTGTCCCCTCCAAAGATCCACCCACAGAAAAATGCAGGGAAGAATAGTTTTTAAAAAACAAATAAACAAACAAACAAACAGATATATAAAACAATTATAATCTTGTTTCTCATTTTTTCTTTGGTCCTCTCTTTTTATTTTTCAGTTGCTACCAAACATTTCACTTTTTATTGTTTTTGAGTCTGTCTTCCACTTATTTTTATCCCATGTCATTTTCCTTCTTGTTACTGATTCTTAACTTCTACTATTCCATATCCCAATGAAACTCACTGTCCTCTGCCAGAATTTCCTCTGCTGATTGAAGGTTTGAGACAGCCATACTGTATCAGCTTCCAAGAAACATATCAAGAGTTTTCTGTTTTAGAATGACACTGTCAAAAAAGTACCATGGAACTGTGCTAGCCACAATTTACAATTATTTCAAGGTTTACAGTGCAGTCTTCATTTAAAGTAATCTGGAAAAACAAGTCTTGGCTCAGTTAACTGCAGTGATTCATAAAGCCTGGACTTGTAATGTACACATCTTTGAAATAGGTAGGCTTTTGTTATTCTTGTCTTCAAGCAAAAAGCAAGCCTTAGGAAAATGTATTTGAATGATGTATGATGGATATTCAGAATTCTACTAATATTATAATGTAAAGAGATCAGAAAATAATACGCAATGTCTAAGAGGCTGAAGAGTAATGGGAAAGATTACTTCATTTTATCACAAAAAAAATCCCCATGCTATGTCTCTGCTATAAGATAACTGTAATTACTTAGCTCTACAACATTTCTGGAATGTACTTACAAAAGTCAAGTATTCATATAAGATACTCAAATCAATGTCTTGCTGTCACAATTTTTGTAATACTTTATACTATATTAAAAAAAGCAAAAGCAAAGCTTCAAATGCTATAAAAATGAATAGTGCATGGTAATCTAGACACAATTGAAGATTTACAATATTATCACCATCTTTTCCTTGCATGTTTCATAATAAATTTCTGATAATTCCTTGCCTTTTGAATTTATCTCCAGAAACTGAATTAATTTTACTTGCAGTCTTTGGTTTTTCTTCATGTCTTCCTCATATATACTCCTTCTACTGGTATGTTCTTACAATATTTTCTTTTCTGTTGTTTTGCATTTTGTTTACCTACATTTTAGAGACCACTTCTTATTTTGTACTAGAGCACTTACCATTGTTTGAATACCATTATTGTCACTTGAACAATGCTTCTTCAAGGAGTTAGGTGAAGTTAGTATGTTCTTAATACTCATGTTGGTCTGATGATATCCTCTGAAAGTGGATGGTGAAGTGCCATTGGTTCCAGTGACAGTAAAAGTAGAATATCGGCTTTCAGAAATAATAATTTCTATAATTATAAATTTTTAAATTAGCTCATACTAAGCTAATTCTATTATAACAAAGATAAGCATACTTGATCTTTCACCTGTGAAATACTGAAATGTTAGTGGCAAGTCCCTTATTGGTCGGTGTCAAATTACAAACTCATACTCAAAATGAGTAAGATGTTGAAACAATTATCTGTTATTCAACAAATAAGTTCTGTTCTATGTATCATTACATTTTTCTATTGTTCTATCATACCCTGCAAGTTCTTTTTTCTTTCCTCACGCAGTCTTCAATTTTGTATAATCCTTACTAAAACCACTGTAATTGTGCTCCAGGCATTTTAATAAAACATGCTTCAAATGTTTCCTAAAGACCCTATGTTTTAATTTGATGTAATGGCTTTTTTCAGCTATGAATTTTCACGATTATTCCAAGATTTGGTTTGCCTGAATTTGATCAAACAGTGGCATCCAGTGGGAAAAGAAGCTGTATATTCCCAAGACATGTAGCTATTGATATATGTATCAGCTACATTTATTTTAGAAGGTGAAGAATATTAATAACTTATGAGAAATCAAGAATATTTTTTAAATTTATAAGTAGGAGTATGACAGGCTTATAAAACTGATTCAATCTTTGCTGCAGAAAGAACATGAATTTAGTCACTCTTTGATTCCCCTAGTTTTTGCTGGACTCTTTTCATTTTATGAAAGCACAATTTGAATCATGATCAGTTTCTGACAATTGCTTCTTGTACTGCTATCTTCCCTGAACAAAAGGTACAGTACTGAGTACAACCTACTAATGTCTTGATAAGAAATATGGATACCTAATGTCCTTGAAATCTATTTTTTCTGGCTTTAATGTACATGAGTACATCATGCCTCACACAAGCTCTATTCATGTTAGCTCTCTAGAAATTATTGAGTTAACTCTTCAACCTAAAATAAAAATAAAATCTTCAGAAATTCTATGACAGAAGCAAGATAATGAAAGCATGACATGTCTGGGGAACATTATTATTTTCAAGTTCAGGTCCTTCAAACTCACTTTATAGATGTAGACTTTCCTCACACTGCCCTTCACCTTCGTCCCATGTTTCTACTTGTTGGAAGCTCTCTGCTAGTAAACATTGATCTAATCAGCCTAGGGCACTTTACATATATTAGGCAAGAAAAAAAATATACTTAAAAGAAATTATGCAAATGATTTTAATTGTTAGATATACAGAGTTTTTCCAGTTTCTATTTGAAATCTGGTCAGTACCAGTGTCCTGCACAAATTTCATATAGTGTAATAGTGATTGCATCTACATAAACTAAGTTTATTAGCTTTGGATTAAATTGTAAGCAGCCAATGTGTGCTTGAGGTTAAGTTGGTAAATGCTTGTTCCTATAGTACACTGTTATTTCATTTGTCTAGATGGAGGCTTGGTGGCAGTAAAATAGGAGAAACCACCCTAGTTAGGATGGTGACAGGATTTTTAACCAGAAAGCCCAATTTACTGCCAAGAGGAGACAGTAATGACAGATTTGGATAAGGAGGCATATATCTGTGCATAATTGCTGTCTTTATCAGTTGGTGCAGATGTCAGTGGTACCTAGTTCTTATTACCCAGGGGAGTTCCACTTGGAAGCCAGGAACTAGAGAAGGCAGAAGATCCTATCACAGAGCTCACTCAGGCACTCACAGACACACAGAATTTACTGACAGGAAAATCATATGAGGATTTAATTTTAAATGGAGAATTTTAAGATTCTGATTTCTACATCATATTTGTGGTTAGTAAGGGAGGAATGTTTAGTAAGTCAGGTAAGTCATCTTAAAACTACAGGCAAGAAATACAGACACTATAAAAGGAAGAGACCTGCCCAGAGTTAGAAATTAAAATATGATAAACAAATGAGGAACAAAGCTGACTTGTCCTACCCTTATATGATCTTTTAATTATTATTTGGTTAAAAAGTCAAAGATCAGATAGAGATTATTTACTCTAGGTAAAGGTTTAGGTAGATTTTTGTGTGGTTTTTTGTTGCTTTTTTTTCCAAAAATTGCAAGGGCCTTCAATCACAGGAAATAATAATAAAAAAAAAATTAAAAAAATTAAAAATTAAAAGCTCCCAAAACAAAAAAACCCAAACCCAAAACACAGAAATTGAACAAACCTGAAAGCATCTCACATCACCCAGTCTTGCCACTGCCAGCAAAATTCCTAAAGTTTTGCAACAATTTTACAAAACCACAGTACTGCAGTTTGTCAGACTTCTTTTGTCTAGATCAGTTTTGACTGGGTTTGGATTTGAATCTATTTTTTAAAATTCATTTATTTGTACCTTCAGTGAAAGAAAAGGTTTCTGCAACTACTTTGTTTTACGTATGTTTATCTTTGTATGATACATTAATAAATTTTTCTCTATGATAGCAGGAGTTTATTAGTGTTTTTATGTGTTAGGTGGATGATAGATTAAAGGAATTTAAAAATTAATAAAAACCCCAGAAAATATAATAAATTTTTCAGCTAAACACATCTTAATAGGCCTAATATCAGATAAAATTATTCTTTTTAATAGGAAATATTAAGAACCCGAGCTTTTAAAAGAACTCATAAGTTACTAAAATGCTCTCTGAGCAATCAAAGCTATACATAAAGTAAACATAATGTAATCTGAAAATGACTGATAAAATACTTCTTCCAAATGAGAAATTACTTTAGGATTCTTTATTAGCAAGCCATCACACTTTAGGTATGCTGACATAGCCCATACAAGATTTTGAAGAAGTTAAAATTAAAAGCACTATGAGCTAATCTTAAGAAGGAATGGGACATTTGAAATGTAACATCCCTGTTGCAACACTTCTTTCTTGACAGTCAGAGAGATGGTTCCCCTATATTTTATGATACTCCTAATATTTTATGATACAGTAAATTTTATTTCTCTGAATGCAATGAAATTAAAAAGGAAGTGGGCTAGCATAGTAGAAAATGATCGGTTGTTGACACCAGCTTTGGCCCACTTTGATTCTAATTCTGAAAAAACAAAACTGCAGACATTTCATTTTCACCTAACTATTTTTATTGCGCTTAGAAGGATGAGAAATAGAAGTCATGATCCTGTTTAGTCATTGAAAAAATAGAATTAAAAAAACAACAAGAAAAATTAGTCTGTCTGTAGCTCTGGCCAGTGTAATTCACTGTAACTATTCAAATTATTTCTGGGAGAAAGAGAGAGATTTCAGTGAGAAAGAGCTGCCTGGTTCTTTAGGAGAATGCTGAAACTCTCATATCCTAATCATAATGCTATTTCAAAAGCCACAAGAGAGACATTCTGCATTTCTAGGTACTACCTTATAATACACTTGGCCCTTTGGGCCAGTACAGACTTCCTATCACATTTTCACTACCCTGTTTCTCTTTGTCTCCCCAGTTGTAGAGGCCTTGATATTTCTGAGCTCTTGCTCTTATGTAAGTACTTCTCTCCATTTCTGTTCTGAGTAGTCATTCCACTTCTGTTCTGAGTAGCTATTCTGTAACTAAATTCAAATTAAGATGGGAATGGAGGGAGGGTAAGAAAGGAACAGGATGGGGCAGACAGGAAGAAAAGGTAGATGAGAAAAATTATGAGTTTTCATTAGATATTTGTGCATTTTTGTTCTGTCTCTTCATTTTAATTTTGCAGTGAAAACACTGCAATCTGGATTTCCTCTTTGAAAGTTTACAGCAATTCTGTACTTTGGGGGTTGGTTTCTTCTAATTAATTGTCTACAGTTTCTGCATGATTTATTTCTCTTATTCATCATAACCTAATTGCTTCTCACCAAGAGCTAGTTGACAGAACTGTCAATTTTTTTATGTCCTTCTGTTAGCTTTACTCACTGATTCATCATCTGCTTTCTTCCAATCCACTCAGCACCATTTTTGATGGTCTGGCAAGCAGGAAGATCTGTCACATTGCCAGCAAATTTTTCTTTCTTTAGATATACCCTTTCCAGCTCTGTGACTGAAAAGGGTTTATAGATGTTTAGCTGACTGTCCATGATCAGCAAAAACAGCTGATAGAGATAAGACATGAATTTAAAATGGGTTCTGCCTCAGCATACTCAGCATTTTCTATTTGAAACATCAGCCACTGGTAAACTGGCAGTGTTATACAACAATTACCCTCCCAAGGCTTGTCGAGACAACTACTACGTCTTCCTGTAAGGCAACCTGTTCCTCTGACTTTCTTTAGAAAGGAATTTCAAAAAGCTTCATGAGCAAGGAATAGTTCTCATACTCTGTATGGAAAAAAAAAAAAATCAGTTATAACCTGGTTCCCATAATACAGAGATATAGAAAGAAGGACCCTTACGATCACAAAATTTTAGGTCTAATGGCAAATTTTTTTAGGACCCCCTTCCCTTCCCTTCCCTTCCC